>NC_091461.1:36845008-37472508 GCF_027789765.1 Dendropsophus ebraccatus
TGTGTGATTCATTACACCTGAGTGTGATTCCTGGCTCTAGTACTGCGATTGAAGGATGCAAGTGAAGCTGTGAGACTGCAGTGTGTGTGAACACAAGCCCAGAGTTGCTAGGTGAATATTGATTCCTTGCTCCAGTTCTGCTGTGGAAGGATACATTGTGTGAACACAAACCTAGAGTTGCTGTTTATTGCACCTGACCTCTGATTCCTTGCTCTAACACTGCTGTGGAAAGATGCATTGTGTGAACACAAGCCTAGAGTAGCTATTTATTGCACCTAATGTCTGATTCCTTGCTCTAGTTCTGCTGTGGAAAGATGCATTGTGTGAACACAAGCCTAAAGTTGCTATTTTTTTATTTTTTTATTACACCTAATGTTTTATTCAGTACTGCTATTGAATGAGGCAGTAAAGTTATGAAACTTCGTTGTGTGAACACAACCCTAGGATTGCTAGTGGTGTATTGATTGCACCTTACATGTCAGCTATAGCTCTGCTTTTTGTTTGATGCAGTGCAGTTATGAGACTGCATTGTGTGAACACAACCCTAAAGTTCCTGGTTGTGTATTGAGCATCTGGGGTCTTTTCTAGCACGGTTACTGATATTTAATGTTGCATTGAAGCTATAAAACAGCATTTTGTGTACACACGCCTAGAGTTGCTACATGTATAGTACTGCTATTTTTAAAATAGTAAAACGAAGATATTGCAGGGTATGATCACAACTTTAGAGTTTCTAGTTGTGTACCGAGTATGCCTGGTGTACCGAGTATACCTGGTGGCTGTCTTACATTAGTTCTGCTATTGAAACAATGATCCATTGAAGCAAGGAGGCTGCATCGTGTGAACACAGCCTTAGAATTGCTAGTTATGTATCAGCTGAGGCGAAGAAGACTCTCTGAGGTATCTGGTTTTCTTGTACTACACAGCAGTCTGTTGCCTCTTTACCTGGCGCAGGTTTATTTATCATTTTATCTCACTTAATGCAGGAATCTAATGCCCAAAGTTTCAGGGTGAGGAAACCTTTGGCAAAGCTCAGTCACTTATGTATGTGTATCCTGCAAGATTCCACATCCAGATGGCAGTGGAATTTATTTTTGTTTGTAGATTGTATCTTCATTGTAACCCATTACAGAAGATGCTATGTCTTAAGAAGATGGTGCTCACTTCTGAGTATGCGTGTAACTCCACATTTGGCTTCCCGATTCGTGGCCCCTCCACATTTGGCTTCCCGATCCATGGCCCCTCCACACTTGGAGAGGAGCATTAGACTTTGCCAGAGATAGATGTTCTTTCTAATAATACTCTCTGTACCATGAGAATCCACCTGAATGGATTGGGGACACTTTGAGGAAGGACTCTTCCTTACAGAAAGGTACAATCTCTGCCCCAGTCTGAAAAGGAGAAGGAAATCCTCCCTTGTTCCCCATTCTATAGAAGTTTCCAGCATGGAAGGTACTGGAAGAAATGATGGATCCGTCACTAAAAGGGATCGTCCATCTCAGAAGTCTTGTGGATGGGGACAAATAAGCTTGTGACTAAAGCTTCTCTGGCAGCAACCGTGGGTTTACCTTATGGTGCCATATTCTCGACAGTTTCCGATCCAAAGAAGGTAAGTTGTTGGTGAACGTCCATAGATCTACAGTTCTAAGCAAAGAAGGTTCCATATGGAGAACATATGCTCTGTGCTCCCCCTCCTAAAGGAGACTAACCATGCTAGTTGTGAAAGACACATATCTACATGTACCTGGCTACAGAGAAGACTGCATGTACCTAGCTACAGAGAAGACTGCATATTCCTTTTGCATCTTTCTGAAATCACCTTCGCTCCCTTTACATTCACTAAGGTTACCTGCCGGGTCTGGGATGACATATATCTATCCTAAGATAAGAAGGGAAGTAGATGGGACACTCTTCTATGTTATGTCAGCTGTAGTCACCATCTGGAGAGAATCCAAGATCGCCTTTGTCTCCTTCCTGCACGAGTGATTGTTAATTATCAAAAACTTACAGTACTATATTTTCACCTACCCGGAACCATTCCTGGGTCAGGATTCCTAGAACTCCCCAATTGGTGTATCTTCACCCAATGATGATTGTCAGGTCTCATGACGTCTGCAAGCAACGAATTGAAAAGGCAGGTTGGCATATGTATCCCCGTGCAGCAGATGCTGTCAGTATGGGACCAAAGAATAAACAGCCTACATTGGGTTATGGTTTATACCCACAGATAAAAGGGCCTCAACATTTTCTTCAGTCAGTGGCTGACCAATCTCGCCCTCAAAGTGGGTGGAGGCAACCACCGATCCATCTAAGAAAGGGTGATACAGGCGAAGAAGACTTTGTTCCTAACAGAAGTGGCTGTCATCCAACATGTGAGAGATGAGTGCAGTAAGTGAGCTCCAGTCCACTTCAGCACATCAATCTATGGGGAAGCTATCGGAGTAAGCTCAAGAATGCATCTACAGTGGTGCATATTGATCTTCAGAGCTGCATGTGACCAGTAGCATTACTGTTAAAAGCAGAAGCTGTTTTTTGCATGGACCAAGAGATCTATCCAGCAACAAGGGAAGTCACAATGCCTTAATGTAAAAGGCTAAAGCCATTATATTACCCTGACAGGAGAAGTTCTGGTGAATCGCCAGATATTACAGCTACCCATTGGTCCCATGGCCATTTCGGGTAAAACCAGGGTGCGTGGTTTTAACTCCCTAAAAACTACTGTGGACAACAATCAGTAGAAGTCTTGTAAAAGACAATGCAGGATCAGTCTCATTAATCCTGAGAGCCACAGATTGGCCCAAGAGGTCATTGTGGTAATTGTTGTCCTCTCCTGATGAATATGTCCAAAAGGACATTTTGGAGACTTCCCCAGATTCCTCACCTACTGCCCCATGAGGACGGATTATGTCTGGCAAATCACCAGATATTATGGCGACCCTTACGTGGACCTAATGGCCATTTCGGATAACGCCAGAATACGTGGTTTTTACTCCCTAAAACTGCTAGGGACGACAACCCGTAGTAGTCTTGTAAGGACAAGACTGAATCATGCCTCATTACTCCTAATAGTTCAAGAAGGCATGGCTGTTCTCTCCTGATGCATGTGTCCAAAAGGACATTTTGGAGACTTTCCCAGAATCCTCACTTACTGTCACAGAAGGGCAGATTGTGTCTGGGTCTGGACCACCTATGATTGACGGCCTGAAGATTGACAGGCCTGATGAGCTGAGGCTTTTTAGAATTGGTGGTAAACATGATTCTGCTATTAAGAGCAGAACCCACAAAGAGAACGTCCCTGAGGGTTAAGGACATTGTCTATCCTGGTGTGAAGAATCGGACTTCTCCCATATCACTGTCTATCAAGGCGATCCTTCGATTTCTCCAGGATGGGTTTGAGAATGGGCTGAAGCTGCGACCGTCAAAGTACATGTCTCTGCTCTTCCAGACAGCTGACTGTCCGAAAAAATCCCTAATACAAAGATTTATTAAAGCTACGCAAAGGATTAAAGCAACTGTAATGGATCCAACTCCCAGGTGGGATCCGGGACTCGTCCTTCATCACCTTGCACGGCTCCGTTTTGAGTTCTTATCTTTAGTTGAATTAAAATACCTGACCCTCAAGGTATGCTTCCTAGTAGCTATTACATCTGCTAAACGCAGGAGTATGTTCAGACTTTAGGAGCCACTGAACCATATCTTGTTATCCTTCAGGACTTTGTCTTTTACCCTTAAGGTTCCTTCCTTATCCAACATTACTCCGCAGATTGAGTTACCTGTTTTTGCCTAAATTCCTCCAATGAGGAAGCGTTACAACGGCACTCTCTGGTTGTGGGCGGAGCCTTGGGCCTGCACTCTCTGGTTGTGGGCGAAGCCTTGAGAGTTTATTTAGTGAGAACCAGAGAAGTCAGAAGATTTTTATCTGTATCTTTTTCAGGAAGGAACAGTGATTGGAAGTCTTCAAAAGCCACTTTATCCAGATGGATACGGCAGACTCTGTGTGTTACCAAGAGGTGAGAGTCCAAGTACCTGAATCCATTAAGGCCCTTACCACAAGGGCAATGTCTACATCCTGGGTGGAGGAGATGTGCATTCTCATTGATCAGATATACAAAACTGCATTGTGGTCTTCTTATACTTTTGGACATTAGAACCTCTGGGCAACCAATCTTGGTAAACCGGTTCTCATGACTGCTGTATTATTCTCCCACCCTTTATGTGATCTTGCTATATCCCCATTATGTGCTGCTGCTTAGGACGTAAGGGAAAGTGGAATTTTATACTCACCGTAAATTCTCTTTCCTGTAGTCCGAAGCAGCAGCACAAACTAACCCTCCCTATAAAAGTTTATGCATCATACCTTGAGTGTTTTGGCTTATGTTTTCCTAGATCGTTAGAAGTACACAAGGAGGCTGGGTCAGCATAGGGCCTTATAGGCGGGGCAATTAACTCTTTATTGCTTGTTACCATCTGTCCTATCATTGCAGGAAGATAGAATCTTCCCCATTATGTGCTGCTGCTTCGGACTACAGGAAAGAGAATTTACGGTGAGTATAAAATTCCACTATATATATATATATATATATATATATATATATATAATATATATATATAATGTTCTGGATCCTGGGAAAGCTGAGTCACTACAAGCTTTCAAAGTCCTGGGAAAAATGTGTTGCTGCACAAATTAATGAACATGGGTCATTTGTTGCGTGAATGAGCTTATATCAATGTAAAATGAGACCAGCATTAGGCATCAAAAACTATCTATACTGGCTGACAGCAAACAGCCCTGCACTCCAAGTGAGACGACGCACAGCGCTGAATACCGCTGGATGACAACTCTTATCCACACTTGACCCAAAGCCATTAATTTGTCAACCCAACTTTCTCTGAAAAGCTTGTAACTCAGCTTTCCCAGGATCCTGAACGGCTCTGCCCATTCATATACATCTTATTAATAACCTCATTGTTTTCTGAAGGCAAAGAGTCTTGAGTGATACAACTTTTTCAGGATCCTGAGAAACTCATAGTCACTAATAAGACTGTATACAAGTGGGTTGAAGACATGGGGGGAGATTTATCAAACTGGTGTAAAGTAGAATTGTCTCAGTTGCCCCTAGCAACCAATCAGATTCCTCCCTTTATTTTTCAAAGACTCTGTGAGGAATGAAAGGTGGAATCTGATTGGTTGCTAGGGGCAACGAAGACAATTCTACTTTACACCAGTTTGATAAATCTCCCCCATAGTATCTAATGTCATCAATGTCATTATTTATGTATGTATAGAATGTGGCTATGTATCCCTTATGATTTTATAGAGCAATTATATCCAATGTATCTGTATTTTTACAGTATATTTATTATTTTTTCTTTTATTTATGTTTCCATGAATATATATTTCATATTTTAGTAAAGAACAAATACATTTAATAGTTTTATTATCATTTTAAGATCATTTTAATCATCTATACATTTTTCACAACAATCAACCATCATTGTTAGACCTTGCAGACCAGCTAATCCGCAGGGGATTTCACACTGCACATATAGCAGCAAATCTGCTGTGATACTCGTTCCCATTAGAATCTATAGTCCTGCATTCTCAATGTGGATTTTAATTCTGTTGCAAGAATGTAGTGGTAAGTTTCTCTAACTACTTTGATGCTGGGCAGGTTAAAATAATAAAGAAGCCATGGTTACCCGCTGCCACTCGCGGCGCTCCAGTCTGCTTCTCTGGGTCCGGCTAACTGGCAGTCCACTCAGCCAATCAGTGTCTGCGAAGGGACAGCACAGTGATTGGCTAAGCGGACTGTCATTGAGCCGGTGAGCGGGTAAGCATGGCTTCTTTATTATTTTAACTTGCCCAGCATCAAAGTAGTTAAAGAAACTTGCCACTACATTGTTGCAGCAGAATTAAAATCCGGGTTGAGAATGCAGGGTATAGATTCTAATGGGAATAAGTGGATTTGCTGAGAGTTGTGCAGTTTGAAATCGGCTACAGAATCGTTACGTGTGAACCTTCCCTAATACTCATATATTCGGTTATTACTAATCCACAATTCCTTTACCACCCCTCCTTTCAAATGTGCCACAATGCAGGGGTGTAGGTGCTGGGATACGCAATGTAGCTGTTCACAGCTCAGCTCTTATTCTACCAGAGCTAAAAACTGTGCTGTGATTGGTTGCTGTGGGCAGTTTACACAGGTGTATATTTAAACCCTTTCATAAATCTCCCCCTTAGACCATAGAGTAAGAATATACTAGATGTATGACACATCATGAGCCACTGATAACCTGCTGCATCCCTGGACTGTCTGCTGTAAGGCCCAGTTCACACTACGGAATCGGTGCCAAGAACCCCCCTGCAGCATTGAATCCTGCCTTCAATCTCTTAGAATGGGAGGGCTTGAGCGCCTCTGCTCTCCGCTCAGAGAATTGACATGCAGAGGTGCGGGAGCCCTCCCATTCAAAGAGAGAAACTCATGTGCTGCTATGTCCAATCAGTCCACTATTGTAGGGGGAGCTGTGCATTGGATCGGCCCACAGTTGGGAGAGGAGAGGACGCCATCTTGTTTTCCTCTGGTGATCACTGTATACAGGCAATCCTACTGGGAGCAGAGGCCTGATCCAAAGGGAAAGTACAATCTACTGGAGGAGTATTGTTATATTTCCCTCCAGTAGTGACCAGTAACATCACACACATCCTGTCACTATTCTGATGGGGACATTGTGGTTGAGCTCAGTCTCCTGTACTATGGGCCATAACTATATGGGGAGATTTATCAAACATGGCGTAAAGTGAAACTGACTTAGTTGCCCCTAGCAACCAATCAGATTCCACCTTTCATTTTCCAAAGAGTCTGCGAGGAATGAAAGGTAGAATCTGATTGGTTGCTAGGGGCAACTGAGCCAGTTTCACTGTGTTTGATCATAGCCTCTAACTGGAATAATAAATTTTTTGATATATATTCACACACACACAAACATGGAGACTGCTCTGACTAAACCTACAGCTCCGGTCACCATATAACCTGCTATACATATATATATATATATATATATATATATATATATATATATATATATACATATATAATTCACCCTCATGTTGCCCTTTGCTGTTACCTGTTTTCTGTGGTTCCACATATATATAGTGCGAGTGTGAACAAGCCCTTTCCTCAGGATCCAGGGTGTCCATGTAGTCAGTGGTCCACAATGTCGGATCCTGAGAACATAGCAGGAAATGTTACCATCAGTGCGGGTTCTTTTCTCCTCTATAGTATATTGCTGTTACAATGCATTAACCACCATTTAGCACCAATTTGTGACTTACATCATTCTGCTTTTCTTCCATTTTTCAAGAAAAACCTTTATGGTAATTACTTCTCTTCTTTATCCAATGTGCTTATTACCATAGCTGTCTTAGATATGGCGGATACCAGACTGGGGAGAGTAGAGAGCTTGTCATAGGACGGGGGAGACATATACAGGAGGTGGAAGATGGGAAATAAGAAGGGAAAACAGGAGATGATGAGAGGGATACTTACTCTCCAACTGCAAGCAGAAGCTTCTAGAAAATATCAGGTTGCTGGCAATGCCATAGTGACCTGGTCTGTGATGTCATAGCCTGTGATGTCATAGAGTAATCCACTACAGCCAATCCAGTACAATATGGGGGAGATTCTGTTGCCCCTAGCAACCAATTAGATTCCACCTTTCATTCCTCACAGGCTCTTTTGAAAAAGAAAGGTGGGATCTGATTGGTTGCTAGGGGCAACTGAGCCAGTTTCACTTTACACCATGTTTGATGAATCTCCCCATATATGTCTGTGTATATGATTGAAGAGTGACATGTACACGTAATAGTGACACGTACAGATCGGCTGCTCCATTACATTGAACTATGGGGGTAGTTGTCAGGGTGGATTATTATGTATCACACACAGGTGATCAGCACCAAACTGTCAGTTATGGAAACAGCTGTAGTGAAGGGGTCAGAGGTCGGGGTGGCCGTGTGATGGGGAGTCAGGAAATCACAGCTTCATAATTATAAATAAGAGGAAGGTGTTTGGACATTTTCAATCTCTTGTATTGATGTTCGGAGGCTCCTATTATTGTATTCCTTCATCTGACCTATACAGTTGAATGGAATAGCCGCATGCATGTCTAACTACCAATCCATTCAAATGGGAAAGGGGCATGAGACTGCCATTCTTGTGATTGATGGGGCTCCATCAGTTCAAAACATATTAATCGGACGCTCATCCCCTATCTGCAAAATATGGGATAGGTGTCTTTCATGGGAAAACTCATCTAGTACCCTAAAACATATAGCTTTCTAAAATAGTGCTATCACTATTAGTACTGGCCTCAGTGTGGTTTTTCATACTTCCCGACTAACAGGAAATAGAAGAGGTAAGAAATGTGTATTGTCTCCAGTTCCCCCGCTCCTCCCTCTCTCCTGAGACAACACATCATCCTCTGATGTTACAGGAGACTTGGCTGGATCTTGTCTCTGAGCTCTTGCTTCAATCATGTTCCCATTGACCTTTATGTCTGCTTTTATATACAGTTACACATCCACTGTTGTCAGTAAGAAGCTAGCATGGTTCCATTATGATACAATTACATTATAGTCACATAAGTAATCTGTAAGTATCCACGCTATGGATAAGGACAGTACAGATAGAACTTCTTTAGTCAATATTTCAGCAACAGTTAAATGTTCTATTTTTAAGTCGTATAACCTGAATATAAAACAATGGTATTAAATATATAAGGGCCCATTTATTTGGGATAACTATGCTACAGATATGTGGAAAACTCACAGCATACAAACCTGTAGAACTTTATGACATCTTTGTTTTTTTTTTTTTTTGTTTGTTTGGAGAATTCCTTTAAATCTTTAACATGTCTGTTATCCGTTGCCTAAAGATTTTCTTTGTTGACTTCAATGGGGAGGTAAAGCAAGATTTCATACTGTTGAGGATTTACATGCAGAAACACTGTTGATGCCCATAGAAATTCTGTCTTCTGTGAAAGTAGCTTAAGGATAGCCTCACATGTACCGACTGGCAGTAAATAATAATAGTTAATAACGCTGCGAGTCGGCTAGGTCCTGGCAGATCACTGTCACTACATACACGCAGCGGTCTGAACGGTTATTAACGCTGCGAGTCGGTACGTGTGAAGGCACCCCAAGAAGCAGTGCAATTTTTTTTTATTTCCTCCCATGCTGCAGACCATTGACGACTAATTATATAACAGTTCAACAAGAAACCCCTAAATAAAGAAAAACGCTAGTGCATATAAGTACTAATAAAGGGGTAATAAATAGGGTCAAGGCCAGCAGAATATAAATTACCTAGAAGGAAACATGCTGTACCCCAAGAAATATACTGAAATGAGTCTTTATTAATCATGAATAAGAAATACCATATAATAAAAAGAATGGATGAATCAGCACAGCTAATTACAAACACATGGGCATCTCAAATATAATGTAGTCATAAGCATCAATGCCCATGTGTTTGTAATTAGCTGTGCTGATTCATCCATTGTTTTTATTATATAGTATTTCTTATTCATGATTAATACAGACTCATTTCAGTATATTTCTTGGGGTACAGGATGTTTTTTTGTAGGTAACTTACCATTGATGATCAGTTTTCAGGGGTGTGGCTTCATTCAGGTGGTACGGTGCCATTTGGGTCCCGGTGATGCCCGCATAACCTCTTCTCATTAGCTGCGGGCCACCTGGCGTCTAGTATTCAGACTCTTCAATGCATCTCTGTGAGAGTGCTCTCATAGAGATGCATTGGAAACCCTTACTTCCAGTCTTAAAAATCAATATCTAAAGAAGAGGGTCACGAGTCGTGACATCACAGCCAGCGGGACCCGAACAGCGCTGTATCACTGGAATCAATAGTCACCCTGCAGCATTGAAGGAAATTAAAAAAAAAAAGTGCACTGCTTCTTTAAAGGGGTTGTCCGGCGATAAAAAATTATTCACAGAATAACACACATTACAAAGTTATACAACTTTGTAATGTATGTTATGTCTGTGAATGGCCCCCTTCCCCGTGTATCCCCCCACCCACGCTAGACCCGGAAGTGTGGTGCATTATACTCACCGCATCTCGTGTCGTCCACGGTCTCCGATCGTCAGCAGAGACGTCTTCTTCGGGAGCTTGGCGGATCTTCCCGAGTGCCGGCCGCCCTCTGCAGCGTCATCCGAAGCTCAGCCGCGATTGGCTGAGCATAACTGTGCTCAGCCAATCGCGGCTGAGCGGCTGATGACGCAGCCACGTCATTATTATATATATTTATTATATATATTTATGTGAGACAGTGACAGGTATGGTGTTTGGGAATCGCTATATCACCCCGAGATACCTGTCATTCGTGAACACTAGATTCCAGGAAGTCCGTACCTCATCCAGGGAAAGCTGGGTGAGATATGGAGGAATCCAGGAAAGTTAAAACCCATAGCAAACTACTTGCTATGGGACTGTTTTTAGTTGCTCTAAAAGGGCCTGAATTTTTATGGAATGACAGGCAGGTTGGTAGTGGGGCCTGTCATTCCCTTCCTGGCCAGTCCAGGTTTTTCTATCTGGCCAAGTCAGCCCAGGTGCTGGAGGCCACTGATGACAGGTCTCATAAGAGGATGCACAGAGTGTATAGAGCTGTGGTTGTGCATGGAGGTCTCTCCTGGCTGTGGAGAGGGTCAGGGCTGCTAAAGCTTCTGCTGGGACTTTGAGCCACACTGGTATTGTACCAACTTGTGTTCTTCTATATTGGGTGACTGGTAGCAAGTCACCTGTATAGCTAGGATTTGCTGCGTTAGTTAGAGCTCAGATGAGCAGGATTTATTTTATTATGTGCCTGTATGTAAGGCTGAATTTCTTTTGGTTTCAATAAACAAACGGGCATCTCTGTGTTTGTCTCTGATTGCTGTTCCTGCTGTCTGCCCTGCTCTACAGAGCTAATCTCCCACTATATATATATATATATATATATATATAATTTTTTTTACTATTATATTTTTTTTTTTGTTATATATTAAAGGCAGAATTTACATGAAAGCCCTTGAAGGAGAATTGTGTTTATGTGTTGTTGTTTTTTTTGTTTTTTTTTCTGGTCTACTGGTACCTGAAAGTTATATAGATTTGTATGTTACTTCTATTTAAAAGTCTCACGTCTTCCTGTACTTATCAGCTGCTACACTACTGCAGTTCAAGCAGCAGACAGCACCATATCAGACTGTAGAGAATACACTACTACAGTACAAGCGACTATGTGAAAGAGCAGAACAGTGCACATATTATAGCAATGATAGAAAATTATATTCTTTATTCCCAGAAACAATAAAAAAATATATAATTTTCTATGACTGCTATAATGTGACTGTTCTGCTCTTTCACATAGTCTCTTGTTCTTTAGTAGTGTATTATTTCCAGTCTGACACAGTGCTCTCTGCTGCCACCTCTGTCCATGACAGAAACTGTCCAGATCAGTAGCAAATCCCCATAGAAATCTTCTTCTGCTCTGGACAGTGTCTAATGCTAAGTTTACACAGAGCGATAATTCGCCCGATGGTACGATTAAGGATTTCGAAGTAACGATTTTTTTTTTTTAAATAACGATGAAACGATATATCGTACAGAAAATTTGTTTTGCGATCGCTTAAGCCTATCTTGTACATAGGTAAAATCAGTGAACAACTGTTTACACGGAACGATCTGCAAATTTTTTGCGAACGATCAATGACTATTTATTAACATGTTCAAAGATCAAAATGAACGTTTTTTTTTTTTGCTAATCGCTTGATCGTTCGTTGCGTTTACACGGTACAATTATCACGAAATTTGCCCGATAATCGTTCCGTGTAAACGTAGCATAAGGGTCTAAGCACTTTATAAGCGTTTCCAGTAATAAGTGTATATTGGTGATTTGTATAACTTTTGGGGGTAATACAATACTTTAATAAAAAAATGTTGTCGGACTTCTCCTTTAAATAACTTGCACAAAGGGCGTTTAAAGGGGCTATTTTAAACATGGCTGCTATCTTCCACGAACAGCATCACCCCTGTCCTCAGGTTGTGTGTAATATAACAATTCACTTCAATAGAAATGAGGCACAATACCACACCCAAAGTGAGGACAAGAGAGGTGCTGTTTCTGAGAGAAGACAGACATGTTTTTCTGCAAACACCTTTACTGGGTTCACACTACGTATATTTCAGTCAGTATTGTGGTCCTCATATTGCAACCAAAACCAGGAGTGGATTAAAAACACAGAAAGGCTCTGTTCACACAATGTTGAAATTGAGTGGATGGCCGTCATTTAATGGCAAATATTTGCTGTTATTTTAAAACAACGGCTGTTATATTGAAATAATGGCCGTTATTTAATGTTATATGGCGGACATCCACTCAACATTGTGTGAACAGATCTTTTCTGTGTTTTTAATCCACTCCTGGTTTTGATTGCAATATGACCACAATACTGACTGAAATACACGTAGTGTGAACCCAGTATAGCTATGTTCCCACAACATCTTTGTTTTTTAGGATGGCTGTCATTTTGGCACCAAAATGAAGCCATTTTATGCAAATTACTCAATACTTGTACTCGGTACATTACTCAATACTTGTTTCAGGCTATGTTCCCACTATGGGATTATAGCAGGAATGCAGGATCAGCTAGAATGCTTTTTCGATTATCGGCTTGTAACAATACTTAAAAAGGTTACAGTGAAATATTAAACACATTACAAATTATATTCTTTGCGGCTTTTATGTGATGAAGTAAATGAAGCAATTGTGAATACATCATAATAGTTACATAATAGCTACGCAGAACTAATTCAGGGAAGAAAATAAGCATATTTAAATACAGGATATTGAATTACAGCCATGTGTTCAGATCAGCTTTAGAAAGCATGAATACATCACATAGAACCGGTCAATTCAACCGTTAATTGCAAAATTTTTATTATTAAAGATGTAGAAATTGTTTTGGCCGCCTACAGCTCCTCCGGATGTGTTCAGAAACTGGCAGCGATAATTTCGAGAATTGTACAGGTAACACATGTTCATAGTAGGAAAGATGCAACCTTAGGATAAAATAAGAATATAATGTAATATAACAATATAATATAATAGCCTCCAAAATATCATGCTAGTCTTATTTAAAATGGTTGAAAAACAATAGGTTAGGAAAGTCTGTGGCCTCTGAATACAGTATCTTGATTTTCCTTTCTCCTTTTTTTTTTTTTTTTTTTTTAATCTCTGCCTTCCAACTTCCAAGAGCCATCGCTTTTAGTTCAGGTTTGTTTTGTTTTTCATGGCACCAGTTAAATTGTCTGGCTTTAGGGCTATGTTCCCACAATGCCCTATTTTCAGTTTTTCGATAATCGTGATTAGCCAATCGCTCATCTATACAAAGCGAAGCGCTTCACTAGATCTGTGCTGCACTCATCAAGTCGCTGGCCTTTCTCTGCCACTCCTCCCAGGCTGCTGGAAAAAGCTGGATCCAATCCTGTGAAACTTTCAATCCATGATTCAATCCTGGGAAATGAATAGCGAACGCACAGAACGGTCAGTTCCCACAATGGAAAGTGCGGCTCTAGGTGCACTTTCCATTGTGTGCTATAGTGAATTGGGATGTGGGCACACAGGGATGTGCCTGCATCTCAAAACAGCCCAAATGAAGTTCATCCAGGCGATACTGCAGTACTGGCCAGGATGATCTTTATTGACACCAGCCATTCTGTGACCCGGCCGGGTCCGGTTCCTGCGCATGGCACTGGTCTATTACTGAGCACTGGCTGGGCATAAAGCACTGGAGGTGGGCCAGCTGGCCCCCAGTGTGATGATCTGCCCTCCCCTCTGCAGCTCTATTGATTCTGAACGGCCTGTTTCTAGTGCTTCATGACCAGGCCTCCGCTTCTGCCGCTCTCCGCTCAAAGAATTGACATGTTAGTTCTTTGAACAGAGAGCTGCGGAAGTGAAGGCGTGCAAGCCCTCCCATTGAAATAGACAACAGACAGTATTCCGTCGCTTTTACTCTGTGTGAACTGGCCCTTACTGTTATACAAAACTCTATCAGAATATTTATAATAAATAAATCATCTCCATCTAGAAATAATTGCATCTTACATTCATTGAGTAATTATTATTATTATTATTATTATTATTATTATTATTATTATTACAGTGATCAGGATATGGCAAATCATACTTACAGAGAACCTCTTCCATGTTACCTGAACATAATAAGTACATGGAAAAAAATAGATTTAATTAAAATGATCAGTTCTACAATATGTACATGGTTAAATGACATCAATTTAAACAACCTAAAAACATTTTAATATTTACATGAATAATTTCATAACTTTTTTGCAGTTTGATGTGCTGAAAAATCCTACACCTAAGAAGAGCATCAGAGAATAAAACCAAATAAGCTTGAGAAAAGCAAATAAAAAAAGACTACATTTTGCTGCATACAAAGTGCCAGCCGTGACAGTATGGGCCACACTCACTAACACATGCAGCTGATGAATCTGATATTGGACCTGATTTTGTTCTGAACAAAAAAATAAGTGTGATACAACCCTGTTTGCATTAGAGATGAGCAAACATTGAGCATGCTCGAGATCGTCCAAACCCGATCGTTTGGCATTTGATTAGCGGCGGCTGCTGAAGTTGGATAAAGCCCTAAGGTTGCCTGGAAAACATGGATACAGCCAATGACTATATCCATGTTTTCCACATAGCCTTAGGGCTTTATCCAACTTCAGCAGCCACCGCTAATCAAATGCTGAACGCTCGGGTTTGGACGATCTGGAGTATGCTCGATGTTCGCAAAACTCTAGTTAGCACCATCCACTTTTCCTGATACATTTGTATTCACATTTTGTTCACATCTTAGTGTAACACATGACGCAATTGCATTGCCATTGTGTTATGTTGCAGTTGACCATATGCAATAACTGCTACTGAAATGCTGCTGTTAAAGGGGTACTCCAACGTGAAGGCTATTTTTTGATCTGGCGGGGGAGGAGGTGGCTGAGACAAATGATGTCCACTCACCTCCCCGGTTCCAGTGGTGGGTCCCGTATTGCGGCGCTCCGGTCCCCGGTTCCCAGCCGCTTCCTGGTGTCTGACGCGGGCCCGAGACGTGACGTCTCAAGCCTGCTCAGCCAGTCAGTGACAGAGGCGGGATCTGAGCGGACTTGAAACGGATCCCGCCTCTGTTACTGACAGGCTGAGCGGGCTTGAGACATCACGTCTCGGGCCCGCGTCAAACACCAGGAAGCGGCTGGGGACCGGAGCGCCGCGATACGGGACCCGACGCTGGAACCAGGGAGGTGAGTGGACGTCTTTTCTCTTAGCCACCTCACGGCCAGATCTAAAAATAGCCCCCACGCTGGAGTACCCCTTTAACTCACTTTTTTTTTCCATACATGGAAGTTTTAGAAGTTACACATCAATTGCAAAATAGCTAAAACTGGCAAGTATAAGAAAAACACTGGTACTTACTGCATATAGTCAAATGCAATGCAACAGCATTATGTGTTTTACTCTAATGGTACAGTAACAGTATGCATATGTGCTCTAACACATTGCAGTTTTGTCAATAAAAACGTGATCTGATTACCTGGCGGCAGAACAGGATTGGCTCTAGAGGCTGCATATAAAAGGAAAACAACATATTTATATAAGAATAGCATTTTTATTGTTATTATGGGCGTCACATAGTTGCATTCTTTTTTTTTTTTTACAAAGGCTTAAAAGGTAACATAATATCTGCTACCATGAGATGTTCTACAATACCGCACACACAGGGACAAAAGCAATTTTATGAAACCATTGTAAAGCACAACCTTGATGTTGAACACCATTTTGTAAGCAGATTAATGTTACAGAATATCTTTGAAGGTGCTGTGGTTTTTGTAAAAATTACCTTTTATTGTTCACTGAGGAGGGGTCTAGTGTCTGTGCCCTAGGCCTGCGATACCTACCCTGTGTTTACCCTTGGCTTTAGTTACGCCCCCTTGCTGACTTTCTTCTATTCAGCCCTAGTAGAAATAGTGCACATGTGCCAGAGCGATCCATAGAAACGCAGGCACACTGCAGCAGCAAAGCTTCTTGTTCTAGGCTACCAGTGCTATCTTCACCAGCATCTGGGAGCTGCGATTTCCATATCGCAAGTGCTGTGAGATGTACAGTCTCCACTTTGTAGTGTCTCTCACAACGATTGCACGGCAGAGATGACAGCTCCTGGACACTGATGAGGACGGCACAGGCACACTGGTAGCCTAGAACAAGAAGCTTTGCTGCATCGGTGTGCCTGCATCGCTACAGATCACTCCAGCACATACACACTATTTTTACTAGGGTTGATTAGAAGAAAGGCAGCCAGGGGGTGTAACTAAAGGGAAGGGACGGAGAACAACACAGGAGACGTGTTGCAGTCTTAGGGCACATAAATTTAAATATGCAAAAAAGGGTCAGTGGAGCCTTAGTTACAATATACACAAGAATAGCCTGATATCTCTCCAGAGAAAGAAAGCCCATTGCCAAGGGGTGCTTCCCAGTGGGGAGATCACCAAACCACCCTGATATGTAGTCCCTTAAGTCCCTCTCGGTTGCTAGTATTGGAACATAAATAGGGAAATACCAGGGTGGCTCCTATTGTGTCAAAGTCTAACTCTGTTTTGAGTATTGCGACATGACAAGGGTTACCAAAGCCAGGCATCCAACCACAGACAGCTGTTTCGGTTATTTACCCCGAAACTGAGAGAACTAAACCTGGGATTAAATAATTATCATCAATCGCAGATCCTCAGTTCCCCATTTGAATGTAGTGCGGGTCACATGCGCACACTACATCTCCACTCACTGTCTATAGGACTGCTGGAGATCCGTGAGTACTGCACTTGGCTATCTCCATCAGCCTCATAGACAGTGAATGGAGGAGACTTGAGATCTGCAATGGGTAGTGGTTCCAACAGTCAGACCCCTAGGGATCATACATTTGTATACATGTTGTGAATAGGTGACACATTTTAGGTAAGGGACAATGCTGTTAATTGTAGAGTAGTCACCTTTTCAGTGTGTAGAACTGGTATCTGACCAGTATATAATGTCTGCATTATTTAGATGTGTATTATCATACATAGAGCTGAGCTGCTGTATCTCATACTGCTGAGCTATGGCCGTTCTCTAATTGATATGCTGTATTCAATGTATGTTCAGTTTATTTGGTTGGGAGCAAAACATATCTTGGACTTTATTCTTTTGATCTTTTATGACTTTATCAATACCCCTGGTGATTACAGCTGCATTGATGGGTCAGAGACCTGGTGATGAGGAAGCTACAGAACAGCTACGGGTAGAAGGCATGAAGGCCACCCCCTCATAGATGTTCAGCAGCCTCCTACTGTAGCATGGGGATCAGTGTAGCCAGGGCCATTCCACAATACCAGAAGGTTAATATAGGTGACCCTGGTGACAGATTCTTTTTAATAATACAATATTATACATATTATACTGTATATTATAAATTTTTATAGCATATATTGTTTGCTTACCTGTCGTTGTTGATTGTGTAGCTGTCAAATAGAATTTAGAATAAAGAAAGCATGGTAAAAACTAGCAAAAATACATGTATTCTTTGATGTTATACAATGAATCAGAAGCCACTATGGCTGATGGGTCAGCATATCGGACCAGTGGCCACAAATGAGTCAACTTTTAGGGGGACATGTATCATCTGGCGTATCTTTGTTTTTCGGGGCAAAGTGTCGATTTGAAAATATTTTATTCGCAAAATGGCCATTTTGCAAATAAAATATTCGCAAATCGACACTTTCTGCCGGGGGGGGGGGGGGGGGGGGGGGGGGGCTGTACGGGGGTCGTGGACTCGCATTTCATTATTTTTTTCTCTTAAAGATACGCCGAAAACCTACTCCAGCTCTCAGCTGGCGTAGGTTTATGGCCGTGCGCACTGGAGCGCAGTCCGCCTCTACATAAATCTCAGTAGCGCCGGAGATGCGGGGACATTTTTAAGTCCGGCATAAAAAACGTTGGACTTAGTAAATGTCCCCCATAGTGTATTGGTGGGTCCTCCCTCATGAACTACTAGAAAAGGAATTAAGAGCGACAGGTGACACTGTCACACCGAAGCACCAAATCGTCCTATACAAGTGTAAGAAGCATTACATTTGTGAAAAGAAAAAAAAGCAAACTTAGGCACTGTCCCCACAATGTCTTTTGTTGGCTGTTTGAGGCCAAAGGATGGCAATGATTTCATAGTCACAGCTGTTATTTGGACTCAAATGGCCAAAAAAGAAATTGTGGGGACAGAGCCTAAGCAGGATTTCTTTTTTTACATAGCCTTACAGTGGGAACTGGCTTATTACCAGTCCAATGATACCACCTCTGCTGCCTGCCTGCCCTATATGTCCTCCATTCTACTGCTGCCACCACTACCAGCCCTATAGAGATGCACATCTCATAGGATATCTGTCATGCCCCATCCTATACTACTACTATCCCTACACAGCCGTATATCTTTTGCCTTGTCCTTCACATTCCATACTGTATTGCTTCTGCTGCTGCTACTACTACTACTACTATCACTATCATCCCTACACAGCCACATATTTTTTGCCTTGTCCTTCACATTCCATACTGTATTGCTTCTGCTGCTACTACTACTGCTACCACTACTACTACTACTACTAGCCCTGCACAGCCGCACATCTTCTATAATGTTCATCATGTTCCATAATATAGATCTACTGCTGCTGCTAGAATGTTGGATGGGTTTGGCAAAACGAAGCCATTGCTTCACTGTAGTTGGCCAGTGGCTACAAAGGAAGGAGTTTTTGGCCACTTGTGTGAAAGCCATGGCTTTCTGTTATACCAGTGTGTTCATAAACACCAACAGAAATCTGCTCCAAAAAGAGACTGTTTTCCCATCAGTTACCATCCGCTTACCCATAGCCATAACCAGTCTGTAACGTTGATATTACTAATGGTATCTTAGGCTATGTTCACACTTCGTTTAACAGCGTCCGTTGCATAGCATTCACTTCGATGCTATACCGCCCGTGCAGTAAAGAATGGACACTGATTCCACTGTAATCAGTGTCCATTCTTTACTTCAAAACAACGTTGTATGAACATAGCCTTAGCACTAAAAAGTTTGAACTGGGTTGCTACAGTCCTAGGAGACCTTGGTGTGTCTTTGATGATTTTTCAGGGCACTTGGAGCACTTTTCAATCTGAATTGGACAAATTTCAGAAAAATGTAGTTGTTGCTGATGTTATATTGTTATATTTGCACAGTGACTTGAGGGAACGTTTTTGTTAAAGTATACAGTATATCCAGCATGGATAGGGTTACATTGTTTTGTACATTGAGTGTACAATCTAATATAACAGGTAAATAATCTGCTTTGAGCAGGTTGTACTTACTTGAACCAATCGGTGCAACTGTGAAAAGAAAATTCAGAGTTAGTCTATTGGGTTATTAAAAACAAATATTGCTTAAGGCTCTATTACACGGGGTGATTATGTATCCAGTCAGGCTGATTGAGGTAGATATTTCCCTGTGTGATAAAGACAACAATCAGCCAAGGAGCCGATCATCCGCTGATCATTGTCTTTCAAGATGTTAAAAAATCATCGTCCGGTGACTGAGGGTCCCTGAGTGTAATAGGAGGTGTGCGGACAGCGATTGATGAAAGTATATAGTAAATCATAAACATATATATACTCCCCGGTGTCCTTTTTCCAGTTGACTGGAGCCACCGCTGAAGCTTCTACACCTGTCTCTGAAGTGACCAAGATCACTGACCACAGCGCTGTCCTATCCTGGTCAAAGAATGGCTGAGCCGCTTGTCACTTGACAGAAAGGTGTAGTAAAACATTAGAAAAGCTATATAAACTGTATTCAGCCTGACCTATAGAATAAAAAAATCATGTCAGTATTATTGTAAAGTGCATTACATAAACACAAAATCCCCCCAAAATCTGCAGAATTGTATTCCCCCCCCCCCCCCCCCCCCCCCCCCCCAATTTCACCCCATAAATAATATTTTGGGGGTTTTGTCATTAATTCTATGGTAGATTAAAAGACGCCATTACAAAGTACACTTATTTCTGGAAAAAAAAACAAGCCATTACCTGGCCATGTAGATGGAAAAATAAAAGTTATAGCTCTTAGAAGGCGAGAAGGAAAAAATGAAAACACAAAATTAAAAATTATCGCCGTCCTTAAGGTCATTTTGGGCTCCGTTTTTAAAGGGGTTAATCTTCACATAACAGCTAACATATTAGTCAAAATACAATGAACGTATTACCCAGAGTGTGTAACCAATTGACTCCTTCTTTATGCCCGGAGAATCAGTGCTGGAAGATATCCAGTCTTCATGCTGTGAAGTTACAAACTAAGGACCCGTGCACACTTAGCAAAAGAGGCAGACTTGAAATTTCCATCTCTCTTGCTCAGTGTGCACGGACCACAAAGGGAGAAGACATCTCTCAGCTCTGATGCTTGCTGAGTGAGGACAGAATCAATTGCTTGCACACTCTCGGTCATATGTTCACCGTATTTTACCTAATATGTTGGCTTTTATGTGAAGTTTGATCAACACGATCACATAGTCCAGTATCCAGACTGTGTGAGTTGTCTTTTAAGGATTGTCTTCCCCCTGCCTACTTTTTGATCTGGATTGTAAAGTTCCACATACACATATTGTGGTTGGTCATACCATCCACCAACAGATGATATCGGTTTAGATAGGGGTCGGGCATGATGCAATGGATAAGCCACAGCCAGAACTCTCTGACTACAGCTTAACCCTCCCCAAAGAGAACACAGGAATTTTCAGCTATCCCAAACTTTCCTATGTATGGGGAGGACGGGGACTGGACAAGAGAGATATCTTATGGCTGAACAGTTGTTCATCCATCAGTTATTGAAGGTGTATGGCCACCTTAACTCCCCCTCCCGCTGGTATCTATAACACCTAGAGAGCAGACTGTCTGTCCATTGGACTTGTCCTTTTCTGAGTAGCAGCTGAATAGTAGAAAGTTCATACAAATGGATAAATAATTAAAAAATATCCTTTGTTTACCTATAATCGAGGGAAGGTACAATGTAAGATGGGCCAAGATGAGCAGTGTAGTCAGAGTTCCCATATTGACTGATGAATAGATAAGCACATGCATGCCAATTCTTATATACGGTGTAAGAAAAGGATTGCGACAACCTTAAAACAATGAGGAAACTGATGTACTGGGGACAAGTAATTAAAGGCATAATATTTCCTTGTCTTGGATGGAAGTTGATGAGCTGTCATAATACCATTTCCTGTTGGCATCAAAGTTTCCATTGACCATTGACCTGTTTTTTTCCATTCAAGAGAAACAGAATTCACATTTCACTATGGTGAAATTCTAAGACATCAATTACATTTAGGAGTAATATTTTTTATTACAGCCCCACATCTAATATTACACGGCTATAAAATAATTATTACCCATTTTATTATTGTTACCGATGCCATTATTTCATTGACTTTATATCTCATAAGATATCTGCATGACCGGGGGGGGAATTAATCTACAAAAATCTACTAAATGAATGTTTTCAGGGGTGTTCTGCACTTTGCTGCTCAGTTAGTGCCG
Organism: Dendropsophus ebraccatus; assembly: GCF_027789765.1. Classification (NCBI taxonomy): domain Eukaryota; kingdom Metazoa; phylum Chordata; class Amphibia; order Anura; family Hylidae; genus Dendropsophus; species Dendropsophus ebraccatus. The sequence continues at coordinate 36,866,720 of NC_091461.1, forward strand.
TCTTTACAGCTTACAATGCCTATAGATTCTGTTCCCCAAGGATTATTATGGGGAGGAGATGAACAAAGTCAGTCCCAACTGTTCTGTCCCCCAAAGATTATGATGTAGATAACCATGGTTGTGGTAAGGAGAACGATCCCTTTGGCCCTCCTACCAAAAGCTGAAACAATACACATGAAAGTCTCTATTTTTGGGGGGTGAAAGTAGTTCATAGCTTTATTAAAGGCTCTTTTACATGTTACATTTCATAAAACCATCAACCAATGCTATAAAATGGCAGAGAAGCAAAACCTACCCTCTCCCCACCCCCCGGCTTCACTAACCGCCATGGACAATCACCATAGAGATCCCCACCCAGCAAAAATTTGCCTGTTTTACTTCACATTGGTTTGGTGTCCAAATCACTGTCTTTAAATATACACTGTCTGGCCTTAACAGACTTGTTGTCTTCAAGTTGACCCCCAAAGATGAGAATTCTCGGTCAGCCATTCTTTTTCAGTTGTACTAACATCTTGGACCCCTTGCCACCCTACAAACTTCTTCAGAACAAATCAGAACCACCTAAAAAAGGTGGGTAGTCTCTCAAGATATAAATGCATAAGGGTTAAAGAAGAAGTCCAGCGGGGAAGTAAAAGATCATTACAGGCAAGGTGTGGGGGAAAACGCAAGTTATAGTCACCTATCCTTGTGCCCACGCAGAGCCACTTCCCGACCCTGGACCCCACCGGCTGTCTTCTGATCTCCCTGCCAGCTATATCACGACACAACTGATGGATGCCCCGCTCAGCCAGTCAGTGGCTGGGGCAGGATACTGCTGAAGTGATTGGCTAAACAGCCTAAATCTCACCCATCTGCAACGTGGAACCCAAATTGTGATGTACCCAAAACCGGGGAGACGATGATAGCTAGCGGGGTCCGGGAGATCCATGATGCAATGCAGTGCGGGCACTGGGAGCAGTAAGCATAGTGTCTTTTTTGTTTTTCATTTGCTACCTGGGTGTTCTTTTGTTTTCCTGGAGTATAATATGTGTAACTACTGTTTTGTAAAATGTGACTTTTAGGCTATGTTCACACAACGTCAAAAATATTGAAAAGGCGGAGGATTTTCATATTTTAAAAAACGTCAGTTTTGCCGAAATTTAACTGACTGCAATTGCAATGCATTGAAGTCAATAGGAAGACTGACGTCCAATGCACACAGTGTATTGAATAACGGACGTTTTTGCAGCGGACATCAAAATAATGAACATGATCATTATTTTCGGACGTCTTTTGCAAACAGCGGACGTTTTTTATTAGTTCACACAGTTTTTCTTTTGTCACCATTCTTTCTCCGTTCTTAATATTAAATTCAATGGAAATTTCAATTAAGCTGCAAGGGGAGGCCAGACACCTAAATGACGTCTGTTATTTTAGACTCAAAATAACGGACATTTTTTTAAACAGAGCTGAAAAAACGTGTGAACCTAACCTTATACAGCTATTGATCATATCTAATTGCCCTTTTATATCACAGCTCAGTTAGTAGTTAATGTTAACCCAGGATTGCATTGGATTTAGCCTGGTCCCTGGGTTGAATGGCTGCAGACACCCTGAGAAACACCTTTAGGGTGCCTTCACACCTACCGGATCCGCAGCGGATTTTCATGCTGCGAGTTTGCTGTAAAGCTCAATGGGACCCATACACGCAGCGGATACGCCGCCTGCATGGGACCCGGCCCCTTTAACCCCTGCGGCGCCGCCGGACGCCCGCAGCTTACAGCCCCGGCCCCCTTAAACCCCCGCACCGCCCGCACGCCCGATCGCTGCCCTGGCCACCCCGCACGTCCAATCGAAGACCGATCGCAGCCCCAGCCCCGAGCATACATCACCTGCTCGGGCCGTGGCTGTGTAATGCACCCGGCTCCCCTGCACGGCAGCACTGCACGGCCGGGAGCATCACACAGCCATGGCCCAAGCAGGTGATGTGGGCGTGTGGGGGGCCGGGGCGGCGATCGGGCGTGCAGGAGGGCCGGGGCAGCGATCGGGCGGTGCGGGGGTTTAAGGGGGCCGGGCTGTTAGCTGCGGGCGGCCAGCGGCGGTGCAGGGGTTAAAGGGGCCGGGTCCCATGCAGGCAGCGGATCCGCTGTGTGTATGGGACCCATTGAGCTTCACAGTATAGGCTCCGTAGCTGATTTCGCTGCAAACTCGGAGCATGAAAATCCGCTGCGGATCCGGTAGGTGTGAAGGTGCCCTTAGGTTATGTTGACACATGGTATTTCCATCAGTCTTTTGGTCAGTCTTTTTTCAACCAAAATCAGGTGTGAAACTGACACTGCAAACGGAGGGGGCTGAACGGGGGTCGTGGACTCGCGATTCATTATTTTTTTCTCCTAAAGATACGCCGAAAACCTACTCCAGCTCTCAGCTGGCGTAGGTTTTTGGCCGTGCGCACTGGAGCGCAGTCCGCCTCTACATAAATCTCAGTAGCGCCGGAGATGCGGGGACATTTTTAAGTCCGGCATAAAAAACGTTGCACTTAGTAAATGTCCCCCATAGTGTATTGGTGGGTCCTCCCTCATGAACTACTAGAAAAGGAATTAAGAGCGACAGGTGACACTGTCACACCGAAGCACCAAATCGTCCTATACAAGTGTAAGAAGCATTACATTTGTGAAAAGAAAAAAAAACAAACTTAGGCACTGTCCCCACAATGGCTTTTGTTGGCTGTTTGAGGCCAAAGGATGGCAATGATTTCATAGTCACAGCTGTTATTTGGACTCAAATGGCCAAAAAAGACATTGTGGGGACAGAGCCTAAGCAGGATTTCTTTTTTTTACATAGCCTTACAGTGGGAACTGGCTTATTACCAGTCCAATGATACCACCTCTGCTGCCTGCCTGCCCTATATGTCCTCCATTCTACTGCTGCCACCACTACCAGCCCTATAGAGATGCACATCTCATAGGATATCTGTCATACCCCATCCTATACTACTACTATCCCTACACAGCCGTATATCTTTTGCCTTGTCCTTCACATTCCATACTGTATTGCTTCTGCTGCTACTACTACTACTACTACTACTATCACTATCATCCCTACACAGCCACATATTTTTTGCCTTGTCCTTCACATTCCATACTGTATTGCTGCTGCTGGTACTACTACTACTACTACTACTATCCCTACACAGCCACATATCTTTTGCCTTGTCCATCACATTCCATACTGCATTGCTGCTGCTGCTGCTGCTGCTACTACTACTACTACCACTACCACTACTACTACTACTACTACTATCCCTACACAGCCACATATCTTTTGCCTTGTCCATCACATTCCATACTGTATTGCTGCTGCTACTACTACTACTACTACCACTACCACTACTACTACTACTACTAGCCCTGCACAGCCGCACATCTTCTATAATGTTCATCATGTTCCATAATATAGAGCTACTGCTGCTGCTGCTAGAATGTTGGATGGGTTTGGCAAAACGAAGCTTTGCTTCACTGTAGTTGGCCAGTGGCTACAAAGGAAGGAGTTTTTGGCCACTTGTGTAAAAGCCATGGCTTTCTGTTATACCAGTGTGTTCATAAACACCAACAGAAATCTGCTCCAAAAAGAGACAGTTTTCCCATCAGTTACCATCCGCTTACCCATAGCCATAACCAGTCTGTAACGTTGATATTACTAATGGTATCTTAGGCTATGTTCACACTTCGTTTAACAGCGTCCGTTGCATAGCATTCACTTCGATGCAATACCGCCCGTGCAGTAAAGAATGGACACTGATTCCACTGTAATCAGTGTCCATTCTTTACTTCAAAACAACGTTGTATGAACATAGCCTTAGCACTAAAAAGTTTGAACTGGGTTGCTACAGTCCTAGGAGACCTTGGTGTGTCTTTGATGATTTTTCAGGGCACTTGGAGCACTTTTCAATCTGAATTGGACAAATTTCAGGAAATGTAGTTGTTGCTGATGTTATATTGTTATATTTGCACAGTGACTTGAGGGAACGTTTTTGTTAAAGTATACAGTATATCCAGCATGGATAGGGTTACATTGTTTTGTACATTGAGTGTACAATCTAATATAACAGGTAAATAATCTGCTTTGAGCAGGTTGTACTTACTTGAACTAATCTGTGCAACTGTGAAAAGAAAATTCAGAGTTAGTGTATTGGGTTATTAAAAACAAATATTGCTTAAGGCTCTATTACACGGGGTGATTATGTATCCAGTCAGGCTGATTGAGGTAGATATTTCCCTGTGTGATAAAGACAACAATCAGCCAAGGAGCCGATCATCCACTGATCATTGTCTTTCAAGATGTAAAAAAATCATCGTCCGGTGACTGAGGGTCCCTGAGTGTAATAGGAGGTGTGCGGACAGCGATTGATGAAAGTATATAGTAAATCATAAACATATATATACTCCCCGGTGTCCTTTTTCCAGTTGACTGGAGCCACCGCTGAAGCTTCTACACCTGTCTCTGAAGTGACCAAGATCACTGACCACAGCGCTGTCCTATCCTGGTCAAAGAATGGCTGAGCCGCTTGTCACTTGACAGAAAGGTGTAGTAAAACATTAGAAAAGCTATATAAACTGTATTCAGCCTGACCTATAGAATAAAAAAATCATGTCAGTTTTATTGTAAAGTGCATTACGTAAACACAAAATCCCCCCAAAATCTGGGGAATTGTATCCCCCCCCCCCCCCATTTCACCCCATAAATAATATTTTGGGGGTTTTGTCATTAATTCTATGGTAGATTAAAAGACGCCATTACAAAGTACACTTATTTCTAAAAAAAAAAAAAAAAAGCCATTACCTGGCCATGTAGATGGAAAAATAAAAGTTATAGCTCTTAGAAGGCGAGAAGGAAAAAATGAAAACACAAAATTAAAAATTATCGCCGTCCTTAAGGTCATTTTGGGCTCCGTTTTTAAAGGGGTTAATCTTCACATAAAAGCTAACATATTAGTCAAAATACAATGAACGTATTACCTAGAGTGTGTAACCAATTGACTCCTTCTTTATGCCCGGAGAATCAGTGCTGGAAGATATCCAGTCTTCATGCTGTGAAGTTACAAACTAAGGACCCGTGCACACTTAGCAAAAGAGGCAGACTTGAAATTTCCATCTCTCTTGCTCAGTGTGCACGGACCACAAAGGGAGAAGACATCTCTCAGCTCTGATGCTTGCTGAGTGAGGACAGAATCAATTGCTTGCACACTCTCGGTCATATGTTCACCGTATTTTACCTAATATGTTGGCTTTTATGTGAAGTTTGATATCGGTTTAGATAAGGGTCAGGCATGATGCAATGGATAAGCCACAGCCAGAACTCTCTGACTACAGCTTAACCCTCCCCAAAGAGAACACAGGAATTTTCAGCTATCCCAAACTTTCCTATGTATGGGGAGGACGGGGACTGGACAAGAGAGATATCTTATGGCTGAACAGTTGTTCATCCATCAGTTATTGAAGGTGTATGGCCACCTTAACTCCCCCTCCCGCTGGTATCTATAACACCTAGAGAGCAGACTGTCTGTCCATTGGACTTGTCCTTTTCTGAGTAGCAGCTGAATAGTAGAAAGTTCATACAAATAGATCAATAATTTAAAAATATCCTTTGCTTACCTATAATCGAGGGAAGGTACAATGTAAGATGGGCCAAGATGAGCAGTGTAGTCAGAGTTCCCATATTGACTGATGAATAGATAAGCACATGCATGCCAATTCTTATATACGGTGTAAGAAAAGGATTGCGACAACCTTAAAACAATGAGGAAACTGATGTACTGGGGACAAGTAATTAAAGGCATAATATTTCCTTGTCTTGGATAGAAGTTGATGAGCTGTCATAATACCATTTCCTGTTGGCATCAAAGTTTCCATTGACCATTGACCTGTTTTTTTCCATTCAAGAGAAACAGAATTCACATTTCACTTTGGTGAAATTCTAAGACATCAATTACATTTAGGAGTAATATTTTTTATTACAGCCCCACATCTAATATTACACGGCTATAAAATAATTATTACCCATTTTATTATTGTTACCGATGCCATTATTTCATTGACTGTATAATAGACAGAGACATTGGTGGAAGATATCTGCATGACCGGGGGGGGGGGGGGGGGGGGAATTAATCTACAAAAATCTACTAAATGAATGTTTTCAGGGGTGTTCTGCACTTTGCTGCTCAGTTAGTGCCGTCTTTACAGCTTACAATGCCTATAGATTCTGTTCCCCAAGGATTGTTATGGGGAGGAGATGAACTAAGTCAGTCCCAACTGTTCTGTCCCCCAAAGATTATGATGTAGATAACCATGGTTGTGGTTTGGCCCTCCTACCAAAAGCTGAAACAATACACATGAAAGTCTCTATTTTTGGGGGGTGAAAGTAGTTCATAGCATTATTAAAGGCTCTTTTACATGTTACATTTCATAAAACCATCAACCAATGCTATAAAATGGCAGAGAAGCAAAACCTACCCTTCCCCCCCCCCCCCCCCCCCCCCCCCCCCCCCCCCCGGCTTCACTAACTGCCATGGACAATCACCATAGAGATCCCCACCCAGCAAAAATTTGCCTGTTTTACTTCACATTGGTTTGGTGTCCAAATCACTGTCTTTAAATATACACTGTCTGGCCTTAACAGACTTGTTGTCTTCAAGTTGACCCCCAAAGATGAGAATTCTCGGTCAGCCATTCTTTTTCAGTTGTACTAACATCTTGGACCCCTTGCCACCCTACAAACTTCTTCAGAACAAATCAGAATCACCTGAAGAAGGTGGGCAGTCTCTCAAGATATAAATGCATAAGGGTTAAAGAAGAAGTCCAGCGGGGAAGTAAAAGATCATTACAGGCAAGGAGTGGGGGAAAACGCAAGTTATAGTCACCTATCCTTGTGCCCACGCAGAGCCGCTTCCCGACCCTGGACCCCACCGGCTGTCTTCTGATCTCCCCGCCAGCTATGTCACGACCCAACTGACGGATGCCCCGCTCAGCCAGTCAGTGGCTGGGGCAGGATACTGCTGAAGTGATTGGCTGAACAGGCTAAATCTCACCCATCTGCAACGTGGAACCCAAATTGTGATGTACCCAAAACCGGGGAGATGATGATAGCTAGCGGGGTCCGGGAGATCCATGATGCAATGCAGTGCGGGCACTGGGAGCAGTAAGCATAGTGTCTTTTTTGTTTTTCATTTGCTACCTGGGTGTTCTTTTGTTTTCCTGGAGTATAATATGTGTAACTACTGTTTTGTAAAATGTGACTTTTAGGCTATGTTCACACAACGTCAAAAATATTGAAAAGGCGGAGAATTTTCATATTTTAAAAAACGTCAGTTTTGCCGAAATTTAACTGACTACAATGGCAATGCATTGAAGTCAATAGGAAGACTGACGTCCAATGCACACAGTGTATTGAATAACGGACGTTTTTGCAGCGGACATCAAAATAATGAACATAATCATTATTTTCGGACATCTTTTGCAAACAGCGGACGTTTTTTATTAGTTCCCACAGTTTTTCTTTTGTCACCATTCTTTCTCCGTTTTTAATATTAAATTCAATGGAAATTTCAATTAAGCTGCAAGGGGAGGCCAGACACCTAAATGACGTTTGTTATTTTAGACTCAAAATAAAGGACGTTTTTTTAAACAGAGCTGAAAAAACGCTTGAACCTAACCTTATACAGCTATTGATCATATCTAATTGCCCTTTTATATCACAGCTCAGTTAGTAGTCAATGTTTACCCAGGATTGCATTGGATTTAGCCTGGTCCCTGGGTTGAATGGCTGCAGACACCCTGAGAAACACGTTTAGGGTGCCTTCACACCTACCGGATCCGCAGCGGATTTTCATGCTGCGAGTATGCTGTAAAGCTCAATGGGTCCCATACACGCAGCGGATACGCTGCCTGCATGGGACCCGGCCCCTTTAACCCCTCCGGCGCCGCCGGACACCCACAGCTTACAGCCCCGGCCTCCTTAAACCCCCGCACCGCCCACACGCCCGATCGCTGCCCTGGCCCCCCCGCACGTCCGATCGACGCCCGATCGCAGTCCCAGCCCCGAGCATACATCACCTGCTCGAGCCGTGGCTGTGTGATGCTCCCGGCTCCCCTGCATGGCAGCACTGCACGGCCGGGAGCATCACACAGCCACGGCCCAAGCAGGTGATGTATGCTCAGACCCTGGGGTTCGATCGGGTGTGCGGGGTGGTGATCGGGCGTGTGGGGGGCCGGGGCGTGTATGGGACCCATTGAGCTTCACAGTACAGGATCCGCAGCTGATTTCGCTGCAAACTCTGAGCATGAAAATCCGCTGCGGATCCGGTAGGTGTGAAGGCGCCCTTAGGTTATGTTGACACATGGTATTTCCATCAGTCTTTTGGTCAGTCTTTTTTCAACCAAAATCAAGTGTGAAACTGACACTGCAAAATTATAATGGAAAGATTTGCACTTTTCTATGTTTTCAACCCGCTCCTGGTTTTGGTTGAAAAAGACTGACAGCTCTGAAGGACCTCTTTTTCCAGTGGCCACTGAATTCCACAGTGAACCACATTTATCTATGTTTTTTTGAAAATGTCCAGGGTCCTTTAGTCTAAGGCAGTGCTTCTCAGTTCCAGTACTCATGGCCCACCAACAGGTCATGTTCTGAGGATATCCCATACAAAGATCACCTGTGATAATACCTGATGAACTGAGTATATCACCTGTGATATACTAAGGAAATCCTCCAAACATGACCTGTTGGTGAGGCCTGAAGACGGAAATTGAGAAGCACTGGTCTAAGGGATAACTATTTCAATGGCCTTTTAGCTGTGTGTTGCTTTGTGCATCTCCAGTCAGGGACAAACCATGTTCTTACCACCAGGAACCAACCGGTTTGATCTCTTTCCATCACCTCATACAGTTGTCCATCTCAGAAAATAACTGCAAAACATGACACTCCACGGGTTAACTCTTCACTGCTAGCAACCACCTGTCATCACTGATAATAACTGTTGGAGCTGTTCAAGCTTCTGATCCTTTTAAGATTTGTGGAAAAAAATGCATTTTTCTATTGGTTTTCATAATAAGGCTAGGTTCACACAATGGCCGTTTTTGCCGAGATTTAACTGACAGCAATTGCAATGCATTAAAGTCAATGGGAGGATGGACGTCCAAAGCACACAATGCATTGAAAAACGGCCGTTTTTACCGCATTTTTCAATGCATTGTGTGCATTGGACGTCCGTCCTCCCATTCACTTCAATGCATTGCCATTGCTGTCAGTTAAATTGCGGCAAAAACTGCTGTTTTTTTTACGTTGTGTGAACCTAGCCTTTATCTGTAGGTTTTTCAGAAAAAAATGTGGACAATAGTGTTCTGAGCCAAAATTTTGCCAAAATGTTGTTTTGAAAGTTAACCAAGGATGGGAATAGTAAATCTGGACCACTGAGAAGAAATAGTTTTTAGGCAGTATGGCAGGCAGAGATGCATTCTTTGAAGAATCCGAACTGCCCTGTTTCTAGGTAAAAGATGTAATAAGTCCATTGGTCCTTTAGAAGAATGCAAAGAGACTTGACGGTGTGGAACAGATACACAGTAGCTTACTCTGGAACCACAGAACAGGACATATTGAGATACGTATCCTCTATTCTAAAAATATGCGAAAACAAGGAAATGACACATTACAACAAATGATTTGACTTTAATGGGGAGTTTGGCATGGAGTTGCACCGAAAGAAATGGCAGAAGATAGATGAACTCAATCAATTTGTTTCAATAAAATTATAATAATAAATAACTCGGAGCTAATACCATCATTGGATCTTGTCCACAGGATGTTCTGTAAATGTTGGCTAACAGACAGGATGTTTCATAACTTTTTTGTTGTTAAAGAAGCTCTTCATTATAAGAACACCCAGTTACATTATTATCAGTAGAGTTGAGCAAACATCAAGCATGTTCAGGCGCTCAAAGTTTCCTCAATACTAATTACTTCTCCTCACTGACTCTCTCTCAAGCAGTGCTCTTGCATGTGACCATTAAGGCCGGGGCGTAACTACCACTGTAGCAGCCATACTGGCTGCTAGTGGCCCACTGCATCAGGGTCCTGGTGGCTGGCTCCTGCAATACACTGGGCCCTCTAAGCTGTCATCATTTGCAGCACAGCCGATCGTGCCTTCCGGATTCTGCAAATGTCCCTTTAACTGCAACCGTGGTGTCCCACCATGGATGTTGCTAGTCTTAAAAGCCCTGGCAAAAGCCTGTAACGCAAAGTAAAGTGGTAATGAATAGAGATGAGCGAACCGGCTGAGGTTTGGGTTTGTATGAACCTGAACTATCGGCTTCTGATTCTCGCTGTCTGCCCTTTCCGTGGAGAGGGTGGATACAGCCTGAGTACCGCCTAGAAAACTGGGATACAACCTATGGCTATATCCCAGTTTTCCAGGCGGTCCTCAGGCTGTATCCACCCTCTCCACGGAGCGGGCAGACTGCGGGAATCAGAAGCCGATAGTTCAGGTTCATACGAACCTGAACCTCAGCCGGGTCACTCATCCCTAGTAATGAAGTCGTGTATACGTTTTGCCACTAGATGTCAGTATGTGTATTCATGTATGTATATTGCACAGCTGTAGTGAACTAAGGGTTAATGTTTTGTTTATGATCTGCACACCAATGAGAGCTGCTCTTCTCTTACACCTATCTCTATCCTTCTTTTTTTCTTGGACTCTCTTCTTCACCACTCAAAAGAGCTGTTACAGACCCTGTAGGATGTTGTCACATAGGGAGAGGAAGTGTAGTCACACACTTAGCCAGTTTTAGTCAAGTTGATGTAGAGAGAAGACGCAAAACAGGACGGTCCCTGCTGTAGTCAAGCTGGGCCCTGGCTTTGCGGACACTTAGTCAGTCCAATGTAGTCTAGTCTGGAGTGTGGTAGTGGACAGACGTATGGAATACACAGAGACTTTTTATTCTTTAAGGCTGGGTTCACACACAGTATATTTCAGGCAGTATTTGCTCCTCATGTCAGGTCCTCATAGCAACCAAAACCAGGAGTGGATTGAAAACACAGAAAGGCTCTGTTCACATAATGTGGTAATTGAGTGGATGGCCGTCATTTAATGGCAAATATTTGCTGTTATTTTAAAACAACGGCTGTTATATTGAAACTAGATTTGCATTTCCAGGGAAATACTTAGTGCTTGAAAAGAGCGCCCCTTTACCAGTGACTTCCATTTAACTTTAATCCTGGGTGCCGTCCCTTTAAGAGCGACTTGGGTCCCATCCCTTTAAGAGCAACTTGGCTCCCGTCCCTTTAAGAGCGACATGGGTCCCTTTAGGAGCGACCTGGGTCACTTTAAGAGTGATGTGGGTCCCTTCGCTCTTGAAGGGACCCAGGTCACTCTTAACGGAACCCAGGTCGCTCTTAAAGGGACCCAGGTCGCTCTTAAAGGTACCTAGGTCACTCTTAAAGGGACCCAGGTCTCTCTTAATGGAACCCATTTCGCTCTTAAAGGGACCCAGATCACTCTTAAAGGGACCAATTTCACTCTAAAAGGGCCCCAGGTCGCTCTTAAAGGGCCCCCGTTGCACTTAAAGGGACCCAAATGGCTCTTAAAGGGACCCATTTCGCTCTTAAAGGAACCAGATCGCTCTTAAAGGGACCAATTTCACGCTTAAAGGGACCCATTTCACTCTTAAAGGGACCCAGGTCGCTCTAAAAAGGACCCATTTTGCTCTTAAAGGGACATATTTCACTCTTAAAGGGACATATTTTGCTCTTATAGGGACATATTTCGCTCTTAAAGGGACCCAGGTCACTCTTAAAGGGACCCATTTTGCTCTTAAAGGGACCCATTTCGCTCTTAAAGGGACCCAGGTCGCTCTTACAGGGACCCATTTTGCTCTTAAAGGGACCCATTTTGCTCTTAAAGGGACCCAGATTGCTCTTAACCCTTTAAGGACATGGCCCATTTTCGTTTTTACGTTTTCGTTTTTTCCTCCTTGTGTTTAAAAGGTCATAGCACTTGCATTTTTCCACCTAGAAACCCACATGACCCCTTATTTCTTGCGTCACTAATTGTACTTTGCAATTACAGGCTGAATTTTTGCATAAAGTACACTGCGAAACCAGAAAAAAATTCAAAGTGTGGTGAAATTGAAAAAAAAAACGCATTTCTTTTATTTGGGGGAAATGTGTTTTTACGCCATTCGCCCTGGGGTAAAACTGACTTGTTATGCATGTTCCTCAAGTCGTTACGATTAAAACGATATATAACATGTATAACTTATATTGTATCTGATGGCCTGTAAAAAATTCAAACCGTTGTTAACCAATATACGTTCCTTAAAATCTCTCCATTCCCAGGCTTATAGCGCTTTTATCCTTTGGTCTATGGGGCTGTGCGAGGTGTCATTTTTTGCGCCATGATGTGATCTTTCTATCGGTACCTTGATTGCGCATATACGACTTTTTGATCGCTTTTTATTACATTTTTTCTGGATTTGATGCGACCAAAAATGCGCAATTTTGCACTTTGGGATTTTTTTTGCGCTGACGCCGTTTACCGTACGAGATCAGGAATGTGATTAATTAATAGTTCGGGCGATTACGCACGCGGCGATACCAAACATGTTTATTTATTTATTTATTTGTTTACTTTTATTTAAAACCTGGGGAAAGGGGGGTGATTCAGACTTTTATTAGGGGAGGGGGCTTTTTACTATTAACAACACGTTTTTTTTTTTTTTTTTACACATATACTAGAAGCCCCCCTGGGGGACTTCTAGTATATACACTGTGATCTCTCATTGAGATCTCTGCAGCATAGATATGCTGCAGAGATCCATGAGATCGGCACTCGTTTGCTTTCGGCTGCTGCAGCCGGAAGTAAACGAGTGCCGAGCCGAGGACGGCGCCATCTTGGACGCGTCCCCGGCCGGCATCAGTAACGGAGATCGCTCCTCCGGGACAAGGTCCCGGAGGAGCGATCTCCCCCACTAGACACCAGGGAAACAGTGCCTCCGGTAATCGGAGGCAGCTGTCAACTTTGACAGCTGCCTCCGATTAGCTAATTAGCGGGCACGGCGATCGGACCGTGCCCGCTAATAGCGGCGGTCCCGGGCTACACGCGGCACCCGGGATCGCGGCACTTCAAAGCGGGGCCGCCGCGCGGCCCCGCTTTGAAGTGCTAATGAGGACATAGGACGTACCGGTACGTCCTATGTCCTTAAGAGGTTAAAGGGACCCAGGTCGCTCTTAAAGGGACCCAATTTGCTCTTAAAGGGACCCAGGTCGCTCTTAAAGGGACCAATTTCACTCTTAAAGGGACCGATTTCAAGCTTAAAGGGACCAATTTCGCTCTTAAAGGGACCAATTTCACTCTTAAAGGGACCCATTTTGCTCTTAAAGGGACATATTTTGCTCTTAAAGGGACATATTTCGCTCTTAAAGGGACATATTTTGCTCTTAAAGGGACCCAGGTCGCTCTTAAAGGGACCCATTTCGCTCTTAAAGGGACCCATTTCGCGCTTAAAGGGACCCATTTCACTTTGAAAGGGACCCAGGTCGCTCTTAAAAGGACCTATTTTGCTCTTAAAGGGACATATTTCGCTCTTAAAGGGACATATTTTGCTCTTAAAGGGACCCAGGTCGCTCTTAAAGGGACCCATTTCGCTCTTAAAGGGACCCATTTCGCGCTTAAAGGGACCCATTTCACTCTGAAAGGGACCCAGGTCGCTCTTAAAAGGACCTATTTTGCTCTTAAAGGGACATATTTCACTCTTAAAGGGACATATTTTGCTCTTATAGGGACATATTTCGCTCTTAAAGGGACATATTTTGCTCTTAAAGGGACCCAGGTCACTCTTAAAGGGACCCATTTTGCTCTTAAAGGGACCCATTTTGCTCTTAAAGGGACCCATTTTGCTCTTAAAGGGACCCAGGTCGCTCTTAAAGGGACCCATTTTGCTCTTAAAGGGACCCAGGTCGCTCTTAAAGGGACCAATTTTGCTCTTAAAGGGACATATTTCGCTCTTAAAGGGACATATTTTGCTCTTAAAGGGACCCAGGTCGCTCTTAAAGGGACCCATTTCGCTCTTAAAGGGACCCATTTCGCTCTTAAAGGGACCCATTTCACTCTGAAAGGGACCCAGGTCGCTCTTAAAAGGACCCATTTTGCTCTTAAAGGGACATATTTCACTCTTAAAGGGACATATTTTGCTCTTATAGGGACATATTTCGCTCTTAAAGGGACATATTTTGCTCTTAAAGGGACCCAGGTCACTCTTAAAGGGACCCATTTTGCACTTAAAGGGACCCATTTTGCTCTTAAAGGGACCCAGATCGCTCTTAAAGGGACCCATTTTGCTCTTAAAGGGACCCAGGTTGCTCTTAAAGGAACCCAGGTCGCTCTTAAAGGGACCCATTTTGCTCTTAAAGGGACCCAGGTCGCTCTTAAAGGGACCAATTTTGCTCTTAAAGGGACATATTTTGCTCTTAAAGGGACATATTTCGCTCTTAAAGGGACATATTTTGCTCTTAAAGGGACCCAGGTCGCTCTTGAAGGGACCCTCTAGCGACATGGGTCTCTTTAAGAGCGACATGGGTCCCATACCTTTTGGAGTGTCCCGTCCGTTTAAGAGCAACTTGGGTCCCTTCCGTTTAAGAGCAACTTGGGTCCCGTCCCTTTAAGAGCGACTTGGATCCCTTTAAGAGCTACATGGGACCCTTTAAGAGCGACTTGGGTACCTTTAAGAACGACTTGGGTTCCTTTAAGAGCGACATGGCTCCCGTCCCTTTAAGAGCAACTTGGGTCCCTTTAAGAGCGACATGGCTCTCGTCCCTTTAAGAGAGACTTTGGTCCCTTTAAGAGCGACTTGCGTTCCTTTAAGGGTGACCTGGGTCCCTTTAAGAGCGATCTGAGTACTTATAATGGTAAAGATCATTGCTCGGTTACCATGACAATCTTACTCATGTCGGGGAGACAAAATCGTTAAGGACCTTCCATATATTACATCTTCTATTGGCCAATAGTGGACATGTGACTGTGGATGGTGTGATACATTGCATGACGAGACCTTAGAGTTCCTATTGGCTGCTATATTTCAGCTATTTGCATATGTGCTGTGATTGGCTGTCAGCGGTTAGAGTGTGGCCATTATTTGCAATGGGCCATTATTTTCTATGGGAAATTTGGGGTCGTTTAACGTAAACTTCTTAAAAACGACAAATCCGATCGAAACGAAAAATAGATAGCACACCACACACCGCCGAGGGCTTCGAAACGCAGTTTGAACGGAGTGTGTGCACAAAGCGGTTCGGGCTGTATTACGAGCAGAAAAATGGCTGGAAGAAGAAACGGAAGAAGAAGAAGAAGAAGAATACGGATTACAATATAGTGCTTTTCAAGCACTATAAGGGTACAAACACACACGGCTTATACGCTGCGTATTTACTGCTGCGATACGCACAGATTAGATCTAAATAACTGAACACAGCATCAAATCTGCTGCGTATCTGCTGTGTGTGTTTGTACCCTAATAATGGCAGTTATTTACCGTTATATGGCGGCCATCCACTCAATTTCAACATTGTGTGAACATAGCCTTTCTGTGTTTTTAATCCACTCCTGGTTTTGGTTGCTATGAGGACCTGACATGAGGACCAAATACTGCCTGAAATATACTGTGTGTGAACCCAGCCTAAAGCAACACTTTTACCTCAAATGCAGTGCTAAACACCAACAGAGAGGACAATTCAGGGATCACCCCAACCACCGCCGCAAACATCTCTAAAAGTGGCGGCAAGCGGAGCACGCTTCATAGCAAAGGACGTACCGGTATGCCCTGGGTCGTCTGGGCACAGACTTCCAGGGCGTACCGGTACGTCCTTGGTCATCTAGGGGTAAAATAATTTTTTTTGCCTGACTTCTCCTTTAAGGAAGCACTGGAAAGGTTATCTGATTCAAAGGGTTAAAATCACCCAGGAGAGCTGTGGACACCTTGACAAAGAAAGTGTCAGGAACAATTTAGCAGCGGCACAACAGACTTTCTTTTATCTCTACATAATGAAACTTCTCTCTCCCTGCCTTTCTCTGCCTCTCCCTGCCTTTATATGCCTCTCCCTTCCTCTTTTGCTATAAAGTGCGTGTGTACACTGATCAGCTGTGGATAGGCTATGGGACAGGTTGGCATTTGTCTCTGGCCAGTCCAGGCAAATTAATGTCCCAGGTATGCCCTGAGAAGACCCACTGTGGCGACAAGCCCTGCCAACTGATGATAAGCCCCACCCCTGATGCCAACCACGAGTGGGATATTAACCCTATCACTGCCACTGCCAGAGTGCACAGGGCCTGAGGAGGAGAGAGGGGCTGTACAGCAGATTGGATATTAACTCTATCACTGCCAATGAGAGGTTACCCAGCATCTTCTATTGTATTCAGTATGATGGAGGTCACCTAGCTTTCCAAGCATCTTGTACTCAGTATAATGGAAGTCACCCAGCTTTTCCAGCATCTTGTACTCAATATGATGGTGGTCACCCAGCTCTCCCATCGTCTTCTGTTGTGCTCAGTATGATGTGATCACTCAGCTTTCCCAGCCCAGCATCTTCTATTGTACTCATTATGACAGTATGATGATGGTCAGTGGTCTGAGCACTGGTGGACTCTATTCAGAATCTCAGCTAGAATGCTTTTTCTAGTATTGGCTTGTGACAATACTTGAAATCTACAGTGAAATATTAAACACATTACAAACAATAAATATTTTCATTGTGACTTTTATGTGATGAAGTAAATGAAACAATTGTGGAAAATTTTGCAACACATCTGTCACATGTAAAGAAATCGGAAAAGTGTCAATTCTACTCAGAACTAATTCAGGGAAGACAATAAGCATATTTGAATACCAGATATACAATTACAGCGATGTGTTCAGATCAGAAGCTTTAGAAAGTGTGAATACATCTCATGGATACATCACATAGAACCGGTCAATTCAGTTGTTAATTGCAAAATTTTTAGTATTAAAGATGTACAAATTGTTTTGGCCGCCCAAGGCTCCTCCGGATGTGTTCAGAGATTGGCAGCGATAGTTTTGGGAATTGTACAGGTAACACATCTTCATAGTAGGAAAGATGCAACCTTTAGAAAAAAATAAATATAATGTAAGATAACAATATAATATAGTAGTCTCCCAAATATCATGTTAGTCTTATTTAAAATAGTTGACTAACAATAGGTTAGGAAAGTCCATAGCCTCTGTGTATTTTGATTTTCTTTTTTTTTTCATCTACACCTTCCAAGAGCCATAACTTTTGATTTAGGTTTGTTTTTCATGGCACCAGTTATATGATGATGATCATTACTTATGGTCACCATTATAAAAAGGCCATTATTTCACCTAAAAAGATGTTGTAGGAACTCAGGATAAAGGGGTATTCCCATCCCCTTAGAGAATGAACAGAGCAGTGGTTGCATAGGAGTGGTATGCATTGTTCATTCCACCCCTTTAGCATCCATTCACACATACAGCATCGACTGCAGATATCAATGTAACTAACTGACTGAACACAGCATCAAATCTGCTGCAGATCCTGTACATGTAAATTGTCATACAACCGTGTTTTATACCTACTTTCCTGCCGTACTGGATTTTGCTTTTATTTGACTGTATCTGTGAACATAGCTTTAATGTACTATATAGTATAAAATGAAAAACAAAATAAAAGTATTTGTATGGTGCAATGGGGTACAAAAAAAACAACTAACTGTGCATTAAAATCAGTAACATTGCGTGATATGCACAAGAATTACTTGTTTTCAAAATTTTATTAGGGATTCAGCTTTTTCTGCAAAGTTAGGTGAGAAGCTACTGATGTAAATGTTACGGTCTAAACACATTTCTGTCTCGGGGTGTTTGTAGCCATGGATACCCTAACTTCTGGCCGCAGAGAGAGGAATTCACAGCCTATTGGATCAGCGGACATACTGACTGTACGTGGGGTATTTGTCTGTTGTCATTAATTCTAAATAGAGAGGTTGCAGAATTCACTTTATGTATACATAGAATTCACTTCATTCATGTATCAATTACACTTTATGTAAAGTTTTCTAGCTGAGTTGAGCTTTACATCCTGAGTTGAGTGAATACACCCTAAGACTATGTTCTCTAAGACTATGTTCACACAACGTAAGTTTTGTATTAATCACGGCCATTGTTGCTGATTTGCAACAACGGCCGTGATTAACCCTTAGGGGACACAGCCAGTTTAAATTTTTGCGCTTTTGTTTTTTCCTTAATTTTTCCTTATTTTTTGCGCAACTAATTGTACTTTGCTATAGCAGACGTAATTTTTGCCTAAAATATGTGGTGAAATTGAAAATAAAAAACGCTTTTTTTAATTTCGGGTGGGGGGATTGTTTTTACGCCGTTCGCCCTTGGGTAAAACTGAGTTGTTATACATGTTCCTCAAGTTGTTACGATTACAACGATATTTAACTTGTATAACTTATTTTATTTGATGGCTTTTAAAAAATTAAAACCTTTTTAACAAAATATATGTTCCTTAAAGATGCTCTATTCCCAGGCTTATAGCACTTTTATCCTTTGGTCTATGGGGCTGTGTGAGGTGTCATTTTTTGCGCCATGATGTTTACTTTCTATTGGTACCTTGATTGCTCTGTAACGCCCGGAGTAGTGGATCCACTGGACCGGCACCAGCGATGGCACAAACCTCACCAGGGAGCGGAGTCTAAGGGGCCGCTGGTTTTCACCAGAGCCCGCCGCAAGGCGGGATGGACTTGCTGCGGCAGGCGACCCCCAGGTCGCTACCCCTGGCTTGGTTGCTGGTGTCGGCAGGCGAAGCGTGGCAGGAGATGGCACAGGCAATAGTCTGCAGATGAGAGAGCACGTGACTGGCTGGACACAGGAACAGGTGGAGTGACAGGGGAACAGGAACCAGGAACAGGGACAAGGGACCAGGTAACGGACAGGACTCAGGAACAGGGACTAGGGACCAGGTAACGGACAGGACACAGGAACAACAGGGAGCTGGGCCAAACGCTATGGGAAGCATGTAGAGGCTCCAACACAGGGGACAGGGCATGCTGGGATTTATAGGGGAGTGATTGGTGCAACTACCAATTAGGAGCGCACTGCCCCTTTAAATCTGAGACAGCCGGCGCGCGCGCGCCCTAGGAGGCGGGGACGCGCGCGCCGGCCGGCACAGCGAGAGACAGGAGCGTGGAGAGGTGAGGCGCCCCCCGGGGCCGAACGTGTAGCAGCGCCGGGTCCCTGCACCGGGACCCCAGCAGCTGCATAAGATGGGAGGAGGTCGCGGCGGCGGCCCGGAGCATGGGACGCCGCCGCGGCCGTGACAGTACCCCCCCCCTTTGGCCTCCCCCTCTTTCTAACCTGCAGGAACCTTTTGATGAGATCTTGGTCCAGGATGTTAGCCTCGGGTTCCCAGGACCTCTCCTCAGGACCAAATCCTTTCCAGTCCACCAGGAAGAACCTTCTACCTCTGACAGTCTTCATAGCCAGAATGTCCTTAACAGCGTAGACGTCGTCAGAGACGGCTTGAGGAGCAGAGAACGAAGACCTATCGGAGAACCGGTTCAGGACCACTGGTTTTAAGAGGGAAACATGGAAGGAGTTCGGAATCCGCATAGTGGGGGGTAGGCGGAGTTTGTAGGTGACAGGGTTGATGCGTCTTAGCACCGAGAAAGGACCGAGGAATCGAGGGCCCAACTTGTAGCTGGGGATCTTGAGTCGGACATATTTGGCCGAGAGCCAGACTTTGTCACCTGGGAGAAAATTCGTGGCAGGTCTCCTCTTCTTATCAGCCTGGTCCTTCATGCGTTCCGAGGCTTTGAGTAAGGACTGTCGAGTTTGTTCCCAGATCGATTGCAGGTCAGATAACAACTCCTCCACGGCTGGGACTTCAGAGGATGGAGAGAGAGGCAGAGGAGGACGAGGATGATGCCCGTAGACCACATAGAAAGGGGACTTGCCTGTGGAAGTCGAGTCCAAGTGGTTATAAGAGAATTCTGCCCATGGGAGTAGATCGGACCAGTTGTCTTGGCGGCTTGAAACAAAATGGCGTAGGTAGTTGCCCAGAATCTGATTGACTCTCTCCACTTGCCCGTTGGTTTGAGGATGATAGGCCGATGAGAAGTCCAGCTTCACTTGGAGTTGCGAGCATAGGGCACGCCAAAATTTAGAGACAAATTGAGAGCCTCGGTCGGACACAATGTGAAGAGGAAGTCCATGCAGGCGAAAGATGTGTCGGAAGAACAACTGAGCCAGACGAGGAGCAGAGGGCAGACCAGGAAGGGCCACGAAGTGAGCCATTTTAGAAAAGCGGTCCGTCACCACCCAAATAACTGTATTGCCCGCAGATGGAGGTAGGTCAGTGATGAAATCCATCCCAATGTGGTGCCAGGGATGATCCGGGACTGGCAAGGGCAATAGTAGGCCGGCAGGTCTTAGACGGGGAGATTTATTCCTGGCACAGACTGCACAGGAAGCCACAAAATCCTTGACATCCTGGAGGAGATTGGGCCACCAGTAATGACGGGAGATCAATTGCCCGGTCTTTTGGGCTCCTGGATGCCCGGCTACCAAAGAGGAATGCCCCCACTTCAAGATGCGTTTACGGAGTGCGGGACGCACATAAGTCTTCCCGGGAGGCAGTCTCTGCAGAGCAGAAGTGGCAACTGGTACTAGGCGGTCGGGAGGTATTATGTGACGAGGAGATTCCTCTTGCCCCATGACATCGGATGCTCGGGATAATGCATCGGCCTTTAGATTCTTCTCGGCTGGACGGAAGTGGATGGTATAGTTGAACCGAGAGAAGAAGAGGGACCACCGAGCCTGCCTGGGATTGAGGCGTTGAGCCGATTGGAGGTAGAGGAGGTTCTTGTGGTCCGTGTAGATGTTAACCGGGTGTTTAGCCCCCTCTAATAGATGACGCCACTCCTCCAGTGCCAACTTAATGGCCAGGAGTTCACGGTCCCCAATGGTATAGTTCCTCTCGGCAGGGGAGAAAGTCTTAGAGAAGAACCCACAGGTTCTGGTCTTGCCTGATGTGTCCCTTTGCGAGAGAACGGCTCCTGCGCCCACAGAAGAAGCATCGACCTCGAGAGAAAACGGCCTGGAGACATCCGGGCGGACTAGGGCAGGAGCGGAGGCAAAGGCAGACTTGAGGCTATTGAAGGCTTGTTCGGCCTCTGGAGGCCAACGTCTGGGGTCCGCCTTCTTTTTAGTGAGAGCCACAATGGGTGCGACCAGGGTAGAGAAGTGAGGGATGAATTGCCGGTAATAGTTGGCGAAGCCCAGGAAACGTTGGATAGCTCTAAGTCCCACAGGGCGTGGCCATTGAAGGACAGCTGCGAGCTTGGCTGGATCCATTTGTAGGCCCTGATCGGAGACGATATAGCCAAGAAATGGAAGACTGCGCTGATGGAAAACGCACTTCTGAAGCTTGGCGTATAGATGATTGGCCCGTAGTCTTCGTAGAACCTGACGCACTTGTGCCACATGAGTCTGCTGGTCCGGGGAGAAGACCAAAATGTCGTCCAAATAAACAATGACGCAGACATAGAGGAGGTCTCGGAAGATATCGTTCACGAATTCCTGGAAGACCGCTGGGGCATTGCATAGGCCGAATGGCATGACCAGATATTCGTAGTGCCCATCCCTGGTGTTGAAAGCGGTCTTCCATTCGTCTCCCTTACGAATTCGGACCAAGTTATACGCTCCCCTGAGATCCAGCTTGGAGAAGATCTTTGCTCCACGAAGACGGTCGAATAGTTCCGGAATAAGCGGAAGAGGATAGCGGTTCTTAACGGTCACCTTATTTAAACCCCGATAGTCTATGCATGGGCGGAGGGAACCGTCCTTCTTCTGAACAAAGAAAAATCCGGCGCCAGCTGGAGACGTGGATTTGCGGATGAAGCCCTTTTGTAAGTTCTCCTGGATGTAGGAGGACATGGCTTCAGTCTCGGGCACAGAGAGAGGGTATACTCGACCACGTGGAGGAGAAGACCCAGGAAGGAGGTCTATAGGGCAATCATAGGCCCGATGGGGTGGTAGTGAGTCCGCCTCCTTGGCCGAGAAAACATCGACAAAGTCTTGGTAGTCCTCCGGTAGCCCGGATAGAGGCTTGACACAAGCAGGTGACCTTGTAGAGCACTTGGGTTGAGGAGATCTCAGACACCGGTTATGACAGTCCTGACCCCAGCTGAGAACCTCCCCAGTTCTCCAGTCCAGCTTAGGGGTATGGATTTGCAGCCAAGGAAGCCCCAGCAGGAGGTTGGAAGAGGAATGGCGCAAGACATAGAAGGAGATCTTCTCCTGATGTAAGGCTCCCACCTGGAGGACTAGGGGTGCCGTCTGGCTGTACACCGCTTCGGTAAGAACCTCCCCCGTAACCGAAGAGATAGACCGGGGTTGGGCTAGCTGGATCACGGGTAGCCGCCATCTTTGGACCAACGAAGCAGAGATGAAACTGCCAGCAGAGCCAGAGTCGATGAGGGCAGTAGTCTGGAAAACTTGCCCAGAGGGTGTCTGGATGGAGACGGGCATAGTCAACCTTGGAGAGGTGGCATTCACACCTAGGGAGGCCTCTCCCACCGGACCTAGGTGCGGGCGTTTCCCGGACGCTGAGGGCGTTGGGGACATCTCTGTCGATAGTGATCCGCGCCACCGCAATAGAGGCAGAGATTCTGGTCCAGTCGACGGTTCCTCTCATCAGTCGTCAGGCGAACACGTTCCACCTGCATAGGAACCTCTGGAAGCGACTGGGACATAGGAGCAACAGGATTCTGGAACACCGGTGCCAGCCGAGGATGGCGACGGGGCAGACTCAGACGCCGTCCTTGCCGAACCTCCTCCTCTCTCTCGGAAAACCTGGTGTAGACTCTGGTAGCCAGTAGAATAAGATCGTTCAAGGAGGTAGGCAGATCCCGGGCAGCGAGCACATCCTTCACTTGGCTGGACAGGCCCTTTTTAAAGGTGGCAATCAGAGCGGCCTCATTCCAGTCTAGTTCCGCAGCCAGGGTGCGGAACTGGATGGCGTAATCACCAACGGAGGAAGTCCCTTGGGATAAATTGAGGAGAGCAGTCTCAGCCGAAGACGCACGGGCAGGTTCCTCAAAGACCGAGCGGAACTCGTCCAGGAAGATTCGAAAATTGGCAGCAACCGGATCATTACGGTCCCATAGTGGCGTGGCCCAGGCCAGAGCTCTTCCCTCCAATAGGCTGATAATGAAAGCCACTTTAGAGCGCTCGGTGGCAAACTGACTGCTTAAAAGTTCGATGTACATGGTGCATTGGGTCAGGAACCCTCTGCACAACTTGGGGTCACCTCCATATTTACTTGGGAGAGCCAGTCGTAGTTTTGAAGAGGCTGCCGGAGGTGATGACTGCTGAGCTGTGGTATGCTGTTGAACGGCTGCAGTCAGTTGTTGAATCAGCTGTGACTGTTGCTGAATCTGTTGAGCCTGTAGGGCGACCACTCGGGCTACCTCGCGGATATCAGGCACCTCGCCGGGATCCATGGTTGGAGCCTACTGTAACGCCCGGAGTAGTGGATCCACTGGACCGGCACCAGCGATGGCACAAACCTCACCAGGGAGCGGAGTCTAAGGGGCCGCTGGTTTTCACCAGAGCCCGCCGCAAGGCGGGATGGACTTGCTGCGGCAGGCGACCCCCAGGTCGCTACCCCTGGCTTGGTTGCTGGTGTCGGCAGGCGAGGCGTGGCAGGAGATGGCACAGGCAATAGTCTGCAGATGAGAGAGCACGTGACTGGCTGGACACAGGAACAGGTGGAGTGACAGGGGAACAGGAACCAGGAACAGGGACAAGGGACCAGGTAACGGACAGGACTCAGGAACAGGGACTAGGGACCAGGTAACGGACAGGACACAGGAACAACAGGGAGCTGGGCCAAACGCTATGGGAAGCATGTAGAGGCTCCAACACAGGGGACAGGGCATGCTGGGATTTATAGGGGAGTGATTAGTGCAACTACCAATTAGGAGCGCACTGCCCCTTTAAATCTGAGACAGCCGGCGCGCGCGCGCCCTAGGAGGCGGGGACGCGCGCGCCGGCCGGCACAGCGAGAGACAGGAGCGTGGAGAGGTGAGGCGCCCCCCGGGGCCGAACGTGTAGCAGCGCCGGGTCCCTGCACCGGGACCCCGGCAGCTGCATAAGATGGGAGGAGGTCGCGGCGGCGGCCCGGAGCATGGGACGCCGCCGCGGCCGTGACATGCTCATATGCGACTTTTTGATCGCTTTTTATTAAAAAAATTTTAAGATTTGATGTGGCCAAAAATTTGCAATTTTGCACTTTGGAATTTTTTACGCTTACGCCGTTTACAGTATAAGATCAGGAATGTGATAAATTAAAAGTTCAGTCACACAATGTTGAAATTGAGTGGATGGCCGCCATATAACAGTAAATAACTGCCATTATTTCAATACAACAGCCGTTGTTTTAAAATAACAGCAAATACTTTCCATTAAATGGCGGCCATCCACTCAATTTCAACATTGTGTGAACAGATCCTTTCTGTGTTTTTAATCCACTCCTGGTTTTGGTTGCACTAGACCACCAGGGTAAGGGCACAGTAAGTACTTAGATGCAGCTGTCAACTTTGATCGGACCGCACCCGCTAATAGCCGCGGTCCCGGGCTACATGCGGCACCCGGGATTGCGGAAGTTCAACGACCCCCCTCTGAACTCCCATAGCTGCACCAGGACGTTCAGTAACGTCCTGGTGCAGCTATGGGTTAATACAAACCTTGCGAGCACTGCAGTCAGAGTGAATCCTGGACGGAGTGTATACACGTAGTATACACTCCGGCCGGGATCCCTAGCAGCCGCACGGAAAACTGACGGAAAACGCACTCTCCATTGTCGGCTATGGTGAATTGGAATGCGGGCTTACACCGATGTGCCTGCATCCCAATTCAGCACAAATGAAGATCATCCGTCCGGTATTACAGTACAGGTCAGGATGATCTTCACTAACACCAGCTGGTGTTTCAGGCTGTGTGAACCCGGCCTAACTGTTCTACAATACATCAGAAAATATATAATAAAGAAATCATCTCCATCTAGCAAGAACTGTATCTTACATTCCTTGAAAATTTATTAGAAAAAAGAACTGGCTGGGTTCACACTACTGTGTGTAAAAATGATGTTTGTCTTTCATACCAACGGCTGTCATTGTACAACTTATGTACGCTATTTCAGAAGTAATAGTGGTAAAAGGAAGAGGTTGGTGGGATTTGTCTTTGCATGTACATTTCAGAAGTAATGAATGTTATTCATGCAATGACAGACATTGTTATAAAAAAGACAGACATATTTTTAACATAGTGTGAACCTAACCAATGGCAAGTTTTCTAGCTGAGTTTTTTTTAATTTCACAATATTCCATGAGTGAATACACCCTAACTGTTCTATAACACTACATCAGAATATTTATAATAAAGAAATCATCTCCATCTAGAAAGTGTATCTTACATTCCTTGAATTACTATTATTATTATTATTATTATTATTATTATTATTATCATACTCACAGAGAACCTCTTCCATGTTACCCGAACCTAAGTAAATAAATAAATTAATAATAAATAAATTTGATTAAATTGATTAGTTCTACAATATGTACATGGTTAAGTGACATCACTGAACACAACATAAAAAAGTGAAAATATTTGCATAAATCATTTTATAATTTTTTTGTTGTTTATTTGTAGTTACAATTGATGGCCATGTTCACCGAATGGCTGGTACTACAGTACTAGCCAGATGATCTTTATTTCTGATGAATGGAGATGCGGGCACATCAATGTGCGGCTGCATCCCAATTTGTCGCTGCTCACAACGGAGCGTGCGGCTGGAGCCGCATACACTGACGTTGAGACATGTGATGGTGTCTCTGCAGTGTTTTGGTTGATCTCCCTGAGGTCAACCAGCGTCCTTTTGCATACACTTACCAGGCATTGCTCCCACTAGCCAGAAACTTACTCCACACTGATGAGGGGCTAATACCCCGAAACAGCTGTCTGTGGATGGATACCTTGTTTTGGTGGTTTCCTTAATTGGAGACATTCCTTGGCTTGTTTGCTCCTTTCTGGAGGAAGCTCTGGCTAGTTCACTGACATCGAGACACGTGATGGTGTCTCTGCAGTGTTCTTTTGGACCATTGTGTGCACTGACATGTCTCCAGCGGCCGCTATTCAATGAATAGAAGCTGCAGAAAACTGACATGTCAATTTGTTTTGCGGCGCTCTGGGGATCCCGGCCGGAGTGTATACACTCTGGATGAGATTCCATATACGGCAGCACTACGTAAGTTCTGTAGTAATCACGGCCGTTGTTGCAAATCTGCAACAAGTGTGATTATTACAAAACTTATGTAGTGTGAACATAGCTGATATCTGTGCAATCAAAGTTGTGCTAAACATCCTACACCTAAGAAAAGCAGCAGTGAACAAAACCCCAAATAAGCTTCTCAAAGCAAATAAAAAAAGAATAAGTATTGCTGCCAGAGTATACAAAGTGCCAGCCGTGACAGTATAGATCAAATTCACTAACACATGCAGCTGATACATCTGATATTGGACCTCACGGTGTTTTGAACAAAAATAAGCATGATACAACCCTGTTATCACAACCTACTTGCCTGATACATTTGTATTCATATTTTGTTCACATCTTAGTATAACACAATTCCATTGCCATTGTGTTATGTTGCAGTTGACCATATGCAATAACTGCTTCTGAAATGCTGCTATTAAACGAAGTTTTTTTTTTATACATGTACATTTTAGAAATTTCACCCCAATTGCTAAATAGCTTAAACTGGCAAGTATAAGAAAAACACAGGTTCTTACTGCATACGGCTAAACGCAATGCAACAGTATCATATATTTTACTCTAGCGTTATGAATAGAAAACCTTTGGGTGCTCTAACACTGCAGTTTTCTGGCAAAAAATTTGATCCCATTACCTGACACTTGAACAGGATTGACTGCAACGGCTGCATATAAAAGGAAAACAACATATTGATGTAAGAATAGCATTTTTATTGTTATTTTTGGGGTCATATAGTTGCATTGTTTTACAAAGGCTTAAAAGGTAAAACTAAATATCAGCTACCATGAGATGTACTAAAGAATGTCTAAAGAATGAACAGGTTAACTCTTTGGACGGACGGCGTAGTCCGACCGACCACAGAATTAAGTATATGGCACGAGTGGAAATGTGTGCGGCCGTGAGCGGGGGCAAGCTGCGGAAACCGCCACAGGTGATCTGCACGGATTCTGTAGTGTGCACATACTCTAATGAAGTACGCTGCAGCTACTATCACTTTGGGAGCCCAGTGTAGTTGGTGTCACCGGCTGGTGAACTACCCTATATGGGGTGCGGCGTTCGCGGAGGCCCCTTAGGGGTTTGGTCCTGTGACATTGGGGTTGCGGGGCCATTCCGTGGCCCCCCTTCTCTGCTTGTGCACACTTTGCGGGGATTGTGTTCACTGACCGGCACAGTGATGTTTTTTGGTTTAGGGACTCGTGTATCAGAGACCTGCACGTTGGTACATGAGGCAATATGGTTTGATCAAATTGTATACTAACTTCTGATGTTGGTTTTTAAAAGTAGCTGAACAAGCTTTCGTGTCAACCATGGGTGCGATGTGCAGCCATTTCTGTCTTTTTGACTTGTGCATATAACTGATATGTAGCACTGCGGTATTGGAGGTTTTAAAACGATTGTCTCATGCTTCAAACATGTTTTAATAGGATCTATTAGATGTTATATTTTATAAACTTCTTACAAGGAAAATCCAGGCTTGAGTGGGCTATCTGGCCCCTTGCACCTGTTAGTGTCTTTTGCTGTAGTCAGGTATCCGCGTTTCTTTTGGACAACTTTGTTTTTGATTACGTTTTTATTCATGACATGTACTCTTCGAGTATCAAGGGTGAAATTTATAGCGCTTTATTATAGTAAAAATCTCCATAGCAACCAATCAGAGCTCAACTTTTATTTCTCACATTGTTCTGGTAAAAAGCTGAGCTGTTGTTGGTTGGTATGGACAACAAAGAGAATCTTACCATTAGTGCAATAAATATCTCCTTCCCAAATGGTTAAGACTGTTTATTGGTGAATAAATAAATATATATTTATATATACACACACACACCTTACCTTTGGCTTAGAAAGATAAATAGAATTAAGGCTCTTTACCCATCCACCAAAAGTAAGGTGGCCTCATATCGGATAGGTGAATGACAAGAAAAGCTAACATACCAGGGGTACTCTCAGGAAATGCTAAATGGGACTCTAACATTAAAGCATTACTGTCATTCTTAATAACTTTGATACCATAGATGTCAAAAATTACTGATCGCACAAGGTCTCGCTGCTGAGATGTGCTGCAATCCAAAGATTT
Organism: Dendropsophus ebraccatus; assembly: GCF_027789765.1. Taxonomy (NCBI): domain Eukaryota; kingdom Metazoa; phylum Chordata; class Amphibia; order Anura; family Hylidae; genus Dendropsophus; species Dendropsophus ebraccatus. The sequence continues at coordinate 36,895,188 of NC_091461.1, forward strand.
AATGGTAAAGCTAAAATTTCCAAGATGTAGCTGGGGTAAGTACTGTTGGGAAAGATTAGAATTGAATTGACAGCCAGGGAGAGACATGTGCTGCTCTACCCTCTCCATGCCTGTATCTTGGGATTGAGACCCGCTGTGATCATTAACTTTTGACTTATCTGATGACATGTCAAAAGTTACTACAAATGACAGTAATGCTTTCAACAAACTCACCTCTTATTCTAGAAAGGACGGAGACTAAGAAAAGAATGGGAAGAAAAGCTAATGTACTGTACCCTCTGTAGCCCCAGTAACTTCTGAATATGTAAAAAAAAAAAAAAAAAAATTATAATGTTAGTCATTGATTGAGATGTATATTTTTTAAAACCTAATTAGGAAAGTTCATTATCCCTATGCCTTAAAGGGGAAGTCCAGGCAAAATAATTTTAAGATATTTTATTGCCCAACAAAAGTTATAAAAATTACTATTAGACACTTATTATGGGGAACCCACCTATAGTGCATTTTCTCTGCACTTACAACAGCATGGCATGTTCAGATCTCTGTAAAGTTGGTGATGTCACGTCACATAAACTGCCCACTCTGGTGCTCCAGTCTGTCCCACCGCTGCAGCAGGAGTCGGCAGTTTGTGACGTGATGTCACCAACTTTACATACTTTACAACTTTAGGCTACGTTCACACTACGTAAGTTTCCGGCCGTAGCGTGCTTCCTGAATAAGCGGCCGGAGATTTACGTAGTTTGCGTACAATGGAAAGTATACGATCTACGGCTGCACAGTTCACACTACGTACGAACTTACGCCCGGATCGTATGCGGCGCCGTAAAAAATGAACCAGACCATTGTTTCGGGACGGAAATGCTGTAACTTACGCCCGTAGCGTAACATGCGGTCCCATACGAAGTGGTGATTTCTTCATTTTTACACCTTTTTGTGCCGATCCAAAAGGTTCTGTGGGGTGTCCGGGGCTATCCAAGTAAAAGACCGCTGTCAGATCGCTACGTACGCCGCTCGGGAAGCGTACGTAGCTTACGGGCGTAAGTTCGCGGATCGTACATAGCCAGCCGCAACTTGCGTAAATCCTGGCCGGAGTTTTACACGTATATGTCCGCCCGCGAAAAATATGCTGAACTGAATATACTGAACTTACGTTGTGTGAACTTAGTGTAAGGCTACGTTCACACATAGCAAAAGTGGTGAATTCTGTTCGACCTAATCGTGCAACCTTGAGAGGTTAGCTTCGCCCGAATGTCTAATTACAGGACTTGTGCTATCAGACCTGACACTCCGTGGAGTCTTCTCCTAACTGCGAGTATGTGATTTTTTTTAAGCAAGTCACTAACTTGTACTAACAGTACACATTGCCCCGAAACAGCCCCATAACCTGTCCTACAGATACCTCAAGCACCCTAACCAGTTCATCTATTGCACTTTACTCTTCTGTGTAGTCCATCAAGTTTAATTTTAATTGTTTAATTTCCACTCTTCATCTATTGCACCTTACTCTTTAAGCATAAGTTGTATTGCTCTAAAGATTTTTTTTAAGTAAAGTATTCTCTTTTACAAGTGTTGGACTTTGTAGTCATTCTGTATCTACACCTACACACTGTTCTACCTTTACAAAACCAGTGTTAGTATACCTAGGAATGGGTATACCACTCCTGGCCCCCATGACAAGTGCCTAGTTGGTACAACACCAAGCACCCCCAGGTTACTGCAAATGTCAACAACTGTCCAAGGTCCAAAGGACCCTTACTGTGGGGCGCTACACGTGTTGATCCATTTGTGTTACCCATCCACCAATGCTAGATAGGACACTAACATTAAACAAACATCTCTCTTATTCAACAAAAGAAAGACTGAGCAAATGGGAAAATTAGCAATGTGAAAAAAGGAGAATGACAAGAGAAGTTAACATACTGTATTCACCAGTGGTTCCAGGAGATGCTGATTAAAAAAAAATAATTATATTGTTAGATAGTGAACAAATAGTTTATCTTTAAAACACATTAAATACTTCCCTCTAAGGGTGCCCTCACACATACCGTATCGCAGAAGATTCCACGCTGCGAGTTTTGCAGCGATATCCCCTGCAATACTGTGTACAGTTAGTCGCGGCCTACTTAACTCTGCAGCTGCTGGGCTAACAAATGAATACATTACCTGTCCACGCTCCAGCTTACTTCTCTGGCTCCCAGGTCATTGCCATCCCGCTCAGCCAATCAATGTGCTGTCCCGCCGCAGCCACTGATTGGTTGAGTGGGGCAGCAGTGAACTGGGAGCCGGGGTAGCAAGCTGGAGTGCGGACAGGTAATGTATTAGCCCGGCAGCGGTGAGTTAAGTGGACAGAGGCTACATTCTCGCAGCAGAAGGAAAGTCCACTGCAGGAACGTAGATTCATAGGAAATGACAGGCCGGAGCATTGTAGTGGATTTTGGTGTTGAACTTGCAGCGTGAAATCCACTGCAATGCAGTCCGTGTGAAACTGGCCTTAACCGTGGAGTATATTGAAAGCACAGAATGGCTTTGGGAGAGATTTATCAACAGGGGATTTTTCTAGATGTGGTCTGTTTCTGCTTTGACAAGAATAGACTGGTCTATTTAAAGTGCAATTTACTATCAGGGATTACTATCTTTTATGACCTGATCTCTGTTTATACTCTGCTCCTGGCTTTGGCTTCAAATCTTTGGCAGATAATCTGTCAGATAATCTTTCAGTGCAAATGGAACCTTATTGTTAGCCGGTATAAAATGGCTAACACTAAACCCCCCATTATTACCCCAGTACCCAATGCCACCAGGGGTACTGGGAAGATCCAGGTGTCAGTAGTCCCAGAGTGTCAAAATTGGTGCTCCTGGACTGGGCGGTAGCAAGCTGGTATTATTAGGCTGGGGAGGGCCAAAATAAATGGCCCTTCCCACCCTGGTATTACTAGGCTGCTGCTGCTTGGTTTTTAACCTGGCTGGTTATGGAAAGGGGGGGGGGGGATCCTATGCAATTTTTTTTTTATAATTTAAAAAAAAAAAAAGCATAGGATCCCCCCCTGCTTCCATAACCACCAATAGGAGGTTAGTCCCAATCACCCCTACAGCGTAAAAGTACGGCCGTTGTTGCACCTAGGCACCTGTATATTCTTCTATGGGATCCCGGCCGTAGTGTATACACATAGCATACGCTCCGGACGGGATCCAAAGCAGCACCGCAAAGAACTGACATGTCAATTTTCTGCGGCCACAATTCAGTGCATTGCAGCTGCAGAAAGACCTGTCAGTTCACACAATGAAGTGAGCGGCTTTGGCCACTTGCTTCATTGTGTGCTATGAGGAGTTCTGATGCGCCCGCATCAGAACACTGCGGCCGGAAAAATAATTTGGCCGGTACTGCAGTACCAGCCGGGATGATCTTTTCAGAGACCATGGCCTAACATGAACATGGTCTAAGGATGCGTCTGCAGCAGAGCAAAGGGCAATCGTGCAACCTTGAGAGGTTAGCTTCATCCGGATGTCTAATCCCAGGACTCGTGCTACCAAACCGGACACTGTGGGCTCTTCTTGCAAAAGGTGGTTTCTATATCTATTCCTAACCATGAGTACAAGATTCCTCAAGTAAGTCACTAACCTGTCCTACGCAAGTCAAAACTTGTAACAGATACCTCAAGCCCCCTAACTAACTCTTCTGTGTTGTCCATAAAGTAAAAGGACTTTAATTTCCTCTATTTATTCATTGCACCCTACTCTTCAAGCATAAGTCGTACTGCATTGAAGTAAAGAAGTAAAGTGTTCTTTACTGTATTGGACAGTCATTCTGCACCTGCCCCTACACACTCTGTTCTATCTTTACAAAGCCTACTGTTAGTATACCCGGGAGTGGGCATACCACTCCTGGCCACCATAAAAAGTGCCTAGTTGGTACAACACCAAGCACCCCCAGGTTACTGCAAATGCCAACTGTCTAAGGTCCAAAGGACCCTTACTGGGGGGCGCTACACATGTTGATCCATTTGTGTTACCCATTCACCAATGCTAAGGAGGACACGTATCGGATAGGACACTAACATTAAACAAACATCTCTCTTCTTCAACAAGAGAAGGAGACTGAGCAAATGGGAAAATTAGCAATGTGAAAAAAGGAGAATGACAAGAGAAGTTAACATACTGTATTCACCAGTGGTTCCAGGAAATGCTGATTTAAAAAAAATTATATTGTTTATCTTTAAAACACATTAAATACTTCCCTCTAAGGGTGCCCTCACACTTACCGTATCGCAGCAGATTCCATGCTGCCTGTTCTGCAGTGAAATCTGCTGCGATACTGTGTACAGTTAGTCGCGGCCTACTTAACTCTGCAGCTGCTGGGCTAACAAGCAAATACATTACCTGTTCACGCTCCAGCTTACTTCTCCAGCTCCCAGGTCACTGCCATCCTGCTCAGCCAATTAATGTGCTGTCCCGCCGCAGCCACTGATTGGTTGAGTGGGGCAGTGGTGACCCAGGAGCTGAAGAAGCTGGACAGCTAATGTATTAGCCCGGCAGCGGTGAGTTAAGTGGGCAGGGGCTACATTCTCACAGCAGAAGGAAAGTCCACTGCAGGAACGTAGATTCATAGGAAATGACAGGCCGGAGCATCATAGTGAATTTTGCTGTTGAACTTGCAGTGTGAAACTGGCCTTAACCATGGCGTGGAGTGGATTAAAAACACAGAAAGGCTATGTTCACACACTGTTGAAATTGAGTGGATGGCAAACATTAATCCAATGAATCCCCCAGAGGAAAAGTGGCCTTATATTGGAGTGGAACCCTAACATTAAACAAACTCACTCCTGTATATGTGTATATCAAATACTTAGGCTATATTATGATTCATCTGTAATCCGGTGCTGCACTTTTCATTGGTTGAAAAAATCTACAAATTTAACCAGTAATTTGAAATAATCGGAAAGCAACAAAAAGCGTTCCTATATCCATTGGGCCATATGGTTCCAGAATTTACTCTATAAGCAAAGTTGGTCTATTTGTGTTACCCATCCATCAAATAATGACCTCATATCTGATTGAATGCTAACATTAAAGCATCATTGTCATTTGTAGTAACTTTTGATATCACCAGAGATGCTACAAATTACATCGGGCCTCGTTGCTGAGACCTGCTGCAATCCTGAGATACAATGTTAAAACAAAGATCCCAAGATGCAGCTGGGGGGAGCGTGCGGCAGAGAGGGAGAGTCAGGGAGAGACGTGTGCTGCCTCACTCTCTCCCTAGCTGTATGTATCTTGGGAGTGAGATTCACTACAATCATTCACTTTTGACATGTATGATGAAATGTCAGAAGTTACAACAAATGACAGTAACACTTTCCACAAATTCATCTCTCTTATTGTACAAAGGACAGAGACTAAGAAAAGCTAACATACTGTACTCACCCTCAGTAGTGCCAGTAAATGCTGAATATGAAAAGAAAAAGATTATGATGTTAGTCAGTGATTGAGATGTACTGTATATTTTTATAAACCCAATGAGGGGGATTCATCATCCCTACCCCTGGATGAAGACCACAAAAGATTGGAAACTTGCATAAAGCAACTTGTTTATGCTGATTTCTGATAGACTATGATAGATTTCTGAGGCCGACATGAAGCAGCGTCACATGTGGCGGATTTATTTTGATACAGATATGCCGCCGGTCTTCATAAATTACCCCTATTTATATATATATATATATATATATATATATATATATATATATATATATATATATATGCACATTACTATATGCTGTGGATCCGGCCTAGGTCTGGCTACCTGAGGTTATGCACCCACCTGAGGCTTGAGCCTACACAGTGCCGTCCTGCAACCCCTTTTTTTCTTATATATATATAAAATATATATATATATATATATATATATATATAAATTCCCCCTATATATACTTACTATATATTATTTACAATTCATTGGTTTAAACATATATATTCAACATGAACATGAAGATTAACAAGGTGAACATGAAGAAAAGAAAAATCACAAGGAAATACTGTACTCTTAGTATTTGCTTAATAATTTTAAAAAGAAAAAGAAAAAAAAATTATGATGTTAGATATTGATCAAGCTGTATATCATTAAAACGTAATGCATAAGTAATCTGCAGCATCAAATCTCCAGCAGATCTGCTGTAGATACTGTACGTGTGAATGCACCCAGTAATTTGAAATACTCTGAAAGTCATGAAAGCTACCTTATACATTGGGGCCACATGGGGCCTGAATTTATTTTATATGTAAAGTTGCTCCATTTGTGTTATCCATCCACCAAATATTGGCTTTATATTAGATGGGACGCTTACTGTACATTAAAGGATTGCAGTTATTTGTAGTAACTCTTGATGTTAGAGATGTCAAAAGTTACCAATCACACAGGGTCTCGCTGCTGAGACCTGCTGCAATCTCGAGAAACAGAAGTAAAAATAAAAGGTCTCAAGATACAGCTGGGGGAGTGTGTGGGAGTGGGTGACTGAGATTTGATAGTCAGTCAGAGAGAGACATGTGCTGAGGCACCCTCTTCCTCGCTGTATATTGGGATTGCAGCAGGTTCTGGGAATGAGACCAGTTGCCATCATTAACTTTTGACATATCTGATGACATAAATAGAGAATTCAACATCATCCAATGGAGTTCCAATTTTCAAGGCTTTTGTGATGACTGTCCGGAGGGGGGTGTCTGTCAGGAGCCGGTGCTCAGCTTTGTAACATAGTCATCATGCTGACTGGCAGACAGCACTGCTAGTCAGCTCTCACTGTGTTCCTTGTGTCTGTGGCTCTCTGACAGTCATCACTATCAGACTGATGGGTTAAGCGCCGGGGCTTCACCCTGTCCTTTAGTCTGTCGGTCACTGTGGACAATCATGATCCAGTTAATCCTTATGTATATAAATAAATAAATATATGAATGTCTCATTAATGCGACCTAATAGCACATACATTTATGTATTTTTATATGTGCATCCCATCTGTACTCACCAGTGGTATCAACAAGAGATACTAAGTAAAAAAAAAAAAAAAAAAAAAGATTAGCAAGTAAAAATAGAAAAGGAAAATGACAAGGAAAGCTAACATAGTGTACTCACCAGTGGTATGAGCAGGAGATACTAAGTATAAATAAAAAAATGCATTGTTAGATATTAATCAGATTGTATATCTTCAAAACACAATGGGGCACATTTATTATACTTCCATCCTGTATCTACAAACTGCTGTGTTATCAGGTTTATGCACTTACTATACATTATACTCCACATGCTGATTGCTATACTGTACAGTAACTTTTAATATCACATATTCAGCTTTCTAAATGTTTGTTTCATCTGTTCTACATGTTATTCAGAATATAAAATCATTATTTTTGCGGTGTGGAACCAATTGTCAGCATTTCAGTCATTTCTTATGGGAAAATTTGCTTTGGCTTAAAGAGGTTCTGTCACCCCCCGCGCCGGGGTGACAGGCTCTCGACCACCAGCTAGATCCTCTTATAGTTACCTCATGTTGTCGAGTCCCTCTGCCGGAGCCGGTCCCGGGACGGAGATATCTTGGTTAGAAGCCGGCGCGCGCACTGTGGAGATGGGCCCAGCGCCCATAGAGAATGAATGGAGCCGGACTCATCTCTGCTGCACGCGCACGGCTCCATTCATTCTCTATGGACGCCGGACCTATCTCCACAGCGCGCGCGCCGGCTTCTGACCGGGATATCTCCATCCTGGGACCGGCTCCGGCAGCCAGACTCGGCGACATGAGGTAACTATAAGGGGATCTAGCTGGGGGTCGGGAGCCTGTCACCCCGGCGCGGGGGGGTGACAGGTCTCCTTTAACAGTGATTTGGATTACAAGCGCAGTCCAGGAACGAATTATGCTCATATATATATATATATATATATATATATATATATATATATATATTACACTATAGCTCTATAAATCTACATTATAGCTTACATACATTAGCCAGACCACTGCAAAAGGTCGCATAGTTCTGCATCAACCGAGTTGTGCACACTGGCATAAATTTCTGAGGCTGTCATGTATTGGGTTTATTAAGGTAGTTATATGCAGGTCTTGGTAAATCCTCCTAATATATTTGTCACTCTTAATGGGGTTATCCAGTGAAAATCTTTTTTCTTTTAAATCGACTGTTTTCAGAAAGTTATATAGATTTGTAATTTACTTCTATTAAAAAATCTCAAGTCTTCCAGTACTTATGGAAGCTGCTGTTTGTCCTGCAGGAAGTGGTGTTTTCTTTCCAGTCTGACACAGTGCTCTCTACTGCCACCTCTGTCCATGTTAGGAACTGTCCAGAGCAGTAGCAAATCCCAATAGAAAACCTCTCCTGTTCTAGACAGTTCCTGACATGGACAGACATGTCAGCAGAGAGCACTGTGTCAGACTGAAAAGAACACAGAAATTTCCTGCAGAACATACAGCAGCTGATACTACTGATGTAGTATGCCTTATGTCCCCCACACCTACTTACCCTAAGCACGTTTCGCGTTGCTTTATCAACTTTGATAAAGCAATGTGAAATGCGCGTAAGGGACCCTTGATAAAGCAATGCGAAACGAAAGTTGGGTAAGTAGGTGTGGAGGACATAGGGCATACTACATGAGTATTTTTTATTTATTGATTGGTACTCATATTTATATTTGATATTCTATCTTTGCACCATTTGGTGGCATTAGGGTGTACTTCGGGACCTACGGGTCTATTTATATTTCATTACTATCTATTGATGTTTACCTTGCTACTATAGTGCAGTATTTTTAAGGTTCTTTTGCCATCTAGTGTTTGATGTTAGTATTACCCATACATATATGTGTGTGTGTGTATATACTTTATGTTTGATATGTGCACTACATAATAATATTTAGTGTGCTGTTGTTCCTCCACTGATTCTGTTGTCTGTACCACCTTCATTTTTATGTTTTTAAAATATTTTTTCAGTAAATAAATAAAATATTTACTTACTGTTATTTACATCTCTGTTAGTTTGATATATGTCATTCATTCGTATACACTCCTGAGGGTATTGTTTTATTGTATTATTTTTTTATATATTTATTTATTATATGTATTTTTTCGTATTTTTACGGCCGTTGTTGCCGATTGCACCAACAGCCGAAGTTTATACGAAAAAATATGTTGCCTATTTGTCTATGGGATCCCAGCCGGAGCATATACACATAGTATACGCTCCGGCCGGGATCCCTCGCGGCGCCCCAAACAACTGACATGTCAGTTTTCTACGGCCACTATTCAGTGAATAGCCGCCGCAGGAACCCCTGTCAGTGCACACTATAGAGTGAGCACGCCTAGAGCGGCATCGGCCGCTTGCTTCATAGTGTGCAGGGGGAACTCTACGGCCAGTGGGAACTCTACAGCCATAAAGATCATCCGGCCGGTACTGCAGTACCGGGCGGGATGATCTTTTTAAGAGATCGGCCGCTCCGTGACCCGGCTGGGTCACGGAATGGCCGGTCTCTTACACCATGTGAACATAGCCTTATTCTACAAAGGACAAAGAGTACTATTATACGGGCCGATGGGGCCCGGTAATAACTGTAGAGAGTTAGGAAATCGTCAGCCACCTGCCGCGCACCGCTATTACACGTATTACACGGCTCCTGACAATTGTAGGTCCAAACCTATATCAACGATCAGCCGATGATCGTTGTGTTTATTATACAGAGCGATAATCAACCGGATGGGGCCGATTTGGCCGATTATCGCTCCGTGTAATAGTAGAAAAGCTCAGCAAGGTGAGAATAGAAAAGGAGAATGATGAGGAAAGCCAACATACTGTACTCACCATGGGTACTGCCAGTAACTCCTAAATTATAAAAAAAAAGATTATAATTTTAGTCAATTACTAATATATATATATATAACACAAAAGGGAGATTCATCTTCTGTACACATGGATAAAGACTACAAAAGGTCACAAATTTTTGCATAAACCGAGTTGAACATACATTCCTGAGGCTGCCATGTGCCAGAGTTATTAAAACACAGATACACAGATCTAGGTAAATCCTCCCACTTTTTCTTTTTAGAATTACTTCTGTTAAATATTTTAATTGACCTCAATAGAATGCCTTGAAGTCAATGGAATGACGACCGCCCAATGCACACTGTGTATTAAATAATGGACGTTGTTTGAGAAGACGTCAAAATAATGATCGTGACTTTATTCACAGACATCTTTTGCAAACAACCGATGTTATTTTTTAGTTGTCCACACACAGTTTTTCTTTTTTCACTGTCTTTACTATTAAATTTAATGGGCTTTTAAGTTAAAGACCCATCCAAAGGGCGAACAGTCTGAACCTGAGCTAGAACAATGGACCAGCAGCTGTCATTATAATGACCGACATCTAAAACGCAAAATGACTAACTGTACTCAAAATGATGGACGCAATTTAAAAAAAGAAAAAAAGGCCATGTGAACATAGTCCTAAGGTGGCCTTATATCAATTGGGACCCTAACCTTAACCCTTTAAGGACGGAGCCTTGTGCTTTCGTTTTTTTCCTCCTCCTGTTTGAGCCCTTTTTTGCAACACCAAGTATACTTTGCAATTACAGACTTAATTTTTTTTTAAATAAAATATGCTGCAAAACCAGAAAAAAATTATATGTGCAGTGAAATTGGAAAAAAAAGGTGCAATTCCTTTTATTTTGAGGGGTTTTGTGTTTACACCGTTCGTCCTATGGTAAAACTGACATGTTATCTATGCTCCTCAAGTCAGTACGATTACAAAGATATGTAACTTGCATGACTGTTATTTTATTTGATAGCTTTTAAAAAATTAAAACCTTTTAAAAAAACAAAATGTGTTTAAATAGCTCTATTCCCATCTTTATAACGCTTTTATTGTTTGTTCTATGGGGCTGTGTGAGAAGTAATTTTTTGCGCCACAGTCTGTTCTTTTTTCCGGTACCTTGTTTGTATATTTGCGACTTTTTGATGGCTTTTATAAATTTTTTTCTGGATTTGACGTAAACAAAACTACGCAATTTTGCACTTTGACGGGTTTTTGTGCTTACACTGTTTACCGTGCAAGATCAGGAATGTGATAATTTAATGGTTTGGGCGATTACTCACGCTGTGATATCAAATATGTTTTATTTTTTTAATTTATTTTTATTTATCAAATGGGAAAAGTGGCTGATTAAAACTTTTATTAGGGGAGGGGAATTTTTGTATTAATAAAAAAAGGTATTTTTTTTCCACATACATTAATTAGAAGCCCCCTTGTAGATCAGTGCTCTTTTACTCTGGTCTGCAGCAGACCAGATACACTGGTTGCTGAGCCGGGATCAGTATCATTTCGACGCTGAGCCCCGGTCGGCTAAGTAGAAGGGATCTTCCCTCCGCATCGTGAGGGGGAGATCCCCCCACTAGACACTAGGGACAGGGGGTCAAGGACTATTTAAATGCAGCTGTCAGCCTTGAGAGCTGCATTTAAATAGTTAATTAGCCGGGAGCTAATACCCGCAGTCCCCAGCTGCACGTAGCAACCAGGTACTGTGGGCTGCAGAGAGGGCCCACGCCGGGAGCCCTCGCCGTTTACCTTTAACGGCCGCATGACGGGCATACTCGTCATGCGTCTTTAAGGGGTTAAACATACTCACTTCTCCTATTTAGCAAATAACAGACTGAAAAAAGATCAGTTGAAAAAAAAAGAGAATGACAAGGAAATCTAACGTACTGTAGATATTAATCAGATTGTATATCTTCAAAGCACAATGGGGGATGTTGATTATATGGCGGGAATACCATCTTATAGTCCAGATAGGCCACTCTGCGCAGCTACAATAGCGCCAGACGGGATTACAAAAATCTTTCAAGACTGCGCAAAAAAGCTGGACTTAATAAATGTCCCTAATGTATACTTTACTCTTAACACTGCTTTAAGTATCAAATGCTTAAAGGGGTATTCCCATCTCAACTAGTATAGTTAATCTTGTAGGACTTGTCAAATTTAATATTTTTACAAATAAATTAATTTAGAAAACGTGTCTCCTCCTGATACACTGCTCTTTACCTCCCATTGTTGAGGACCACTCTGCCCTAAAAACAGTGGTCTGGCTGGGTTATATACACACATTGGGGGAGATTTATCAAACATGGTGTAAAGTGAAACTGGCTCAGTTGCCCCTAGCAACCAATCAGATTCCACCTTTCATTCCTCACAGACTCTTTGGAAAATGAAAGGTGGAATCTGATTGGTTGCTAGGGGCAACTGAGCCACTTTTTCTTTTTAAAATGACTTCTGTAAAATATTTTAATTGGCTGCAATAGAATGCATTGAAGTCGATAGAGTTACGGCCGCCCAATGCACATAGTATATTATTAGACATTGTTTGAGCAGACGTCTTTTTGGACATGTGTTACAAACCTTGGACATTATTATTTAGTTGTTCACACAGTTTTTCTTTTTTTTTACCATTCTTTCACCATCTTTACTATTACATCCAATGGACATTTCAGTTCAAGACACACATCCAAAGGGTGGTCTGTCCATCTGATCTAGAATAATGTACCAGTAGCTGTTAATATGATGGGCATCCAAAACGTGAAATGAATGACGTCATTTTGAACTCAAAATAAGGGATGTCATTTAAAAAAACGGAAAGAAAAAAACCTCATGTGAACAAAGCCTAAAGGTGGCCTTATATCAGTTGCCCTAAGCTTAAGCAAACTTCTCTTATTCAGAACATTACAGAGAGTGTAAAAAGATCGGCAACGTGAAAATAAAAAAAAGAGAATGACAAGGAAAGCCAACATAGTGTACTCACCAGTGGTACTAACAGGAGATACTGAGTTGAAAAAAGAAACAAAAAAGATTGCATTGTTAGATATAAATCAGATTGTATATCCTCAAAACACAATGAGGCAAAATGGCGGAAATACCATTTTATGGTCAGATAGGCCCCTGTGTGCAGCTAGCACCAGACAGGCGCACAGGATTTATGTAGAAGCATTACATCTCTACAATACTCCTGTGAGACTCCGTGCCGTGGGGACATTTTTATGCCGTGTGCAAAAAAGCCAGACTCAATAAATGTCCGACAATGTACACTTCACTCTTAAAAATACTTTAAGTAGCAGTTGGGAATGATAGAATTGTAAAGTGCTGTGTAATATATACCGTGCTATGTTGGGAAAATATTAATGTGAAACAGGCAACATTCATTTAAAAAAAACAACTTTACATCTCCTGCAGCTGGAACGGGAGTAGGGATGGTCCAAACCTGCCGAGATTCGGGTTCGTACGAGCCCGAACTCTCGGCAATGATTCCCGCTGTCTGACCTGTATCCCAGTTTTCCAGGCGGTCCTCCCACTGTATCCACCCGTGTCACGGAGTGGCCAGACAGCGGGAATCTAATGCCGACCATTCAGGTTCATACGAACCCGAACCTCGGCAGGTTCGGACCATCCTTAAACAGGAGTAATTCGAAGGCCAGCAGGTCGCTATTGTTTTTTTTTGTCTATATTTTAGCCACATGAACAGAGGCATTGCAGTGCTGCCCATTTTTTCCTTTTTGTGTTATATGTGGGGGGAAAGTGACTACCTCCTGTTGGCTTACTCTCTATCCATCTCCTGTGGGTGTTTTTAACAGAGATTAGTTGGATCCTTCTTGCCCAGTTTGTAGGCTTCATGTCAGTCTGTCCTGGCACTACGTGCAGGTTTCTTTCGTGTTTTTGTTTTATATCTGAAGAAATGTTAAAGGTGACTACAAATGACAGTAATGCTTTCAACAAACTCCCCCTCTTTCTCTTTTATTCTACAAAGGACGGAGACTAAGAAAAGCTTAGCAAGTAAAAATAGAAAAGGAGAATGATGAGGAAAGCCAAGATACTGTACTCACCAGTGGTACTGCCAGTAAATTCTGAATTATAAAAAAAAAAGAAAAGATTATAATGTTTGTCATTGATCAAGTTATATATCTTTAAAACACAATGAGGGGGATTCATCATCCATACACCTGGATAAAGACCGCAAAAGGTCACAAATCTTTGCATGAACCGAGTCGTGCACACTGGCATAGATTTAGGAGGCTGTCATGTGCCGGATTCATTGAGATACAGATATCCTCCCCAATATTATTGTCATTCTTACATGCTTTATCAAATGTCTGAGATATATCCCAATTCATCTGTAATACGGGATTCATATTTCAACCAAAATCATAGTAGAAATCTAAGTCAGCTCTAAGCTGCCTCACATGTATCAGAACCTAAATCGTAGTGCAAGTAGGAAGCTGACACCTTTGTCTAGTAGCAGTAATGTAAATGGCAACAATTGTGCGAGCTCCAAACTGCAGGGCACTAGACATGATGATCCATTCCACCAGTGCTAAGGCTGGGGCACTAATATTAAACTAACCTTTCTCTTATTAACAAAGGACTGAGAGAAGATCAGCACTAGAGATGGGCACAGCTCCAGCATGAGTGATTCAGATCGTTTAGCATTTGATTACCGAATTAGCTGGATGCAGTCGTAGGGAGTCCGGGATGAGCGAACCAGCCGAGGTTTGGGTTCGTATGAACCTGCACTCTCGGCTTCTGATTCACGCTGTCTGCCCGCTCCGTGAAGAGGGTGGATACAGCCTGAAGACCGCCTGGAAAACTGGGATACAGAAATAGCCATAGGCTGTATCCCAGTGTTCTGGGCGGTCCTCAGGTTGTATCCACCCTCTTCACGGAGCGGGCAGACAGCGGGAATCAGAAGCCGATAGTTCAGGTTCATACGAACCCGTACCTCGGCCGGTTTATTCATCCCTACTAGGGAGTCCGGGAAAGCATGGATACAGCCTATGGCCTATGGTTGCATTAATGTTTTCCCACACTCCCTATGGCTGCATCCAACTTCTTCAGTCATTAGTAGAGATGAGCGTATCGCTCATCTAAACTAATCGCTTGGTATAATCTGTGCTCCGCTCACCAAACCGATGGCCTTTCAGCGCTGCTCCACTCCCTGCCGCTGCTCCAAGGATGCCGGAAAAAGCTTAATCCAACGCTGGGAAACTTTTCCCAGTTTCCCAGGATTGGATCCAGCCTTTCCACAGCACCTGGGGTGGAGCAGCAGGGAGCAGAGCAGCACTGAAAAGCTGGCAGCTTGGCGAGCGGAGCGCAGCTGAAACGAAGCGCTTCACTTTGTGACAAGGAAAGCAAACATACTGTACTCACCAGTGGTAGCAGGGGATGCTGAGTTAAAAAAAATAGAGATTATAACATTAGATATTGATCAAATTGTACATCTTTAAGCCCTTTGATGCACTAAAGTCCGGGTCAAATTAATGCAATGTCCTGCCCCGCCTTCTAAGAGCCATAGTGCTTTTATTTCTCCACCTACAGGGCTGGTTGGGGTGTCGTTTTTTGCTCCATGATCTCTAGTTTTTATTAATATCAAATTTGTGTAACAAAAAAATTTTGAGCAATCCTGGTGAGTTTTTTTTTTCCCGTTTACGCCGTTCATCGTCCGGGAACAATAATGTTATATTTTAAAAGATCGGACAATTATGCACGCTATGATATGTAATATGTTTATTTATTTATATTTTTATTTTTATAATGGGCAAGGGGGTCTTTTAAACTTTTATTGGGTGGGGGGGGATTATAAGTTTTTTTTTTAATACTTGTATATAACTTTTTTATTATGAGAGTCGGCTGAGGGGTCGCAGCTGACTCTCATTACCTCCAGGCCCTGGACTTTGATGTGAGCGGGATCACTCTCTCTGCAGCGGTCCCGCTCACATAATTAACCCCGTCAGAGCAGGAAGGTATATATACATTTCTACTGCACAGGGTATGTGCATAAGGAACATATATATAGATTGCTGATGTAAAGGGTTAAACCACGATGTATACTTTACTGTTAAAGGGAGTCTGTCAGCTGCCATTCACATGCAGTTAGAAAGCCGTTAGGACACAGAGACACAAGGTTCCTTTCATATACCCGCCTGTGCTTCCAGAATGTAGAAAAATGCTTTTACTCTCTGGTACAAAGATTCCTAAAGGCTTCCCCGAGCTCCTGATATGCAGAAAGCCGGACATCTCATCCCCCTCTAAAGAACAGTTTTTTATCGTGTGTACGCTGGAGGGAGTATGTAAGGTAAGTCCAGGTACTTGCAGGTCGCTATTGTTTGATTTTGTCTGTATTTTAGCCACAGCAGTGAGCAACCTGCACAGTGTGAACAGAGGCATTGTAGTGCTGCACATTTTTTGCTTTCTGTGTTATATGTGGGGGGGAGAGTAACTACCACCTGTTGGCTTTCTCTCTATCCATCTCCTGTGAGTGTTTTAAACAGAGATTATTTGGATCCTTCATGCCCAGTTTGTAGGCTTCATGTGAGTCTGTCCTGGCACTACTTGCAGGTTGCTTTTGCATTTTCCTGTTTTTGTTTTTATATCTAAAGAAATGTCAAAAGTTACTACAAATGACAGTAATGTTTTCAACAAGCTCGCCTCTCTTATTCTACTAAGAAAAGCTTAGCAAGTAAAAATAGAAAAGGAGAATGATGAGGAAAGCCAAGATACTGTACTCACCAGTGGTACTGCCAGTAACTCCTGAATTATTTAAAAAAAAATATATATTAGTCAATGTTTAAGTTATATATCTTTAATACACAATGAGGAGGATTCATCATCTGGAAGCGGGGGAGACTGTATTCATAAGCGCCGCGCTGTAGTAACAGCACCATGCGGCTGATTCAGTACAGCGCGGCGCTTATGAATACAGTCTCCCCCACTCCCAGTATCTAATTACAGATGCTGTCCGGGCGTGGGGGGACTCCGGTACATGCATTCCACGTCCGTGATCCGTCAGGATCATGGAACGTGGGAATGAAGCCTTAGCCAGCTGAGCCAGTGTAGATTTCTAAACTGCCTTTTAGCGCTGCTCCACTCCCTGCCGCTTCTCCAAGGATGCTGTAAAAAGCTGGATCTAATCCTGGCAAACTTCTCCCAGTTTCCCAGAATTGGATGCAGCTTTTTCCCAGTACCGGGGTGGAGCAGCAGGGAGCGGAGCAGCACTGAAAGGCCGGCGGCTTGGTGAACAGAGCACAGATCAAATGAAGCTCTTCGCTTAGTTTAGATGAGGGATTATTATTAAAAAGCTGAATGATAGGACTCAAGCATGCTCCAGTTGTGCTCATCTCTGTAGCACTGTAATAAGTTTTTGTTTTGTTTTTTATTAAAAGGAGAATGACAAGAAAAGAAAACATACTGTACTCACCAGTGGTAGTAGATGCTGAGTTAAGAAAAAAAAGGAAATGATTATTACATAAGATCTTGATCAAATTGTATATCTTTAAAACACAAAGAAACATAAAGGTTTCCCCGAGCTCCTGATATGCAGAAAGCCGGACATCTCATCCCCCTCTTAAGAACAGGTTTTTATCTTGTGTACGCTGGAGTGAGTATGTGCGGTAAGTCCAGGTACTTGCAGGTCACTATTGTTTGTTTTTGTCTATATTTTAGCCACAGCAGCGAGCAACCTGCACAGTGTGAACAGAGGCATTGCAGTGCTGTACATTTTTTGCTTTCTGTGTTATATGTGGGGGGAGTGACTACTGGTGCGTTTACACAGGCAGATTTATCTGACAGATTTTTGAAGCCGAAGCCAGGAACAGACCATAAACAGGGAACGGATCATAAAGGAAAGACTGAGCTTTCTCCTTTTTTCAAATTCATTCCTGGCTTTGGCTTCCAAAATCTGTCAGATAAATCTGCCTGTGTAAACACACCATACCTCCTGTTGGCTTGCTCTCTATCCTTCTCCTGTGAGTGTTTTAAACAGAGATTAATTGGATGCTTCATGCCCAGTTTGTAGGCTTCATGTGAGTCTGTCCTGGCACTACTTGCAGGTTGCTGTTGCACTTCCCTGTTTTTGTTTTTATATCTGAAGAAATCTCAAAAGTTACTACAAATGACAGTAATGCTTTCAACAAGCTCGCTTCTCTTATTCTACAAAGGACGGAGACTAAGAAAAGCTTAGCAAGTAAAAATAGAAAAGGAGAATGATGAGGAAAGCCAAGATACTGTACTCACCAGTGGTACTGCCAGTAACTCCTGAATTATTTAAAAAAAAAAATATGTTAGTCAATGTTCAAAGCGACTCTGTACCCACAATCTGTCCCCCTAAACCGCTTGTACCTTCAGATAGCTGCTTTTAATCCAAGATCTGTCCTGGGGTCCGTTCGGCAGGTGATGCAGTTATTGTCCTAAAAACAACTTTTAATCCTGCAGTGCTGTGTCTAACGGCCGGGGCTTACATTTGTATATGCATTAGGCTGGCACCACCTCTCCGTCCTTCCTCCCCACCCTCCTCAGCATTAGGAATGATCCAGGAACATTTACTGCTGTTTGAGTTTTGCACAGGTGTATTAACGATCCAGCCCATGTTCATTATGCACACAGCTGGGGAATAGGAAGCAATCTACCTGGAGCATTCCTAATGATGAGGAGGGTGGGGAGGAAGGACGGAGAGGTTTTGCCAGCCTAATGCATATACAAATGTAAGCCCCAGCCGTTGGACACAGCACTGTAGGATTAAAAGTTGTTTTTATGACAATAACTGCATCCCCTGCTGAACAGAACCTAGGACACAACTTGGATTAAAAGCAGCTATCTGAAGGTACAAGTGGTTTGGGGGGGGGGGGCGGTCAGATTGTGGGTACAGAGTCGCTTTAAGTTATATATCTTTAACACACAATAAGGAGGATTAATCATCCCTACACCTGGATAAAGACTGCAAAAGGTCACAAATCTTTGCATGTGCCGGATGTATTCAGATACAGATATCCCCCCCAAAATAAATGTCATTCTTAAATGCTTTATCATAGCACAATTCACCTGTATTACGGGGATTCATATTTCATTGTAAAAAAAAACAAAAAAAAAAAAACATTTAACTAGTAATTTGAAATAATTATAATAAATCATAGTAGAAATCTTAGCCAGCTCTGAGCCAGTGTAGATTTCTGAGCTGCCTTTTAGCGCTGCTCCACTCCCTGCCGCTTCTCCAAGGATGCTGTAAAAAGCTTGATCCAATCCTGGGAAACTTCTTCCAGTTTCCCAGAATTGGATGCAGCTTTTCCCCAGTACCCAGAGTGGAGCAGCAGGGAGCGGAGCAGCACTGAAAGGCCGGCGGCTTGGTGAGCGGTGCACAGATCAAATGAAGCTCTTCGCTTAGTTTAGATGAGGGATTATTATTAAAAAGCTGAATGATAGGACTCAAGCATGCTCCAGTTGTGCTCATCTCTGTAGCACTGTAATAAGTTTTTGTTTTGTTTTTTATTAAAAGGAGAATGACAAGGAAAGAAAACATACTGTACTCACCAGTGGTAGTAGATGCTGAGTTAAGAAAAAAAAGGAAATGATTACATACAATTTATTACATAAGATATTGATCAAATTGTATATCTTTAAAACACAATGGATACTTCACTCTTAAAAGGAATCTGTCAGCTGCCATTGAAATGCCAAACTGCTGTTAGATAGCCATTAGGACAAGGAGACACATGGTACATTTCATATATCTGTCTGTTCTTCCAGAATGTAGAAAAATGCTTTTTTTCTCTGGTACAAAGAGTGATAAATGTTTCCCCAAGCTCCTGATATGCAGAAAGCTGGACAACTCATCCCCCTCTTCAGAACAAGTTTTTATCATGTGTACGCTGGAGGGAGTATGTACGGTAAGTAGAGATGAGCGAACTGGGTTCAGGTTCGAGTCCAGCTGAACCTGAACGTTCGGCATTTGATTAGCTGTGGCTGCTGAAGTTGGATAAAGCTCTAAGGTTGTCTGGAAAACATGGATACAGCCAATGACTATATCCATGTTTTCCACATAGCCTTAGGGCTTTATCCAACTTCAGCAGCCACCGCTAATCAAATGCCGAAAGTTCGGGTTCGGCTGGACTCGAACCCGAACCAGGTTCGCTCATCTCTAAGGGTAAGTCCTGGTGTCACGGCTGCAGCAGTGATCCATGCTTCTGGCCGCCGTTGCTGCCGTTCCCTCCCGCTCTTAGCTTACAGCAAATGCAGGGGTCCGGCACCGCTGCTTTTCAGCCCCCCAGGGCGCCTCACATGTCTGCGCTCCTGCTCACTCTCTTCGGCATCCTCAGTGTCGGCTCGCACGCACCCGCCCCCTGGGGCATGCACGCGCCGCTCCTCTGAAATTTAAAGGGACAGTGCGTCCCTAATTCGTATTTGCACCTTCCTATAAACTCCTGCCCTATCCTTATTCTTGGAGCCTCTGCATGCTTCGAATAGTTTGTGGTCCCAACTCACCGTGTTTCCTGCCCGTGTTTTCCTGCCTGTGTATCGTGCCCGTGTAACCTACTCTTTCACCCCAGCCATTCCTGGTCCCAGGTACTTGTCTGCCAGCCTATTTGTCTACTTGTCTCCAGCTGCACCTCGCCACTGCCACTAGCAAGCTAAGCCAGGGGGTCGCCTGCTGCAGCAAGTCCTCTCTCCTTGTGGCAGGCACTGGTGAAGACCAGCGGCCGCTTAGACTCCGCTCCCTGGTGCGGTTTATGTCATCGCTCGTGGTGGCTCAGCAGATCCACAACACCCATTGTTACACCTAGTACTTGCAGGTCCCTATTGTATTTTAGCCACAGCAGCATACAACCTGCACAGTGTGAATAGTGGTATTGGAGTGCTGCCCAATTTTTGCTTTTTGTGTTATATGTGGGGGGAGTGACTACCTCCTGTGTGCTTCAACTCTACCCATCTCCTGTGTTTTTTTTTTTGTTTTTTTTTTTAACAAAGATTAGTTGGATTCTTCATGCCCAGTTTGTAGACTTAATGTGAGTCTTTAAAACAGGTTTTTATCATGTGTACGCTGGAAGGAGTATGTTCAATAAGTCCTGGCTCTACTTACAGGTTGCTGTTGCACTTTCCTGTTTAGTTTTTTATATCAGATGACGTGTCAAAAGTTACTACAAATGACGAGAATGCTTTCTACAAACTCCCCCTCTTCCTCTCTTATTCTACAACGGACAGAGACTAAGAAAAGCTTAGCAAGTAAAAATTCAAAAGGAGAATGGTAAGAAAAGCCAAGATACTGTACTCACCAATGGTACTGCTAGTAACTGCTGAATTATAAAAAAAAAAAAAAATAGTGTTAGTCAATGATCAAGTTATATATCTCTAAAACACAATGAGGGGGATCAGGGTCGGTCTTAGGGTAAATGGGGCCTTGTGCGAAAGTCATACACACAACTACCCGACCCTCCAGCCATACACACAACTACCCTACCCCCCCAGCCATACACACAATTTCCTGACCCTCCAGCCATAGACACAACTACCTGACCCCCCCAGCTACACACACAACTACTGTACTCCCAGCCATATAAACAACTACCCTACTCCCTCAACCATGCACGCAACTACCACTTCACCATTCACACAACTACCCCCTAGCCATACACACAACAAACAACCCCGCAGCCATACACACAACTACCCCCGAGCCATTTACAAAACTACCACCCCCAGCCCCCAAAACAACTACCACCCCGCTCCCCACACATCTACAGACCCCCCCCCCCAACTACCACCCGCAGCTCTCCACACAACTACCACACCCAGCCCCCCACACAACTACAGCCCCCAGCCCCTGCCGAGAGTTCCTACCAGAGCGCCGGCCGTGGCATGACTTCCCCTGGACTGCAGGCCCCCTTACTGATTGGCTGGATGTGCAGTCTGGGTGATGTCATGCTACGGCGCCGTGCAGGGGAGGAGGGGAGCTAACCACTGCGGGAGGAGGACGGCCCGGGGTGCTTCAGCAGATAGAGAGCTGCACTGCACACCTAACTAAAAATAGAAATTAGATGTGATGTGTGTCTGCCGGAACAAACCACCAGGGAAGGGCACTCCGGCAGACAGGCAGCACATCTAACTTCTATTTCTAAGTCAGGTGTGCAATGCAGCTCTCTGTCTGTCAAAGCGCCCCACAGTTGGCCAGGAGTGAGGTGCCCTTGTGCAAGCGCACAGATTGCTCAGCCCAAAGGCCGGCCCTGAAGGAGATTCATTATCCCTAAACCTGGATAAAGAATGCAAACGCAATGTATTAGCACTGCAAAAAGAAAGAAAAGAAGAAATGAAATGAAAAGAAGAATGAAATGAAATGAAATTAAATGAAAAGAAGAAGGAAAAGGAAAGCAAACATACTGTACTCACCAGTGGAAAGAGATGCTGAGGGGGAAAAAAAAGAGATATTGATCAATGTTGATCAAATGGTATACCTTTAAAACACAATGGATACTTCACGCTTAAAGGGAATCTGTCAGCTACAATTCACATGCCAAATTGTTGTTGGATAGCCATTAGAACAAGGAGACACATGGTCATTCATTTCATATACCTGCCTGTGCTTCCAGAATGTAGAAAAATGCTTTTATTCTATGGTACAAAGGGTCAAAAAGGCTTCCTCGAGCTGCTGATATGCAGAAAGCCAGACATCTTGTCCCTCCACCTACTTGATTAAAACCTGGAGGCTGAGTCTCAGGCAGGGCGAAGAAAGGGAGGCGGGGCAGGGGGGGGCGAATAAGAAGGTGCTTTTTGCATGTCAGTAAGCCCTAAGCCTGAACCCGCACACTGCCCCTACCTACTTGTCTTAAACGGCCTTAGGCAGCCACGGACAACCACAAAGGCGGTCCCTGCTCTGATATAAATGTAACACAGAACGAGACAGACATATAAACACCAAAGGAGAATCAACAAGCCAAAGTCAAAACGAAACGGGCAACGCGGTACAAAATCAGGGAGCAATCGGATAGTCAAAGGTCAGGCGGGAGGTCAGGTAACAGGTTGAGCAGGCAGAGGAATTAGGATCGGGGATCGCAGGAATAGACAGGGGGAGCTGGGATCAGGGTATGAACCTTAATAACCAGCAGAGAAGGACTGGCTCAGCTTTCTTTTATGAGGACCAAGAGCCCAGTCCAGATTCCCGTTTGACCAGCGCTCTGATCCTCAAGGTTCCGGACAGACAGAGGAATATGTCAATCAAAAGACTTGCTCAGCTGCAGCAGTCAAGTCTAGCAGAGCTCAGTGTAACTCCTGCATTGCCGGAAGTTGAGAAGCAAGCAGGTGTGTCACACAAGAGTAAAAACAGTCCCAGTTCACACCAGGCTACTGCACATTACTGACACACAGACAGAGTATGTGAAAGGTATTGTGTCGCCTTGACCTAACAGCTATATAACATTGTTAGCAGTGTTTATTAGATTCACTTTAAATTCTTCAAGTATTATATGCTTAAGATTTATCACAATATATTTACACAGAAAATTAGAAATCTAAACAAAAATTAATCCAATTGTGTTACCCCATGTGACAAGGAGACACATGGTACATTTCGTATATCTGTCTGTGCTTCCAGAATGTAGAAAAATGCTTTTTTTCTCTGGTACAAAGAGTGATAAATGTTTCCCCAAGCTCCTGATATGCAGAAAGCTGGACAACTCATCCCCCTCTTCAGAACAAGTTTTTATCATGTGTACGCTGGAGGGAGTATGTACGGTAAGTAGAGATGAGCGAACTGGGTTCAGGTTCGAGTCCAGCTGAACCTGAACGTTCGGCATTTGATTAGCTGTGGCTGCTGAACTTGGATAAAGCTCTAAGGTTGTCTGGAAAACATGGATACAGCTAATGACTATATCCATGTTTTCCACATAGCCTTAGGGCTTTATCCAACTTCAGCAGCCACCGCTAATCAAATGCCGAAAGTTCGGGTTCGGCTGGACTCGAACCCGAACCAGGTTCGCTCATCTCTAAGGGTAAGTCCTGGTGTCACGGCTGCAGCAGTGATCCATGCTTCTGGCCGCCGTTGCTGCCGTTCCCTCCCGCTCTTAGCTTACAGCAAATGCAGGGGTCCGGCACCGCTGCTTTTCAGCCCCCCAGGGCGCCTCACGTGTCTGCGCTCCTGCTCACTCTCTTCGGCGTCCTCAGTGTCGGCTCGCACGCACCCGCCCCCTGGGGCATGCACGCGCCGCTCCTCTGAAATTTAAAGGGACAGTGCGTCCCTAATTCGTATTTGCACCTTCCTATAAACTCCTGCCCTATCCTTATTCTTGGAGCCTCTGCATGCTTCGAATAGTTTGTGGTCCCAGCTCACCGTGTTTCCTGCCCGTGTTTTCCTGCCTGTGTATCGTGCCCGTGTAACCTACTCTTTCACCCCAGCCATTCCTGGTCCCAGGTACTTGTCTGCCAGCCTATTTGTCTACTTGTCTCCAGCTGCACCTCGCCACTGCCACTAGCAAGCTAAGCCAGGGGGTCGCCTGCTGCAGCAAGTCCTCTCTCCTTGTGGCAGGCACTGGTGAAGACCAGCGGCCGCTTAGACTCCGCTCCCTGGTGCGGTTTATGTCATCGCTCGTGGTGGCTCAGCAGATCCACAACACCCATTGTTACACCTAGTACTTGCAGGTCCCTATTGTATTTTAGCCACAGCAGCATACAACCTGCACAGTGTGAATAGTGGTATTGGAGTGCTGCCCAATTTTTGCTTTTTGTGTTATATGTGGGGGGAGTGACTACCTCCTGTGTGCTTCAACTCTACCCATCTCCTGTGTTTTTATATTTGTTTTTTTTAACAAAGATTAGTTGGATTCTTCATGCCCAGTTTGTAGGCTTAATGTGAGTCTTTAAAACAGGTTTTTATCATGTGTACGCTGGAAGGAGTATGTTCAATAAGTCCTGGCTCTACTTACAGGTTGCTGTTGCACTTTCCTGTTTAGTTTTTTATATCAGATGACGTGTCAAAAGTTACTACAAATGACGAGAATGCTTTCTACAAACTCCCCCTCTTCCTCTCTTATTCTACAACGGACAGAGACTAAGAAAAGCTTAGCAAGTAAAAAAACAAAAGGAGAATGGTGAGAAAAGCCAAGATACTGTACTCACCAATGGTACTGCTAGTAACTGCTGAATTATAAAAAAATAAAAAATAGTGTTAGTCAATGATCAAGTTATATATCTCTAAAACACAATGAGGGGGATCAGGGTCGGTCTTAGGGTAAATGGGGCCTTGTGCGAAAGTCATACACACAACTACCCGACCCTCCAGCCATACACACAACTACCCTACCCCCCCAGCCATACACACAATTTCCTGACCCTCCAGCCATAGACACAACTACCTGACCCCCCCAGCTACACACACAACTACTGTACTCCCAGCCATATAAACAACTACCCTACTCCCTCAACCATGCACGCAACTACCACTTCACCATTCACACAACTACCCCCTAGCCATACACACAACAAACAACCCCACAGCCATACACAAAACTACCCCCGAGCCATTTACAAAACAAAACTACCACCCCCAGCCCGCAAAACAACTAAGACCCCGCTCCCCACACATCTACAGACCCCCCCCCCAACTACCACCCGCAGCTCTCCACACAACTACCACACCCAGCCCCCCACACAACTACAGCCCCCAGCCCCTGCCGAGAGTTCCTACCAGAGCGCCGGCCATGGCATGACTTCCCCTGGACTGCAGGCCCCCTTACTGATTGGCTGGATGTGCAGTCTGGGTGATGTCATGCTACGGCGCCGTGCAGGGGAGGAGGGGAGCTAACCACTGCGGGAGGAGGACGGCCCGGGGTGCTTCAGCAGATAGAGAGCTGCACTGCACACCTAACTAAAAATAGAAATTAGATGTGATGTGTGTCTGCCGGAACAAACCACCAGGGAAGGGCACTCCGGCAGACAGGCAGCACATCTAACTTCTATTTCTAAGTCAGGTGTGCAATGCAGCTCTCTGTCTGTCAAAGCGCCCCACAGTTGGCCAGGAGTGAGGTGCCCTTGTGCAAGCGCACAGATTTCTCAGCCCAAAGGCCGGCCCTGAAGGAGATTCATTATCCCTAAACCTGGATAAAGAATGCAAACGCAATGTATTAGCACTGCAAAAAGAAAGAAAAGAAGAAATGAAATGAAAAGAAGAATGAAATGAAATGAAATGAAAAGAAGAATGAAAAGGAAAGCAAACATACTGTACTCACCAGTGGAAAGAGATGCTGAGGGGGAAAAAAAGAGATATTGATTAATGTTGATCAAATGGTATACCTTTAAAACACAATGGATACTTCACGCTTAAAGGGAATCTGTCAGCTACAATTCCCATGCCAAATTGTTGTTGGATAGCCATTAGAACAAGGAGACACATGGTCATTCATTTCATATACCTGCCTGTGCTTCCAGAATGTAGAAAAATGCTTTTATTCTATGGTACAAAGGGTCAAAAAGGCTTCCTCGAGCTGCTGATATGCAGAAAGCCAGACATCTTGTCCCTCCACCTACTTGATTAACACCTGGAGGCTGAGTCTCACGCAGGGCGAAGAAAGGGAGGCGGGGCAGGGGGGGCGAATAAGAAGGTGCTTTTTGCATGTCAGTAAGCCCTAAGCCTGAACCCGCACACTGCCCCTACCTACTTGTCTTAAACGGCCTTAGGCAGCCACGGACAACCACAAAGGCGGTCCCTGCTCTGATATAAATGTAACACAGAACGAGACAGACATATAAACACCAAAGGAGAATCAACAAGCCAAAGTCAAAACGAAACGGGCAACGCAGTACAAAATCAGGGAGCAATCGGATAGTCAAAGGTCAGGCGGGAGGTCAGGTAACAGGTTGAGCAGGCAGAGGAATTAGGATCGGGGATCGCAGGAATAGACAGGGGGAGCTGGGATCAGGGTATGAACCTTAATAACCAGCAGAGAAGGACTGGCTCAGCTTTCTTTTATGAGGACCAAGAGCCCAGTCCAGATTCCCATTTGACCAGCGCTCTGATCCTCAAGGTTCCGGACAGACAGAGGAATATGTCAATCAAAAGACTTGCTCAGCTGCAGCAGTCAAGTCTAGCAGAGCTCAGTGTAACTCCTGCATTGCCGGAAGTTGAGAAGCAAGCAGGTGTGTCCAGGGCCGGCCTTAGAGTAGATGGCGCCCTGTGCGAAACTTTCTTTTGGCGCCCCCCCGCCCCTGTTGATACCCCCTAATGGTGACATAGACTAAATCTCACAGCCTCCCATCCCTCCAGACAACCCCCCACAACAAAACCACAAACGGGACAGAAGGCTGTAGTATTTAGATACAATATACTAAATCCTACTACAACAAGCTCTACCCCTAAA
This sequence comes from Dendropsophus ebraccatus, assembly GCF_027789765.1. Classification (NCBI taxonomy): domain Eukaryota; kingdom Metazoa; phylum Chordata; class Amphibia; order Anura; family Hylidae; genus Dendropsophus; species Dendropsophus ebraccatus. The sequence goes on from NC_091461.1 coordinate 36,922,383, forward strand.
CCCCAGCCCCCCCAAACCCCCCGACCCCCGATAGAAGTACCATCTATGTATGTATCTACCAATCATCTACCTCCCCCCCCCCCCCCCGTTATATATGTGACCTTTTAATCACTTTTTGAATTTTTCTCTGAGATGGGACTTCACTAAAAAACAGCAAATTTGGACTTGGCCTATTTGGCAATTACACTGTTTACCGTGGGGGCAGTAGTTATGTACTGTTTAGCTGTTGGGGTATGCTGGGGGCAGTAGTTATGCACTGTTTAGCTGTTGGGTTATGCTGGGGGCAGTAGTTATGCACTGTTTAGCTGTTGGGGTATGCTGGGGGCAGTAGTTATACACTGTTTTAGCTGTTGGGGTATGCTGGGGGCAGTAGTTATGCACTGTTTAGCTGTTGGGGTATGCTGGGGGCAGTAGTTATGCACTGTTTAGCTGTTGGGTATGCTGGGGGCAGTAGTTATGCACTGTTTAGCTGTTGGGGTATGCTGGGGGCAGTAGTTATGTACTGTTTAGCTGTTGGGTATGCTGGGGGCAGTAGTTATGAACTGTTTAGCTGTTGGGTATGCTGGGGGCAGTAGTTATGCACTGTTTAGCTGTTGGGTATGCTGGGGGTAGTAGTTATGTACTGTTTAGCTGTTGGGGTATGCTGAGGGCAGTAGTTATGCACTGTTTAGCTGTTGAGGTATGCTGGGGGCAGTAGTTATGCACTGTTTAGCTGTTGGGGTATGCTGGGGGTAGTAGTTATGCACTGTTTAGCTGTTGGGGTATGCTGGGGGTAGTAGTTATGCACTGTTTAGCTGTTGAGGTATGCTGGGGGTAGTAGTTATGCACTGTTTAGCTGTTGGGGTATGCTGGGGGCAGTAGTTAGGCACTGTTTAGCTGTTGGGGTATGCTGGGGGTAGTAGTTATGCACTGTTTAGCTGTTGGGTATGCTGGGGGTAGTAGTTATGCACTGTTTCAGCTGATATATAGATAGAGATAGATAGATAGAAGGGAAAGAGGTAGAGAGACAGAGGAGAGAGAATCATCAGACTTACAGCAGGGGCCCAGGATCCTGGAGGAGGAGGAGGGAGGACGCACATGGCTGGGCAGAGGTCACAGGTCACCGCACTGATGGGACCTGAGCACCCTGCAGGCTGCAATGTGGCAAGAAAAAAGTCAGCATCCCACCCGTGGTGTGTACCGGGGGCGGGGCTTGTCGGTGGGGGCGGAGCTTACCGGGATCAACCCGGAACATTACTTTGCCAGGTTCCTAGCCCGTCTATTGTCTGGAGCGCCTAAACCAACTACTATGTAAGGAGGGCAGGCGGCCAGCTAGGGGGGCGCTCTGACAGACAGAACGTCTGTCTGCCAGACCAGTTAAGTGTGCAGCTGACTGTCTGCCAGAGCGCCCCCCCAACTGGCCAGGAGTGATGCGCCCTGTGCAACCGCACAGCTCGCACACCCCAAAGGCCGGCCTTGGGTGTGTCACACAAGAGTAAAAACAGTCCCAGTTCACACCAGGCTACTGCACATTACTGACACACAGACAGAGTATGTGAAAGGTATTGTGTCGCCTTGACCTAACAGCTATATAACATTGTTAGCAGTGTTTATTAGATTTACTTTAAATTCTTCAAGTATTATATGCTTAAGATTTATCACAATATATTTACACAGAAAATTAGAAATCTAAACAAAAATTAATCCAATTGTGTTACCCCATGTGACAAGGAGACACATGGTACATTTCATATATCTGTCTGTGCTTCCAGAATGTAGAAAAATGCTTTTTTTCTCTGGTACAAAGAGTGATAAATGTTTCCCCAAGCTCCTGATATGCAGAAAGCTGGACAACTCATCCCCCTCTTCAGAACAAGTTTTTATCATGTGTACGCTGGAGGGAGTATGTACGGTAAGTAGAGATGAGCGAACTGGATTCAGGTTCGAGTCCAGCTGAACCTGAACGTTCGGTATTTGATTAGCTGGGGCTGCTGAACTTGGATAAAGCTCTAAGGTTGTCTGGAAAACATGGATACAGCTAATGATTATATCCATGTTTTCCACATAGCCTTAGGGCTTTATCCAACTTCAGCAGCCACCGCTAATCAAATGCCGAAAGTTCGGGTTCGGCTGGACTCGAACCCGAACCAGGTTCGCTCATCTCTAAGGGTAAGTCCTGGTGTCACGGCTGCAGCAGTGATCCATGCTTCTGTCCGCCGTTGCTGCCGTTCCTGCCGTTCCCTCCCGCTCTTAGCTTACAGCAAATGCAGGGGTCCGGCACCGCTGCTTTTCAGCCCCCCAGGGCACCTCACGTGTCTGCGCTCCTGCTCACTTTCTTCGGCGTCCTCAGTGTCGGCTCGCACGCACCCGCCCCCTGGGGCATGCACGCGCGGCTCCTCTGAAATTTAAAGGGACAGTGCGTCCCTAATTCGTATTTGCACCTTCCTATAAACTCCTGCCCTATCCTTATTCTTGGAGCCTCTGCATGCTTCGAATAGTTTGTGGTCCCAGCTCACCGTGTTTCCTGCCCGTGTTTTCCTGCCTGTGTATCGTGCCCGTGTAACCTACTCTTTGACCCCAGCCATTCCTGGTCCCAGGTACTTGTCTGCCAGCCTATTTGTCTACTTGTCTCCAGCTGCACCTCGCCACTGCCACTAGCAAGCTAAGCCAGGGGTTCGCCTGCTGCAGCAAGTCCTCTCTCCTTGTGGCAGGCACTGGTGAAGACCAGCGGCCGCTTAGACTCTGCTCCCTGGTGCGGTTTATGTCATCGCTCGTGGTGGCTCAGCAGATCCACAACACCCATTGTTACACCTAGTACTTGCAGGTCCCTATTGTATTTTAGCCACAGCAGCATACAACCTGCACAGTGTGAATAGTGGTATTGGAGTGCTGCCCAATTTTTGCTTTTTGTGTTATATGTGGGGGGAGTGACTACCTCCTGTGTGCTTCAACTCTACCCATCTCCTGTGTTTTTTTTTTTTGTTTTTTTTTTTAACAAAGATGAGTTGGATTCTTCATGCCCAGTTTGTAGACTTAATGTGAGTCTTTAAAACAGGTTTTTATCATGTGTACACTGGAAGGAGTATGTTCAATAAGTCCTGGCTCTACTTACAGGTTGCTGTTGCACTTTCCTGTTTAGTTTTTTATATCAGATGACGTGTCAAAAGTTACTACAAATGACGAGAATGCTTTCTACAAACTCCCCCTCTTCCTCTCTTATTCTACAACGGACAGAGACTAAGAAAAGCTTAGCAAGTAAAAATTCAAAAGGAGAATGGTGAGAAAAGCCAAGATACTGTACTCACCAATGGTACTGCTAGTAACTGCTGAATTATAAAAATAAAAAAATAGTGTTAGTCAATGATCAAGTTATATATCTCTAAAACACAATGAGGGGGATCAGGGTCGGTCTTAGGGTAAATGGGGCCTTGTGCGAAAGTCATACACACAACTACCCGACCCTCCAGCCATACACACAACTACCCTACCCCCCCAGCCATACACACAATTTCCTGACCCTCCAGCCATAGACACAACTACCTGACCCCCCCAGCTACACACACAACTACTGTACTCCCAGCCATATAAACAACTACCCTACTCCCTCAACCATGCACGCAACTACCACTTCACCATTCACACAACTACCCCCTAGCCATACACACAACAAACAACCCCACAGCCATACACAAAACTACCCCCGAGCCATTTACAAAACTACCACCCCCAGCCCGCAAAACAACTACCACCCCGCTCCCCACACATCTACAGACCCCCCCCCCCAACTACCACCCGCAGCTCTCCACACAACTACCACACCCAGCCCCCCACACAACTACAGCCCCCAGCCCCTGCCGAGAGTTCCTACCAGAGCGCTGGCCATGGCATGACTTCCCCTGGACTGCAGGCCCCCTTACTGATTGGCTGGATGTGCAGTCTGGGTGATGTTATGCTACGGCGCCGTGCAGGGGAGGAGGGGAGCTAACCACTGCGGGAGGAGGACGGCCCGGGGTGCTTCAGCAGATAGAGAGCTGCACTGCACACCTAACTAAAAATAGAAATTAGATGTGATGTGTGTCTGCCGGAACAAACCACCAGGGAAGGGCACTCCGGCAGACAGGCAGCACATCTAACTTCTATTTCTAAGTCAGGTGTGCAATGCAGCTCTCTGTCTGTCAAAGCGCCCCACAGTTGGCCAGGAGTGAGGTGCCCTTGTGCAAGCGCACAGATTGCTCAGCCCAAAGGCCGGCCCTGAAGGAGATTCATTATCCCTAAACCTGGATAAAGAATGCAAACGCAATGTATTAGCACTGCAAAAAGAAAGAAAAGAAGAAAAGAAATGAAAAGAAGAATGAAAAGGAAAGCAAACATACTGTACTCACCAGTGGAAAGAGATGCTGAGGGGGAAAAAAAAAAGAGATATTGATCAATGTTGATCAAATGGTATACCTTTAAAACACAATGGATATTTCACGCTTAAAGGGAATCTGTCAGCTACAATTCACATGCCAAATTGTTGTTGGATAGCCATTAGAACAAGGAGACACATGGTCATTTCATATACCTGCCTGTGCTTCCAGAATGTAGAAAAATGCTTTTATTCTATGGTACAAAGGGTCAAAAAGGCTTCCTCGAGCTGCTGATATGCAGAAAGCCAGACATCTTGTCCCTCCACCTACTTGATTAACACCTGGAGGCTGAGTCTCAGGCAGGGCGAAGAAAGGGAGGCGGGGTAGGGGGGAGGGGCGAATAAGAAGGTGATTTTTGCATGTCAGTAAGCCCTAAGCCTGAACCCGCACACTGCCCCTACCTACTTGTCTTAAACGGCCTTAGGCAGCCACGGACAACCACAAAGGCGGTCCCTGCTCTGATATAAATGTAACACAGAACGAGACAGACATATAAACACCAAAGGAGAATCAACAAGCCAAAGTCAAAACGAAACGGGCAACGCGGTACAAAATCAGGGAGCAATCGGATAGTCAAAGGTCAGGCGGGAGGTCAGGTAACAGGTTGAGCAGGCAGAGGAATTAGGATCGGGGATCGCAGGAATAGACAGGGGGAGCTGGGATCAGGGTATGAACCTTAATAGCCAGCAGAGAAGGACTGGCTCAGCTTTCTTTTATGAGGACCAAGAGCCCAGTCCAGATTCCCATTTGACCAGCGCTCTGATCCTCAAGGTTCCGGACAGACAGAGGAATATGTCAATCAAAAGACTTACTCAGCTGCAGCAGTCAAGTCTAGCAGAGCTCAGTGTAACTCCTGCATTGCCGGAAGTTGAGAAGCAAGCGGGTGTGTCACACAAGAGTAAAAACAGTCCCAGTTCACACCAGGCTACTGCACATTACTGACACACAGACAGAGTATGTGAAAGGTATTGTGTGGCTTTGACCTAACAGCTATATAACATTGTTAGCAGTGTTTATTAGATTCACTTTAAATTCTTCAAGTATTATATGCCTAAGATTTATCACAATATATTTACACAGAAAATTAGAAATCTAAACAAAAATTAATCCAATTGTGTTACCCACCCAGCAGAGATATGGTCTTCATGGTCTCATCTTGGATAGAACACTAACAGGAAACAAACTGATCTCTCTTAAGGCCGGGTTCACCCAGCCTATGACACGGCCGTGTCACAGAACGGTCGTTGTCAGTGAAGTTCATCCCGCCCAGTACTGCATTTGGGTGTGCCTGCATTCCAGCCAGACCCGCACTTTACATTGTCTGCTTTGTCAATCTTGTGTGGCCGCTATTCAATGAATAGTGGCCGCACAAAACGGACATGTCAAATTTTTGTGTGCCCCCTTTTGTGTGCCCCCTGATGTGTATACAGTGTGTATACACTCCGGCCGGGATTCCATAGCAATTAAAGCAAGCAGAAATTTAATTATATAACAGCCGTGGTTGCAAAACTGCAACCACAGCCGTTGATTAATAAAACTATTTGTTGTGTGAACTTAGCCCTAGGCTGTATTACATGGCACCACAATCCGAGGGAAGCGAGTGCCGACCTGTCAGTTCAGTATTTATTTCCCCTTAACCCCGCTGGCTGCCTGTGCTATTACACTCACAGACAGTGAGCAGGGAGCAGCAGGAGGGCCCACAAGAAGCAGCGGGAGGGGCTGCCCGAATGATCCTTAGATCGTTCAGGCTGCCCACTGAAGTCAGTGGCGGTCTGCTGTCAGTAACTGGTCGAGTAAGGCCGATAATAGTTTAGTGTAATAGGGCCTTTATTCAACAAAGGGAACAGGCTAAGAAAAGATCAGCAAGGTGAACATATAAAAGAAGAATGACAAGGAAAACTAACATACTGTACTCACCCTCAGTAGATGCTAAAAACAAACAAACAAAAAAAAACATAATGTTAGATATTGATCAAGTGGTATGTCTTTAAAACACAATACTTAATTTACTATTAAATGCTTTAAGTATCAAAGACCTGAGATATATCACACTGCACCCGTAATGCAGATTTTTACTTTTCATTGGTTAAAAAAAGTTTAAGGGGGCATTCAGACATCCTGCAATTACGATCTGTGCACGGACAATGTGCTATGGATGATAATTCAAAGTTCCTGGCTGATGGACATCGCTACGGTTACTGATTGGCTGAATGATGTTGGCTGTGACAGAGAAGGATTGGTAAGGCATTGCTGCAGAGGCATGGGGAGAGGTGAGGAGAGCTTGTTTATGTGTCCCTCCCTGCTTGCTTAGCCTTGCAGCACTGGAGTCCTGGGTTCAAATCCCACCAAGGGCAACATCTGCAAAGAGTTTGTATGTTCTCTCCGTGTTTGCATTGTTTTTCTCCGGGTACTCCGGTTTCCTCCCACACCCAAAATATACAGAAAGATGAGTTCAGATTGTGAGCCCTTGGGGACAGGGAGCAATAATTGGCAAAACTATGTAAAGTGCTGCGGAATCTGTGTGCGCTATACAAATAAAAGCATTATTGTTATTATTAAGTATCAAGGGTGAAATGCATAGAGCTTTATTATAATAAGAATCTCTTAATTACCCATAGTAACCAATCAGAGCTCAACTTTTATTTCTCACTTTGTTCAGATAAAAAGCTGAGCAGTGATTGGTTGCTATGGACAAGAAAGAGAAACTTATTATAAGTGTGATACATAAAATTAAGACTCTCTGCACACATTGCTCCAATTGTGTTACCCATCCACCAAAGGTAACATGGACTCATATCGGATGGAACCCTAACATTGAAGAGACTCTGTTAGACTCTGTGAGAAGCTGAACAGAATGATGTATCACCTACAGTGTTCTGTGCAGCTGATTCAGAAGATATCCTCCTGAATAACATGGACAATAAGTAGTCCTCTCCTTTATGTGCATGATCCCAGTAGTCCTGGATATCCATGAGAGCAGAAAACTTCACCCACCACCTGCTGATTGGCAGTTATTTAACCATGCTGTATATAGGCAGTATACTGTCAATCAACAGCTAGAGGGTGGGGGAGGGGTGTGGCAAGAATCCTATTCTCCTGCATATTAGGAGAACGGCTGAACAAAATGATGTAAGTAATACACCAATCTGTTCAGTCTTATATCACTAGTTTATGCTGCCCTCATTTAAGGCCACGTAAACCTAGTGACAGATTCTCTTTATAGAAGCTCACCTCTCTTATACAACAAAGGACAGAGAGTAAGTTTAACGAGTAGAAAATAAAAAAGAAGAACGGCAAGGAAAACTAACGTACAGTACTCACCAGAGGTACTCGCAGTATTTGCTGAATTATTGGGAAACAAAAAGATTATCATGTTAAATAGTGGCATGAAATGCTTAAAGTGACACTGTAACCCCCTTTTGTGCATTCTGACATCTCTACACAGGTGTAAAGAGTAAATTTAGCGGTTTTCACACCTTATTTTATATCATACGTCATGGTGCTTGTTTAAGTAAAAAATCATCTTTTATCAACGGCAGATTATGTTAAGTGGGCGGGGCCTCGCGGCATTAGCGCAACTTAGCTCCGCCCGCAACGTCACAGTTGGCCCCACCCCCTCACCAGCCATTGGAACAAACTGGCCTAAAAGTCTAGGCCCCACCCCCTCTAGAGCGGCCCACCAATGGCCACCAAGGGGGCAGGGACACCTGCGTTGTGGGCGGGGCTAAGTGGCGCTAATGCCGCTAGGCCCTGCCCACTTAACACAATCTGCAGTTCACAAAAGATTACTTTTTAGTTGAACAAGCACCATGACATATGATATAATATAAGGTGTGAAAAACACTAAATTTACCCTTTACACCTGTGTAGAGATGTCAGAATGCACAAAAGGGGGTGATAGTGTCACTTTAAGCTATATTACCAGTCATCTGAAATACAGTGGTTCACTTTTCATTGGTTAAAAAAATCTATGTATTTAACCAGTAATTTGAAATAATTTAAAACTTGAAACTGCCACCATATCTATGGAGCCTCATGGGGCCTGAATTTACTTTTAATGTAAAGTTGGCCCGTTCGTGTTTCCCATTCACCAAATAATGACCTCATATCAGATAGGATGCTCACATTAAAGCATTCCTGTTATTCGTAGTAACTTTTAATGTCATCAGAGATGTCAAAAGTTACCGATCGCATTGGGTCTCGCTGCTGAGACCTGTTGCTATCCCGAGATACAATGATAAAACGAAAGCCCCTAATATAGGAAGCGATTAACAGCTGATATTGGCCGATAATCGTCTTGTGTAATAGAAGACAATGATCAGCCGACATGCACAATGTTGGCTGATCTTTGTCTTTTAAGATGTTGAAAAATAAATGATTACGATAGCCGCGATATTCTGCAGTCGCTCCGAGTAATAAGAGTGGCAGCAGCATATTGCTGCTCTCTTCTATGGGCTGCTCAGATGATCTAGCTCCCTCTTGTGGCCCCGTGTTATATGGGCTAAAGATCCCAAGATACAACTACGGAAGTTTGCAGTAAAGCAAAAGACTAGCACTTAAATGACAGTGAGAGAGACATGCGCTGCCGCAACTTCTTCTTGCCTGCATCTTCGGTTTGCAGCAGGGTTTGGGAGGTAGACCCGCTGCCATCATTACCCAACTGTATCAATATTTTCCAGGACTCTCTAGGGCTGCATCCAACTTCTTCAGCCAGCGGTAATCAAACGCTAAACGATCGGGCTCTAGCATGCACTTATCTCTAAATAGCAATGTAAAAATAATAAAGGAGAGATACAAGGAAAGCAAATATACTGTACTCACCAGTGGTAGAAGGAGATGCTGAGTAGTAAAAAAAAAAAAAAAAAAAAAAAAAGATTATAATATTAGATATTGTTACATATAGTTACACATAGTTACATAGTTAATACCGTTGACAAAAAGACACATGTCCATAAGGTTCAACCAAGGAGGGAATGGATGCAGGGAAGGGGGATATACAAGGAGGGGATGGATACAGGGAAGGGGGACATACAAGGAGGGGATGGATACAGGGAAGGGGGATATACAAAGTGGGGATGGATGCAGGGAAGGGGATATATAAGGAGGGGATGGATGAAGCAAAGGAGGATATACAAGGAGGGGATGGATGCAGGGAAGGGGGATATACAAGGAGGGGATGGATTCGGGGAAGGGGGATATACAAGGAGGGGTTGGATTCAAGGAAGGGGGATATACAAGGAGGGGATGGATACAGGGAAGGGGGATATACAAGGAGGGGATGGATACAGGGAAGGGCGATATACAAGGTGGGGATGGATGCAGGGAAGGGGGATATACAAGGAGGGGATGGATGCAGGGAAGGGAGATATACAAGGAGGGGATGGATGCAGGGAAGGGGGATATACAAGGAGGGAATGGATAAAGGGAAGGTGGGATATACAAGGAGGGGATGGATACAGGGAAGGGGGATATACAAGGAGGGGATGGATACAGGGAAGGGGGATATACAAGGTGGGGATGGATGCAGGGAAGGGGGATATACAAGGAGGGGATGGATGCAGGGAAGGGAGATATACAAGGAGGGGATGGATACAGGGAAGGTGGGATATACAAGGAGGGGATGGATACAGGGAAGGGGGATATACAAGGAGGGGATGGATACAGGGAAGGGGGATATACAAGGAGGGGATGGATGCAGGGAAGGGAGATATACAAGGAGGGGATGGATGCAGGGAAGGGGGATATACAAGGAGGGGATGGATACAGGGAAGGGGGATATGCTATGCAATGTTATAGCATTAAACAGTGTATGCAATTTAGTGCTTGCTTCTAATAGTCCCCTAGGGGGGCTTAAAAAGTGCAAAATATGACATAGCCCCTCTGCCAATAACAGTTGAAGTTACCCCCTTTACCATAAAAACACATACACAGTGAACGGTGTAAACAAAAAAGCAAAAAAGCTCCAGGATTGCTGTTTTTTTTTGTTACAATATGTCCCATCTAGACATACAGTATATGATACCAATAAAAACTAGAAATTGTGGCACAAAAAAATACAACCCCAAACAGCCCTGTAGGTTGAAAAACAAAAGCACTATGGCTCTTAGAAAGCGAGGAAGAAAAAACAAAACTGCAAAAATTCTAATTGGTGTGGTCCTTAGGGCCAAAATCCACAGTGTCTTTAAGGGGTTAATATTAATAGACCTTGTTGGTCTGATACCTCAATGAACCTGCTCTTACTTGTAGTTTTACCACTTCTATTTCTCTTTTTTCAGTGGTTTTCTAAAATTTAGTAAAGCTATACTTTGTATATCGTTATTCTATGTGTCTAATGTAATCTATCTTTAGGTGATATATAGGCAATTGCTATGTATATAAAGTCATTACCCCCCCCCCCTTCCTTTACAAAATTCTTTTTATATTACAAACACTGAGAAATGGTAAAAAAAGGGAAAAACAAATAGGGGCCATATCTACCATAGTGTACTTACCAATAGTGGAGGTCTGGGCAACTGTTGAGTGATTAGAAAAAAGATTCTAATATTAGATACTTAGAAACAGTGTAAGGAAATACCTATACAGAAACCACTGGGAACATGTCCATCCTTACCTTAGAGTCATGCATAAAAATAATAGCAAAACCTCTAGGTACCCATTATCCTAGTGAGAGCTCTGCTATATATTTATTACACTGATATCAAAGTTTAAGTCATGTGTTCCTCTTAAGGTCCACAGTTCTGTACTGACCAACTTCAGATTATATCCAGAAAATACAGGCAGTGCCAGATCTGTCACATAATGCCAGATTGTATACAAGGTGGCTGCACTCCGATGCCTGTGGTGCTTGGGGACAATCTAACGCATATGTAATACAAAGACACATTTCGACTTTTTGAAATAAACTTTACTTAATTTTTCAAGATTTTCTATATACACAAGATGTCAGATTGACCCCCTTGACTATAATAGGGTCTGCTGAGTTTCCATCTCTGTGGAACAACTACAACTACTGTGGAACTAACAGGAGTTGTAGAGATGTACATCCAATGAGTTCCCCCTAGTGGCAACTACAGAGAAGTGCAGTGACAGTGTGACTACAAGCAGAGGAAGCAGTCCAGTGCTTGTCCTCAGTTTTATTGAAGCAAATGTAATCCCTCTCTGATTTCCCCATCTACCTAAGCCATTAATAGCAGAATGTCTTGGCAATATAGACAGTACTGTATAAATATGAGATGTGTGAGCACCTATATGTACTTTATATACCATATGTACTCCTACTAGTTAATATAACTTTAGTTTAGATCCCCTTTAGCTTAGTGCCCCTGGACTTACCTGTAATAGAGGGAAGGTTCATTGCAAGAAGCACAATGCAGAGCATTAGAGTCTTAGTTTCCATGATGGATGATGAATATATGGGCGCTCTATATTACAGTTCCTAATCCTGAGGCCTAGAAGTGCAATGTATTAGGTTGCACTAATGTAATGATATTGCTACCTGACTGCTTTTTATATTCCAACAGAACCAGAAAACTGGTGTCTGGGAGGTATTGTCCTCATCCGAAGTGTTATCCTCCCTAATTATCATTCTATAATTACTTTAAATACCCACCCAGCATACATGAGTAATGATTTACATAGGAAGAACACACGGATGTGTTTGTAGTGATGTGGTTTTGTTTGTATATAGTTATAAAAATCATGTCACGTGTCTTCCAAATCTATAGACTCATTGTTCATAGGTATAACTAGGTTAGGGAGGACTGTGTGACGGCACCTGTTAGTTCTATACAGGATTATGATACATATAGGAATGCCATGGTGTGTCAGGGCACAGAGTCCCAGGACAACCACCCTGGTACTTGAGCACCTGTGTCTGTGTCTTCAGTTGGATTTTTAGGCAGAGCAGAGATATGCCCTCTTCCTATCCTATCTGGCTAGTCCTGTGTTTGGAGACTCTTAAATGAGGCTCCACGGGCTCTTCTTTTGCAAGTTCATGTTAAACAGGGGGGCAATGCACCTAGGATTTCACTGCATTGAGCGCTTTTACTTATCTTTGGCTGGTCTCCCTGAGATCAGCGATCTGTTTCTCTTATGGCTCTACTAGGCATTGCTCCCACCTAGCCGGAATCCTGCCCCACACTGATGAGGGGTAACACACTGAAACAGCTGTATGTGGATGGATACCTAGCCTTGGTTTATCCCTTGTCATTACATTAACTTATAGGGCCACTTAGTATGGTGGTTTTGGTGGTTTCCTAACAGGAGCTGCCCCTTGGCTGGGTCCTTCCCGGAGGTATATCTGGCTAGTCCTGTGTTTCGAGACTCTTAAATGAGGCTCCATGGGCTCTTCTTTTGCATGTTAATGTTTCCCAGGGGCAATGCACCCAGAATTTCACTGCATTAAGCGCTTTAACCGGCAGCCGGCAGTGTTATGGTTGGTCTCCCTGAGATCAGCAATCTGTTTCTCTTATATCTCTTCCTATCCCACCATTCTTGTTCACAGGGAGCAGCCTTACAAAGGGATGGGGCTCTAGTGCTGGCAGAGGCATTGACACTAAACGAAAACTAAGAAACCATCTTGTACAGCCACAAAGAGAGCCAATATCTCCCAACCTATCTTCAGCTGGAGGCTCGCTGGTATCTGCAATGGGCATAAATGACATCACTGCTTAAACAGGAAGTTTGGCAGTGTTTAATGCCTAGAGACTTTCATGGACACCAATAGGCAGCGATGGAAAAAGCAGTGCAGCACTAAGAGATAACCTAAAGCTGCCTATAACAAGTCTTGGTCGAACAACAACCTGGCTGATTCTAGGTTTTCTGCTGCCTGAGGTGAAACCTGAAATGCCCCCCCCCCCCCTAGCCTATTGAAAATCTACAGCTTATAATAATTAGTGCATACACAATCCAGCTCCACCATAAATCACCCTGGTCAGGCACTACCTTCCATCCTTGTGAGGATGGGACAAAAAAAAAAAGTTTTAAGGTTTCCACTTTCACCGGCGTGTAACCAATTCTTCCATCTTTATTGTTTAACCAAGAATAAAAGACTTCTCATGGTGATCTTATTCATGGTCATACTACACCTGCTGCTGCATATAAAGGGGTAGTGATCACTAGTGATGTGTGAAGCATATAACAATACCTGCAGAGTGATAGCAGTCCTTCCCTGCATTCTAAGTCTGCGTCATTTTAAGGTCATGGGGTCAATGAGGACAGTAGTGTATAGCAGATAGTATTATTAAGAATGGAAATACTAAATACTAAAAGGGCAGACTAGATGGACCAAGTGGTCTTTTTCTGCCGACAATCTTTTTGTTTCTATGTCTCTATTTATGGCCACTGCATAAAAATCTGCCGCCCTGAGCAATAAACTAATTTCGCCTCATGACAGAAACGGCCCTGGCCGACAGTTATCTCTCTCATCTTTCCAATAAACTGTATAGGAAGTGGAAGGGTAAGCTATAGCTAGACTGCTCTATTGGAAGCTTATCCATGTGAGAACAAAGGGGTCAGGCAGTGAAAATCCATAACACACGATCCCTGTCTGTACCGACATCTTCTTTGTTGGAGACTCGATAGGCCCCCATATGCCTTTTACTACCAGCCGATTTGGTCAACTTTAGTATAAATTATATGGCCATCTTAAATCTGGAATAGGTAATTTTTGTGTTTGTTGTTTTAATGTCCTTTGTGTTAGTGTATGCAGGGCTAAAGCATATTTTTTCATCATTTCATAATTCCTTACTCATGATATGCTGTTGCACGTCAGATAAAGAGATTTCGGGCACTTATACCATTGGGAGAAAATAAGTGGTGGTGATTTATGAAATCATTTATCATTATGGTAATGCATCTTCTTATAGCACAAATGGTGTTTATTGTAATTTCAGAAAAGTTTGACAATGTCTTCTTAGTGTGGGTCTGGATTCCGAGACCCCCAAGATCATTGAAACTTAATCTAAAAACCCATGACAGTAATCAGGCCCGGATTGGTAATCTGGCATACCGGGAAAATGCCCGCTGGGCTGCCCGATTGCCAATCCGGGGGGGCCGCCTAAGGTGCATGTTAGAATTATATTAATATAAACCAACAGCGCAGCGGCTGCAGGACACTGCACTGCTTAGAAATCTTCTGAGGAGGGGCCGCAGCTGCTGACAGTCTCATCCTGTCACAGCAGTGAGGGGAGCACGCTGATGGACGCAGCAGAGCAGTTGCTGGCGGCACAGAGGAGGAGGGGGAGAGGATCATCTTTTGAAAACAGTTAGTGGTGCAGGGCCGGCTGTCTGCTCCTGCCTGAGTGACTACTCACATGTCGGGAGGTAAGCCGGAGAGAAGAGAAGTGCTGGCTGATGCTGTGGGAACACAGTGACCTCCCCTGCAGGCAGAGTCCCTTGGGCTGGTTGGTAGGTCCCTGTAGGGGCTGCCCTCCTCTGATTCCCAGCCCCTACAGGTGCAGAAGCCGATTTCCAAGCAGTGTCTTGAGCTGGGATGTATTCTGTGGGCACCCGTTTGGCTCCGCCCCCTGACCTTTAGCCCCGCCCCCACACGGGCAGTTGAGGACAAGGCTGGATACCCATCTTCTAGCAGTCACCTCAGCTCCCTCAGGCACCCCCAGTCCTCCCAGAAGCAGGGGAGTTGGTTGCACTGCTGTTTTTCATGGGAGCAATCCCATAGTGACAAAAAGGTGACAGGAATAGGGGATGACCCTGGGTGGCCATTCCAGTCCCTCTTCCTGTCATCCTAGTGATATGACTCTTGGGGTGGAATCTGTCCCTACAGAGATCATAACAATAGGAGACAAAGGAAAACTATCAGCCTGCAAAGAACCCTTCTGATACCCCGTGCAGCTGCGGACATCATGTCTGTGGTGACGGCCCCCAGAGCGCCCCCCTCACCTGCCGCCTCATTCAGTGACGTCTACCAGTGTACAGATGGCTGCTGTTCCTGCACATGCGCATCAAAGACCAGAATGAATGTGCATAGGTGGGTGTCACCGAATGAGGCGGCAGGTGGGGTGAGGGGGTGCTCTGGGGGGCTGAGGAAGGCCCGCAGTGCTCCCTACTAGCTGATATGTATATTAGATGAAACTTCACCAAAACAACAGGACCTAGGGGGAAAAAGTCAGTCGCCACAGACATGGTGTCCGCAGCTGCAGGGGGTATCAGTGGGGTTTGTTTGCACTCACATCATGAACCTCTGTTATTCCTCCTGGAAATGTCTTATATAAGGTCGGCTTTACATGGAGACTTTTGTAACGCAGTCTGTTCATTTTACCTATGAGGCTCCAGCTCCAGTATACAGCAGTCCATTTAGTTGTGGGACACTGCTGTCAGTCAATAGGTAATATGAATGAGTGACTACCGAAAGTCTGAGTAGTCCAGGACTATTGGGTGCTGCCATGTTCCTGTCCCTGGACCCTGTACTGTATGGGACAAGGCACTATGACAAAGAAAATATTTACATCCATACATTTATATGAAAAAGAGGAACCCGAGGCTCTGGAATCATTATGGATAATACATTTACATACTTGTAAATACTTGTATTTCCTAAGGCTATGTGTGCACAGCGCAAAGGTGGCAGAATTCCGCCACAGAATCCCACCAGCCTCCGTGTCATAATGACAGTCTATGGGAGGCTCGCGCGCCTCTTCTCTCCGCACTGAAGAATGAACATGTTCATTCTTCAGCACCGAGAGTGGAAGTGCGCGAGCCTCCCATAGACTGTCATTATGACACGGAGGCTGGTGGGATTCTGCGGCAGAGAATTCCGGTGGCAGATTATTTATTAGCCTATGTTCACACACAGCATTTTTGCTCAGTATTTTGTTAATTTTTTTTGCAACCAAAACCAGGAGTGGATTGAAAACACAGAGGCTATGTTCACACACTGCTGAAATTGAGTGGAAGGCTGCCATTTATTGGCAAATAACGGCCATCATTTCAAAACACTGGCAGTTGTTTTGAAATAAGGCCGTTATTTACTGTTGCAAATTTTGGTTGCAAAAAATTGACAAAAACACTGAGCCAAAATACTGCATGGGAACATAGCCAGATAGTACATGTAGTGCATAGTGCATCTAATCAGTTCTGTATTGTGTACTACAGTCAGCAGGGTGATAATACTTTCCAGTGCACCTATGTATTATGTGTTATATCGTTCTTTGTGTAGTGGTAGTGAACACTTATTTCTAACTGGGATTAGTTTCTGTGGTCCTTTCTTTTTCCTTCTTGTGATGATGGTGGAGGTCACCTATTGAAATGAGCAGCAAGGGTTGTGACCTACTAAATCAGAGTTTGCAACAGCGTGCATTCCGCTCTATATTAAAGGGGTACTCTGGCGAAAATCTTTTACTTTTAAATCAACTCCAGTCTGACACAGTGCTCTCTGCTGCCACCTCTGTCCATGTCAGGAACTGTCCAGAGCAGCAGCAAATCCCCATAGAAAACCTCTTGTGCTCTGGACAGTTCCTGACATGGACAAAGATGGCAGCAGAGAGCACTGTGTCAGACTGGAAAGAAAACACCACTTCCTGTAGGACATACAGAAGCTGATACGTATTGTAAGGCTGGAGAGAATACACCACTTCCTGCAGGACATACAGCAGATGATAAGTACTGAAATGTTTGAGATTTTTTAAAGTACAGTGGTACCTTGGTTTAAGAGTAACTTGGTTTAAGAGCGTTTTGGTTTAAGATCTCACAACAAAATTGTGACTTGGTGTAAGAGCATTGCTTTGGTGTAAGAGCTCCCTGTACTGGGTGGGAGGAGGAGTGGGGGAGGGGCATGGTCTGCATGGGGGGTCTACAGCCCTTAACTCTGACCCAGGAAGTCTCCCTCACCTTCCAAATCATAGCAGATCCACTTCAGGCTGGGGCTTACATCAGGGGACAGGACTGTGGAGGTAATCTCTCCATAGCTGTAACCCATCTCTCCCTGGACAGAGAGTGCTGCATGTATGTGCCCACATCTGCCCTGCTCATTCCTTCATGCTCCCTGTAGTCTTTGTCAGTCCTGATTGGTCCATGGTGAACACCCCCCCTTCCCCATTGCTGTCATGTGACCACACAGACAGCAGCCCTGCTCCTCTATTCTTGCCTGTTGTACTACACTACTGCATTATGGGGATCTGCAGCTCCATCCTGTATCTACAAACTGCTGCTGCTGTGTTATCAGGGTTATGCAGTTACATTACATTATACACCACATTATACACCACACTATACATTATACACCACATGCTGATTGCTATACTGTACAGTAACTTATAATATCACATATTCTGCTGTTTCTGAATGTTTGTTTCATCTGTTTTACATGTTATTCAGAATATAAAATCATTGTTTTTGTGGTGTAGAACCAATTGTCTGCATATCAGTGATTTCTTATGGGAAAATGTGCTTTGGTTTAAGAGTGGATTTGGATTACAAGCACAGACCCGGAACAAATTGTGCTTGAACTCCTAGGCACCACTGTATTTAAAAATCTGTATAACTTTCTGACACCAGCTGATTTGGAAAAACAAGATATTTACCGGAGTACCCTTTAAGGCTGGTATGTGGGCCGATTATTGGCAAGGAACGTTGCTAGAAATGTTCCTTTGTCTAATAATCGGCCTGTCTAAAAGGTCCTTAACACAGGAACCTCAGCTGATCTTATCTTTTGTGCGGGCAGTAAAATATATCGCTATGGCCAGCACATCTCACTGGACAATAGCAGTATATTTCAATGGCCACATGAACAATACAGTGATCGTTCCTGTGGCTGGCTGCTCGATTACTTTTACCTTCTGAGGGCGCTGCAAATGAGCGCCAGGGGTATTGTATGTGGGCTGGTAGGGTTTCACTGCCAGGGCTGCTTTTTAGTCCCAGTCCGGCCCTGACAGTAATTCATATAATTGTCTTTTTTGTGTGCTTGAGATACATTCCAGAAAGTCATAATTACATTGTATATGTCATTGTATTGATATATATATATATATATTGTGGACATGTCACGGGAAAAGTGCTCGAGGGGGTGTACATCTCACCCAGGTTAATACGGAGTGTGAGATGGTGAGTCCAGGAGGCATCTGTGCTCAGCAGTGTTATGCTGCTGAGCTATTATTTATTATTGCCGGGCCTGGACTTACATGGAATGGCAGATAGGTTTTGGTAGTGGGATTTGCCATTCCCTCCCCCCGATCCAGGTCAGGTTTTGGGGTCAGGTGTCTCTGGCCCTAATCAAGCCTGACAGAGAAAAGCCCTGCAGAGGATCCTTGGTTTGCTCTCAGACAGGAGTGAACAGCCTGCATGGTGTGTTCGCTGGGAGCTGGGGCTTATGCACACCCTGCAATATTACCTGCCAAGTGAAGTGTCAGAGAGGTAACCTGCTGTATTAGTAAGCGCCCAGACGGGCAGGACTTTTTGTTTTGTTTATTCTCACTGCACGGTGTTGCTGTATTTATGTTGCTGGACCGTTTATGCTACAAATAAACACCCAAAGCTGTTTTATGAGCCCAAGTTTGCTGCCTGAACTGTGTCCAAACACACCATCCCCCGGGAAGATCCCTACAATTGGTGCTGCGGAGCGGGCAAAACGGTTGCTAGGGGCAACGGTGTGCATCAACTTGGCTACAGCTGCGTATGTCCTGGGTGAAGGCTGCTGCTTCACTCCAAAAGCAGCCAAGCAACATGGAGGAGATGATGAAGCAGTTAATACAAGTGAGTTTGCAGCAACAACAGGCATTGGCCGCACAACAACAGGATCAGGCAGCCGCTAACCTTCGCCATGAGCAGGCTAATAGGCTGCAACAACAAGCTCTGACAGACGCTAACCTGCGCCATGAACAGGCTCTAACAGACGCTAACCTGCGCCATGAACAGGCGATGGCTCAACAACAGAGACTTATTGAGCACCTGATAGCAAAGCAGGAGGCGTCTGCAGGTACTAATCCCCAGCTGGTGGCAGCAGCCGCGCCAGAGACTTTGTCTGTGAGAAGAGCTGTGCAGCGTGTGCTGCAAAAGATGACTGCTGATGACGATGTTGAGGCCTATTTAACTGTTTTTGAGCGTGTGGCTGAGCGAGAGAAGTTACCCTCCACTGAGTGGGCAGAAGTGATTGCGCCCTATTTAACAGGCGAACCTCAAAAGGCCTACTATGACCTCAGTGAGCAAGAGGTCAAGGACTATCCTCGGCTAAGAGCAGAGATACTCGCCCGACTAGGAGTTACTGCTGCTGTCCGTGCCCGGAGGGTCCGCAACTGGAGCTACAGTCTGGACAAGTCAGCGAGGTCCCAGATGTATGACCTGATCCATTTGGCAAGAAAGTGGTTGGAGCCAGACACCTCTACTCCTGCCCAGATCCTAGAGAGGGTCGTGATGGATCGCTACCTCCGTGCCCTTCCTGCTGATCTACAACGCTGGGTAGGACAAGGTGACCCTAGGAGTGCCGACGAACTCGTCAGCCTTGTGGAGAGGTTCCAGGCGACCGAGGACTACCTCCGTGATGTTCCTGCAGCACCGTCACCTCCCCGGAGTGCCAGATCTGTGCCATCATCTGGTAAGAGACTTCCATCTATTGGGGGAGTGTGGAGGGGTGCTGATAGAGGGAAGAGCGCTCAGGAGGTGTCTCAGGGGCAAAAGACTGGTGAGGGTCCCCGGTGGCTAAGTGGTCCTAAAAAGGACTCCCTGCCAAGGAGACCAGGCCCTATCCAGTGCTGGAGATGCCATGAGACGGGACATATGTCTGCCCATTGCCCTCTTACCACTGAGCCCATGGAGTGTGACGCTAGCCGGCGTCAGTCGCTATTTGCGGAGCCGTCTTTTGTTGCAGTCACTGGACTAGAGACTGAACCACAAGTCTGCAACATTACTGTAAATGACTTCCCTGTTAAGGCGTTGCTGGACTCAGGAAGCCTTGTCACCCTGGTGCATGCCAGCCTGGTGACTGGGGACTTTGTGCCAAAAAGACATATGAGTGTGGTATGCATACATGGTGATACAAAGGTTTACCCTATAGTACTGGC
This sequence comes from Dendropsophus ebraccatus, assembly GCF_027789765.1. Classification (NCBI taxonomy): domain Eukaryota; kingdom Metazoa; phylum Chordata; class Amphibia; order Anura; family Hylidae; genus Dendropsophus; species Dendropsophus ebraccatus. The sequence continues at coordinate 36,942,781 of NC_091461.1, forward strand.
TAATGTCGGGACTGAACTAGGCACGGTACAATATGAAGTGGGTGTGGTTAAAAACCTTATGCATAATGTGATATTGGGGCGTGATTTTCCTTTGTTCTGGGCTCTATGGGGAAAACAACAATCCCCTGAAAGGAGTGAGGAGACCCCTAAGTCTATTGCATTACCCACGGTAAATGATAAAAATGTACAGGACGAAAATGATGCTTTTCCTTTGCAGGTCCTGGCTGGTGAGGAAGAGGCTCCTCCCACTGCGCAAAATGTTCCAGACTTAGAGGTGTCTAGGGATAATTTTGGTACTGCACAATTACAGGACCCCACTCTCAAAAATGCTAGAGAGCAGGTCACTGTTATGAATGGGGTACCTCAGGAGCCAGAAGCTGAGAAAAAATTTCCACATTTTTCTATGACTAATGATCTCTTATATAGAGTCACTAGGATTAATGATGAGGTGGTGGAACAGCTTCTGGTGCCTAAGTCGTACCGGCGTCAGGTACTCGACATGGCCCATAATCATGTCCTTGGGGGCCACTTGGGGACAGATAAAACACAGGAGAGAGTCCTCCAGAGGTTTTATTGGCCTGCGATTTATGCTGACATAAAAAAATACTGTGAGTCGTGCCCCACATGTCAGCTTAGCGCTCCAGTGTCGCATTTTCGCAGTCCTTTGGTCCCACTCCCCATCATAGAGGTACCTTTTGACCGGATCGCAATGGACTTGGTGGGTCCCATTGTAAAGTCGGCTAGGGGACACCAGTACATTCTAGTTGTGTTGGACTACGCGACCCGCTATCCTGAGGCTGTACCCCTAAGAAACACTGCCTCCAAAACAATTGCACGGGAATTGTTTTATATGTTTTCCAGGGTGGGGATCCCCAAGGAAATCTTGACCGACCAAGGTACCCCATTTGTGTCAAAGGTAATGAAAGAGCTATGCAAACTGTTTAAAATCTCACACCTACGTACCTCTGTATATCACCCACAGACAGACGGGTTAGTGGAGAGGTTTAATAAAACCCTGAAACATATGTTAAAAAAAGTGGTGGAAAAGGATGGTCGTGATTGGGATCACTTACTACCTTATCTGATGTTTTCTATTAGGGAAGTACCCCAAGCGTCCACAGGGTTCTCTCCCTTCGAATTAGTCTATGGTCGTCACCCTAGGGGTTTGTTGGATATAGCAAAAGAGACATGGGAAAGTGAGTTCACCCCATACAAGAGTGTTATAGAGCATGTAGCACAAATGCAGGACCGTATAGCCACTGTAATGCCCCTAGTAAGGGAACACCTCCAGAGGGCGCAAGAGGGCCAAAGCAGAATTTACAATCGTTCTGCAAGAATCAGGACATTTAGCCCAGGTGACCGGGTACTCATTCTTGTTCCCACGGTAGAAAGCAAATTCTTAGCAAAGTGGCAGGGTCCCTATGAAATTGTAGAGAAGATCAGTGAAGTCAACTACAAGGTACACCAACCAGGTAGAAGGAAGCCTTTCCAAGTTTATCACATAAACTTGATTAAGCCCTGGAAAGACAGGGAATCCTTGGTGGCGACAAAGCCTGTTGGTCATCTGTCACCACCAATCCCTCCGGTCAGGATTGGTGACACCCTGTCAGTATCCCAGAAGCAGGAAGCTAAGGAATTCCTGCAGAAAAATAAAGACAAGTTTTCTGACCTCCCAGGGCGTACGCATCTCATTAGTCATCATATTGAAACTGAGCCTAGAAGCAGAGTAAACCTGAAGCCCTATAGGATACCAGAAGCACGGAGGGAGGCGGTATCATCTGAGGTAAAACGTATGCTTTACCTAGGAGTCATTGAGGTGTCCCAGAGCGAGTGGTCCAGCCCGATTGTGTTAATCCCAAAGCCCAATGGAACTTGGAGGTTCTGTAATGACTTTAGAAAGTTAAATGAGATCTCCAAGTTCGATGCCTACCCCATGCCCAGGGTAGATGAGTTGATAGAAAGGATGGGTAATGCCAGGTACATAACTACCCTCGATCTCACTAAGGGCTACTGGCAGATCCCACTCACTCCTAAGGCTAGAGAGAAGACTGCTTCTCCACCCCTGATGGGCTCTTCCAATACGTAGTGATGCCATTCGGGTTACATGGAGCCCCTGCCACTTTTCAGAGGTTGATGGACTTGATTCTGCGACCACATCGTGATTACTCCGCTGCCTACCTCGATGATGTGGTCATTTTTAGCCCGGATTGGGAAAGTCACCTCTGTAAGGTCCAGGCGGTGTTAAATGCCATAAGTGATGCGGGGTTAACCATCAATGCAGAGAAGTGTGCACTAGCCTTAGAGGAGGCCAAATACTTGGGCTACATTATTGGGAGGGGGTTAGTGAAACCACAACTAAATAAAATCGAGGCAATACAGAATTGGCCTCAACCCCTCACAAAGAAACAGGTCAGAGCTTTCCTGGGTATTACGGGCTATTACCGGAGGTTTGTGCCGAATTTTGCTTCAGTTGCAGCCCCACTAACTGACCTGACAAAGGGTGCAAAGTCCGCAATGGTGACATGGACTCCAGAGGCCGAGAAGGCTTTTCAAAGCCTTAAGTCTGCCCTGTGCCAACAGCCTGTGCTAGTTACCCCTGACTTTAGGCGAGAGTTTTTGGTACAGACAGACGCCTCTAACACAGGGTTAGGTGCCGTCCTCTCACAGGTCGTGAATGGCGAGGAGCACCCGGTGATGTACTTGAGTAGGAAACTATCCCCGGCCGAGAAAAACTACGCCATTGTGGAGCGAGAGTGTCTGGCAGTGAAGTGGGCCCTAGAGTCCCTGAGGTACTACTTGCTAGGCAGGAAATTCAGGTTAGTGACAGACCATGCCCCCCCTAACATGGATGAAGCTAAACAAGGAGAAAAACGCAAGGGTGACTAGGTGGTTTTTGTCCCTACAAAACTTTAATTTTACTGTGGAACACCGGCCAGGGAAATTACAGGCAAATGCGGACGCCCTATCAAGGGTACACTGCCTGTGGGGACAATACGCTCAGCCCTCCGGTCTGAAAAAGAGGGGGGGGATATGTGGACATGTCACGGGAAAAGTGCTCGAGGGGGTGTACATCTCACCCAGGTTAATACGGAGTGTGAGATGGTGAGTCCAGGAGGCATCTGTGCTCAGCAGTGTTATGCTGCTGAGCTATTATTTATTATTGCCGGGCCTGGACTTACATGGAATGGCAGATAGGTTTTGGTAGTGGGATTTGCCATTCCCTCCCCCCGATCCAGGTCAGGTTTTGGGGTCAGGTGTCTCTGGCCCTAATCAAGCCTGACAGAGAAAAGCCCTGCAGAGGATCCTTGGTTTGCTCTCAGACAGGAGTGAACAGCCTGCATGGTGTGTTCGCTGGGAGCTGGGGCTTATGCACACCCTGCAATATTACCTGCCAAGTGAAGTGTCAGAGAGGTAACCTGCTGTATTAGTAAGCGCCCAGACGGGCAGGACCTTTTGTTTTGTTTATTCTTACTGCACGGTGTTGCTGTATTTATGTTGCTGGACCGTTTATGCTACAAATAAACACCCAAAGCTGTTTTATGAGCCCAAGTTTGCTGCCTGAACTGTGTCCAAACACACCATCCCCCGGGAAGATCCCTACAATATATATATATATATATATATACACATACAGTATATAAAAATAATATATGTCATAGCTGAGATTTGTGTATTTGCTACATAAAAAGCTGAGTGATCATCTTCTGTGGCAATCCCTTATTGTTTTTATTTAAAAGGCTCCATTCAGCCAGAATTCTATACAAAAAAGACGACAGGGCACTACTACTTAAATCAATCCAAAGAATAAGGTACAAAGTAGAGGGTGCTCAACCCAAAATGACATAAAAAAGCAACAAAGTCAAAAAAGAAGAAAGAGTATGTCATATAAATATGGGTGGCACATCCCAGATAATAAATGACTATATCTCTCATAAATAGATGCAATGAATCTTTATTAATATATCAAAAACTACAAGTGCAAGACAAACATCTAAAAACATTTAAAAACAGAAAAAACTCATTGGACCGGGCAAATTAGCCTCGGTACCAAAGCACCCCGACTGGTACAAGTGTAATCCCCCTCCTATGGATACAAATGATATACAGATGCAAAACAATAAGTAAATAACAAATAAGTAAATGTAACTGTGCGCGGCTGTAGCTCAGTCTATATCTGAGATGGACACAAAACCTAGGATAACTCAAGGAAATAGAAAAAAATGCACATAATATAACATAAGAGCAGATATCACCATAGGAGGGAGCCCATGTCGGGGTCTGGAAACCCCACGCGTTCCGTCTCTATGCCGAGACTTTCTCAAGGGTACTGTTACAAAATAGTGTAAGGTATATATAGCACTTGCAATTAGCACAAACTGGCTTCCATACCTAAATCAATCAGTCAATACTAACATGGATCCCGAACTGCACCTCTGGTATTGGCGTCCCAAACAATCAACTGCGCATGTGCGCCGTGTAGTCTCCGCCTCTAACATGACGTGCCAAGTCATGTGACGCGGCCCCATTCAAATATGGCCGCAATGTCTCCACTGCCCCAATTGCGCATGTCCATACCTAACATAACACATACGGGTCACGTGATGTCTCTGGCTACAATCAGTTGAGTTTAACCCCGTCGGCACCTCCAAATGAGAGTCTAAGTACCAAGTTCCATTGTCCACAGACCCAAATAGCCATACCTATAAGTTGCCGTATATGGATGTACATATTGTATAGGCTCCGCACATCTCTTATATGCAAACATTATCACCACACGGTGCACATATATTTCTATACATTAACCCATAACCACACGGGTACAGATGAACCAGAGTATTCTTTTGATGAAAGAAATTATATATTTATTGTTGTTATTTAATTTTTATTTTTATTATTATTTTTATTTTTATTTATTATTGTTTTAGTCATGACTCTTTTTTTTTATTAATATAAATGGTCCAAAGCGTATCTACATGGGCCCGTCTTCTGAGGGCCCCATTAACCATAAATAACTACATGACCCATAATAAGTATACAAATATACATACATATGTACATAAACATCACCACTCATTATAGATGCGTACTGTGAATACCTATACACTTTATAGTGTACCGATTTAAATATCTTATTTTTAAATTAAACCTATATATGAGATTTTTCATGTGACCCAACACTCACTGTTAACACCAATGTATACTATAGACTTTTGTGGTTGATGTACACATGCTAGTATACATTGGTGTTAACAGTGAGTGTTGGGTCACATGACAAATCTCATATATAGGTTTAATTTAAAAATAAGATATTTAAATCGGTACACTTTAAAGTGTATAGGTATTCACAGTACGCATCTATAATGAGTGGTGATGTTTATGTACATATGTATGTATATTTGTATACTTATTATGGGTCATGTAGTTATTTATGGTTAATGGGGCCCTCAGAAGATGGGCCCATGTAGATACGCTTTGGACCATTTATATTAATAAAAATAAGAGTCATGACTAAAACAATAATAAATAAAAATAATAATACAAATAAAAATTAAATAACAACAATAAATATATAATTTCTTTCATCAAAAGAATACTCTGGTTCATCTGTACCCGTGTGGTTATGGGTTAATGTATAGAAATATATGTGCACCGTGTGGTGATAATGTTTGCATATAAGAGATGTGCGGAGCCTATACAATATGTACATCCATACACGGCAACTTATAGGTATGGCTATTTGGGTCTGTGGACAATGGAACTTGGTACTCAGACTCTCATTTGGAGGTGCCGACGGGGTTAAACTCAACTGATTGTAGCCAGAGACATCACGTGACCCGTATGTGTTATGTTAGGTATGGACATGCGCAATTGGGGCAGTGGAGACATCGCGGCCACATTTGAATGGGGCCGCGTCACATGACTTGGCACGTCATGTTAGAGGCGGAGACTACACGGCGCACATGTGCAGTTGATTGTTTGGGACGCCAATACCAGAGGTGCAGTTCGGGATCCATGTTAGTATTGACTGATTGATTTAGGTATGGAAGCCAGTTTGTGCTAATTGCAAGTGCTATATATACCTTACACTATTTTGTAACAGTACCCTTGAGAAAGTCTCGGCATAGAGACGGAACGCGTGGGGTTTCCAGACCCCGACATGGGCTCCCTCCTATGGTGATATCTGCTCTTATGTTATATTATGTGCATTTTTTTCTATTTCCTTGAGTTATCCTAGGTTTTGTGTCCATCTCAGATATAGACTGAGCTACAGCCGCGCACAGTTACATTTACTTATTTGTTATTTACTTATTGTTTTGCATCTGTATATCATTTGTATCCATAGGAGGGGGATTACACTTGTACCAGTCGGGGTGCTTTGGTACCGAGGCTAATTTGCCCGGTCCAATGAGTTTTTTCTGTTTTTAAATGTTTTTAGATGTTTGTCTTGCACTTGTAGTTTTTGATATATTAATAAAGATTCATTGCATCTATTTATGAGAGATATAGTCATTTATTATCTGGGATGTGCCACCCATATTTATATGACATACTTTTTCTTCTTTTTTGACTTCAGCCAGAATTAGGGTAACTATAATAGATATATACCAAGGTGTGGATATGATATCAGCGATACGTCTAATTGTATGTTATTTTCTTCTGACTAAAAGTCAATAGAACATTCCTGCATTTATTATTTGATTGATCAGTCAATACTTTCCCATATTCTATTTCCTTTACTAATGTATCTTATTACCATGATCTGACACCAGGTACACTTATGGCTGAGATTCTGAGATGTATCCTATACATACATAAAATAAGGAATAAGCATTGATATGAACAATAGGTAATGGTCTGTTATGTTACTGTCAGTACAGAGCAGAATGCAGGATCAGAGATGGCCAGCTCTTTTCATGCGAGTTTGGTTTTATTAGTACAATTATGATTTGGAGGAAAGCTATTTTACATACTTTGTCACCATACACCACTGCATCTCTCTTCAGTGAGGCTCAGTACCCCAGCATGAGAATCATAGACATAAAAATAATACTACTTATAATTTATATTCGGATCCTTACTATATTAGGATCATCAATAAAGCGGTCATTATTATGTAGTCTGTAGGCTTCTTTTGGCCTGCAGCATTCTCATTCATTGGTGAAAAGTCAGTTTTATAACCAAGAATAGGTAAGTTAAAGTGTAACTATCATTTAAAAACTGTCACTTCAGAAGTTGTCATTGGTTGGGGTCTGAGTGCTGAGACCCCTGCCGAAAGCTGGAACTGCTAATACGAGCAGTCTATAAAATTATAATGGGAATCTATGGAACTTCTGGCAATTTGGTCTACCGGAAGTTCCATAGGCTCCCATTATAACGCAGAGCACTCGTAATGCAAGTTTATAGCAGAGAAGAAGGGGCAGAATTTGTGCTGCTTAGTGCATCTGCCCCTTTGTTCTAGCGATCGTCAGGGATCTCAACACCCGGACCCCCACTGATGCAAACTTCTGCCATGTCTCTATGAGAGACTGCTCTGTAAGTGATCTCACCCCAAAATTCTATACACAGACAGTTTACTGCAGCTTTATCCTGGCTTCTATGCTGCAGCTTTTAAGCCTGTGCTCAAAGACAGTGCAGGATTTCCTCCTTTGTTTGGTCAAACACCATTTGGCTCCTCCCACCAACACTGGGACAACTTAAAACTTACAGCTTGAGGCTATGTTCACACGGCGTATGAGACCGGCTGTTCCGTGACCCGGCCGGGTCACAGAAAGGCCGGACTTTGCAAAGATCATCCCGGCCGGTACTGCAGTACTGGCTGGATGATCTCTTCGGCTGCAGTGTTCTGATGCGGGCGCATCAGTGTGTGCCCGCATCAGAACTCTCATAGCACACAATGAAGCTAGCGGCCGGAGCCACTCGCTTCATTGTGTGAACTGACAGGTCTTTCTGCGGCCGCAAATCACTGAATTGCAGCCGCAGAAAACTGACATGTCAGTTGTTTGCGGCTCCGCATGGGATCCAGGCCGGAGCGTATACTAAGTGTATACGCTCCGGACGGGATGCCATAGAAGAATAGTCAGTGTTCCACGCCGTACAAAGTACTTTTACGTACTGTGAACATAGCCTGAGCTTGTAGAGCAGAAATGGGTAGAAAAATGGCATCTCAATTATGTCAGATATTGTGCAGCTCTTCATAAACCCTCTAACCCTAAATAGTCGCCTGAAAGGTCAGGTATGCTTTATTAAAGCCCCTTCACAAGTATACATTTACATTTGCAATATTCTGCTTGATACAGAGCAACTTGTGTCTTTGAACTAATTAGTTAACACCAGACGAAGCCACCAAGCACAGCCTTCTGGAGGGTGGTATTGTTTGTGGACCCAGGGCAGACCCTATAAGACAGGGATTTGGCCCTTCTTCTGTTGCAAAACTACAATTCCCATTATACCTGGGCAGCTAAACGTAAAACTTAAACCTGTCAGGCATGATGGGAAATGAAGTTTTGCAAGAGCTGGGGGGTTGAAGGTTCCCCATCCTGGCAATAGTACTTGTCCCAATAATATTTTATATCCCACATGTTCAGATGGTGCATGGAGCATCAAGCACAGGACATAATAATCCTGATTTATTTATCTGTTTAATATACAATCCATCTGATTTCACGTATAGTAACCAATCACAGCTCATCTTTCATATGTTAAAAAGCTCTGATAAAATAAAAGCTGAGCTGTGATCGGTTTCTATTAGTAAAACCAGACTGATAAATCTGAGCCAGTGTCGTCATGCCGGTTCTATGTAAAGCATTGAAACGTATGCAATATATAAATATACTCTGAGAACACAGAAACCTACAATGGATTATTATCTTTACTATCTGAGTTTGTGAAACTGGGATAGCTGGCAGCTCCTTATATAAAGAAAGCATACCTCTTATGTAACAGCCGCTGTTTTCTTCCCTGGAGGGTTTGTGCGAGCCAGAGCAAGATCTAATAAGGAGCTCAATGGAGTTTATTAGTAAAGTCCCATCTCTGTAATAGATTTGCAGCTTGTTTACACATCAGCACATGCCAGTATATTATGCCAGCAAACAATATGGAGAAACCATTAAAAAAAAGTTTAGCTATTGATGTGCCTTTTTTTTAAATTGTCTATTATAGTACGCCACTAAACAAGATTATTCTTGTCTTGCATAAATATCCCACGCGTCACATGGGCCATTTTTCAAATGCACATTACATCCTTACGCTATAAGTTTGACCCAGTGTATCCTTAAACCTCCTACTCTGAATGGAAGTTGTTTTAATGGAAAACAATGGCTGTTTTTTTTTTTTTTCAAAAATAGTACATTGTGTTCACATGGCCTTATACTATAAAAGGTATTAGAGGTACATATATGGCCATATTTTCAATATAAAAAAAACTATTGGAAATTGGGCAACAGAGCACACACCATACAGAATAACGGCCACAAATTGATTATGACCGTCCAGATTATAAACATGCTCATTATTTACCAACTGCTTTTGTAAAATAAGGCTGTTTATTTCCCACCTGTTCATACATTATTTACACTCAAAATTACTATTTTGCTTTTACTATGTGCAAACTTAACCTAAAGCTGCATTTTTATTCTGGGTATCCTGCTAAGTTGAACCTAGAACAAGCTTGTACACATTGATGAGATAATGTATTGTATAAAAGATATTTCTTCAGTACCAGGGGTGTAGCTAGGATTCAGCAAAAAAAAGTATGGGGCCCCATGGATGTTGTACAGGCCCCATCCCCTCCCATACTCACCTGGACCAGTGCAGTCCTCTGGCATTCCTTCATTCTCTCTGCTCCCTGGCGCACAAGTGATGTCACTGGTGCTGGGAAAACTAAACTGAGCGAGCCAGGTCAGTATAAAGGGGAAGGGGGGTTTTATTGCGGGTGATGGTGCGAGCCGCAAGTAGTTCAGGGGATAGAAGCAAGCTGCAGTCCGGTGGGTGGGTGCTGTCAGTATCATACCATAAAGGGAGGCAACATTTTCCAGGTCCCCATACCGCACGGGCCCCATAGCAATTTTATGGTCTGCCTTCATGGTAGCTACACCACAGTACATATAGTTGCATGTTTCAAAGGGGAGGGGAGTAGGCAAGGTGGGGGGACTGTGATGACTTGCTGATAGAAAGCAATGCATTCTGGGTGTGAGAAACTTCTCATCCAGAAAGTATATCCATGAAATATACCCTTAAAACAAAATCGATTTTTGGTAGTTTCAGAACTGGGGCATATAGGTAAGCAATGCTATTTGCTTCTGCAGCATGTTTATTTTTTACCTGATGTCAGAGTACCCCTTTGATTACCAATCTACAGGAAAGGTGATAAATGTTGGGGGTCCCACTACTGGAAAATCCAATGATCAATAAAACAGTAGTCACAAACCCGCCTTTCCCTCTTACTGTGCAGGTGGAGATTGAATGGAGCGGAGGTCATGCATGTGGTAAATGTAATGTAATAACAGTGCAAAGAAAAGTGATAGAATTTACTACAGAAACCTAGGTAGTCATAGTTACCGCTGTTTGCAACAGACCAAAGATAACTGACATGATCATTATTTTGACATCCGTGTAGATAACGTCCGTCATTTTATACATTGTGTGCATTGGATGTCCGTCATCCCATTGACTTCAATGCATTGCATTGAAGTCAATTAAATCGTGGCAATAATGGATGTCTTTTTTAAATAGAAAAAGTAAATGCCTTTTCTCGTTTTTTGACGTTGTGTGAATATAGCCAAAGGGTGAAGACCCAAGAGTTTATTAGACTTTGCTCCTGAGTTTTGCCTTGGGCAAAACCAGTTAGATACACAACAGGCCCACACCCATTACACTTATCCTGAGTAGAGATGAGCGAACCGGCCGAGGTTCGGGTTTGTATGAACCTGAATTCTCGGGTTCTGATTCCCGCTGTCTGCCCGCTCCGTGAAGAGGGTGGATACAGCCTGAGGACCGCCTGGAAAACTGGAATACAGCCATAGCCATAGGCTGTATCCCAGTTTTCCAGGCGGTCCTCGGGCTGTATCCACCCTCTCCATGAAGCAGGCAGACAGTGGCAGTCAGAAGCCGAGAGTTCAGGTTAATACGAACCCGAACCTCGGCCGGTTCACTCATCTCTAATCCTGAGTGACGATCAGACTGGATAAAAATATACTTGTTCTGATAAAAATATTCAGAGGTTTTTGCATTATTGATAGCAGGTTGGTGTGCCTTTTCTTAAACAAAATCTTAATAAATGACTCAATATTTTCCTATTATTTTGTTTCTGGAAAACAGTCATTCTAATTTCAATTTCAATTGTTCAATTTTTTATTTAGACGTCTTACATCATTAATCTGCAGTGAAAGTTTCCTTTTCTACAGAACAGCAAACTCGTTTAGGCTATGTTCCCACAATGTCTTTATTAGGTAAAATAACGGCCATCATTGTCAAACAACGGCTGATTTTTCTCCTTAAAAAAGAGATTGTGCAAACATAGCCATAAGCTGCATTTCATACAGTATATACATGATGATTGTTACTTCAGAAGCTCCAGAGGTCCAGCGACGGCATAGACTTGGTCATGGTTGGACTCCACCGCTCTCTTGTGTCTTGGCTTACAGCCCTGTCTGCAGCGTGATTTGCTATCAGATTCCTTGCACACAACCAGCTTACACTGGATATACACTTTGGAGTCAAATCTCATGAAACTGAATGCATTGAATCCCAATCTTGCAGTACCCAGTGAAGGAGAAGGATAGTTTTGATAATCTGAGACTTTTGGGCACCTGAAATTTATTAAGAAAAAAACATGGTTTACGTAATACTACAAATACTGTATATTAAGTTGCATCCCAAAAATAAATAGCGTATGTCATTGCTAAATTCCCCTACAATCAGCTGTAATCTACCAAGCTGTCATAGAGGGAATTAAATGAGTATTCATCTATAGCCATATAATACAGGCTACCGGTTCATGGTTTCCATTAGAAGTCTCAGGATCCTTACACACATGATCAAACTCTTCTGGGTTACACTCTTTATCTCACATCCCCCAAGTTTGTCTATACTACCTACCTTCCAGGGAACCTGGGGTTTTAACGCTTCACAATTTTTTTCCATTGTACTTATTATCCCCATATCCACACACAGTGTAATCTTGGGGGCCATTTAACATATACGATGGGTCATTGTGAAAGAAGGAAACAGAAGACTAATTTAGGCACACAAAGTTTTAGGAAATAGGTCGGTCCTATAAATTGGGATACTGCAAATTCTTTGGTATAACTACTGAGATGGAAGTTAAAGGTGGGCTCCTTTTTGTAAAGGGTCCCAGAATACAGTCCCCTAATGAAGAGCATTTTTAAAAATATTTATTTCTATAGTATATTATGGGGGATCTATTAAGACTTGTGTATCTGTATGCCGGACATAATCCCTGCCCCCATGTCTCACATTGGATTTTTTGAAAAGCGCACCTCTCCCAATAAAACTGGTGAGTCTGATCCAGCTCTGAGCTGGTGTAGATTGTCGCCAGGACTTATGTCTCCTTCCAGGCACAAATTATGGCAAATCAGGAGCAGGAGGAGGCTACGCCCCCTCTAAACCTTGTTCCACACCGTTTTGCTGTTGTACGCTAGGTACCTTTCATATATCCATTTGTGCTTCCAGAACATAGAAAAATGTTTCTATTCAATAATACGAAGAGTCAAAGAGGCTTTGCTGAGCTCCTGAGGTAAATCAAGCTGTAACACCTCCTTACTCCCCCTCCCATACCTGACCCTGCTTTGGGACTTCCAGGTGTCAATAAAGCAGGGAGGAGAGAGAAAGGAGACATTGCAGCTACTCAGAAGCTTGGGAAAGCCTCTTTACTCTTTGTACCAGAAAAATATGATTTTCTACATTCTGGGAGCACAACGGGATAGATGAAAGGCACTATGGGTTAATTTATTAAGCCCTGCACCCTTTTCCCAGGCCGAATTCACTAAGAGGCACATGCCTCGGTGTAGATTTGAATAAGAAGGCGTAAATCATGATACATGAGGCAAAGGAGGAGGCCAAGCTCCTTCTCCTCCCCACCTCCCCACCTCACACATTGCGCCAGGAGGGGATATGGCAGGCATACACCAGGGAGAGGGGGCAAATCTGCATCTTCTCCTTCGCGTACGCCTTGGACACAACAATGATAAATCCCTCCCATGTGTGTCCTTGTCCTAACAGCTATCTAACAGTTTTAGCAGAATTACAGCTGACAGATTCCCATTTAATTGCATTTTTAAGATACGTTATGTTAAACCACAGATTCAGATTTTCTTTGGTGTCCACTTTATATGTACCAAGGGAAGCACAGGAAATGGGACAATTAACTGTTAAAGATCATTTTTTGCACGTAACAATGAACATTGTGCTGTTTGCTAGCCACAGCTTGTATTTCCATACAGAGGACAGAAGAGCAACACAGAAGGGAGCTTTTACTAGATTTTACAAGTACTCATTTACAATGTAATGACTTACCCATCCCGTATGAGATAATAGACATTCTCTGATGAACGCATAGGATCAGGAGAAGCCACACAAGTGTCTACGAACAAGACTAGGTAAGGATCTGAGGTCTCCAGGGTGGCTTGTAGGAATAAATTCTGGTTGAGCTGCACATAGTATGGATACTGGTATACTGGGTCTATGAATCTTGTAGAGTTAAAGAAAGTTAGATTAGCTGAATACAGGCCATATTCCGTCACAGAGACCTTTATTGTGTCATCGGCAAAATACATGGACTCCACTATGATATCCTGGTACATCCCACATCTAAGAGTGAGACTTAGTTTTCTTCTGTAAATCACCACGGGTTCATAAGAGTAAGTGGACAGACTGTTTTCGTGGCGGATTGTGTCATTAATAACCTAAAAGGAGGAAAGAATATGAATAAAGTGTCATCAAAACCCATAAACATGGACATCTGAGGATACTGGTAAAATTTTAAATGGCAGTAACTTTATCAAATAATTCTTAAAGTGTCACTGTCGTTTCATTTTTTTTTTTTTTTTTTTTTTTCGAAATCAACAGTACAGGCGATTTTGAGAAACTTTGTAATTGCGTTTATTAGGCAAATGTGCCATAGACTCCCATTATGAGCGGGAGGCTAACGGCATTCTGCGGCGGACAATACCGTCGCGGAATTCCGCTACCTTTCCTCAGTGGGAACGGGGCCTTACACAGAGAAGCACAGAAAAGAATGAAGCGTGAACTGTAGATGGTATTTGTCTTATCTCTTTTCCTACCTCTTTAGATGTTAGACATTGTTCATAAGGAATGTGAAACTCCACCCAGCCAGCTACAATCCGGGGACGGCACCGGGGATCATTCAGTATCAAATCATCCATAGAATAACCCATGTGCGCCAGATAAGGTGAAGAAATTCGAGCTTCCATATAGCCTGAATGGCATGACAGAGTTACTGAAAATGTAAATAATAATACTCTTAGTTTAGCCATTTATTGCACACATAACAGTATAGCAACAGTTACCCAGATTTGCCAGATGACCCCCCCCACACACACACACACAAAAAGCAAAAAACCTGGTTATACTTTTAAATTGGCATTAGCACAGTTAGTTACGGTATATGTTTTTTGACATACAACATTCATAACTTGACCATTGGTTGTCAATAGAGATGAGCGAACCGGGTTCGGGTTCGAGTCGATCCGAACCCGAACGATCGGCATTTGATTAGCTGGGGCTGCTGAACTTGGATAAAGTTCTAAGGTTGTCTGGAAAACATGGATACAGCCAATGACTATATCCATGTTTTCCACATAGCCTTAGAGCTTTATCCAAGTTCAGCAGCCACCGCTAATCAAATGCCAAAAGTTCGGGTTCGGAACGACTCGAGCATGCACAAGGTTCACTCATCTCTAGTTGTCAACAAACTTTCTAAACGACAAATGTATGACAATAGGGTACATATGTACAGAACTACTGAATTATACAATAAGTATATTGAAAGGTCTCAGCACAAAATCTAATAAAGGATTACAAAAGGCTCAGCTACTTAATTTAAAAAACAGCACTTATTTCCAGGTTGTGTGTGATTCCACTCCATTCACTTTAATAGCATTTACTACAGAACCCCACACAGGCTACCTCCTCCTTCATTTATAGAATGTTACATTACCATTAGAGTTGTTTTGGAAGACTGTGTAATAGTTAACAGAGAATTCAAGGCCCAAGTTAGTATTAGTATTAGTATTGTCTCGAAGTTTGGTGTACACAACGCTAATGCTGTTCGATGAGGAGGTGAAACGGAGGTTCGTTGTTTCACAGAGGTTTCCAAGTAATGGTGATCCTTCTGGTGTCCCATCGTAGACTGACAAAGAGAAGGAGCCGCAGGACTCGGAGTCTTTCATTCTGAAAAGTAATCACATTACTAAAATTTTGTATCACTGCAAAAATTCTTATAAAAAATAAAAACACAAAATAATTGATAAGCCAATAGTATAAAAAGAGGCTACAATGTAAAAATATACAACATAATAACCCGTTCACGACCAAGGACATAACTGTGCATCCATTTGTGTGGTGCATTCCAGCTCATGGAAGCACAGTAACATCCATGGATGGTGAGTCCCGGCTGTCAATCATAGCCAGTTACCTGCCTTATTTGTTAACAGTTAACCCTATAGATACTGCAGTCGGTGCGATCATCCAGCAAAGTGCAGCATCTAGCATAGCTAACAGGGGAAAAATCTCCCTCTATTCATCATCTATTCATCATCGGCTCTGCAAAATGATCGGAGGGTCCCGATGGTAGGCATGGAAACCAGAGTACATTATGTCACAAAAAAATATGTCTAAAAAAATTACTTGGCTACGTTAGAGCTATAACCAAATAAAGTGAGACAGGTCAGATTTGAAAAACTGACCCTGATCCTTAAAAAAAACATCAATAGGTTTATGCCACCCTTTCTAAGGGTAGCATAAACTAGTGACAAGGAAACTTAAAAGAATTATGTATCACTTACATTGTTCTGTGCAGCTGATTCAGTGATATCCTCCTGAGTAACATGGACAAGAAGTAGTCCTCTCCATTATGTGCGTGAGCCCAGTAGTCTTGGATATTCATGAGCACCAGCACACTTAGCCCATGTGCAGTGATAGCAATGACAGCTCACTGTGCAGAGGCTGCTGGACACTAGGATTGTGCGATGCAGTAATATAGTGCCATCTCCTCAGAGCTGAGGTTTTCAGCACCATGCCAGTCAGCAATTTATTAAATATCTACCTACAGAGTTGTACATTAATATATATACTCACCGAAAACTTAGAAATTCGAGATGAATCCTGTAACTGTTATTAACATTGATGTACCAGACACAAGGGTCAGAATCTGGGGAAATGGTCCGGGGTGATTGAAATGTTCTTCCTAAATCCGTCAAAGTAGCTCCACATTTCCCTACAAAGGTTCCAGACTAAAATTGTCAATGCAAATGCTTATTATATATTAGACAATGTAACGGGGCTATAAAGAACGTTTATAAGCAAAATTCTAGCAAATGTTTTTAGCAGGCAGAGGGAAGAGTCACACTTTATTGCTCCAGTGGCCTGACGCATTGCAGTAATGGGTACATTCAAAAAGTAAGGTGATGGTGAACCGCTTGAAGGCCTGAAATTTTTCTGTACAGCATACTAATAAGAATAAAATAAATATGGTTGCTTTTTTAAGGAACAGTACAACACCTTTCTATGGGTTGTGACTGGTAATGCAGCACAGTTTCAAGCACACTGTTTGGACAGGTGTGGCACTGTTTTTAAAGACGCTAGTCATAGTTTTCTAATTATGTACATGCCCTTTAAATCACAGCTGAGGGAAGACTGATGGTATACACATTAGGGCCCTATTACACCAGCAAATAATTATCTGACATATTTTTTTTAAGCCAAAGCCAGGAATGGATTTGAAAGGTTGAGGAATCTCAGTCTTTCCCTTATTACATGTTCTCTGTTTGTAGTCCAGCTCTGGCTTTGGTGAAAAAAATCTAATAATCTGTTGATGTAATAAGGCCCTTAGGATAACACTTATGGTACTGAGATTTCTCCTCTTTTCAGATCCATTCCTGGCTTTGGTTTAAAAAATCTGTCAGATAAATCTATCTGTGTAAACGCACCATTAGAGGTTGACAGTCAGAAGGTACCAAGACAGAACCACTCAGCATATCAGAAAACGCTCCTTAAAGACATTGGATAAAGAAGGTATGCCGGCTTTAACCCTTAGGCGACCCTAGTTGACAGCTGCATCCGATTACTTCATGCAGCCGTTCCCTGGTGTCTAGTGGGGAGGATCGCTTCTCTGGTGCTTCATATAATGTGCAGTTTTCATGTGTTTTCTCACTCAAAGGTTTTTTTTTAGACTATTGCCATGAGTAGAAAGTGATTTGACCTATAATAAAAACTGAGGTGTTTTATGATGACTGAAGACTAACAAGGTTTATTAGGAATACTAGACACTTTGTTTTATAGTGTGTGTGTGTGTGTGTGTGTAAGCACCTGCAGAAGCATTGCTTGTAGGTGCTGTGTAGAGATCTGTACATTGTATGTCTAACAAGGAGAAAGGTAGACAGGCTGAGGCTGTACCTTATACAGTATTAGGCCATGTTCACATGCTGTAATAGACCGGCCATTCCATGACCCGGCCGGGTTCATGTGCATCAGAACTCTCCACTGCACACTTTGCACTGACATGGTTTTCTACGGCCGCCATTCACTAAATAGCGGTCGCAGAAAACTGACATGTCAGTTGTTTGTGGCACTCCTAGGGGTCCCGGCCTATATACTATGTGTATACGCTCCCATAGAATGAAAGGTAACGTATATTTTCGTAATGATCACCGCCGTTGATTTTACGAAAATATACGTTGTGTGAACATAGCCTAATCCTCTGTAGTGTAAGCAGACAGAACTTCATCTATCACTTACTGCACATAGGACTCTAGGATGAGACTCTACCATCTCTTTCAGCAAAGCCAGAGGCATAATGGGAATATAGGTAGTATTAGGAAACCATATCAGCGGGGAAATAAGGAATCAAGATGACTGAAAACTCATGCATGCCATAGCAGCTAAAACTGGGAAACACAAGGCATAAACAAGATGTTTAGGGACAGGTTTCCAGGTGGAAATATTTGTTGCATATTTGTACCTGAAACTAAATTAGCCGCAGTTGTGTTGTAGTAAGCGTCAAAACCGCCATTTTGTACAGATCCATCGGTTATGAGCACCAGGGTCATTACACTGGATGAAGAACGGAATGTGTACTGTCTTGACTGGCAAAGCGTTCCAAGTAGAAAACTTCCCGGAGGTCCATCATATATAGTCACAAAATCATATGTACAGTTTCCAGAACTTTCTAAGCTGTTAAGGAAAAAAAAAATATTTATGTAAGTAAAAACAAAACCGTATAAGGTAGAGGTGCTTAATCACAAGTGTATCAAGGTTGATGAAATTCACCATATTACTATGATCTTGAGATCCAACAATGATTTTCCAGAATACACAGTAAGGCTATGTTCACACTACGTAAGAGACCGGCCGTTCCGTGACCCTGGCCTCTGGCCGGATCATCTCGGCCAGTACCGGCCGGATGATCTTTCGGCCGCGGAGCTCTGATGCGGGTGCATCAGAGCTTCACATAGCGCACAGTGAGCCGTAGCCGCTCGCTTCACTGTGTGAACTGACAGGTCTTTCTGTGGCCGGAATTCACTGAATTCCGGCCGCAGAAAACTGACATGTCAGTTGTTTGTGGAGGCGTATAGGATCCCAGCCGGAGCGCACACGATGTGTGTACGCTCCGGCCGGGATCCCATAGAACAACAGTCATTGTTCCACAGCGGTAAAAGTATGGCCGTTGTTGCCATTAAAAACAATGGCCGTACTTTTACGTAGTGTAAACATAGCCTAAATATGGTTACTGCAAGTTCAGAATATGTCATGTCTGAGAGATGAAGGTCCCAGAGGGCATTGTGTAGGCAGTATACTGCCGCCAGCTACAGTATGCGCTTTATGAAAGCCCAGTTAATTGAAATCACCCCCAGGCTGGAGAAGCCAGGTTTAAGGGTATGTCCACACTATGAAATTCCGGCGGATCACCCGCCATGGATTCCGCAGCTATCCCCCGCTCGTGGTCACACGCATCTCTGATGGTCCCATAGGTTTCATTCTATGGTTTGGTTCATTCTTCGGACGGAAGGTGGAATCTGCCAAACCATAGAATGAAGCCTATGGGACCAGTGGAGATGCGTGCGGCTGCGAGTGATCCGCCGGGATTCCGTAGTGTGCACATACCCTGAATCCCTAAAACATGCAGCATCAAGTAAGCTGTAGATGTAAATTTACATTTAAGAAATCTTTGTGAAGAGAGTGGTGGAACAGATTTGTGGTACAAGGTTATTCCAAGGAGCTGACACTTTACATCAACGACTACAAAGTTTCCCTTTCAGTGTTATCTCCAGACATAACCAATACTTACTCCAGCCTTACAAAGTTGAGTTCTATGGAAGTATTTGGTGCTGTCCGGATTTCCCATGTACATTGACTGTTACGAGGATACAAGCTGGGATAATAGGGGCTAGTAATTCTGCCATGACTTTCGGTCAATATTCCTCCACAAGAGTAAAAGCGATTCCCATCTGAGAGAAGAGAAATATTTATGGTATATTCCAGCAAGAGAATGGTGGCTGATGGAAGTGTGATATATGTGTATATATGTAGAGACCACACACTAGACCTTCTAACTAAGTACATTCATAAACCAGACCTCCTAATCAGATACATATCACACACCAAAACCCCAAAATAAATATATAGACCCCAAGACATAACCCCTTCATATACAGACCCCAGACCAGAACTCCTGTATACAGATCCCAGACCAGAACTCAACTCACACCAGAAGTACAGACATCAGACCAGAACTCCCTGTGTACAAACTTCAGACAATATCCCCTCTAACTAAAAAAATCCAGACATTTCACAGACCTCAGACTAGACCAGGCTGCAGGGGACGGCCTTGGACTAAATTCTGGGGGCTTTTTTTTTTTTTTTTTAACTCTGAGTGGAATAACACTTGACATGGGGACCAGAAATATGGTGTATACATTGCAGCTTCAGTAGTCTAACTTACACTGCTCACAGACTGATAGACCTGATAAATCCTATAGACCTTTTTACTATACTGTCAGTCAGTACAAGTACAGAAAACTCTAATTTTATATTAAAAGGTGAGTGTTATACCTGATACTGTAGATGAAACGTTCTGCTGACCTATAGGAAAATAATTTGTTACATTTGATATATACAGTAGATGCACTATAAATAATAACTATATGTTGTTTTAGGGATAATAGGATTTAGACAGGTAAAAAGACTACGAGGGAGATTGATCAAACATGGTGTAAAGTAGAACCGGCTCAGTAGAATCAGATTCCACCTTTTATTTCCCAAAGGATTTTTAAAGCAATAAAAAGTGAAATCTGGTTGCTAGCGGCAACTAAGCCAGTTGACCTAAGTGCATAATGATTTGACCTAAGTGCATAAATAAAGTCTGAAAGTGATGATAAAGGTTTGTCATAGAAAAGACCCATTTGTTATTGAGGGGCAAAAACCCGTAGAGGATTTCCTTCCGCATTGTTATAGAAAATGCTCTTGCATTGCTATTGATTTAGGTTAAAGGGGAACCCCAGGTAGAGGTAAAAAAAAAAAAAAGAACCTGTGGCAGAAGCATAAAGCATTACTTACCTATCTATCCCAGTTTTGAAACTTCCAAAATCCATTTGTTTTGGGGTTTTTTGTTCTGTTTTGTGTTTCTGTACTACCTGGTTGTTCATTTCAAGACAGTACTACAGGTTCCAGAATGCAATGCTTTCCCTCAGCTGTTCATCACAGTCCCCCACCCTGCCTATTCCCCGCCCAAAGCTGGTGCAGAACATCTAGGCTGTGTTCACACATTGCACTTTCATTGTGTTACTGAATTATTTTCTATACTTTATCATTTAATTGTTGTCCCACACAGCACACAGTTACTACCTGTAACACCACACAGCACACTGTATTCTCTACCTGTAACACCACACAGCACACTGTATTCTCTACCTGTAACACCACACAGCGCGCTGTATTCTCTACCTGTAACACCACACAGTATGCTGTATTCTCTACCTGTAACACCACACAGCGCGCTGTATTCTCTACCTGTAACACCACACAGCACACTGTATTCTCTACCTGTAACACCACACAGCGCGCTGTATTCTCTACCTGTAACACCACACAGCACACTGTATTCTCTACCTGTAACATCACACAGCGCTGTATTCTCTACCTGTAACACCACACAGCACGCTGTATTCTCTACCTGTAACAGCACACAGCACACTGTATTCTCTACCTGTAACATCACACAGCACACTGTATTCTCTACCTGTAACACCACACAGCACACTGTATTCTCTACCTGTAACACGACACAGCACGCTGTATTCTCTACCTGTAACACCATATAGCACGTTGTATTTTCTACCTGTAACACCACACAGTACGCTGTATTCTCTACCTGTAACACCACACAGTACGCTGTATTCTCTACCTGTAACACCACACAGCACACTGTATTCTCTACCTGTAACACCACACAGTACGCTGTATTCTCTACCTGTAACACCACATACCACACTGTATTCTCTACCTGTAACACCACACAGAACACTGTATTCTCTACCTGTAACACCACACAGCACTCTGTATTTTCTACCTGTAACACCACACAGCACACTGTATTCTCTACCTGTAACACCACACAGCGCTGTATTCTCTACCTGTAACACCACACAGTACGCTGTATTCTCTACCTGTAACACCACACAGTACGCTGTATTCTCTACCTGTAACACCACACAGCACACTGTATTCTCTACCTGTAACACGACACAGCACGCTGTATTCTCTACCTGTAACACCATATAGCACGTTGTATTTTCTACCTGTAACACCACACAGTACGCTGTATTCTCTACCTGTAACACCACACAGTACGCTGTATTCTCTACCTGTAACACCACACAGAACGCTGTATTCTCTACCTGTAACACCACACAGCACTCTGTATTTTCTACCTGTAACACCACACAGCACACTGTATTCTCTACCTGTAACACCACACAGCGCTGTATTCTCTACCTGTAACACCACACAGTACGCTGTATTCTCTACCTGTAACACCACACAGTACGCTGTATTCTCTACCTGTAACACCACACAGCACACTGTATTCTCTACCTGTAACACCACACAGTACGCTGTATTCTCTACCTGTAACACCACATACCACACTGTATTCTCTACCTGTAACACCACACAGAACGCTGTATTCTCTACCTGTAACACCACACAGCACTCTGTATTTTCTACCTGTAACACCACACACTACACTGTATTCTCTACCTGTAACACCACACAGCACACTGTATTCTCTACCTGTAACACCACATACCACACTGTATTCTCTACCTGTAACACCACACAGCACGCTGTATTCTCTACCTGTAACACCACATACCACACTGTATTCTCTACCTGTAACACCACACAGCACGCTGTATTCTCTACCTGTAACACCACACAGCACGCTGTATTCTCTACCTGTAACACCACACAGTACGCTGTATTTTCTACCTGTAACACCACACACTACACTGTATTCTCTACCTGTAACACCACACAGCACACTGTATTCTCTACCTGTAACACCACACAGCACGCTGTATTCTCTACCTGTAACACCACACAGCGCTGTATTCTCTACCTGTAACACCACACAGCACACTGTATTCTCTACCTGTAACACCACACAGCACACTGTATTCCTATTTCAGTGCAGGGAACGTCACCTGGTTGTCCGACATTGTTTAGGGTGGTCTAGTGGCAAGTAGGCAGGGACAGTGGGAGTGGGAGAGTCTATATGTGTGTTTTCTCTGTGTGCCCTGACCTGTCCTGACAACTACACTGCACTATTCTTGCATTGCAATGTAGTATAACTGTTAGTATTACAGTTTGACAGTATGTATTTTCGAACATGGCAGGCATAGAAGCGATGATTGGAACTTCGGCTTCCATAGTAACCATCAGCAGCCCAAAAATGGCATAGCAGAGTTGTCGATGGGCTACAGTCCCCTCCCCCTACCAACCTTGTGAGTGCCGCGGTCATTAATGACTTCAGCATCTACATACGCAGAGACTGGCACCAGCTGTGTTTTATAGACAGCAAGCCGCAAATCTGGTGGGTCAGAAGCAGATCACTCTGCAACATTTAAAAAATGTTTGTTGCCAAAGTTCATATTCTGTACAAGATGAAATTTCCTTCTCTTTCAGGATATCACAAAAGTCCTGTGTGTGCTGTTTCATGTCACAACGTGGTCTGTCTCCACTTCATTCATGCATTCATTTACAATAAAATAATGATTTTTTTAATTCTGAATAACAGGTAAAACAAACATTTAGAAAGCTGGATATGTCATATTATAAGTTACTTTAGAGTATAGCCGAGCAGCAAGTGGTGTATAATGTATAGTAAGTGTATAAGAATGAAAAACAGCAGAAGTTTGTAGATACAGAACGGGACGCAGATCCCCATAATGCAGTAGTGTAGTACAACAGGCTAGAATAGAGAAGTAGGGCTGCTGCCAGAGATCTGTGTGGTCACATGATCACAATCGGGAAGGGGTGTGTGCTCAGCATGGACCAATCAGGAAGTGAGAATCACATAGCTGTGCAGGAGGACAGTAACAGAAACCTTTCTATACAACAGTGTAAATGGCTGAGTGTAAGTTCAGGCACATTATAGCAGCAGTGTGTATAGCTGAGTGTTATTTCAGGCACATTATAGCAGTGTGTATAGCTGAGTGTAAGTGCAGGCACATTATAGCAGCAGTGTGTATAGCTGAGTGCAAGTGCAGGCACATTATTGCTGTGTGTACAGCTGAGTGTAAGTGCAGGCACATTATAGCAGGAATGGAGAGGATGGGAAACACAAGGGCTGACAGAGACTGCAGGGAGCATGAAGGAATGAGCAGGGCACATACATGCAGCACTCTCTGGGGAGAAAAGGGTTACAGCTATGAAGAGATTACCTCCACAGTTGAGGTAAGCCCCAGCCTGAAGTGGATCTGCTATGATTTGTAAGGTGAGGGAGACTTCCTGGGTCAGAGTACAGTATTTTAGACCCCGCTATGCAGACCATGCCCCTCCCCCACTCCCCCCTCCACCCAGTACAGGGCGCTCTTAAGCTAAGTTACAATTTTGAAAAACTGTGAGCTCTTCTTGCAAAGTGCTCTCAATCCAAGTTACTCTAAAACCAAGGTACCACTGTATTTAGATTTGTAGGGCTATCTTACCTGATGTTGTAGAACTAATGTATTGTTGACCTGTATGAGAAGAATATGATTTGTTAGGTTTCATATTCTTGTGATGTAGACTGAAAAAAAGACTGATGCTATTCATCCTACTTATATATTATAGTAGAAGCTACAAATTGCCATGACGTTCATGTAGTTGTGTATAATAAATAATACATGTTTGAACTGAAGTGTGCTTTAATATCCTAATAGTATATAAAATATTATCCTTATAATAGATTGGACACACCTTTCTTAGTTGGTGGCTGACTTTCTGTGAATTTTAGGATTACATCATTAACTATGAAATTATTTCTGGTATCAGACTCCTTCCTTTCCTACCAAGCTCTTCTCTCCATGTCTTGTTCTGTATACCCTCCCTAGTGTATAGAGTTCTGTTGAAGATATTATTTCTGCCTTATCTAAGAAACCATAAAAGCAGTGATATAGTAGGTGAGTCTACAATGAGTAGCTGTAGAGTTGTGAATCTCTCCTGCTGCCCCCTGCTGGGTGTGGTGCACTGCACTATGTAAGTAGCGAGCCAACAACACAAGGAGATCTGTATAATAGTCATTATAGGTTAGATTAATGTTGGTACCTGGTGTATTGGAAGAAACTGGAGTTGACTCTAGAAGTAAAAGGAGAAATAATCAACAATGATCTGTTATGCTGGGATGCTAAGACATAGGTATAAGGGAATTACCTATAGATCATGTGCTCTTGTTCTATGCAGTTACTCATGTTGTGATGCTGACCATGCCATTTTATCTTTATTAAGGGCCCCTAAACATCTATTGTATCCTCATTTATTAGCAGTTTCTTCCTTTGACAGGCCGTATCCCTACTGGTTAGTTATCATTGAGCTTAGCTCCAGAATAGACAGAGAAAAGCTTCTATAATGTCTCCCATAGAACACAGAAGAGGAGATCCTGCTCCCCTGCCTCTTTGTAGCATACCCCCAGAAACAGCATCACGAAAGACATTATATTGCAGTACTGAGCAGTGTTGTTTTGGTTTCAGGAGGAAAGGGCCCTATTACACAGAGGGAAAATCGGCCCGTTTTGGACGATTATCACTCTGTGTAACAGAGACAACGATCAGCCCAGACCTAAAATCATCGGCCGCCACCCGGGCATTACTACGTGTAATAGTGATAGCTGATTGCCCAAACAGTTAATACTTCACCTGTCCACACTCCTGGTCTTCTTCTGGGCTCTGTATGCTTCCCAGTCCCATGGCTGCAGCTTCAGAGTGGCCTGTCTGAGCTGACAGGCCGCTCAGCCAATCACTGGCAGTGGCAGTCCCGGCTAGGACATGTGAAGTATTTACTGTTTGGGCAGGGTCTGCACGAACATCCCAACTGTCTGTGCAGCCCTTGCTAAATGATTATCGGGCCATGTGATAGGCCCAGTAAACAAGCACTGATCATTGCTCATTTACAATATTGATCGGGTCTTCATTTGCATGTGTAATAGGACCCTTAGATGTATCCCATGTATTGACTACATGATCATGGTGCATGTCCTCCACCAGACGTAGAATGTTTGGGCAATAAGTTTGGGTTAATGAGTTTGATGTTGTCCCCTCATCCTGCATGAACAAAGTAGTAGTTCATCTATGGAAAGAACAGTGCACCACAGTAAAGGGATTAATGAGGTATCAAAAATAATACAATTTATGGCTATGTTCACACAAGGTAAGAGACCGGCCGTTCCATGACCCCAGGTGATCTTTCCGGCCGCAGAGCTCTGATGCGGGCGCATCAGCGCGCGCCCGCATTAGAGCTTCCCATAGCACACAGTGAAGCAAGCGGCCGGAGCCGCTTGTTTCACTGTGTGAACTGACAGGGTTTTCTCCGGCCGGAATTCACTAAATTCCAGCTGCAGAAAACTGACATGTCAGTTTTTTCCAGCGCCGCAGGGGATCCCGGCCGGAGCGTATACGACGTGTGTACGCTCTGGCCGAGATCTCATTGCACATAAGGCATTGTTCAACTCCGCAAAACTACGGCCGTAGTTTTACGTAGTGTGAACATAGCTTATATCTGTAAGCTCAGAACATTTAAAGATAATCTCAATAAATGTGATAAGATTATATCTTTTATGTCACATTTACCACTGCAGGTAACTCCGGCATCTTCCGAATGACCACAGTTGTGTCTGCCCGACCCTCAGTGGTTGCAGTCCCACAGATATGTTTCATTTCCTAGACAGTTTGTATCATCCATAACAATATCTCCTCTTCCTTGACCAAAATAAGCATTTGTGTGAAAGCCGATAGGTTTCCCACAGCCTAGTTGTCGGCACACGACTTCTGCATCAGTAAAATCCCACTGGTCATCACATACTGTTCCCCAGTCTCTACCATAGTAGATTTCCACTCGACCGTGGCATCGGCTTCCATTTACCAGTCTCACAGCCATCACTGGAGTTATACACAAAAAGATAATAGGGGGAGATTTATCAAACATGGTATAAAGTGATACTGGCTCAGTTGCCTCTAGCAACCAATCAGATTCCACCTTTCATTTCTCACAGACTCTTTGGAAAATGAAAGGTGGAATCTGATTGGTTGCTAGGGGCAACTGAGCCAGTTTTACTTTACACAATGTTTGATAAATCTCCCCCTATATGTTTTAATTATACACTTTCAGGTCTTAGGCTATGTTCACACTACGTAAAATAACGGCCGTTGTTTTCACCGGCCGGACCTTTGCGCCCAAAATTTTGATTCCTAACATGTTTATAAGCGGGATGAAACAGGTAATTTACTTTAAATACTGCGCCCAGCCCTAGAGACCACTCAGAATTTTTTTTACATCAAAATCAAGTATAATTCGGCAGATATAAGTTTTACGTTTGCTGCCGCATTGAAATCCACGGCCGTTGTTGTAGTATTACAGGCCGGAAAAAATTGACATGTTAATTTTTCACGGGGCCGTATAAACAACGGCCTTTATCTGATATGTAGTGGGCATTCAACGGCCGTAGTAACATTGCATTACAGTCATAATAGGGAACCTCAAAACAACGGCCGTTGTTTTTACAGCGAGGACTACGGACTTTTTTTTATGTAGTGTGAACATAGCCTTAAAATGTCGGATTTATTCTTATAGTGGGGTCTGATCCTGCAGTCATACTTCCTCCCATTTATCATTTTACTAAGCTATAAAGTGATAAGGCATATAGCAGGGGTGTAAAACTCAAATACACAGTGGGCCAAAATAAAAAATTAGAGAAAGTTGTTGGCCAACTATGTTATTTAATGAAGACTGCATGCAGCATTTCTGGTACTGTCAGATCAGCATGCAGCGTTCCTGGCACTGCCTATCCTAAAGTAAGTGTCCCCACATGGTAGTTACCCATTAAATCCCTCAAGCAGTAGGTAATCCCATAATTGTGCCCCATATAGTAGCCCTCCCCCCCCCCCCGTGCCCCACATACTAGCCAGGCCTACTATTAGAGCCCCACATAGTAGCAGGCCCTTCCAATAGTGTCTTAAAAGTAGCCAGCCCTTTAAATAGTGCCCAATATAGTAGCCAGCCCTCCAAGTAGTCTCTTATATAGTAGCTTGCCCTCCCCAATAGTGTCTTATATAGAAGTCAGTCCCTACAATACGGTTCAGGGAAGAAAAAGAGTGCTGCACCTCCCACCTATGGCTGATACTAGTGCCTCTCGGCTACATAAAAAACATAAGAATTTTGTGTATGAATTGATCAAGCCACACTGCCCCATGTACCGTGTGCAGGTATCTGATACACATAGGTCCCTACACTAAGTCCACACTGTGTCGGTCAGTGGCCACCACCCCCGCAGGCGTGCATGAGCAGGGAAAGGAGGCCATGGAACGGTCCTGCAACCCCCATGCCACAGGACCAGACCCAAAAATGCTCCCCCCCCCAAAAAAAAAACCAGCAGCACCGCTGGTGGAGGAAGCTGCCCCCAAACAGCACAAGTCTGGATAAGGTATTGCGCTCACCATTGCTACTGCAGATAGAATGGGACAAACAGGAGGGATAAAAGCACATGCACTCAGGTGTCTCCTGCTAATTGCGGTCATGTGGGTCTTCCAGGAGCAGTGCAAAAACACTGAGAAAAGAGAGAAACAAAATACGGTTCAGGGAAGAAAGAGTGCTGCACCTCACACCTATGGCTGACACTATTGCCTCTCGGCTGCATAAAAAACATCAGAATTTTGTGTATGAATTGATCAAGCCACACTGCCCCATGTACCGCTTGCAGGTATCTGATACACAAGTCCACACTGTGTCGGTCAGTGACCACCACCCCCGCAGGCGTGCATGAACAGGGAAGGGGGGCCATGGAACAGCCCTGCAACCCCCATGCCACAGGACCAGACCCAAAAATGCCCCCCCAAAAAACTCCCAACCAGCACTGCCGAGAGCCACTAGTGTCAGCCATAGGTGTGAGGTGCAGCGCTCTTTTTCTTCCATGAACCGTATTTTGCTTCTCTCTCTTCTCAGTGTTTTTGTACTCCTCCTGGAAGATCCACATGACCGCAATTAGCAGGAGACACCTGAGTGCATGTGCTTTTATCCCTCCTGTTTGTCCCATTCTATCTGCAGTAGCAATGGTGAGCGCAATACCTTATCCAGACTTGTGCTGTTTGGGGGCAGCTTCCTCCGCCGGTGGTGCTGGTTGGGAGTTTTTTTTTGGGGGGGGGGCATTTTGGGTCTGGTCATGTGGCATGGGGGTTGCAGGGCCATTCCATGGCCCCCCTTCCCTGCCCATGCACGTATGCGGGGGTGGTGGTCACTGACCGGCACAGTGTGGACTTAGTGTAGGGACCCATGTGTATCAGATACCTGCACATGGTACATGGGGCAGTGTGGCTTGATCAATTCATACACAAAATTCTGATGTTTTTATGCAGCCGAGAGGCACTAGTGTCAGCCATAGGTGTGAGGTGCAGCTCTCTTTTTCTTCCATGAACAGTCCCTACAATAGTCTCTTATATAGTAGCCAGCCCTCCCCAATAGTCTCCTATATAGAAGCCAGTCCCTAAAATAGTCTGTTACACTATACCACCCTCCCCCGTAGTTTTATATAATAGCCAGCTCTCTAATAGTCTTAGAAAGTAGCCAGATCTCCCAATAGTCTCTTATGTAGAAGCCATCCCTCCCCAATAGTGTCTTATATAGTAGCCAGCCCACCAAATAGTTTCTTATATAGTAGCCAGTCCCTAAAATAGTCTCTTATATAGAAGCCAGTCCCTAAAATAGTCTCTTATATAGTAGCCACCGCTCCCCCATAGTTTTATATAGTAGCCAGCCCTCTCCAATAGTCTTAAAAAGTAGCCACCTCTCCCCAATAGTCTCTTATGTAGAAGCCAGCCCTTCCCAATAGTGTCTTATATAGTAGCCAGCCCTCCAAATAGTGTCTTATATAGTAGCCAGCCCTCCCAATAGTCTCTTATATAGTAGCCAGCCCTCCCAATAGTCTCTTATATAGTAGCCAGCCCTCCAAATAGTCTCTTATATAGTAGCCAGTCCGAGCGGCTGTCCGGACCACCCATATTATAATCTTCTGTAACGTCAGGCGGGACAGATTTAATACAGCAATGGAAAAGCTCAGCGGGCCAAAAATAATGGCACCACGGGCCAGATTTGGCCCACGGGCCAGAGTTTGACATGACTGGCATATAGGGTCTGTATGTAAATAATATTTTATACTGTTATTTGTAAAGATGATTTCTTTATATTTTATGCATTAAAAGCCATCAATAGTGGGGAATGCTGTGTATCTTCCACATAGAATCATTATGTCCTCTGCATTTTTTTTTTAATTTATTTCCATAATCTGCACCAAATCTACAGCAAAAACAGTGCAAAGTTTGTGCTACACGAGTGTGTGCTGCCTGATACCTAGAAAGCGCTTACAAAACATTTCAAAACACTTGCCGGGCTGAGTGTACAAGCTTCTGTCTGAGCCAAGTTGGATTTTTACAGCCCAGGGGAACACCCTTTTACTATGGGTTATATCTCGGCACCCAAGCATAGGGGCAGAATGGCCCAGGGGTCATTAGTCTCCCGAGCTGGTCCCTCAGTAGATGTTTTAGGTCCCTGGCCTCAGCACCCTGCCAACTAGGGCCCAGGCTCCTTAGCTGCGCCCGACACTAACTTTAAGCATTCCTAATAACTGGTTACTATTAGTTGATGCATTGCTCTAACCAAAGGAGGCTGTAGGTTGACTACGGGGGGGGGGGGGGGGGGGACCTGTCCACATATTACCTGTCCACATATTACAACTCTATCACATTTACTTTAAAAGCCTACTCTACAGAGATTTTTGTGCCATTTTGGGGTGATTGTTTTTTTTTTTTTTTGTTTTTTTTTAACATTTTGGAATTCTTTCTAGTCCATTTTTTTTCCCAGCTAATTTTAAGTCCTAAAGAGAAGCTTATCGGAAATGCCTGAAAAATACTATACCTTGGACATGCTGCATTTTATTACAAAAATGCTAAGGATACAAAAAAAAAAAAAAAAACACGAAGAAGTGAAGAAAACATCTTAAAGAAAAAAAGCGTTGTCTGTTGTACATTTTAGATTTCATTAGTGTATTTCAGCAATTATCTTTCCACAATGGATTTTTGCAAACCCCTCCCCCCCCCCCCCAAAAAAAAAACAAAAAAAAAAAACAAGACAAAGCCTTACTAAGGTTAGAGTATAATACAAATGAATTTGTACATGTGTTTGCCAGATGCAGGTCCTGGCTTAACCTAACTAGGCATGAAAACGTAGGTCAAATGCCCCCAGAATGATCACCAAGTGCTTAACTGGCCAATGTTCAGAGGTCTTATAGACAGTGACTACAGCAGCAGTCAAGCATGTGTGCTACTGTTCCATTCACCTATGGGACCTGGGACCCAGAGTGCTGAGGAGGATGAAAGAAATAACATGCTCTCACCTCCCCCGCTCCAGCGCTGGTGCCGGTATCCCGCAGCTCTAGTCCACCGGTCTTGGCCTTTTCTGGGTCTAAGTGAGGACCTGGGTCATGACGTGCCAGGCCCGCCCAGCCAGTCAGTGGCCGTAGCAAGGTCCCATCTCGGCCACTGACTAGCTAAGCGGCTTAACATGTCATGTCTCAGGTCCACACTCAGACCCAGAATATCCGGTATCGGGGAACCAGAGCTGCGGGATGCCGACAACACCAATGCTGGAGCAGGGGAGGTGAGAGCATGTTATTTCTTTCATCCTCCTCAGCACTCTGCCAAAAATCACCTTCCTTTAAAGCAAGTGCTGCACAAACATTGCTGACATTGTCTATGCAACTCTTGCTGCACAATAATAGAGCCAACTAATAGGCTCTATAAGCTAGCACCGATCTAGCAGATCAGCGCTTGTTCACTCTGATCATTGGGCTGTGCAATAACACCCTTAAAGGGGTGCTCCCGCGGGGGGGCACGTTTTATGGGGGACCGGGAGGAGGTGGCTGAAATAAAAGACGTCCACTTACCTCCCCGGTTCCAGCGGTGGGTCCCGCATCACCGGGCTCCGGTCCCCGGTTCACGGCCGCTTCCGGGTGTCTGACGCCGCCCGAGACGCTACGTCTCAGGGCCGCTCAGCCACTCAGTGAAGGAGGCGGTATCCGAGCGGACTTCAAACGGATCCCGCCTCCTTCACTGAGTGGCTGAGCGGACCTGAGACGTCACGTCTCGGGCCCGCGTCAGACACCCGGAAGCGGCCGGGAACCGGGCACCGGAGCGCCGTGATGCGGGACCCGCCGCTGGAACCCCAAAAAAAGTGCCCCCCCGCCGGAGCATCCCTTTAAGCTAGTTCCACGTCATCATAGTGGGGTCACATTTTTGTGTCTGTATTACAGCTGCAAGCCCCAGTGTGTCTCAACTGTGAAGCATTGACATCTGAAATCATGATTGTGTTGTATGATGAAGTCCATTCGAGCCTAAGCGTATTCTTGTGGCCATTATATAGACATAAAACAGTGACCGCAGTACGCTTGTGTGAAAAGCGATTTCCTCAGCTAAAAGAAATTTAGAGATATGTAAAGTCACAAGATTTGTTACAAAAAATGGGGTTACCATATGCATGGAGTTTTATAAAGCCCATAAACAAAACACACATCCAGAAATTTCTCCCTAAAAAAAATCCAGGACATTTTATCCTTTGAGAATTTGTGTCTACATTAACTGCACTGATGTTTTATGATGAGCTGTTCTTTGTGGAGTTTTTTTTTGTTTTTAGTTAAAATACTGCAGTAATTGCTCCAAGGCAGCTTAGAACAAAAAGACAATAAAACAAAACAAGTTTTTTTATACACATATTAAAATAATTTCAGTTGCAAACAATACAGCATATAACAAACTCACCATGACCTCTGCTGTTTTCATATGGGACTGAGTCTAAAATTAATAAGAGGGAGAGAGGATAGCTTACAATTCTAATATATTGAAAGCAAAAAAAAAGTTAACCCATTTGAGAAACTAAACTACCTATAGGCTCAAAAACAGTATTGTGTCATTTATTTGTGTCATGTGACTGAGCTGAACTTATAATGTAAGTCTACAGTGCTATCTCTTACATAGACCAAGAACAAGAAGAGAAGCATGCGGCAGAACTCTTTTCTCTCCACTTGTTCTACTGATCAGCGAGGGTCTTTTTTCATGACAAGTACACGTTCAATCCATTCTGTTACTTTACCTGTTATATAGCTTTATATGCTGCTTTGCCTGTGACTGCTTCGCTTTGACGCAACAATTCTGTCTACCCATTGCAGCCAACAAGTACTTTCTCTCCTCACCCCCTTTGTTCTGTATACGACTTTTAGAGAATCAACAAGTGGACAAACACATTTTCTAAGGGCCAAATCAGTACCAAGACCCAAACTGAGATAAGAGATAAGGAAGGTGTCATAAGTGAAACATGTGATCCAATTTCAATTTTAAATGAGTCCCTCTGAACAGTTTTCATGTGTGAATTGAAGACTCTTGTTGCATTTAAAATGTTGATGATGCCAGCAGTCGAGGATTAAATGTACCCTAAGACCTGAGCTGTCCACCCTACCTGCCCCCTCCTCTAATGCACTATAGGTCCTAGTGTAGTCCCCCATTTAGTAGATGGGCCCCTGTGTAGTCCACTATTTAGTAGATGGTCCCCTGTGTAGTCCCCCTTTTAGTAGATGGCCCCCTGTGTAGATTGGAAACTGTATAGCCAAGCTAATCCACAAAATAAAAACTTCCATTGTTATAACCAAATAATTCATCTTATTCAGACATAAATTATCCTGTACCCCCCCTTTCCCCCTGAAAATCTTGCTGTTTGTAAAGCAAGGGTCTAATATTCATCTGAAATATCTCCTTTTTGGGTCAACTGAATTGACCTCCGCTTCCGCTTAGGCCTTATTCACACGTTCCGTAATTTACGGATCCGTATTTCCGTATCCGAGTTAGTGCACATTGAAGTCTATTGGGCTATTCACACGATCAGTAGCAGAAATGGATGAAAATCAATCCGTAAAAAAAAAAGGACATGTCCTAGTGCGGACCGGGTGCGGACCCATTTTTTTTTGCGGATCCTCTCATTGAAATCAATTGGTTACGGATTGTTTACGGATTGTAACATGTTGGCATCCGTATTTCCGCAAAAAAATCCGGATGAAGTGCATTGAAAAGCAATGAGTAGTAAAAAAATGGAATTACGGAAATACGGATGGAATACGGATGGAATACGGATGGAATACGGATGTCCAATCCGCAATTTCTCACGGGTTGTTTCAGGACCAGAAAAAAATACTGAACGTGTGCATAAGGCCTTGCAGAAAACAAGTCAACAAATGGGTAAATGGACCATTACCGTAGGATTGTCCAGCTTTTAAGTTTTAGATTCATTTACATATTACTGGAAAAACTAACAGGGCAGCTTGTGGAGGAACTGAGGCACCGGAACAAAAAATGCTCAACAATCGGGGGGTATGGAGATTGATGGTTTTTTTGGGGGGAATAACAGCTCATCTTTAAGTATAATAGATGAATATAAACATATTTTATACCTGTGAAGCTACATCTAGTACGCAAATGTGGCGCACCAAATCTCATGACATTTCTATTGGATATAAATACTAAGTTATTGATCACACATGTCATGTATGTCCCTACTCTTACCTGTGGAAGAGGGAGATGGCAACACAAGGAGCACAAGGGACACCAGTAGAGCCATGGTCACCATGTTGGATGATGAAACTATAAGGACTTCAGAGTTGGCCACTCATATATAAAGATGCTGGTCCCTGTCATCTTCACATAAATCTTTAGAGAAACCAGGAAACTGGCACAATGACAATTAATAAGCCTTCAAGTGACATTGTACTATTGTGCTAGTATCAAAGCATTTGGCAGACTTGCAAACCGGTGGTGCTTTATACCAGGAAGAAGCTGTCAAACAGGACATACCATGGCCCAGAATTACAAAGTTTATTAGAAAGTTAGTCTTCTAAATTGGCATTTTTTTGTCATTTTTCTTTGGATTTACTTTTGACAGTGGTTGTGTAGTAAATATGGGCCATGCCTATTACTTGGACATATTCTGACTTCTGTTTGAATCTATTTCATTCTGGTGGCGCCGCTTTGTGTGTCAGAAATATGTTCAACCATTTCATAATGGTGGTTTTATAATTGAAACTAACTAGTTGGAAAAGCGGACATTCCCTCTTTGTGTCCTCAGAAGCTCCATTGCCTTGTCCTTCGTAAAAGTGTTGCTTTTCTGGTGCACAGAACTGATAAGCTTGTCTTCATAGCGGTGCATCACAAAAAAATATATATTTTTATACTAGATTTGGCTTTGACTTTACCCTATGAGACTTTTCACATTGCTGTTTCTCCAGATGTGATGGGTGATAGGGGTTGTCTTACCCTTGTATAAGTGGATCCAGGATACAAGACATTGGTGTGGGTATTGTGAAAATCCAATCTCGGCACTCACCATAAAAAGTGTGGGTATTGACATTGACATTTAAAACTCTTAAGTTAGGAATATTCGATAATACTGTAAAATGTCAATTACAAGCTGTGGTGAAATCATGAACATAGTTGCAATATGGAACACTAGGTCCATGTTGGGAGGCCACATTGTTGCTGTATGCTGATCGGCCGTGATGGGATAAGATGTCTGGTTTTCTTTGCACTTGTTTTTGTAGCCCTCCTCTCTCTATTGTGTTAATGAGTTTATATTATAGAACTTTACTCTTAATTGACAGTAACCTTAAGAAATGGCTGCTAACAGAGTCAACGTGTCAATGTTATCCTCATAAACAAGTGTTCCCGAAATGGTAATCCCAGCAGCTGGTTATCAAAGAAATTCTAAACAAGGATATTAATTTTTCCACAATGTACAATATACAGGACACCCTTTATTTCAGAAACAAAAGGGAAACTGAAGTATGTCCGGAACATGGTCACAATCTTAAAAACTGCCATATAAGATGTTTTTCCAATGGAAAAAATGGTCATGTAGCATATCAAAGAAGATCAGAATTGTTTCAGAAATAGATGACAACAATCGGATATGCACAGCATAGGGTGTATTATTACTCTAGAGGCGACAGGGGCAATTTTACCAAGTAGAACAGCATGGGGGGCATTATTACAATGAAGGGCATTATTCGGGGACATTGTTCCTATACCAAGGACACAGCAGGGTGCATTATAACTGTTTGGGAACACAGCAGGGGGCGTTATTATTGTAAAAGGGTTCACATCAGGGGGCGCTATTACTATGAGGGTACAGCAGTGGGGCATTATTATTGTATGGGGGTACACAGCAGGGGACAATATTATTATAAGGCGGCACATTAGGGGGCATTATTAGTATAGGGCGGCACATCAGGGGTATTATTAGTATAAGGGGGCATTATTAGTATAAGGGGGCACATCAGGGGGCATTTTTAGTATATGAAGGCACAGCAGGGGATCCTGCGTATAAGCAGCAACCCACATTCCTACTCGCTTTACTGCACATAACACCAAACAGTGCAGTTACTACTTTATGGGAGCCTATAGGAGGAAGAAAGGGAAGAAAGTTGCTAGGAATGTGCAGAGCCTAAGATGTTTGTCTGGCAGGTTCTGAAGAGATGAATTGTAGCTGGAAGAAACCATCCCAGTGGTCTGGGCCGGATGGAGAGGGAAAGGAAAAGTGACGCCTTAGATCAAAGAAGACGTCACCTGTGAGTCACTGAATGATGTTTTTGGTATTTTCTGGCAGATTTTCTGACTTGTGTTAGTTGAAAAAAAAAAAAACAGACTAAACACAGGAATTCCGGAGAGTACCGAGAGTCACGGCTCAATGTGTCTATCAATCACATGATTGCCTTCTCTCTGTGAGCGCTCAGATGGCCTAGGGTACACAGAACTTCCTGTTTTCTGACTGTTTCCTGTTTTTTGAGGAAAAAAAGAGTAAGAAAACAGAAAGTGACGTGTTTTCTATGAAAACTAAAAAAAATATATATATAAATTGCAAACTTGCTTTATATCGCATCTACTGTTAGTTTAGATTTTGAAAGTTATAACGACAGTGACACTTTAAATCGGAAGAACCTAGAAGAGCAATAAGCAGACAAAAACTTGTCCTTCTATTGCCATGGACGACCCTTTCCCTTCCCACTGAGGAGATATTTATTTATTATTAGAGGTGAAGCTATAGAAGGTACTGGGGTAGCAGCAAACACCAGCAATAAAAATAGGTAATATTAAGTGGCTGTCTTGTTACAGATTTCCCATTGGAGCGTGGAGCTTTGAATTACAGTACACCTCAGACATTTTTACTACTTAAGAAGCTCTGCCTATTGATGCCCACAAGTTCTTGTCCATTCATTAATAGAAAACTAGAACTTGGGAAATAATCCTAAAAATAACAAATCACTAATTTCACTAAATCACTAAATGGGAAGGTTGTCTGTACACAGTACCTTGTAAGTGAATACAAATAGTCCCAGAATACAGATAGATGTATCAGTGACCTTTTCATGACAGCCATGGCAGAATGTACCCTCCTCGTGTTGATATAACTTTACCTGCCCTTTCCCATGTGTACGGCTTTTGTCTAGAACCTGAAAATCTTCTTTGATGAACGTAATAGTTGCAGTCAAAATTATCTCCTTCCGTTACCTGGAATACTATCTTATTTTACAAGATAAACAAAGCAGATCTAATCTCACCAGATCTTTACATCAACATCGACTAGGAGAATGTTTTTGATGGTAACTTTTAGTTCAGTTTACTAACATAAGATAAAATGGGATCTCTGGTCAGCCTCAGGCCAATCCCCCTATTGATTGGTTTATGGAACTTCCAAAGCCTGGGGAACCATGAAAGCCCAACCAAGTGTG
Organism: Dendropsophus ebraccatus; assembly: GCF_027789765.1. Classification (NCBI taxonomy): domain Eukaryota; kingdom Metazoa; phylum Chordata; class Amphibia; order Anura; family Hylidae; genus Dendropsophus; species Dendropsophus ebraccatus. The sequence goes on from NC_091461.1 coordinate 36,980,597, forward strand.
TGGTTTAAAGGGGGTTATTTCACTATTAGGGTGGGTTCACAGTACGGAATCTGTGCGGATAAGTTGTGGCGGATTCCATTGCTCTTACCTGCTCACGGCGTGCATATTTCCACCTATGCCAAAGACACCATTCTATGGCCGGGCTGATTCTGCCGTTGACATGTCAGTTCTTTCGGCGGAATCGGCCTGGCCATAGAATGGTGTCTATGGAAAGGGGTGGAGATGCACACCACCGCAAGCAGGTATGGGCTACGGACTTCATCTGAACTTATCTGCACGGATTCTGTAGTGTGAACCCACCCTTAGGATAAAAGCAGGCAATCCTGGGATACGTCTAAAATTCTGTCTTTTTTAAATCTTTACATGCAAAAATAACAAAACACAGCGACAGAAGCTGACAGGTTTTGGTCTCTCGACCTTCCTCATAGCTAATGAAATACATAAAAACATATTCCTTTATACACAACAAATAACCCAAAAGCCAATAGTTATATCTAAAGCTTTCATTAAGGAGTGGTATGAGGCCCTCACAGACAGCTCTTTAGGACTGATGCGGATCATAATCAAGCATGAAAAAAAATTGCTTTACAACAAACACAGGAGGACATTAAAAATTTTCAAGCATCTGTCTCAACCAAAGCAAAATCTCAAGAATTTACTTTATGGAATACGATAATAAAACAAAGGAAAGCATCAATAAACTACAACAAGAGATTGTCCAAATTAAAAAGAGAAAATTTGCTAGAGACTTGGAGGACTTTCACTGAAACAGTGTATGCTCACACAACGTCAAAAATAGAGAAAAGGCGCCCAATTTCTCGATTTAAAAAAAATTCAGTTTTTGGCACAATTTAACTGACAGCATTGGCAATGCATTAAAGTTATCGGGAAGACGGACGTCCAATGCACACAATGCATTAAATAACGGACATTTTTGCAGCGGACGTCAAAATAATGAACATGATCATTATTTTCGGACGTCTTTTGCAAACAGCGGACGTTGTTTATTAGTTGTTCACACACAGTTTTTATTTTGTCACCGTTCTACTTCCGTTTTTGCTATTAAATTCAATGGACTTTTAAATTAAGCCGCACCTAAAGTCCAATTAGTAACCCCAAACTAGAATAATGTCCAAACACCAGTCATTGCACTAAGGGGAGGCCAGACAGCTAAATGATTTTAGACTCAAAATAACGGACGTCACTTTAAACGGAGCTGAAAAAAACGTTGTGTGAACATAGCCTATACATGATATAAGCGTAAGGATGCTACCACAACTTTAAAATCAATTTCGAAAAAAAAAAAGAAACGCACATCTAGGGGCTCACCATTGCATGGAAGCTTTGTTACTACTGACGAGGATAACTCTGATGCAACCAGTATGGAGGACTCAGAGAATGGAACTGCTTCAGAGGCTGCAGCCTCCACAGATGAGGAACAACAAGACTTCAGTTGACACTACACCTAAAAGAGCTTCAAAAAACGCAAAAGGCGTTTCCGTGGGGCGGAAACACAAGAGGAGGTTGTGAACCTGTCAGCCTATGTACTATCCACTTCTCAAATACAGGTACTGTCAAAGGGCTTATCTTTTGCCCATACTGCCCATTTTGACATATTTAATACTATCTTTTTTTAGGTAGTTGACGGTCAAAAGATATTTTAAGATGATTGAAAGCAAAGAGATATTTAAGAATGATGGTGATCTGTCAATTACTGTACAAATGTTGAGGACAGTATAAATAATGTTGAGAGTCCTGCTGATGAAGTATCTATTTCCCACACTGACTCTCTGTACTTTAGGAATGAAGTTGTGTTATCACATTTGTTACATTTGAATGGGGAAAATGGGCAGCAGGCTGATATTTGTCGTTTAGTGGAGCGTAAAATAAAAAATACACGCTTTTACCCCTTGCAGTTAAAAACTCCCACACTGCATAGTTTCCTGTCCGGAATGTGCAGTAGCCTGGTGTGAACTGGGCCTGGTGTTTGCTTTTGTGTGACATGCCCCCGTGCTTCTCAGCTTCCTGGCAATACAGGAGTTAAGCTGAGAAGCTGCTGGACTTGATTGATGCAGCTAAGTGGCTTTTTGACTGACTTGTTCCTCTGCCTGTCTGAAGCCTGGAGGATCAGAGCGCCGGTCCAATGAGGATCTGAACCGGGCTCTTGGTCAGCATAAAACAAAGCTAAGGCAGTCTCTCAGCGCTGGCTATTAGGTTTCACACCCTGGTCCCAGCTCCCCCTTGTCTATTCCTGCGATCCCCATCCTAACTCCCTCTGCTTGTTATACTTTGTTTCCCTGACCTCTGGCCTGACTTTTGACTATCCGATTGTTACCTGATTTTGTCCGAGATCAGCGCCAGGCCCTCCAGGAGCTACAGAATAATTCTAATATTATTAGACAATTAGACAAGCGGATAAAGGGGGGGGGGTCTGTCGTGATCTTGGACAAGGCACTGCACTGTAAATAAATGTAGAGATGTTACAAGACCATAACAAATATGTTAAACTGCACAGTAACCCAGTATCTACATATAAGATATCTCTGATTTCTCTTAATTGCACGTGGCAAATACCTAGGTATCCTCAATGACAATCAGATTAACCATATGATTCCTGAGTAGCCTAAAACACCTCTATGCCCAAACTGCATAATTTTCCTTCTCCCATGCGCCTGATAGTAGCTGGTATTGATTCCCTTAAAGGAGAAGTCCGGCAAAAATTATTTTTTTATATGTTATTACTTATGGAAAGTTATACAATTTTCTAATGTACATTAATTATGGGAAATGCTCATATACTGCTATTTCCCTTAATTTAGTGTATCAGAAAGTGTTAGATTTCTCTCAGAACCAGTGACGTCACGAAGAAGGGTGTCAGCCCGCCCCCACCAGGAAGCGGCGTGCTCCCGGCCGGGGTGGGGGCGGGCATGCAAGAGCAGAGAGCAGCGGCCAGATTGTGTGAGGAACGGGGCGGGCGAACGGGCGGGTGGGCAGGCGTGCGGGAGTCAGCGGCCAGCCGGATAGTGAGGAGCGGCGCGATAGAAAGTTTGAAGCCGGGAGGAGGAGGGGGAGCGGCGGGGGACATGAAAAGCAGCCCCTGTGTGAGCGGCGGCGGCGGCGCGGGCGGTGATAGGGATAGCAAAAGGTACTACTCCCCCATTATCTTCAGATAATGGGGGAGTAGTACTTTATATATGTTCCCAGCACCGAGCAGGGAGGGGGAGGTAGATGGCACCTCTCTCCCTCCCTGCTCGGTGCCCAGCAAATGTATTCATTGAATACATTTATGGGATACTTTGGGGAGCAAGGACACTGCACCAATGATGGCAAACCTTCGGCCTTCAAGCTGTTTCAAAACTACAGTCCCCATCTACAGTATTACGATTAGTAGAAGCTAAATGTATCAACCGAGTACTGCCACTACAGTGGCAGCGACATCTAGTGGCAGTACTCAGTAAATATAGTCCACACATTTTTTCTTTTTTTTTGGAGGACATGATGCAAAAATAATCGAATATGCAATTTTTTCTAAAAATAAAAATGTCAACTCCCCTAAGGACGCATTAATTGAATTAATTTGAATAATCTCCCAGCCCTGCATAGAGGTCCAGATTAATCATTCAGTCTGACTCATTTTGTCTCTGGCAGACAGCAACTGGTCAGAGCTCCGCTTTCCAGCTTTCACAGTATGAGCTGTGATTGGTTGTTACCTGTCTGAAATGTGTATGATTTGAGAAATGTAGGTCATAGGGTCTATATATGATATTGAGTCTGGGGTCTTTATTAGAGATGAGCGAACCTGGTTCGGGTTCGAGTCGATCAGAACCCGAATGTTCGGCATTTGATTAGCTGGGGCTGCTGAACTTGGATAAAGCTCTAAGGTTGTCTGGAAAACATGGATACAGCCAATGACTATATCCATGATTTCCACTTAGCCTTAGGGCTTTATCCAACTTCAGCAGCCACCGCTAATCAAATGCCAAAAGTTCGGGTTCGGATCGACTCAAGCATGTTCTGTATATGACATGGGTGGACTAGACCAATGATGGCAAACCTTCGGCCTTCAAGCTGTTACAAAACTACAGTCCCCATCATACCTGGGCAGCTAAAGCCATATCTTTAGTTGTCCACACATGATGGGAACATCTACAGTATTACGATTAGTAGAGGCTAAATGTATTAAAAAATACTCGGTTAATACAGTCCATACATTTTTTTTTTTTTTTCGGAGGACATGATGCAAAAATAATTGAATATGCGACTTTTTTTGCGACTCTGAAAAATCTCCCCATTTTCATTTCGTCCTACGGCAGCACAGTACACGATGAGGTTAACTTGGATATCCCTACTGCAAGGCAGAAGAAACAATTACAATTAATTACTTAATTAAAGCAATTAATGCTGCGTTTACACGAAACGATAATTGGCCGATTAACGATTAACGATGTTGGAGTAACGATTTTTTTTATAACGATCAGTGTTTAGACGGTACGATATATCGTACGGAAAAATCGTTTTGCGATCGCCCGCCCCCTCGCTCGCAGCCCGGTCCCCCGCTCATCCACAGCCCGGCCCCACGGTCAACCGCCACCCCCGCTGCCGCTCCGATCGCCACCCCACCGCCGCTCCATTCGCCACCCCACCACCGCCGCGCTCCGTTCGCCAACGGGGTGGCGATCAGAGCGGCGGCGGGGGTAGCGATCGAGCCGGCTCAGGGGACTGCAGATGAGCACGGGACCGGGCTGCGAGTGGTGGGCGGGGCTGCAGGCGACGGGCGGCTGGACTATCGCGCGACGACTGTTTACACAGAACGATCGGCGAATTTTTTGCGAACGACGAACGACGATTTGATAACATGTTGAAAGATCAAAATGAACGATTTCTCGTTCGTCGTTTGATCGTTCGCTGCATTTACACATACGATTATCGTTCGAATTCGATCGTTATCGCGCAAATTCGCACGATAATCGTTACGTGTAAACACAGCATAAGCGTGCTCCACAAAAGGCCTATAGAGACAAGGCGACACTGTCTTTTTGTTTCTTCTGCAGGCAGAAGTTCAGCTAGGAGCTCTTAAGCTCCAGAAGTTTTTGCTACATCTATGCGGCGTGCGGTCTCTCAGGGCTGATACCTCGCACATTACCCCTGTGCTCCCGCTGGTGCGGTTGTAGCCTCCGGTGCTGGATATACACCGGTGTGCAGGGAGGCCCCAATAGCTCCGTCTGTAGGGCTCTGCTTACGTCTATTGTATACAACACTAGTGGGAGCCGATAGCTCCTAGTGTCTTGTGCTGGGCTGCCGCGATCCCCTCTCTTTCTCGGGTTACCTCTACTGTCGGTGAAGCTCCGCATGGTCTACGGTGAGTGTTTCATTGAGACAACGTCACTTCTGGTTCCGGTTAGTGACGTGTTTCCAGCAGGCCGCAGTTAGTCGGCGCACACTTCCGGTCGCGGTGAAGTGACGCACTTCCGGTGAGCCCTGCGGGGTCATCGAGGCTTCCAGGAGCTCGGGAGGAGGATCTACCGGGGACCGCACACTGATTGGTGCATTGGACGCATGAGCGGTGAGTGCCGGTGTACTGCACCTGTCTGTGATTTTCCCGGGTTTTTTGTATTCTTAAGGTGCGCTGTGGCAGACTTGTCTAAGCACTCTGCCGGGCACGTACTGTTGGGCTTAAGGTACCATACTTCTACTACAGTGGGACTAATATTGTATGTCCATTCCTTTACTGATCCACCTGCCTCCGCTATTTTGTTTTTTTCAGATGGCTAGTGATTATACTCAAGGGAAAAGGAAGTCTAAATCCAGGCACAGGTTGTGCTCTAAGGGCCCTATTCCACCGGACGATTATCGTTCGCATTATCGTTAACGATTAACGATCTCAAACGACCGCTATTGCGACAGACCTGAAAACGTTCACTCATTTCCATGGAAAGATAATCGTTACTTATGATCGTAATTGCGATCGTTTCTTCTTCCGTATTTCTTCGCTATTGCGTTCGTATCTATTGCGAACGACCGAACGATGTCTTATTCAATGCGAACGATTTGCGAACGTTTTGCGAACGAGCAACGATAAAAATAGGTCCAGGTCTTATAAAGCGATCAACGATTTCTCGTTCGGTCGTTAATCGTTACTGCATTTCAACCGAACGATTATCGTTTAGATTCGAACGATTTAACGATAATCTGAACGATAATCGTCCGGTGGAATAGGGCCCTAAATGTGAACAGCCCTTGCCAGACGAATCTCAGTCTGATATATGCAATGCCTGCACTCCCCCTAGTGGTCGCCCAGATATTCGTTCTGAAGCACAGGAATTTCTTTCCTGGTTCAAGACCAAAATGAACAAGATGTTTGATGAGGCTGGTCCTAGTAGACCCTCTTAGAAAAGGAGATCAGAAATACAAAGTTCATCTCTCCCTTTATCTGAACCAGAGGATCGCTAGTTATCTGAAGGAGAGTTGTCCTCTTCAGACTCGGACACAGGGGTACCAGAGGACTATTATATGTTCAAAAAGAGTCTGCACATTCCTTTATTAAGTCTGTGAAAGATACTATTGAGGGGGAGCCTTCTACTAGTGATTTGTCTAGGAGGGAATCGCTATTCTTCTTTCCCAAGACTCCGCACACAGTCTTACCAGCTCATAAATGGCTTACAGAATTTATGCAAGCAGACTGGTTTAAACCAGAAAGGCGAGAAAATCTCAGCTCTCGATTCAAAGCTGTTCACAAGTTAGATCCCAAGGCCTCAGAATCTTGGGAAAAGGCGCCCAAAGTTGATTTAGCAGTGGCCCGGCTTTCTAAGAAGCAGTTGTTCCCTGATGAAGATTCAGCACTTCTAAAAGATCCTCTTGACCGGAGAGTGGATAATACCCTAAGAAGGATATATACCACCTCAGCCTTTAATGCAAAAGCCTCTATGGCCATTTTCCCTGTGGCAAAAGCACTCAGGATGTGGCTGAGTCAGCTTACAAAAGACATTGCGGGAGGCGTGCCAAGAGAAGATCTCTTTAAGGACCTCCCTAATATGAAGAAGGCTGCCGACTTCTTAGCTGACTTTGCTCTGGACTCACTATGTCTTAGTTCAAAAGCATTGGCCATGTCTACCACGGCAAGGAGGGCTCTGTGGCTGAAGGAGTGGCCAGGAGACCTGGCATCGAAAAATCACTTTTGCTCCCTCCCGTTCCAGTCTTAATAAACCATCTGAAATCCAACATGGTCCCATCCAAAATCTGCAAATTCTTGGGTTTTGTAGTGGATACAGCAGCGATGAGACTTTTCCTCACCGAAGACCTGGTGATAAAGCTAACATCCAGCATCGAAGATCTTCTAGTCTGTGGTCAGGTGTCGGTGAGGAAAGCGATGCGTGTCTTAGGGCTGATGACTGCCTCGCTGGAAGCCGTACCGTGGGCCAGGGCTCACATCCGTACACTCCAGTTGAATATTCTCTCACAGTGGAACCGCCTCCAATGGGGTCTAGACGATCAGATGACACTGCTCAGTTCCACCAGGAGGCACCTGACATGGTGGTTGAGATCAGACAAGGTGCGTATCGGGAGAGATCTGTGCAGTGCTCCCCAATGGGTTTTAACCACCGATGCATCCAAGTCAGGCTGGGGTGCACATGTGGAGGACCAGTGGGTCCAGAGCAAGTGGTCATCAGTGAAGGGTCGGAGTTTGTCGAATCTGCGGGAGTTGAAGGCAGTTCGTCTGGCCCTGAGTCATTTTGGGCATCTGGTGTACCATCACAAAGTCCTCATACAATCAGACAACCTGGCCACGGTATTCTTTATCAACAAACAGGGAGGCACCAGGTCGGGTCCCCTGATGGAAGAATGCCGTATGCTGATGTCATGGGCAGAATCATATCTTCAGGATCTGAAAGCAGTCCACATTCCAGGAAATTTGAACACCAAGGCAGATTGGTTAAGCAGGCACCATCTTGCTCAAGCAGAATGGAGCCTTCACCCAGAATCCTTCACCTGGATTACCAACAAATTCGGTTATCCGGACATCGATCTGATGGCGACTAGAGAAAACCGGAAGGTGAAGAAATTTTGTTCCATCCGCAGATGGGACAATCCGGATCATGTAGACGGCCTATCAATCAGTTGGAGTGGGATGCTATCTTACATATTTCCACCCCTGCCGTTAATCTCGCGAGTCCTCAGGAAAATCCAGGAGGAAAGGGTGACATCGATTGTGGTCATCCCATATTGGCCAAGAAGGGCCTGGTTCCCTCTCGTATTGAAACTTTCGAGAAGCTACTTTGCAGAGATTCCTCTTCGCCCGGACCTGCTGAGTCAGAAAGGTCTCCTCCATCCATCTTCACACAACTTGCATTTGACGGCTTGGAAATTGAGGGGCTAAGTTTGGCAAACGGGGGCCTCGCTGAAGAAGTACGGGACATCTTAGAAGCTTCCAGGAAACCAGCAACTACAAAGGTGTATAGCAGGATTGCCAGGGTATTCTCCTGGTGTAAAGATCACAGAATTTCCTCTCCAGTCTTGTCAGACGTCCTCAAGTTCCTGCAAGAAGGTTACGCTAAAGGACTCAAATATAATACTTTGAAAGTCCATTTTTCTGCCATTAATTACCTATTTGAAGGAAGATTCTCCAACAAGCCATTATCCAGAAGATTTTTTTAGGTCTATTAAAAATCTACGTCCGCCTATAAAAAGTATGGTTTCCTCATGGGACTTTCCTCTGGTTCTAGATTCCTTAACCAACTCTTCATTTGAACCATTGGAAGAAGCTTCAATCAAGTTGTCATCATGGAAAACTCTCTTTCTCGTGGCTATCGTTTCTGCAAAGCGAGTAGGGGAACTCCAAGCCCTTTCTTGTAGGGAACCTTATTTCCTGTGTAATCAGGAAGGCCTAATCCTCCGAACCAGGCCAGGTTTCCTTCCAAAGGTCTCCACTTCGGATAACATCAACCAAGAGATCCTGCTTCCTACTCTGTGTGAACATCCTCAGGGAGACGAAGAAGAAAAACTTCATCGTTTAGATGTTAAGAGAGCTGTGCTCTCCTACCTAGACCACACAGAATCCTTTAGACGTTCTGATGCTCTCTTTTTCCAGTTCCAGGGTCCTAACTGTGGCAAAGCTGCCTCAAAAGCTTCCTCATCCAGATGGATAAAAGACACCATCTCCGAGTGTTATAAAATTAATGGTCTGTCTCCGCCGTCGGGGATCAGAGCTCACTCGACTCGTTCCACTTGTATGTCCTGGACAGAACTCGCTCAAGTATCCTTGGAACAAATATGTAGTGCGGCAACTTGGGCGTCTCCATCTACATTTTTGAAGCACTACAAGATCGACGTCATCTCCAACAGTAGGGTGGCCTTCGGCAGAAAAGTGCTTCAAGTGGCATCTACTAGTTAGCTTGCCCTCCCTTGTCTGTTATTGCTTTGTTTTCCCTATCGTGTTCTGTGCTGCCGTAGGACGAAATGAAAAGGCAAAATTTACTCACCAAAATTTACTCACCGGAATATATGTGCAGACAGCCTATCCTGCACCTTATATACAGATAAACCAGCTCACTACACATGACTTGCTTCATAAGCTACATGCTGCCAATGTTGTTTAAAAGGGGTTGTTTCTATTAACTTTAAAAATTAAAGTAAGGCCATTGCCCCCAGCAACCAATCAGATTCCAGCTTTTAAGATGTCTAAGACTCCTTAGAAAATAATAGTTTTGTATTTTGTGAGACATGCAAACTGTATTATACTACTTGATGATTCGTTGTCTATTGAGCTTATGTTTCCCTGTTATCAAAAACTAAATAAAACATGTTTAAAAAGAAAAAAATAATAGCCTAATATCTAAATTTGTTTGCCAGTGAGTGGTATATACGTCTAGAAAGGTCATGATTTTTTACAAAAACTTTCCCAGATACCTTGATGTACTTATGAGCCAAATTTGGGGTCAAACAGTTTAGGCGTATGGATGCCTATAGAGAACAGTCTGTAATAATGATTGATAGCATAGAACGACAGTTAGTGAGTGCTGTATATCTCCATCCTCATGGAAGTCTTTGTAGACACCTAATGTACCCACATGCCTAATTTAGCGTCATATGATTCGACCGTTCAGATGGCTCACAAGAGCAGGATGTGTTAATGGCTGATAACAGAGAACAATAAGAAGCAAGTGCAGCGAGATCGCAAAGTTTATGAAGACTTCTTTAGGCTATGTTCCCACATAGTATTTTTGCTCAGTATTTTGGTCACTATTTTAACCCTTAGAGGCCCGGGCCAATTTCAATTTTTGAGTTTTCGTTTTTCCCTCCTTGTGCTTAAAAGGCCATAGCACTTGCATTTTTTCACCTAGAAACCCACGTGAGCCCTTATTTTTTCCGTCACTAATTGTACTTTGCAATGGCAGACTGAATTTTTACATAAAGTACACTGCGAAACCAGAAAAAAATTCAAAGTGCGGTGAAATTGAAAAAAAAAAATGCATTTCTTTAATTTGGGTTTTTTCGTTTTTACGCCGTTCGCCCTGGGGTAAAACTGACTTTTTATATATGTTCTTCAAGTTGTTACAATTACAACGATATATAACATGTATAATTTTCATTGTATCTGATGGCCTGTAAAAAATTCAAACCACTGTTAACAAATATATGTTCCCTAAAATCGTTCCATTCCCATGCTTATAACGTTTTTATCCTTTGGTCTATGGGGCTGTGTGAGATGTCATTTTTTGCGCCATGATGTGTTCTTTCTATTGGTACCCTGATTGTTCAAAAGAAACTTTTTGATCGCTTTTTATTACAATTTTTCTGGAATTAATGCGAACAAAAATGCGCAATTTTGCACTTTGGGATATTTTTGCGCTTACGCCATTTACCGTGCGAGATCAGGAATGTGATAAATTAATAGTTTGGGCGATTACGCACGCGGCGATACCAAACATGTTTGTTTATTTATTTTTATTTATAACATGGGAAAAGGGGGGTGATTCAAACTTTTATTAGGAGAGGGGGCTTTTTATTAAAAACAACACTTTTATTTTTACTTTTACACTTATACTAGAAGCCCCCCTGGGGGACTTCTAGTATAAGTACTCTGATCTCTCATTGAGATCTATGCTGCATTGATATGCAGCATAGATCGATGAGTTAGACACATTGCTTCCGGCTGCTGCAGCCGGAAATAATTGAGTGCCGAGCTGGGATCGGACGGGGTAAGATGTGTGGATCGCTCCTCCGGGACAACGTCTGCATCAAGTAATCGGATGAAGCTGTCAACTTTGACAGTTGCATCCGATTACTGTATTAGCGGGCACGGCGATCAGACCATGCCTGCTAATAGCTGCCGCGCGGCCCTGCTCTGAACACATAGAGGCGGCCCTGAACAAATGGAGGCGGCCCTGGACGTACGGGTACGCCCAGGGTCGCCTAGGAGTTAAAACCAAAACCAGGAGTGGATTGAAAACACAGAAAGGCTATGTTCACACACTGTTGAAATTGAGTGAATGGCCGTCATTTAATAGCAAATAACGCCCATTGTTTTGAAATAATAGCTGTTATTTGCCTTCAAATAACAGCCATCCGCTAATTTTCTACAGTGTGTGAACATAGCCTTTCTGTGTTTTCAGTCCTCTCCTGGTTTTGGTTGCAAAATACTGAGCAAAAATCCTGTGTGGAAACAGTCATAAATGGCATTTTTTTTAATTTGGCATTTTTTTGTTGTTAAGCAAGTTGGGTGTAGTTGCTGAAACTCGGACTTTATCATTCAGTCACAAGTTCAAAGTCACAGTGTTTTCTTTTGTCATTTTCTTCTCGCAACTTTTATCTAACAACTCTATGTAACTTAACTTTAGTTTTTTATTCCCAAAACTCTTATTTAGTTTTCAAACTTGTTTGCCATCAGGGATGAAAGTTTTTTAAAGCAGAATATAAAAGAGCTGAGCTTTCCATTATAAGAGGCAGCTTCCTGCTACTGTAGAACGTCACTGACTGTGTTATTGATCCATTACTGATTTGCCTGATCAAAGAATACACACAGGTATGTAGTTACTATGCTGAAATGTGTATCATCAATATGAAAATGCTTCCAAAGCTAGCGGCATCATGTTATAGAGCAGAAGGAGCGGAGCGGATTGATGTACTGTATATCTTTACGGGAAATGATTCAGTATAACTTTGAATTTTTTGATTGAAATATCTGATGTTTCCATGCTGAAGAGTCCAGTCCATTGAGTGAAACCGCCCACTGGAGTCTTAGGTCCCTATTACACCAACGCCAAATCCAGGAATGGATTTGAAAAGAGGAGAAATCTTAAAGGGGTTGTCCAGCGTGGGGGCTATTTTTTCATATGGCCGGGGAGGAGGTGGCTGAAAGAAAAGACGTCCACTCACCTCCCCGGTTCCAGCGGCGGGTCCTGCATCGCGTTGCTCCGGTGCCCGGTTCCCGGCCGCTTCCGGGTGTTTGACGCGGGCCCGAGACGTGACGGCTCAGGTCCGCTCAGCCACTCAGTGAAGGAGGCGGGTTTTGGGCTTCACTTCTTCTTTTAAGGGAGGGGGGGGTTTAAATCATAAGAAAAGACAGAATACGAAGCATCAAAAACCTGCAGCTGAAACCCAGCCCTGGTGAATGTTCCCTAATGATTACAACAATTACACAGAACATTTCCAGTAGCATTAAAATCTAACTTGTAAAATAAAAATATGACATTGTAACTAGAGATGAGCAAATTTACAGTTTTAGGCTATGTTCACACTACGTATTTGACCGGCCGTTCCGTGACTCCGGCCGGGTCATGGAACGGCCAGTCTCAGCCCGGATCATCACGGCCGGTACTTAAGTACCGGCCGGATGATCCTTCCTCCGTGGAGCTCTGATGCGGGCGCATCAGCGCGCGCCCGCATCAGAGCTTCCCATAGCATAGAGTGAAGCAAGCGGCCAGAGCCGCTCGCTTCACTGTGTGAACTGACAGGTCCTTCTGCGGGCGGAATTAATTGATTTCCGTCTGCAAATAATGGACCTGTCAGTTGTTTGCAGTGCCTTATGGGAACCGGCCGGAGCGCACACGATGTGTGTACGCTCCGGCCGGGATCCCATAGCAAATAATGCTATGTTCCACCCCCCAAATCTACGGCTGTAGTTCTGCGGCGAGAACTACGGCAATAGATTTACGTACTGTAGTGTGAACATATCCTTAAAGAAACAAAATGCTTTGTTAGCTTGGTGGCGTCACAAAGCAGATCGGAGATTAAAGGCAGCAGGCTGGTAAGCCGACAATCGAGCGAACAAAGCATTTTGTTTCTTTAAGGCTATGTTCACATTACGTGACCCCGGCCGGGTCACGGAACAGCCGGTCTCAGCCCGGCCGGGTGATGTTTCCAGCCGCGGAGCTCTGATGTGGGCACATCAGCGCGCGCCCGCATCAGAGCTTCCCATAGCCCACAGTGAAGCAAGCGGCCGGAGCCGCTTGCTTCACTGTGTGAACTGACAGGTCTTTCTGTGGCCTACCGGGCCTAAAGTGCCGATACCGGGCCTAAAGTGCCGATTTGCGAATATTTTATTCGCAAAACGGCCATTTGCAAATAAAATTTATTCGCAAATGGGCCCTTTACGCCAAAAAAAAAAAAAATTGCCCCTTGATACTTGTTCCCTTATATGTATAAAACTACATATAATAAATATTAATTATTTTTTTTTGTTCAACAATAAGAGTGAATTCTTAAAATAAGACATCCCCTGAAAATAAGTCATAGTGCATCTTTGGGAGCAAAAATTATTATAAAACACTGTCTTATTTTTGGGAAAACAAGGTAGATGTCCCAGCCCTAATCTGGCATGGATAGGGTTATTAAAGGAAAACTCCCGCGGGACCTGCAAAAAAAAACTAAAACAAAAAAAACATAGACAAACACACTCTATACTCACCATCCCTCCGGTGACGATCGCCACTCAAATCACCCGCTGTCCGCGTCTCCGTCACATCCGGCCTGCGTCCTGCAATCTCCCTCACTTTGGAGTTCATAGTGGCTTGGCTTCCAGCAAGCTCAGCCAATCAGGGCTGAGCAAGCTGGAAGCCATGTGATGCGGTCCAGCCAATGAAAAGGCTGCTGAAGACACTGAGGAGGAAGAAGACCTGGCCCGCCCCCCGGCTCTGACGACATTGTCACAAGATGGCGCCCGGGAGAAGAGGACAGGGTCGACAGTAATTGGGTATGTATACTTTATTTAACTTCCGGGGGGGTCAGGGGTCGGAAAGTGGGGGAGGGACCAGACCACTTATTTACACACATTACAAAGTTATATAACTTTGTAATGTGTGTTAAATAAGCTAAAAAAAAATTATTGTGGGAGTTTAGATTTAATTTAGAGTTTAATTTAGATTTCAGTAGATTCTGTAAGGAAATGTTTTTCACATAGTTTTTCTTTGTGTTGTTGTAGCCTTTCACAGCTAAAGTTTTCTCACTGACATATCATATATTATATAAGAGAATATCACAAGCTTTCAGTTACATCAATGAGAAAACATTAGGACATACAGTATTTAGCCTATGACCTGTGATACCTCCAGTTGTGCACATACTGTAAGAGGAGAATCTTCTCTACAATCCCACCAGTGAAATAAAATGTAGTCTTTATTGTCTCTGGAGTTTGACCTTTGGCATCAACTTTCACTATGGATTATAAGGAGTAAAGAGGAAGAACGGAGGATAACAAAGTCCAACCGAGGAGACTGATGGGCCAAGTGGACTCTTGAAGAAGATGCTTAATATGATAAACAGTTTCTGCTTTGAAACTTATTAGAAAGAAGCTTCAATCTAAGGTTTTCACACGTTAAGGTTCAGGGAAATTGATCTAGAGATAAACGGTAAACCACATCTAAAATGAAATACCAAGATACATATAATGGTTCTGACTTCATTATCCAGGGCTTCTCTGATATTCCTAAGCTCCAGGTGCCATTGTTTTGGATCTTTCTATTCCTCTGCTTCCTAATTATCTGCGGGAACCTGACTCTCATTGTCCTTATATATAAAACCCCTCATCTTCATACTCCTATGTATGTCTTTCTAGTAAATTTTTCTGTCATCGACATTGCTTCTACATCAAACACTCTACCCAAATTACTGGCTACACTGTGTACCAAGCCAAAGACAATCTCAGTTGCAGGTTGTATAACACAAATGTATATTTTTATGTCTTTGTCTTGTACGGAGGTCATCCTACTAGCAGCTATGGCATATGACCAGTATGTAGCAATTTGTCATCCTCTCCATTACTTTGTACTGATGCCTATAAGACGATGTGCTGGATTGTCATTTATTTCATGGTTTGTTGGGTTTTTAGACCCTACTGGGCATGCCGCACTTATATCTAAGATGTCTTTCTGCTTAAATAACCTCATCGACCATTTTTTCTGTGATATTAACTCATTGTTACTAGTCGCTTGTTCAGATGCTTCTATTGTTAATATGTTAAACTATATTGAAGGAACAATATTAGGGATTACAGCATTCTCTTTCACTTTAGTATCATATATTTTTATCATCTCCGCCATTCTAAGGATAAAATCTAATGAAGGACAACGTAAAGCCTTTTCTACCTGTACAGCCCATCTGACCTGTGTCACTTTTTTTTATGGGACATTGATCTCTTTATACATGAGACCCAGATCAAGCCTGCCCCCAAAGCAGGATAAGTTTTTTTCTCTACTACATATTGTCCTAGTGCCAATGGTTAACCCTATTATATACAGCCTTAAGAATAAAGATTTTAAAACTGTACTGGTTAAGATGAAGAAAACATTCTTTTAGCCTTGTAAGTGATGGTTGGTACAAGCCAGTAGTCCAAGACTAGGTTTATTCGATGGTTTTATAGGAGTTATCCAACGTTAGAAAAACATGGCGACTCGCTTTCACAGACAGCCTGACTCTTGTCCCCAGTTTGGGTGTGGTTTTGCAACTCCGTTCCATTGAAGTGAATAAAGCTTAAAGGATAACTCTGGGCTAAATGTATTTTTTAATATGGTATTACATAAGGAATGCAAGACAAATTCGTAATATACACTAATTATGGCAAATGCACATATAGTGCTATTTCCCTCAATTTGGTAGATCAGGCAAGCTTCAATTTCTCTAAAAAACCGGGATGTCACTACTTTGATGTATGTACCTACAGGGTCCAGCAGGGGGCGCAGTATATGTAAAAGTCTATGTAGGAACTATATGTAGTGGAATCAGTGTGTTCTCCCTCCAGTCCCGTGCTGCCAGCTGCTTTGCGATGTCCCCCATTCCTCCCTCCTGTACCGTTATGCCCGGTGTTTGCAATGTCCCCATCCCTCCCACCTGTTCCGTTATGCCCGGTGTTTGAATGTGCCCCCATCCCTCCCTCCCATCCTGTTATCCTTAATGTGTGCAATGTACGCCCCATCCCTCCCTCCCCTCCCATTCTGCCTGGTGTTTGCAATGTGCCCCCATCCCTTCCTCCATCCCGTTCTGCCCGGTGTTTGCAATGTCCCCCCCATCCTTCTCGGCCGTGCTGCCCGGTGTTTGTAATGTCCCCCCATCCTTCCCTCCTGTCTCGTTAGCACAGGCAGCGCGGGATGGGAGGGAGAGGGGACATTGTCTCACAAAGCAGCTGGCAGCACGGGACTGGAAGGAGAATGCACTGATTCCACTACATACAGTTTTTACATATACTTCTACATATACTTCGCCCCCTGCTGGACACTGCAGGTACAAACACACGAGTTGTGCCATCATGGCTTCTTAAAGAAATTGAAGCCTGCTTTATCTACTAAATGGAGGAAAATAGCCCTATATGTGCATTTCCCATAATTAGTGTACATTAGGAATTTGTCTAACTTTCTGTAATTTAATAACATATTAAAAAGTACATTTAGCCCAGAGTTATCCTTTAATTGCAAATTACACCTGAACTGCAGACAAGGGTTGTGCTGTCTCTGAAAGAAAGTGGCAATTTTTTTTTACTAACGTTTAATAACCCCTTTAACCTCTTAAAGTGTCACTGTTGTTTTAAAAACTTTTGACGTTTCAAAGGGACAAAAGTTTTGATTGGCTCTGGTCTGAGTGTTTCCTGTACCTTAGCACGGTCTTCTCCTGGCTGGTTCTCATGATCGGTACAGGTCTGAACACTTAGACCCAGACTAAAGAAAATTTTTACATGTCTCTGTGACATTTACATTTTTGTTGCCTGTTTTGTCTCTCCGTGGTGTGTCAAAAGTGTTTTTTTTTTAAATTTTCTTCTATTTTTCCATCTATGGGGTTAATTGGGGTGTAACTTTTTGCCCCACAATCTCTAGTATTTATTAATATCATATTAGTGTAAATTTTTTTTTGTGCACTGAACATGGAAGCACTGCAATACCAGGTCAATGCCTGGAGAGGACAGAGCAAGCTCTTTTTCCATCTCTCTGTTCAAAAAATCCACTCAATAACCGATAAGAACAGATACAGATACACTTGATCTTAGGCAAAAGGCCGAGAAGCGATATATTAGTGTACATTTGAATTTTGTATTGCTTTTTTAAAACATTTTTCTGAAAGCTAATGTGACAACAAAATCTGCAATTCTGGCATGTTTTCTTCCTTTCATAGTACACTATGATACCAAATATGGATGTTAATTTTTTTTTACGTTTTGTTTGTAAAATGGGGAAACTTTTATTGGGGGAGAGGTTTTGTAATATTTTTTTAAAAAAGTTTTTTATTTTTTTACCTTTTTTACTTACAGGGGTTAATGACAGGCTGCAGCATGATCGTTGATGTGAGGACCCAGCTGCTGATTCTTCTTCTGTGAAGCGTGTTTAGCTTCTCAGCTCACTTTATAGATTCCCTGAACTTAAAGTGACTGTACCACCAGGCCCAGGCAGAAGCACTGGAGGCGGGCTGACCCACCCTTAGTGGGAGGAAACCCCCGCCCCTCTATGATATGAAATTGAGTGCATTTAATGGCAAATAATTACCATTATTTTAAGACAATGGCCTTTGTTTTGAAATAATGGCTGTTATTTGCCATTAAATAATGGCCATCCACTCAATTTCAACAGTGTGTTGGTTGCAAACTACTGACCACAATACTGAGCAAAAATACAGAGTGTGAAAATAGCCTTAAAATAATACAATAATTAAAAAAAAAAAACAAGACCTCTGCTTCATTGCCATCAGGGGATTTGAACCAAATAATGGACTGCTTGCAAGACTCTAAACAGGAGAGTTACCCATAGACCACAGCTCCTACACATTTGGCATCAGAGATTCAACTATATCTGAGTGTTTTTTTTAAGGCATAAACTGCCTACAGAGGACTGATCTGCAATCAGAGACACTGGGTGACAGCTAAGCGAGCAGGAGGCCGGGTAGCATTAAATATTCAGGAAGAAGAGGGAGGTGGAAGGAGGAGTGAGGTGTGGCACAAACAACTCCTCTTTGACACTTCATTACAGCAGGAGACCTGAGATTGGGAATAACCAGCTGCATGGACAAATTACAAAAAGGCACCATGCTCACAATGGGACTGCCAACTACAGCACACAGTCAGCACCTTAGATAGGGCCCGGGAGCTGACAGATTCCCTTTAAGCGGGGACCCGGCGCTGCGGTCTGTTCGGCCCTGGGGGGCGCCTCACCTCGTCCCGCTCCGGTCTCCGTCTGTGCCGGCCGGCGCGCGCGTCCCCGCCTCCTAGGGCGCGCGCGCGCGCCGGCTGTCTCAGATTTAAAGGGCCAGTCCGTCCCTAATTGGTAGTTGCACCCAATCACTCCCTATAAATCCCAGCATGCCCTGTCCCTCGTGTTGGAGCCTCTACATGCTTCCCATAGCGTTTGCCCCAGCTCCCTGTTGTCTCCTGATCCCTGTCCGCTACCTGGTCCCTAGTCCTTGTTCCTGATCCTTGTCCGCTACCTGGTCCCCACTCCTTGTTCCTGGTTCCTGCTTCCCCGTTATACTTCAGTTCCTGTGTTCTGCCTGTCTCGTGCGGTCTCACCTACAGACCATTGCCAGTATCATCTCCTGCCTACGGCTCCTGCCACGCCTCGCCTGCCGTCACCAGCAACCAAGCCAGGGGTAGCGACCTGGGGGTCGCCTGCCGCAGCAAGTCCATCCCGCCTTGCGGCGGGCTCTGGTGAAAACCAGCGGCCCCTTAGACTCCGCTCCCTGGTGAGGTTAGTGCCATCGCTGGTGACGGTCCAGTGGATCCACTACTCCAGGCGTTACACCAATGCATATAAGAAACACAGAAGGACTATGAAAAAAAAGCATATGCACAAAAAGGTAGCACAACAAGAAAAAAATCTTTATTTAAATAGCCTTTCAATACACAACCTAGGGAGACAAGCCCTAAATGTCATCCTTGGTCCAGCTGGTGTCCCTGCCCTGACCCAACACTGTACCTGACCCCGGACACAGAACATGAGTAAAATACAAGAAAAAATCCCCAAAACTATTACAAAAATAATGGGTAATGCAGTGACTTATAATGAAAATGAAAAGTTTACTGAAAACAATATCATCATGTGCGGTCCAGTAGATGAAAGGATTGGTCAGGTGGGAGCAGCAAAAACACCTCACGCGTTCCACCGTACCCCCGCTTCCTCAGGGATGTAAGTCAGATGTGAGTGAGGTGTTGTATTGTGACACCACTCTGGTGGTGGATGGCCAAGATACAGCCGCACCTTGGGGTGTTGTCACGTGACACCAGTGCCTGGAAGGCACACAGGTGTCATGGAACGCCGACTTTTATTTTACAAGGCTGACTGTACCCTTTTTTCCTGTGGTCAGTGTCCTGCTGGGTTGCTACTGGGTCCCTTGGGGTTATTGGGATCACGGATGGCCAGAGTGGTATAGTGACCCTCACGGATGTTAGGACCTGCCACCCACAGAAAGGGGAAAATGTCTCAATGTTGCGGTGTGTGCTGTGTCGGTGGTGGCGAATAATCACAGAGTATTTGGATATAATTGAGCCGGTTTACTATTTGTAAATGTGCAGCAGGTAATACAGGTTTAACAGTATGAGGTTCCTATAGATAAAGTCTCTAAACCCAAAGTTGGCAAAGTTTCCAATAAACACTTGACAATAGAACAACCAGATCTGCAGTAGAAGTGCAGCGTAGGAAGTTGTCACGTTGGTTAAATTGTAACTGCTACAAGAAACAGAGTAGCAGAGAGGAGGATGCCGTGAGAGTCTCAACCCATGTAGTACTGTGCTCTTCCGGGAAATGGGAGGATGAGGTAGAATACTTGTAAGAAGAAGAAGCAGAAGAAAAAGAACACCTGTGCCCGTGTATTGACCTTCACTTTAGTCTTTACACCACCTTATGCCCACCAGCGTCGGGTGACCTGTCATATGAGGGTGACACAGGCCCCCAGACCTTGTTACCAGGGATGAGCGAAATGCTGAGGGTTCCCTGCTGACACCTGCGCTGCGAGACAGGGTTCATAGGCTACTGCAACTTTGCTCTGTCTGGATCAGTTCCTGGCTCTTTGGCTCTGTTGTGGATACTGTCCTGCTCTATGACTTCTTCTTGTCCACGGCATGGGTTGAGGTTGTCTCTGGCTTATCCTCTCCTAAGAGGTTTTAACAGTGTATAGTGCTTTCGAGTGTTACTAGTGAAGAAGTTGTGAGAGGCGTGCTGTCTTGCGTCCTTCCCATGTGGGGTACTGACTAGGACTGAACTTTGGGGAATGGGGACCTGGCAGAGGGCCAGTTCCCAATTAGGATCACTGTGGAGAACTATTTAGCTTGTGTCCTTCCTCCACACTGTCCAGAAGAAGAAAGGAGGAAGATGATAGGGAAAATGAAAACTGAACTCCTACTGGTCTACAGATTCTGGTGACACATAGAAAACAATAACCCTTTGCAATCCTTTATCTGTGCAGCTTCCATATACATATACATAATTAAGCAACATCTAGTGGCGAACTTTAGTACTACTTTCATCACCATAATAACAAAATAAGTACAGACTTTTGCGAATAGTATAATACTGCAACACTCGTGGTAGGACATCACACCTTTACATATGTAAATGGTTAAATTAGGGTTCAGGAGAGACTCGCCTATTCCTGAGCAATAGCAAAGCAGAGGTGTGTTGTTCCTGATCTTCTATCCTGTATCCGATGTGTCTGTTTACCTGATGTTGGCGCTTCCTGACTCTTATGTGCTGTGCTGACCCCTTCCTGTGCATGATTTGGGCCACTGACCCTGAACCTGTGCCACTTGCCAAGATTCTTCAGACTGCTACCCACTATTGCTCCTACTCTTAAGCCATATCATGGCAACACATAGTTTCTCTTGCACAAGGCCATCATCTCAAAGCAGGACAGTCCTCAAGATGTTTATGTATACAAAGGAATGCAACAAGGGATTGAGTCAGTGGGATACCTGGTTGTAGTAGTTTCACAGCTCGTCACGGTTGGTTTTCAGATTGGCTCAAGCAATGTCACAGAGTATCCCACTCTATGGGCTGGCAGAGTAAAATGGAGCTGGACAAATAGTGTGAATTGAATTATTTCAGATGGGGCACACCCTATCTAGTTGTTCTAGTTGGGTGTTTTTAGTGATAGGGCCTTGATGTTAGGCGTGCAGAAAATGAGCCAGACACAGGAATAGATGAAATAAGCACAGTTCTTTTATGATTAACACGCAGTATAAAATAATTATAACACAATAGATCCAGTAATGGCTGGAGCAAGTATATGCACAGAATGAAAAGTGAGGTAGTATGTATCAGTCTTTAAAATTGCATATGCTCCACTGCAGATTGGTTGAAACCCAGTGGCTTTTGGCCAGAAAATATTACTCATAGAATTAAGCTGCAATGCCCACTGCAGGATGCAGGTCCTTGCTCAATGCATAGCCTGAAGCCGTGAAAGATCCTAGATGGGAAATATGGCTCCTGTACTACTTCTCCCCACATGCTCTTTTCTCTGTATGTATCTTCAATCCTCTTAATGGACTAGAATTGATACTCCAGGATGTAAATCTTAAAAGATTCCTAAATGACAAAACTTCTTCTCTAACGTGGTGTCAGGACAGGTGAGGTAGGGACAAAACACGATAGTGAGCCCTGATGCTAAACCCACCAACTGTTCCTACCTATTTGCCTCAAACGGCCCTAAGTGGCCATAGACAACTACGGAGATGTTCCCTGTACTAGATACGTGCACACAGAACAAAACAGAAAAGCAAACAAACACAATAGCGCATAGTCAAACAAGCAAGGTCAAAACCAAACGGGCAACGAAATACAAAATCAGGTTACAATCGAATAGTTAAAAAGTCAAGCCAGAGGTCAGGTAACAAAGTGGAGTAAGCAGAGGAAGTTAGGACTGGGATCACAGGAATAGACAGGGGCAGCTTGGGACCAGGGTATGAAACCTAATAGCCAGCGCTGAGAGACTGCCTCAGCTTTCTTTTATGCTGTCCTAGAGCTCGGTTCGGATCTCCATAGGACCGGCGCTCTAATTTTTCAGGTTCCAGATAAGCAGAGAAACCAGTCAGTCTAAAGACAACCCAAAAGAAAGTCCTGCTTAAACGACATACAGTGCAACAAAACCATATAGAAAACCGAAAAAAATTTACACAATTATTTAGAAGTATAACAAAGTCCTTTATTTACATATACATAATTTACAAAAATTTATAAAAACTAGGGAATTTCATGGGAAATGACACAAATAACACAAGGCCAGAGGGGGAGAAAGATCTCAGTGTGGGAAATCAAAATAAAATTAGAAATTATAAGTGCTGCAATGTTATGTGTTCCAATTGCAACACTACCATCTGGTGGTCACCGAAATTATAGCAGAGGACAAGTATTTAACCTGCAATGCAGTTACAGCATAGATGTAGTATAATATGATATAGTATAATGGAGGAGAGACTGTTTGTAACCCCTCAGCGGCCAGCCAGGTAATGAATAGAGCACCACAAGTAAGGCCCTACAAATTTCAATTCCTATGTGACCACACAAAAGTGAAAAACAAACCATCACTGAGATCTTACCCCCGTCCGGCCCACCTGCATTGCAGGTTAAATACTTGTCATCTGCTATAATTTAGGCGACCACCAGATGGTAGTGTTGCAATTGCAGTCCCACACTGAGATCTTTCTTCCCCTCTGGCCTTGTGTTATTTGTGTCATTTCCCATGAAATTCCCTAGTTTTAATAAAAAAAAATTAAATTATGTATATGTAAATAAAGGACTTTGTTATACTTCTAAATAATTGTGCAATTTTTTCAGTCAGTCTAAAGACCTACCCAGCTGCATAAATCAAGTCTTCCAGTGATCAGTTTAACTCCCGCATTACCAGGTAGCTGAGAAGCAAGCGGGTATTGCACATAAAAGTAAAAACAGGCCCAGTTTACACCAGGTTACTGCACAATCCTGACATATAGATGCTGAAAATGACACTAGTTCCATCCTATATGTCAGTGATGCAAAAAGTAGTTTTTCAGCCTTAACTGCTATCTAGACTTCACTAAGCAGACAGTGTCTCTCTAGGAGTGGCAACCCCAAGACTAACTAGTCTAAATAAATTCCTCTGCTCCCACTAACTGTAATGTTCCTAATGTTGGGCAATGTGTTAATGGTAATGAGTGGGCTCCCATGCTAAGAGCCAACAGGGTTATACCTGGCACAGATGCATCAGCTTGACAGGTGCAGAGATTTCTTGTAGCCTTTCCAGCAACAGTTTGTGTCACACAGAATTACAACCAAGTCAGGGCCTAGGAGTAATGTCCAATAACTACTCAGATTGGCCAAGTAGGGACAGCAGTTAAAACCAATCACAGCAACTTTTTTATTAACTAATTAGGTTCTGGAGCTTTAGTTTGCAGCCTAACCCAAACATCCACATTTATTTTTGTTAAGCTATGCCCCCATGATGTCTTTTTTAGGCAAAATAACGTCCTAGGTTTGATAATGACGGCTATAAAAATAATGTTCATGAATGTCTGTTATTTTAAAAACAACAGCCGTTATTTTGCATAAAAGTCGTTGTGGAAACAAAGCTTTAAGGTGAAGTTGTCCTCTTTTTTCCCTCTTCTCTTTTTTTTATTTTTTTCACTTATTCTTTTATATTCAATATTTCTCTGTGTGTATGCTTATGTATAATTTGTTTGAAAAAGAATAAAAAACGTTCTAAAAAAGGTTGACTTGTTGACTCTCAAATGAACATTATCTTACATGGGGCTTACTGAAAAAAATTGAGATTTTTCCCCAGCATTGTGCAAAATGTGGTTCCGTAGTGTGAACCCACCCTTATACTGCAGAAGGAGCTGAGCATATTTATATCCATCTTTCTGGGAAAATATTCAGTATAACCAGTAATTTGACAGAAATCTCTGATCTTTGTATGCTTAGGAGTCCAGTGGATGGTCCTATCTTTGAATGACACTATCCACTGGACTCCTTAGCACAGAATGTTCAGCTATTTCAATCAACAAGTAGATTAATATTAGCCTGCTCAGTTTTTCCTGCTTTTAACACGATGTCTATAGATTAGTCTGTTATTGTGAAAGGTTCCCTATAAATAATGGAAATATGAGCGAGATGGAGCGGGACGACACGGAATGTGTTAATGTGGCCTAAGTCTCCCTACTGAAACCCACCGCAATCAGGAAACATCGGGGCGGGTGATGCAAGCAAGCTTCACCACCAAGCTAGCCAAGTGATCCAACTGATTTTCTCTGTAGACTATAATGGATCGCATGAACTGGGTCTGATGGACAGCCAGGGAATGAAGCATCCACGTGCTTCACCTGGCTATATCTTCGGATTGCAGTAGGCTTCAGGAGAACCCAGTGCAATCAGCTTCAAAGTTTTTTCCTTTACTCTAATGCTCATTTTCCTTTTTCTAAAAGACAGGGTGTACTAGGAGAGAAGTTAGGCAGCAGTACACTGCAATATAGAAATATTGCAGTGCATTGTCAAAGATCACTTGTGCAATTGTCTTACGTTACCCATATGTACTTAAAATTTAAAACATGTTCACATTTCTCATTTATTATATTAAAAAAAAAAAAAAAAAATTGCCGGAGCACATGAGCCGGTGGGGAATAGGGCTGCATGTCTTTGATCCCTGTCATTAAATTAAACAAATAGAGCCACAAAAGTCCTAGTATTTTATTTATTACTTGGCACACCCATGCAGGACCACAAATCACAACCGTCTTTTTAAGCCAATTTGTTCTTGAATTTTATAAATCCAGTTTTTATTTCCTGATTTTTCAAACTATAAATAACAGGATTTAGGACCGGAACTAGAATGGCATAAAGAAGAGCTATAAACTTGTCTTGTTTAGGGGTATAGGTTGTTGTAGGTCTCATATACAAACAGATTATGGTCCCATAAAATATGACGACACAGGTTAGGTGGGAGGAGCAGGTAGAGAATGCTTTACGTCTTCCTTCTGCAGATTTTATCTTCACAATGGTGGAAATAATAAATATGTATGACACTAATGTAAGCACAAAGGCAGATGATAAAATGAGGGATCCTTCCAGGTAGTTAATCAACTCCACCCCAGATGTATCACTGCAGGAGATCTTTAACAATGGAATAACATCACAAAAGAAGTGATCGATTAGGCGGGATGCACAAAAAGACAGTCTTGATATAAGTACAGCATGACCACTAGGGTCCAAAAACCCAATACTCCATGCAGTAATGGTAAGGCCAGCCGCTTGTCTTACACTCATTATAGTAACGTAATGGAGAGGGTGACAGATGGCTACATAGCGGTCATATGCCATAGCTGCCAACAAAAGGACTTCAGCACAAGCCATAGCTAAAAAGAAGTACATTTGATATATGCAACCCCAAAATGAGATTGTATCATTCTTAGTGATGAGCACACTTAGAAGTTTAGGCAGAATACTGGAGGTATAAAGTATATCAATAACTGAGAGATTCATCAAGAATATATACATAGGAGAATGAAGGTGTGAATTCAAGCAAATAACCAAAAAGATGCTAATATTTCCAAAAATAATGACAAGATAGGTAAAAAGGAATATAAGAAAACCTAGATATTGAAGCTCAGGGGCATTAGATAAACCTTTAATAAAGAAATCGGTGCCATTGAAGTTGAGAAAAGTTCCATTTAGGGTTATATCCATTTCTAGGAAACAGACACTTTTTATAAAAATCTAAAACAAATTTTTAATACAGTACTTTAATAGGTAATTGTAGTTCTTTCTAATGTTTTAAAAAATAACTACTTTCATGTAGGGATCATACATTATAGGTGACATTTATCAAGACTTATTGATAATTGTCCCCCTATATGAGTAAAAAAGCAAAACATGCAGTACAGGCTGTGG
Organism: Dendropsophus ebraccatus; assembly: GCF_027789765.1. Taxonomy (NCBI): domain Eukaryota; kingdom Metazoa; phylum Chordata; class Amphibia; order Anura; family Hylidae; genus Dendropsophus; species Dendropsophus ebraccatus. Next base: position 37,006,915 of record NC_091461.1, read on the forward strand.
ACACCTCTAAAAAGCATTTTGTTTTATCATTACCTTTTACTTATTATTGTGCAAAAATATTGTCTATTTGTCTTTATTACACTTTTTGCTTTCATTTGCTTTTACAGCCTCTATCATTTGCTATATAAGCTCAGATTTCTCTCTACACCTACAGCCCATGGGATTATCCCATTTGAACCGTGCTTGCCCTATCTCTTTCTCTCCTTTTGCCGTTTGTGAGTTTTCCCACAAAGTTTTTCTTTCTCTTTGTCCACTATTTGAGCAGGTGTGTAACTCACCCCCACCAGCTGTTATGTCTAACAATTGAAAAGCAGAAAATGCAACAACCTAATGGTCGAAAATTTCTAATAAAGACTAATTTTAAAAGTTTCTTCATTTTACAATAAGGAAATAAATCAGTAATTAAAAAAAAGGAAAAATCCCATTCTCTTGCATATTAGGAGAACGACTGAGCAAAATTATGTAAGTAATACAATGATCTGTTCAGCATTTCTGTGACTAGTGCTGCTCTCTTTTGAGTAACATTTCCTTTAACTTCATGGTCGGAAAAAGGCTCTGCCGTGCTCTTGCACTGACACTGTAAGAGATCAGCTGTCAGCATGATAGTTGATCTCCCACTGTAACCCGGGACTGCCATGGAAATGGACTGGAAGCCAGGCCACACTGCTGGACTTCTGATGGGTAAGTATAACACCACCAGTACCCTTTACATGCCCCTGTAATGATTTTAAAGATTCACTGCTTTGGTTAGTTTAACCTGTTACATGCCACTGTAAAATCATGACAGCAACATGAAACAGGCTCCGGTGGTGGTCCAGTACTGTGGTCTGGCTTCCAATCCATTTGCATGGCAGGAAAAAAATATGCAATAAAATGTACTTTAAAATAACCCATCCTAACATCCCCCCCCCAAAAAAATAATAAAAATAAATAATAATAAAATGTCATTTTTCCTTATACAAAATGAATTGTTATATATAAAAAAAATCTGTATAGTCTGCATCCATAATGCATCACTGCATCCATAATGACCCAATCTGTAAAAGTATATTATTATTTTTACTGAATAGCGTAAGTTTAAGATAACAAAAAAAATTAAATTTTTTCTATTATCCACAAGTCACTAAGGGGTTAAAATGTTTATTTTATTGTATTCACTGACTGAGAAATGACAAAAAGCTATCCACAAGCTAACCTCTTAGCATATATTTTGGCATATATTTTATGAAGAAGCGGCACTGTCTAAAATGTAATCTACTTTTTATGCGTTAAAAGGAAAGAAATGCTGAGCTAGAACTGCTCAAAATATTTATCAATATACATAGGTTTTCAGGCTGTAGGATATGTTCCCACTGAGTAAAATAGGCGGAATTCTGTGGCGGATCTCTCTGCCACGGAATTCCATCTGCCTCAGTGTGTCATAGCATCTATGGGATAGTGCGCGCTCCTCCGCTGCCGTCGCTCTCCGCTCAAAGAAGTGACATGTCCGTCTGTTTCCGTTTTACTCAGTGTGAACATACCCGTATATCCTAATATTCACTGGTGCACTCGGTATAATGTTGCTTGGTCCTACTGAATAGGATAATTCTATATTGGGCAGCTGACATCAGGATACTATCACCTTTTGCAGTCCTGGAAATTACCGACTGACAGTCTTTGGGCTCGTTCCCACTGAGCAAAAGCAGCTGAATTTCTGCGCTGAATCAGCGCTGAAATTTCAGCCGTTAAAATAGGTGCAGAGCTAATTTTCATTGTGTTGAATGGAAATTCTGCTCTGCAGTTCACACAGTGGAATTTCCGCACTGAACTAATCCGCTTTCCGCCAGAAGAATGAACATGTTCATTCTTCCGCTAGCGGAAGCCTATACAAATCAATGGGGCTCTGATTTTCTGTTTCAGCGCGGAATACGCGCGTATTCAGCGCGGAATACAAGCGTAATACAAGCGGAAATTACTCGCTGAATCAGCGCGGAAATGGGGAAAAGGGGGGGAGGAGGATTCTAGTATATGTTCTGGTATAGTCTAGTTTACTCGCCAAATACTCGCTGAATTTCAGCGCTGAATGCATGCGGATTCAGCGTGGATTCCTCGAGTATTCCGCGCTGAATTTGTCAAGAGCTGATTACGAGCTGAACACTTTCCTAGCAGAATACGCAGGGATTCTGCTTACATTCTGCTTATATTCTGCTCGGAATTCAGCGTCAGTTGATTTCAGGCGGAAATATTTCCTTGCGTAATCCGCTCCTTTTGCTCTGTGTGAACGTAGCCTTTCCTTGAAAGCCAGGCATGGGGAACTTTAGACCCTCCAGCTGTGGCAAAACTACAATTCCCATCATGCCTGGACAGCCAAAGCTTTAGCTTTGACTGTCCAGGCATGATGGGAATTGTAGTTTTGCCACAGCTGGAGGGCCGAAGGTTCCCCGTCCCTGCTGTAAGCTATGCAATCCAATATATAAACTATATACTACTGCATATACTAAGCCAGCCAGATATATCATGATGGATACCAGTAGGCTTCATTTATCTCTGGCACAGTATATCCTAACACTGCTTTGGGTCAGTAAACTTCCCTAGCTCATTATTACTAGATATTGAATTCATGAATGTATTTTTCTATAGATCATGCTACTAAGTACTATGGGCAAGTTACTGTAATCTGATCCCAATGTTAATAAATCAGGGCTCTAAGTCTCCTGGCCTGTGTAGAATGTCTCTCCTTGCCTTGGCCACACGTCTCTGTAGTTACCTGTACAAAACACCTACACAAAAGGCCCTATTCAACGGAATGATTATCGGCCGTACTTGGCTGATATTGGCCGTTCAGGACGATAATCGTCCCGTGGAATAGAAGGCAACGATCAGCCGACATCGTTCATGTCGGCTGATCATTGCGTCCTTTGTCTTTCAAACATGTTGAAACACAAACTACTCATACAGCAACAATCTGCTGCGGTCACTCTGCGGAACAGGAGCGGCGGCAGCAGACCGTCGCTATATCCTATGGGCTGCCCGGACGATCTAGTGATCACCCAGGCAGCTCCCCCGCAGCTCCCCGCGGCCCCTCCCGCACTCACCCGCTAGCTGCTGCCGCGTGCTTGACCATTAACATATATGTGCTATACAGTTACAATAGACCTTTTTGAATTAAAAAGTTACATTGGAAAATAAACTTTTCTCCACATTTAATAAATTTTGATTGTATCAATATACTACTACACACTGTGAAGAGATGTGAAAAATGTCAAAATAATAAACGCACCGTCAGATGGCTGCAGCTTCCCAACTTTTATCAAATCAGATGGCAGAAAGATTCTTTGTGCCTGTTCAGTTGCAGGTTACAGATGGACGGCTGTGGGATAGGTATCCAGAGTTATAAAATGATTTATGTATGTAATGCTTTCATTCTCTTTACACTTACTACAGAATTTCACTTTTCATAATATGCAGAAAAGAAGGCTTCTATTAATATCATTGAAGTAATCAATTCGACAGGTGGGGTGACGTATTGATGTTATATGCCGTTATTTCATACATGTATGATCTACCATGGGGCCATTCCATCCAAACGGAACCTTTTCGTAACACCCGTAACAACTAGTTAAACCTAGTAAAACTGCAATTTAAACACTAAAGTTATAAATATACATTAAGAGTCTTAATGTATATTTATAACTTTTGTGGTTAAATTGCATTTTTTTAATTAGCTGTTAAAAAAAAATGTTTAACTAGGTGTTACGGGTGTTAGGAAAAGGTTCAGTTTGCATGGAATGGCCCCATGGCTTTGTGTTGGTCGGATGGGAGCACTGCTATGCAAGAAAGAACTGTGAAAGAGAACTATAATGTTTAATGAATGTGGATTCTTAAAGGGGTTTTCCAGGCAAAATATACTTATAAATTATCCACAAGATAACTCATCAGTAACTGATCAGCTGGGTGCTAATACCCAGCACACACATCAACCAGCTGTTTGCTGCTACACTACACAGTGAATGGAGTTTGCCTTTGTTCACTCTGTATTGGTGGCTATGTGCACCTGCAGCTCAGCTCCCATTCAAGTGAATAGCAGCAGAGTTGCAGTTACACATCTCTACTGCTACACAGTTAACAGAGACAAATTCTATTCACTGTGTTGTGCAAGACCTAACAGCTGATCAATATGGGTGCTGGGTATTAGCACCCAGCTGATCAGTTACTGCTAAGTTATTCTGTAAATTGCTTATCAGTACATTTTGCCCAGAAAACCCCTTTAATTCTGAGGATTGGCAGGGGTCAAAGCTGTGACCCTCCAACTGATGCAAAACTACAATCCCCATCATGCCTGGACATTCATAGCATTGGCTGTCCAAGCATGATAGGAATTTTAGTTTTGCAACAGTTGGAGGGCCGCAGGTTCGACACCTGTGCTGTAAGGCCGTAGAAGATGGTCAGAAAGTGAAGTAGTTATATGCAATAACTTTTTTTATTCATAAGAAATCCCTTTAAGATATTTATGTTCATGCAGTTGCCTACTATTTAATATGAAGTTCTTAAATAATGAGGGTAATTCAAGGAAAAATAAAATCACCATACCTCTCCAGTATGTAATGGCCACTAAACAGGATATGTCTAAAAAATATTATTATTAAGAAAAAAATTATAGAATCAATATTAAAATTTAAACCACGTTCAGTTACTGTATATGTCAATGAAAATAAATCTTAAATGGTAAAATAAAGGAAATCTTTGTAGGAGCTACAACAAAATATTAAAACGACATTATATACAAAAGATTAAAATGACATATATAAGCTGTACCACATAAAATCCTATCCTTTAAAACACCTTTAATAAAATATCACAGAAAACCCTAAAGTTATAAAGCATACAATGTAAGATAACTGGTTTGTTGTTTTTCCTATAAAACTTACCTGTGCCTGTGTTTTTGTCTTTTTCAAATGGTGGTCACATAATTACACAATGAACTACAGGGATGACATTGTCCGCAGTCTCCGCTACCTTACAGAGTATGTCTTTTTTATACCCTACATGCTTTATACTGGCTGAAGTTCTACGCTGATGTAATGGTTCCTGGCAATGAGCCAACTGTTTAATTAACTTTCTTAGTTTTCTTTTTGTTTAAACAAAAGTTTCAAAAAAAGTTTTACACTAGTACTGGATAAAATGTGTGTAAGTCACCAGGATTATATCAGAGCCATACAGCCATATTATGAACCCATTTTGCATGAATCTATAACCCATTTTAACATCAAGCTACTTCATCATGTCTTAAGGGGGAAATAAACAGTGCTGACAACGCGGCCTGATTGCCCTGCTGGCTAATTAACCATTTAAATGCCACTGTCAAAACTGATTTAAATAAAGTTAAAACAGCATTTGTTGGTGTATAGTGGCGATCTTTCCTACTTGCCGGGCTGGGGCTCAGCACCATAATGACGCTGATCCCAGCTCGGCAATCCTTTAGTATTGGCTTCAGCAGCCCTTAGTATTGGATCACTGATTGCATAGATCAATGCAGTACATAGGTACTGCATTGATCTGTATGAACAATCAGTGCATTGTTCATAGAAGTCCTCTGTGGGGAGTACATATTATAAAAAAAAAAGTTTATAAATAAGAAAAAAACTTCCCATATTAAAAGTTCAAACTGTTGCAGTGATGCAGTTATTTTCCTCAAAAACAACTTTTAAACTTGCAGCCCTTTGCCAAACTGGCGTGGCCAAGAGTGACTATGCATTAGGCTGGCACAACCTCTCTGTCCCTCCCCCTCGCCCCCTTCATCATTAGGAAGAAGGCAGGTATTCTCCTATTCATCAGTTGTGTAAATATTGCACATGGGCTGGATCGTTGCAGGCACCTGTGCAGTTTTTACTGCAGAGGAATAGGAAAAATCCTGGCAGTGGCATTCCTAATGATGAGGAGGGTGGGGAGGAGGGACGGAGAGGCGGTGCAAGGCTTGGGCACAGACTTGGCCACGGGAGTTTGGCACAGGCCTGCAAGTTTAAAAGTTGTCTTTTAGGACAATAACTGTATCACCTGCCAAACGGACCCCAGGACAGATCTTGGATTAAAAGCAGCTATCCGAAGGTACAAGTGGTTTGGGGTGGGCAGATTGTGGGTACAGAGTGGCTTTAAGTCTGTCATTTCTAAGTACAATTGGTGTCACAAAAAATAAGGGCTCATGTGGGTTTGTAGGTGAAAAAATGTAAGCGCTATAAAAAATGAATATTAGCTGAGGAGGGAAGGAGTTAATTATAATGTAAGCTTAAAAAAATGGATTCTGCAGGATGACATACAGCAGCACCTGTTTTTTCCATCTGTTATTGTGTTCAGTTTTTCTTTTTTAACATAAACTGTATGTTAAATGGAAACATAAACATGGTGTGATCCTGCTCCAGTGTTCCAAATTGCCTAACCTTACACAGGTAGCCATAGTGATATAGAGAGGGGTCAGCCATAGTGATATAGAGAGCGGTCAGTCATGGTGGTTCGGGTGCCAGTGAGGGGGGCAGCGGCCTGAGGTTTGCCTCAGGCAGCACCGGCCCCAGAATCGGCTCTGGGGTCAGCCATAGTGATATAGAGGGTTCAGCCATAGTGATATAGGGGTCAGCCATAGGCCCAGATTTATCAGCTCTCTGTCAGTGTCTCAGCTCCTGAATCATTGCAGCCAGTAGTGGATTATAATAGGGGCGTTTCGGGCGGCCACCCGGGGCCCTGAGCTGCTGGGGGGCCCATGACCACCCAAAAAGACATACTTTCAGTGGTGTACTGTCTCCTGGCTACACTTCTGCCATGATTTTCAAAAAATCACACTTTTTTTATGGCAATTTTGCACAAATCAGGACATCATGACATTATCTATCCTGTACTATGAACGTCAGGCTAATGCTGCCATAGTTACAGTGGGGTGGGGGGGCCCAGGCTTGGTGAACAGGGGTGGGGGGGCCCAGGCTTGGTGAACAGCCCCGGGCCTATGGTAAAGTTAATCCGACCCTGATTGCAGCCCCACAGGAACTACCCACTCAGCCAGTCAGTGACTGCAGCTGTGTCCTGCCTCACTCACTGCACTACATAGCAGAGCTGAGGCAGCCATGTAGCAGAGCTGACACCTGTGTCAGCTCTGTTACACGGCTGCCTCAGCTCTGCTTTTTAGTGCGGGTGTTGGCTCTGCTACACGGCTGCCTCACCACTGTTACTCTACTGACTGAACTCTGCTACTTATAATGGTAAAGATCATTGCTTGGTCACCATGACAATTTTACTCATGTCAGTGAGACAAAATCATTAAGGGCCTTCCATCTTCTACATCTTCTATTGGCCAATAGGGGACATTTGACTGTGTGGATATTGTGAGGCAGTGACTGAGAAGATTTTTGAATTTCTATTGGCTGCTATATTTCAGCTATTTGAATATGTGCTGTGATTGGCTGTTAGCGTTTACAGTGTGGCCATTTTTTCCAAGGGCCATTATTTCCTATAGGAAATTAGGGGTCTTTAAATGTAAATTTCTTAAAAACGACAAATCCGATCGGAACCAAAAATAGATAGCACACCTGTCACCGCCAAGGGCTTCGAAACGCAGTTTGTGCGCAAAGCGGTTGGGGCTGTATTATTCGCAGAAGGGAGGAAGAAGAGGAAGAAGAAGAAGAATAAGGATTACATTATAGTGCTTTTTCAAGCACTATAATAAAAAGTGATCAAAACATTCGATCTCTACAAAAACGATGTTATAAGAATCACAATAGAGCAATTGTCACCATAATTATTTACAAAAAAGTATTGTACTGTAAAAAAAACATGTAGATGGAGAAATAAAAGCGCTGTAGCTCTGAGAAGGCGAGAAGGAAAAAAACAAAAAAGCAAATGAAAGGACTCATGAAGGGGTATATAGAGTAATTTCTGATATCACAGTATAGTGACCAAGATTGGGGTCATCCTCTGCCACCTGATCATCCTCTAAATGAACGTCTGTTGCTCAAGCAATCGAGAAATCTCATTTTGCATTTTCACACCCCTAGTAAAAACTGAAAGTTTAATAAAGTTTTTAAAAGTTAGATTAAATTCCCATTGATCATATATTATAAACATGAGTGACATTACCGCATTACATTTGCCGCATCTGGAAATATCCAAACCATTAAAATATCTTGTAAGAATTGCTATCTTTTTGTCACCTGACCCAAGAATGAAGGAAAAATGATGGAAAATATGCATCAAAATAGTATCTACAGAAACTATAGCTCCTGCTACACAAAAAAAACTAGTTCAGGGGTGGGGGGGGGGGGAAGGTATGGCTTAGAATATGGTTTAAAAGTAGTAAAAGTTAAAGGGAATGGGCCAGCAGTACATTTGCTTTAAGATTTTCACATGAATAGAACAGCGCTGGCATGGGGAAGCCAGTGCTAAAAATTTTTTGAACCGCGGCCCAGTTCCCGCTTATGGCACCACTCTATTCCCAGCCACCGGCCATGGGTGAAGCACTGGAAGCCGTTTGACCCACCCCCTGTGGGAGAAAACTATAATTGCTATTGGAATAAATGGAGCCGCATCACAGAGGGTCCTTTTTAGGTGTGGTTCTTTTTTGAAGGTCCATTGTATTTGATAGTAAAGACGGTGAAAGGCCAGTGAAGAAAAAATTTGTGTAAATAGCTAAAAATAATGTCAGTTTTTTGCAAAATAACATCCACGAATAATTGTCATGAACATTGATTTGATATCTGCCCAAACAACGTCTGTTATTCAATACACTATGGGGGACATTTATCAAGGGATTTGCGCCTATGTTTAGGTGAATATTGAATTTTTTTACCATTTTTGATCTAAGTTCTATTTATGAACCAATATTCGATGTACAAATATATTTTACACGTGACTTTTTTAAATCTGTCTCTTTTGAGTTATTACCCCAAAATTTGCATAATCCGAGATTTGTGCCCAATTTATCATTTGTGACTTCTTTTTTAAACTTGCACAAACTGGTGAAGGCCTGCGTCTGGTCATTATATTTGAGCATTTTTTTGTGTATATTTTGTGAGCATTTTATAAAAAGTTTATTAAATTTGTCCTATTTGGCTGAGTGAAAAACAGACAAATACGCTGTCGAAAAATCACACATTTTAGATGTAATAGTAAATGTCCCCCTTTGTGTACTGGGCGGCCGTCATTCCATTGACTTCAATGCATTCCACTGACAAAGCAGCCGCCTTTTCTTTTTTTACGGTGTGAACATAGCCATTCTATTGAACCTTTTATTACTTAGGGTCCTAATACACGGTGTGATGCCTCCTGTAAGCAAGCACCAATCTGCTAGATTGGCGACCACTTACCAAGGCTATTACACGGCTCGATAATGGTTTAGCAAAGGGTGCACGGACATTGTTAGTGATGTCCATGCTGCCCTTGCCGTTAAACTGTATGCATACCTCTCCACGGTCCCAGTGTTCTTCTGCCCTCTGCTCACTTCCTAAGCCAGAGCTGGTCTCTGAACTGACAGGCTAGTGATTGGCTGAGCGGCCTGTCAGTTCAGAGACCAGCTCTGAAGCTGCATCGGCGGAATAGAGGGCACAATAACACTGGCACCGTGGAGAGGTATGTTTTTTTATACAGTCATCAGCCAACGGTCACACATCACTATTACAGGTACACTAGCGACGCGCACCCAGCGGCCAATGATTTTAGGTCAGGACCAACAGACACGTTCAGCCGATAACCCTTGTGATCGGCTAATCGTTGTCTCTATTACACAGGCCGATAATCTGCCAAATCGGCCTAATTCAGTCGATTATCACTCCGTGTAGTAAGGCCCTTAGTCTAAGGGCCCCATTACACGGGAGAATTATCGAAAAATCGTTAGATCGTTCAGATTTGAATGATAATCTTTTAGTGTAATAGCAGGCAACGATTAAACGACCAATGAGAAATCTTTAGTCATTTGACAGAATCTGGACCTATTTTTATTGTTGATCGTTCGCAAATCTTTTGCGTGGGAGAACGATCATAAGTAATGATCATCATTCCGTTTAATTGGGTCAACGTTTTCAGGTTCAAGATCGGTAATCGTTGATCGTCGAAAAATCGCTTTGTGTAATAGTACCCTAAGACAGCTTATTTTTTAGGTGCACAATGGTTAGAAGCTAAAGATAGACTTGGTGTATTTCATCTGTATATAGGTTTAACACCTTTACATTTATCACACGGTCAAAGACAGAAATTGAGAGAAGTAATAGTCATTTTCTGATGATTTAGAAGATTTTTTGCCATTCAGACTTGAAACACATTTATGTGAATTAGGATTCATTGGTGAGTTGTTTCTTTTTCCACAATTGGTTATATGCTGTTCTTGCAATGTAAACATACCTGGTTTATACACTAAGGGTATGTTCCTACGTCCAATAACCGCAACGGATTTTACACTGCGAGTTCACAGCCAAATCAACTGCTGATACCTGCCATTCACTTCAATGGGATGACATACTCGCAGCGTTTCCCGGCTCTCAGCCAATCAGTGCGCTGCCCCTCCGCAGTGCACTGATTGGCTGAACACTGGGAGCCCCTGAAGCAAGCCGGAGCGGGGACCTGGTAAAGCATGTACCTGGGCGGCAGGGGTTAAGGGAGCTGACCCTGACATAGTCGCAGGATGACAATCCTGCTGCGAGTATGTCATCCCATTAAAGTGAATGGGCAGGTTTCCGCAGTGGATTTCACTGTGAACCCACAGCTTAAAATCCGCTAAGTATACGGTCGTGTGAACATACCCTAATTCGGTTTCTTTATAATGACGGCCATTGGTAATGATCTTGATAATCTATAAAATAACAGACGTTATTGTAATAACAACGGCCATTATTTCACCCAAAAAGACATTGTCATAACATAGCCGTGCTAAATGCTTTACTTCACTATCTGTCATGTGTGTTACCACTGTCAGAGAATCCAGAACAAGAAACTTTTAACTAAAGAATGGTCAATCTTCAAGTGTTTTTTTTTTTTTGTGGGGCTATACTGACATCTAGTGGTAAGATGTCAAATCTATTCTCAAACCTACAGCAAAGTTTTGCAAGGCACCATTGCACAGTAAAATCCCATAGAATAAGTGCATTGTAATATTAGGAAACATCCCAGTCCCAGAAAATTCTATGCAGATAACTTTAACTCCAGTATACAAGATTAGAAGCAATAACACACATTGGCTTTGCATTTTGGCCCTGAAGAAGCTAAGATAGTGTGAAATGGCTACTGCCTTGTTTTACTTTGTAAACATTTTTACAGTGATAAACATTGTAATCCTGGCTGTAAAAATTGGTGGTCTATCCTCAGGATAAGCCATCAACATAACATTATGATTTAACGTCTGGCATCTGTTTGAAGGAGCAGCAGTACATGGAGGAGCATGTTCTTCTCACTGTCTTGTAAGTAGACAGAAGACAGTTAAGTAGATAGTTCAGTAAGTACAATCCCAATGCAAAAAAGTCCTGCCACAAAAATATTGTAATACAATCAAAATTCAAACAATACCCAAAGAAAAATTGCAAAAAAAAAAAAAAAAATTTCCACCAGTAGGAAAAAATATATAAATTCTTTAATAATTAAATAAATGTAATACATAATAAAGTCATGGGATAAAATACACGAGGAGGAAAAGATATGAGTGGGGTATAAATAAAAATTAGTATATACCAAAATTTGATGTGAAATAGATCAAGTAGTAATATATAGTATGAGGGTGCTTGCAGTAACAATGGCGCCCTCCAGCAGTCACCTAGTGTATGGCACATAATATAGTAACGAGAACCAATAGCCTCCCATACCAACTGGGCCAACACAATCGAGAAATGTTGTAGTGGAAGGGAATACTATCCACAGTAATGCATTACATAGTAAAGTAGAAGTATAGGGGAGGAACAAAGGAGCCAAACAACTAAAAAAGACATAAGGTAACGCCAGCTACCACTCTATCTTACCTCTCTGCAGTACAGACAGCCCGACATACATCAGGAGCTCCTGACGAAGCGAGCAAAACATACGACAGACAAGCACCCTCATACTTATACTTATTACTACTTGATCTATTTCACATCAAATTTCGGTATATACTTATTTTTATGCATACCCTACTGATATCTTTTCCTCTTTCTAGTAATATACGTCTGTGTATTTTATCCCATGACCTGATTATGTATTACATTTATTTAAATAATAAAAAAAAAATGTGTATTTTTCCTACTGGTGGATGTTCTTTGCAATATTTGGGTCTTATCAGTTCAGTAAGAAGTATGGGAATCATAGACTAGTCCTATCCTGTCTCTATAGGACTCTACTCAGCCTACTAAAGGCTTTTTTAAACTGCTTATTCTTCATGGTATAGATAAAGGGGTTCAGGATTGGGATGAGCGTGATATAAAGCAGAGAGAACAGCTTGTCTTGCACTGGAGCATATGTCGATGTGGGTCTAACATGTAAAGAGAGGGAAGTCCCATAAAATATAACGACAGAGGTCAGGTGTGAAGCACAAGTGAAGAACGCTTTCCGTCTCCCCTCTGCGGACTTGATATGCAGAATGGTATTGATTATAAACACATAGGACAGCAATGTGAGTGTGAATGCACTCAGCCCTACAATAGCTCCCAGTACATAGGTGGCAATCTCTACATGTATGGTATCATTACAGGAGAGCTTTAACAAGGGAGAAATGTCACAGAAAAAGTGATCGACCTGGAGGGATGAACAAAACGACAAGTTAGCTATAAAAACGGTATGTAAGACCGGTTCCAGGGCAGCCGCAGTCCATGAGCCCACTATGAACAATGTGCAATGTCTCATACTCATAAACAGGGTGTAATGAAGTGGGTGACAGATGGCCACATAGCGGTCGTAAGCCATGACGGCAAGAAGGAAGAACTCAGTACAAGTGAAGTAGATGAAGAAATAGAGCTGAGCCATACAGTTGTTAAAGGTTATGGTCTTCTGTGCGGTGAGGAGCATGGAGAGGAGCTTGGGGAAGATATTGGATGTGGATAATATGTCTACAATGGATAAGGTGCCTAGGAAAGTATACATTGGAGTATGCAGGTGAGGGTCCAAAGTGATGCATATGAACACTGTTATATTCCCCAATACAATGTTAAGAAAAATGATAAGAAATATTATAAAGAGATTAATCTGATTTAGGGAGATATCCGGAAAACATTCGATTGTAAATTCTATGACCTTGAATTGACTCTTCACAGTCAGATTAGACATCACTGAATTCGTTCCGATATCGGTAAATGATCAATTTACAGTAATGCTGCAAAGGCTAAGAAACCGACAGGAAAACATGATAGCTACATAGGCATTTGTTATAACCTTCTACCTACAGGCTTGTAATAATATAACAATCAGTAGTTATAGTGAATAAAAACATTCTAAAGGGTGTAATAAGGCTTTACATGCAATGTTCAGTTTTGTACAGGTTTCCAGAGCTATTCCCATCTAGACATTGCAGTTAGATTTCTCATAGACTTTAAGGGGTTATCTCCATATAACAACCTATTAGGAGGATCATTCTGTAAAAACAGGTTATACACCAGTGATCTCTAGCTATCCATGTATCACTGTGCAAAACTGTGACATTTGTTAGCGTTTTTTGATAAATGGGGCCTCATGTATCTATATATTTTGCTAGTTAACTGGTTTAATGTATAAATTACATGGTTTTTAGTAGATTTAACAACCACAAGTAACATGTATTAAGGAAGTTGTATGACATGGTGAGTCTCATCTGTGATCATGTGTGTGTGTGTGTGTGTGTGTTATTTTGGAGAAAACCTACCCGGATTGGTAAGATATTGTCCTTGGTTGGAAAATTTCAAGGTCACTCATTGTCAGTGAAGTCTACAGGAGGCTTTGTGCAATATTTAAAGGTTCAGAGACCCAATCTTCAGGGAATATAATACTGATGCAAGATATTTCTTGTAACATCTGTAATAATTCACAGTAGTCGTAAATGAACTATAATAAGTTTCCAGTTATACTAATTAGAGATGAGAGAATCTTTCGGACTTTGGGTCTGAAATCAGTTCGCTCGATCGTGATGCCTGTGCCTCATTGTTGCGGCCACATTGGGCACATTGTTGCGCTCATGGGAATATGCGGCCTGGATATTCCAGGGAATCGATCTGGAATTCTCTGGAATATCCTGGCCGCATATTCGCTGGACTATGCGGCCGGGATAACAGGCATGACGGTCCTACGGTCCGCTCATCACTAACACTAATATGCATTCATAGAGAAGAAAATAAATGTAGGACAGTGGCCTGCTGTTACTGTATGTCTCAGGAAGATGTGGGAATCATCACAGATGTGGAATGATTAGATACTAGCTCTTGGCATAAAGTGCTTTTTCTACTGCCCTATAAATGAGGTTCTCAGAGGTTACTTTTCAATAGTGTACCCCTGGGCCGGACCAAAAAGCAGCCCTGGCACACAAATCCTACCAGCCCCAGTAACATGCTTACGTGAAACTATCCTAATATTTGTAAAGTAGTCAAAAGGCATCAGACTCCCCACTCCCCACTCCCCACCCCTGCGGTCCATGACTATATGTGACCCCATAAGGGTACTGCAGTGGTTAATAAAGTCACTGACACTGGTGCATCTGCCCCCCCCCCAATGGTCCATGACTATTTGAGAACCCATAAGAGTACTCCAGGGGTTAATAACTTACCCAATAAACAATGGAGGTCTACACTGTTTGCTGAACCCCTTCTTTCTGCTCCACTAAACATAGTGCTATGCAGTCTGACTCCTCACACCCTCACCTGCGGGCTTCTTCTTTACCTCTGCAACACTGATTGACCTGCAGACCTGAGGTGCCAGTAGACGAAGCGGGACAGGCCACCATCCACAGGAGGACCCAAGGGCCAGGGCATGGGGGCAGAGGAGGAGGATAATAGGGTTCAGATCAGATGATGATTTATCATTGAAAAGCAGCAGCCAGCAGTGGAGACTGCCCGAATACCACCTGGAAAACAGGGATACAGCCTATTACCTAGGCTGTATCACTGTTTTCCAGGTGGTACTCGGGCAGTCTCCACCTTCCCCACGGAACGGGAAGGCATCGGGTATCAAATGCTTAAGGTTCGAGTTCGATCAAACCTAACATTTCCTGATGTTCGATCATCTCTAGTGATGACAATGGAACCTGGAGGAAAAAGAGTTCTGGCTGGGGTTCAGGAGCCGGTGAGGTGACGCTTGGGAGCCAGTGACAGTGACAGTTAAAGGTACAGTGACAGTTAAATTGAGCTTCTTTATTATGCTCCCCCTCTGACCCTGCCTGCAGCCAAATTTTCATTTTGGCCAGAGTTCCCCTTTAAATATATATTGCTATATATCCCGCCATTGACAGCCAGTACCATATGCCTTCGTTTGCAGTGGTGTTGTGAATGAAAAACCTGGCCTGTTTTGGACTGGAACTATATAATATTTACTCCATGATTTTTGGTTGGTGACTCTTATATTTGCTCACTGCGGATTTGTCATTACAATATTGTTGATAAGCTGATTATTTTATTCTATATTGTAACTAAGAATTGGAAAAGGTTTCTGATGATAAAACCTTTTCATCTGTCTTTTAAATTAAACCAGTGGGCATCAGCCAGTGAGGGGCTCCCTGCCAGGCATTTCGGGGTACCTTTGGCGAATAGTGATCTCAAGCTCCTGCACAGTGATGTCCTCCCTCCCTAGGCGTCCAGTGCCCTCAGCTGCATAAGGGACATGCCGGCCATCTGGAGAGCAAGTATGTCACTGTGCAGGAGTTTGGGTCACCCCCAATACACTGGCATCCCGCACAGCATCCCCCAAGTGCACCCCTGCAATACACTGTCATTCCACACAGCATCCCCCAAGTCCACCCCTGCAATACACTGTCATCCCACACAGCATCCCCCAAATACACTTTATACTACCAGCAGTCCAGTGCAGGAGGAGAAGGAAAGCAGCCCCAGAGCTCCTGCATGGTGACATCCTGCCTCTCCAGGAAGATTTCGCGCTCAGCTACATAGGAGACACGCTGTCCGTCTAGAGACAGAGGATGTCACTATGCCGGAGCTCCGGGGCTGCTCTCCTTCTCCTCCTGCACTGGACTGCTGGTAGTATAAAGTGCATTGGGGGATGCATTTGGGTGATGCCGTGGGGGGATACCAGTGTGTTGGGGGTGACCTGAGCTCCTGCTCAGTGATATCCTTCCTCCCCAGGCTGCCATTGTGTCTCTTATGCAGCTGAGCACGCTAGCCACCTGGAGAGGGAGGACATCACTGTGCAAGAGCTCCAGGTCACCATTCGCTAAGGGAACCCCAAATACCCAGCATTGATCCCCTCTCTGGCTGCCGCCCACCAGTTTAGAGCAGGGATTCTCATCATTATGACAGGAATCCCTACTCCTGTAACCTTGGTGTCCGAATGTGGTGTCCCACCATGGGTGTTGCTATTGGTCACACCCTTCGTAAAAGCCTGTACTTTTTAAGTGTAAGTGGTGATGTAGTAGAGCCAGAGTTTCGCCACAAGATGTCGTTATTACAAGTATGTATGCTCATCCATTGCACAGCTGTAGTACTCAAAGGGTTATTGTTTGTTTGTGTGTCACATGGATCTGTATGCTAATGTGAATGCTTTCTTCTTCTCACTTATCATCTCTCTCTTTACTTTTCTCATACGCACTCCTCACCCACTCAAAGCACACCTTACATGCGCTGTAGGAAGGAAGTCACATGGATGGAGGAAGTGTAGGCTCTTTTGCCGTTAGACTCTGTAGAGGAAGGACACAAGCCAGAACGCTCTCTACAATGGTCCAGATGTCCCCTGGCTCCTGCCAGGTCCCCAGTAAGCACGACTGTACCACTCTTTCTGCTCTCAATACAGATCTGGATCCTAAACTATTACATATCTTATCAAGTGTAAAGCATTGTATCAAGGCAAAGCTGTATTATCTGCTGCCTACCTCAAGTATGTTCAGAGTAAATAAGATTATATTTATGCTAAAGAGACTCTGTGATTTCTTGTCAAGCACCGACACTGTACACACACACTCCTTGGGTTATCTCCTTTTTCTGTGGGAAGCAGTGCAGATCATCCGGGTGGGTCACTACTCAACTCTGGACCACCGTGATAAGTACCCAAGGGACCCCGCAACTGCCCGGCAGGTCACTGACCACAGGGGAACAAGGTATAGCCGACCCATTAAAATAAAAGCAGGTGTGCCACCATACCTGTGTGCCCAACTGACACTGGCGGCACTGGGCAAGGCTATATCATGGCCAACCACCATAGAACTGGCGTCACACTTAACCATCTGGATCTGGCAAGTGACTGGCTGTATTTTTTATTATCAAACACTAGTCAAGGACAGAACTATTTCAACAGCTGGTAATATTTCATTATACATGATGACATACTAGGGAACTTCAGTAGCCTTTGGAGCGATGGAAAGAGTCGAGTATGCCGGAAGAGCACTGTACTCGGCTATTTCAGTCACTCCATAGGAATGAACAGAGCCGCAGGTCACGTGCCTACTATTCTGTGGATAAGGGACAAGTTAATTTTTCCCGGAATAACCCCTTTAAGATATCTTTTCAGCCAGTGATCAGTAAATATCAATTTAGGCTGCATAAATGTCCATTAACCCTTTAATGACCATGAAAATGTTCTTTTTTGAATTCTCTTTTTTTCCTACTGTTCTTCTAAGATCCATAATTTGTGAGATAAAAACTACACTTCTGACATTTATTCTTCAGGTTACTTTTCTTTTTTTTATGCTTTGTATCATCATATTCTGGCCCCTATAATTTTTTTTGTTTACAGACCTGTGTGTGAGTGCTGTGATCTGTAGTTCTAATAATTACCAATTATAGCAAATTTATAGTTCAGATTTCCTTTCTGCTTTTGATTGGCGGTGTTTTTGGCGGTGTTTTTTTTTTGTTTGTTTGTTTCTTTGTTTGTTTTTTAGTTTAGAAAATAGAAGAGGGTGGTGATTAGAATTTTTAATATTGGGGAATTTCCCCTATATTTTTAACCCCTTTATGACCAACCTAAAATGGCCTAAATGATGAGGCCGATTTGCATTTTTGCATTTTGGCTTAGTATACAGACTTTTTTTTTTTTTTTTTTTAGGAGTAAGTGTACTTTATAATGGAGCTTTGTTATACACCACAAAATGCATGACAGAGGAAACAATACAAGTAAATTACAAATCTATATAACTTTCAGAAACCAGTTGATTTGAAAGAAAAAGATTTTCACTGGACAACCCCTTTAACTTAATTGGAATTTTCAATTAAAGATACACCCAAATGGGCCTAGTATACCTAAACTAGAATAATATACCAACAACCATCATTGTAATGACAGAAATCCAAAGCGCAAAACAATGTCATTTTGAACTCAAAATGACGAACATCATTTTAAAAAATAAAAAACGGAAAATAAAACTGTCATGTAAACGTATGGGAATGGGAATGAATGGGGATATATGGAACCTTTATAACATTGAGATACTGTTTTCTACTTGAAAATCACTGTTGTATTGCTGTAATATGCCTTTCTGTACCCATGTATCTTCACCCCCTAATATATTAGATTTTCCAAATATTAGGATCGGTCACATAGGGAGACATTTCTCAAACTAATTGCGCCTGTTTTTAGTCTAATATACCTAGTTTGCGCTCAAAATAAATCTAATATGAATTTGTGAAGCTTTTTTAGACAAGACTATCCAAATTAGATGTGACTTCTTGAATTAGATTTTTTGTTGTTAATAAGATCGAAAGTGCGCCCGAATTCTTTTTTAGCTAAATTTATTAACTGCACAATTTTTTAAAAAGTCGCATATATTGGCGCATCGCTACGTCTGCTCCGAACCAGGTGAATTTATTAGACTAATTAAAAGACCGTTATTTTTAAGACACATTTACTATGCTATTACACAATTTACATAAATTTTACTAAACACATTAGATTGGAAATTATGCCAAAACATCTTTGACACAATCATGTTTTTAGATTTGTTAGTAAATCTCCCCCTATGATAGTGTCACAGTCATATTAGTGAAATTCTCTTTCATCAGAACTTTTCAGCCCAATAGAAATCCCTTCCAACTTTTTCATACATGCAGTAAAAAGTTACTGCCTCATAATAAAGTCCTATCTGGGGTTACATGTTCTTTAAAGAACATAAAACGTGTATTAATTTTTTAAAGGCTTTTTTAAATTGCTTATTTTTCAGAGTGTATATCACCGGATTAAGCAAAGGGATGAGAATAATATATAGAAGAGAGTAGAACTTGTCCTGTTTCGGAGAATACATGGATGTGGGTCTCATATACAAAGACAAGGTAGTGCCATAAAATACAATCACACAGGTGAGGTGGGAAGCACAGGTGGAGAATGTTTTATATCTGGCCCCTGAAGAGTGGAAATTCATGATATTAAACACAATATACACATAAGATACTGAAGTCAGCATGAATGTGCTCATACCCACCAAAGCTCCCAAAATGTAGGTTGTCATATTGACTAGAGTGGTATCACTGCAGGAAAGCTTCAGCAATGGGGACGCATCACAAAAAAAATGATCAATTTGGTTCGATGAACAAAAAGACAGGTTGGCGACTAAAGCTGTGAATGAAACGGGTTCTAAAAATGCCACGATCCATACCGAGATGACTATAACCAGACAGTTTCTAGAGCTCATGAGTAGGGTATAGTGGAGGGCATGGCAGATGGCCACAAATCGGTCATATGCCATAACGGCAAGGAGAACCATTTCCATGCAAGCAAAGCAAAGGAAAAAATACATCTGGGTTATACAGCCGACTAGCGACGTGATCTTGTTCTGAGTACAAAGCATAAAAAGAAGCTTGGGTAGAGTGGTCGACGTGTAAGAAATATCCAGAACTGAGAGGTTACCCAGAAAGACATACATAGGTGTGTGCAGATGAGAATCAAAGAGGATAGCCATAAAAACTGCAGCGTTCCCAAAGATTATATTCAGGTAAATAAGTAAAAATGATATGAAAAGAGGAACTTGAAGTTGAGGAAGATCAGAGAAGCAGAGGATGGTGAACTGTACAGCATGCGACTCGTTCCTCGCTAACACTTCATACATGGTCTTCTATGAAATGATAATATAAGTCAATGTTTCAGGTGACTACATGTAGTGTTCTTATGTAAGGCTGGGTTCACACTACGTTTTGCAATCCTTTTTTTTTCATCGTTTTTTTGCAGAACCCCCCCCCCCCCCCCCCCCCCCACACACACACACAAAAAACGGATTTAAAAAAACGATGCAATTTTCCATTGACTTTCATAAAATAAAAAAAAAGGGATCTGTGCCTTTAACGGACAAAAAATGAGGTTGACTACATTTTTGTGTACGTTAAAAAAACGGATCCGTTTTGATCCGTTTTTTTATATTTTTTTTTTTATAATTGAAGTTAATAAAAAAATGGATCAAATCGGATGCACACAAATGCATCCAATTTTTTTCATCTGTTTTTTGCAAAAAAACGGATTACAAAAACGTAGTGTGAACCCAACCTTATCATAGGTCGTCTTTCCATGCACATTAACCCCTCAACAACATGTGCCTCATACAAGGATACAGAAGACCTTCAACATTTAGTTACATTGTTTATTGTTCAATTAAACAATGGGCAAAGCCAAGTTATAACTCTTTGTACTGTACAACATGACTGACCTCATGAATGTTTTCTATGCATGACTAATTTTACCAGAACCAGGAGTGGAACCAGCACAAAGAAAGAATATAATGGAAAAATAAAATAAATTAAATAATAAATAAAGCTCGACTGTGAACCCAACCATAGGAAGTAAATAAAATACAACAGTAAAATAGGTATTAAATGCAGATCATGATTGTTATCAGCAGCCGTCTATGCTCCTCAATATTTTCCTGAAGTGGTTCTGGCTATGTCCCCACAACATTTTTTTTTGTGTGAAAAACGTACATATTTTGGTAAAGACAAAACAATATTAATGACCATGATAAGTAATAACATCCATAATTATCAAAAAATTTACATTTTCAGGTAAATGAGAACATAGCGGCTACATTAAAGTCATTAAATGGAAAAAACATCAATGTGCACATTGCAAAAAAAAAAAAAAAAGACATTTTACTATTAGGGTATGTTGACAAACAGTAAAATATAATCCAATAATGTGCTACATTAAAGTCTATGAAAAAGCAGACATCTGTGCATATATTGTAAAAAAAAAATATATATATATTTTTTTTACAAAGAGTGCACCAACCAACTGACCTTTTACTATTAGGCTATGTTCACACACAGTAAACTAAAAAGCAACATATGACAGTAAACTAAAAGCAACATATGACAGTAAAATAGGTATAAAACACGGCTGTATTTTGACTCTAATGATGTGCTACATTCAAGTCTATGGAAAAATTTCTGTGCACGCTTTGTAAAAAACAAATGTTTTTTTTTTCTTTTTTACAATATATGCACAGAGGTCTGCTTTTCCATAGACTTATTTAGGCACATTATTGGATTCAAAATACAGCTGTGTTTTATACCTATTTTATTGTTGCATTTTGCTTTTAGTTTGCTGTGTGTAAACATGTCCAGCACACTACATTTGCCTGTCTTCTAGACAATTTGATCACTCTGATGTGACACAGAACCAAAATAATTCTATCCATTGTCACTAAAGCTATGTTTACACGCTGTCAAAATGTTGGCCTTTTTTTATTCGACAGCCGTCATGAAGTGATAAATAACAGCTGTTATTTGTCATTAAATGAGGGCTGCCATTTTGCCTCAAACATTTAAAAAAAAAAAAAAGTCAGACGTCGGCTATGTTCACACATACAGTAATATTTCTGTCTGTATTTTGGTCAGTCTTTTTTCAACCAAAACCAGGAGTGGGTTGATAATACAGAAACTGGGCAAATCTTTATATTTTTGCCCTGTCATTTCCACTCCTGATTTTAGTTGAAAAGATTGTTGAAATATTATGTGTGAACATGGCCGTGCACTGATTTTTCAGCATGTTTGAACATATTTGTGGTATTTTATCACATGTAGGTCTGGGTGTGTATTGTTCTGGTATATTCTAATATGTCAGGAATTAACATGTTACAGAGAAAACTCAGCAAATCCAGTAATAACAATGAAATATGCCAAACAGATGGAATTGTGGAATTGTGCAATGATCATCATGACTGGTATTTTAAGAATTTCCATTTCCACCAACAAACTTGTATTGTTAGTCAATCCTAGCTTAAAGGTGAAAGAATATATCGTGTCCATTGATAATACTCACTTTGGGGAAATGTGTTTAAAACAACAAATAGCAGATTCTAGGTAGTGAATTATTATGAAGATGCTATTAACCTGCTATATATATAGTGTGATGATATCACGTCCTTAGACAATTCACGCTGTTTTGTTCCTCATAGTATGAATAGATGAATCTAAATAATTCCCACTATAATAAGTCTATTGGGCAAAGTCTATTAGTCTAATGAATTAAATGAGGAAACATCCATAATGTAATACTCTAGAGAGCAGGCTTAGCTCTAGACAACTCGTGTTAGGTTCCAATAATAGGCCAATAACTTTTTCCATTCATCAGATGGCCATATCCATCCATGTCCTTGTTTGTTTATAGAGATTGCCGACCTTCCACCATCCCTCCCTTCTTAAAGGGGTATTCAGCGCTGCAAAAACATGGCCACTTTTCCCCTGTCTTGTCTCCAGGTTGGGTGGGGTTTGAAACTCAGTTCCATTGAAGTAAATGGAGCTTAATTGCAAACCACACCTGAACTGGAGACAAGAGAGGGGGAAAAGTGGCCATGTTTTTGTAGCGGGACAAATGGACCCCACCACCAGTATGCTACCCAGGAGAAGTCTGCACTTAGCATATTCTCTTCCAGCTCAGTGTCCTGTGACATGTCAGAACATTTGGGCAATAGCCTTAAAGTGTACCCATCTTCACACTATGTAAAGGTAACAGCCATTGTTATGAAATACTGCTGTCGTTTTTACATAGTGTTAACATAGCATATGGCTATGTTCACACACTGTAGTACTGCGACCGTTGTTTACTACAGCTGTTGTATTACATGTTCCTGCAGCTGACACTACCACATCTGTTGCAGGAACATTGGGGAGATTTATCAAACATGGTGTAAAGTGAAACTGGCTCAGTTGCCCCTAGAAACCAATCAGATTCCACCTTTTATTTTCCAAAGAGTCTGTGAGGAATGAAAGGTGGAATCTGATTGGTTGCTAGGGGCAACTGAGCCAGTTTTACTTTACACCATGTTTGATAAATCTCTCCCATTATCTTTTTCCCATTTGGATTGCAAGCACATTTGGGTGCCTGCAATCCAATTAAGAATTGAACACAATGTACAGTTCAGCCATACTTTACATTGTGTACACAACTAATTTCTACAGCCACCATTTGCCGAACTGGCAGTGATGCATAATACTAGTAATCTATGGCTATGTTCACATGACATTTTTTTCTGTCCATTTTTTTTTTTTATGAGGTTGGTCATTTTACTTTTTGGACATCAGGAGAGGAAAAGAGGTCCAACAGCACCAGAAAGTCCCAATATGACAGAGAACAGATGCACGCTAGTTGGTCCACAATCCCAATTGGACAAGATATCTAGTAGCAAGGAGTCCAACAGCCTTCGTTTTTTGGACGTCTGTCATTACAATGACGGCTGTTGGTACATTATTCTGGTTCAGGTGGACTGATTGCCCTTTGGGGGTGTCTTTAACCCCTTACTGACCAGCGATATGCCTTTTCACAGCCGTTATTAATGGGCTTTATTCCGATGCATACGCCTTTTAACGGCAGATGTATCGGAAGGCGGCAGAGGGGGGGGGATCAGCTGTCAGTGTGTCAGCGGATCTTTCCCTGAAACTACCCAGAGCGGAGGATTCTCTGCTCCGTGTAGCCTGACCCGTTAAATGCCACTGTCAAATCATGACAGCGACATCTAACGGCTTCCGGTGGCTGCCGTGGGATACTCACGTGATCGGAGGTACTGCAGCGCCATCCGGTCCCCCGATGGCTTCCATGGTAATCCCAGGGGCCTGTTGAAGGCCCCCAGGCTTACCATGGAGATGCCATCATGCTGACAGGCATGGCTGTGCCGATTGCCTGTAAGCATGATGCATAATACAATACACTGCACTACAGTAGTAGTGCAGTGTATTGTATCAGTGATCAAAGATCACTGTTCAGTATTACAATGCTGTACAGTAATGTACGCTAGTGTAAAAGTTTTAAAAAAAGTGCACCAAAACACAAAACACCCCCCAGCCCCCCCAGCCCCCCCCCCCCCATACTAAAAATGTGTTACATTCCCTATACAAAATAAAACATTACATAAAACAGATCAAAACACAAATCCTACACGTTTTTGGTATCGCCACATCCGTAACGACCCAATCTATAAAACTAAATCAATAATTATATCGCATGACACACGCTGTAAAAAAAAACAGTACCAGAATAGCTGTATTTTATCAATCCACTTTAGAAAATAGGTCATAAAAGAGATCAAAAAGACATATACAGTATGTGTAAAACTTGAATATACTACATACACTAATTGAGCACAACTTCCTTAATGCAAAAAAATTCCTTTATTATTAAAAAATAATAGAATAGAAATGTCAAAAACATGAAGAATGAGGGAAAAGGTGATAACAGTACAACAATCCAGGGAAGACACAATATGAATGGCAAAGACAATGAGTAAAGAAATATTACATATATAAAGGGCACAGGTACAATCAATAGTATAAATAACAGGATCCCAAGAAAAAACCCTTGTCACTTTATATTACTGATTTTTTGTACTTTGTATTGCACATCAAATATTTTTTGATGATTTTCTCTAAATCTTTTTATATTCTCTATCTGTCCTATGGACAGTCTTCTTCACTTTAGCACAGTACACAAAAAACACCGTTTCGATTTGACGCATCAAACTTTTATATTTTTAGCATTCTGGTATTTCTTTGTTGAAACAATCTCCTTGTTATAGCTCCTTCTTCCCCTCCTCCTCCCCCCTCCCTTTATATGTTGGCTTACGGAGTACGCTTGCTTCGGGCGGGCCGGGCGGATGTGACATACGCACGGTGTCAGTGTGGGTTGTGCGCGTGCGCGGACTATTTCCTGTTCGCGCGTGCGCATACCCGTTGAGTACCGGGCGGGTGTGACGATGACGGCCAGTGACCGGAAGCAAGCGTCGGCGTTCCGGAAAGCTCATGGAAGCCTCCAATAAGGGATATGAGTATAAATAGAGTGGGCACATGCAATAGAATATGCACAAGCCAAAAAGACAGAAATGGCTGCACATCGCACCCATGGCTGACACGAAAGCTTATTCAGCTACATTTAAAACCAACATCAGAAGTTAGTATATAATTTGGCCAAACTATATTGCCTCATGTACCACGTGCAGGTCTTCTGATACACATGAGTCCCTAACCAAACATCATCACTGTGCCGGTCAGCGACCACAATCCCCGCTAAACGTGCGCAAGCAGAGAAGAGGGGCCACGGAATGGCCCTGCAACCCCATTGTCACAGGACCAGACCCAAAAGGGCACCCCAAACCCCGCAGGCGCCACCGGCGGAAAAAGTGGACGCCAAGCAACACAAGTGTGAACAAGCTCTTACCTCTCTCCATTCCTCTGCAGGTAGAATGGGAGAATACTAGGAGATCCTCCCCTTATGTACACAGGTGCTTCCTGCTAATTTGGATCACATGGGTCTTACACAGCACGAGTGCTAGCCACAATGAAAAAAGGGACAGAATACATAAAATATGCACAAGCCAAAAAGACAGAAATGGCTGCACATCGCACCCATGGCTGACACGAAAGCTTATTCAGCTACATTTAAAACCAACATCAGAAGTTAGTATATAATTTGGCCAAACCATATTGCCTCATGTACCACGTGCAGGTCTTCTGATACACATGAGTCCCTAACCAAACATCATCACTGTGCCGGTCAGCGACCACAATCCCCGCTAAACGTGCGCAAGCAGAGAAGAGGGGCCACGGAATGGCCCTGCAACCCCATTGTCACAGGACCAGACCCAAAAGGGCACCCCAAACCCCGCAGGCGCCACCGGCGGAAAAAGTGGACGCCAAGCAACACAAGTGTGAACAAGCTCTTACCTCTCTCCATTCCTCTGCAGGTAGAATGGGAGAATACTAGGAGATCCTCCCCTTATGTACACAGGTGCTTCCTGCTAATTTGGATCACATGGGTCTTACACAGCACGAGTGCTAGCCACAATGAAAAAAGGGACAGAATACATAAAATATGCACAAGCCAAAAAGACAGAAATGGCTGCACATCGCACCCATGGCTGACACGAAAGCTTATTCAGCTACATTTAAAACCAACATCAGAAGTAAGTATATAATTTGGCCAAACCATATTGCCTCATGTACCACGTGCAGGTCTTCTGATACACATGAGTCCCTAACCAAACATCATCACTGTGCCGGTCAGCGACCACAATCCCCGCTAAACGTGCGCAAGCAGAGAAGAGGGGCCACGGAATGGCCCTGCAACCCCATTGTCACAGGACCAGACCCAAAAGGGCACCCCAAACCCCGCAGGCGCCACCGGCGGAAAAAGTGGACGCCAAGCAACACAAGTGTGAACAAGCTCTTACCTCTCTCCATTCCTCTGCAGGTAGAATGGGAGAATACTAGGAGATCCTCCCCTTATGTACACAGGTGCTTCCTGCTAATTTGGATCACATGGGTCTTACACAGCACGAGTGCTAGCCACAATGAAAAAAGGGACAGAATACATAAAATATGCACAAGCCAAAAAGACAGAAATGGCTGCAGATCGCACCCATGGCTGACACGAATACTTATTCAGCAATTATGAGGCAATATGGTTTGGCCAAATTATATACTAACTTCTGATGTTGGTTTTAAATGTAGCTGAACAAGCTTTCGTGTCAGCTATGGGTGCGATGTGCAGCCATTTCTGTCTTTTTGGCTTGTGCATATTTTATGTATTCTGTCCCTTTTTTCATTGTGGCTAGCACTCGTGCCGTGTAAGACCCATGTGATCCAAATTAGCAGGAAGCACCTGTGTACATAAGGGGAGGATCTCCTAGTATTCTCCCATTCTACCTGCAGAGGAATGGAGAGAGGTAAGAGCTTGTTCACATTTGTGTTGCTTGGCATCCACTTTTTCCGCCGGTGGCGCCTGCGGGGTTTGGGGTGCCCTTTTGGGTCTGGTCCTGTGACAATGGGGTTGCAGGGCCATTCCGTGGCCCCTCTTCTCTGCTTGCGCACGTTTTGCGGGGATTGTGGTCGCTGACCGGCACAGTGATGTTTGGTTAGGGACTCATGTGTATCAGAAGACCTGCACGTGGTACATGAGGCAATATGGTTTGGCCAAATTATATACTAACTTCTGATGTTGGTTTTAAATGTAGCTGAACAAGCTTTCGTGTCAGCCATGGGTGCGATGTGCAGCCATTTCTGTCTTTTTGGCTTGTGCATATTTTATGTATTCTGTCCCTTTTTTCATTGTGGCTAGCACTCGTGCCGTGTAAGACCCATGTGATCCAAATTAGCAGGAAGCACCTGTGTACATAAGGGGAGGATCTCCTAGTATTCTCCCATTCTACCTGCAGAGGAATGGAGAGAGGTAAGAGCTTGTTCACATTTCTGTTGCTTGGCGTCCACTTTTTCCGCCGGTGGCACCTGCGGGGTTTGGGGTGCCCTTTTGGGTCTGGTCCTGTGACAATGGGGTTGCAGGGCCATTCCGTGGCCCCTCTTCTCTGCTTGCGCACGTTTTGCGGGGATTGTGGTCGCTGACCGGCACAGTGATGTTTGGTTAGGGACTCATGTGTATCAGAAGACCTGCACGTGGTACATGAGGCAATATGGTTTGGCCAAATTATATACTAACTTCTGATGTTGGTTTTAAATGTAGCTGAACAAGCTTTCGTGTCAGCCATGGGTGCGATGTGCAGCCATTTCTGTCTTTTTGGCTTGTGCATATTTTATGTATTCTGTCCCTTTTTTCATTGTGGCTAGCACTCATGCCGTGTAAGACCCATGTGATCCAAATTAGCAGGAAGCACCTGTGTACATAAGGGGAGGATCTCCTAGTATTCTCCCATTCTACCTGCAGAGGAATGGAGAGAGGTAAGAGCTTGTTCACATTTGTGTTGCTTGGCGTCCACTTTTTCCGCCGGTGGCGCCTGTGGGGTTTGGGGTGCCCTTTTGGGTCTGGTCCTGTGACAATGGGGTTGCAGGGCCATTCCGTGGCCCCTCTTCTCTGCTTGCGCACGTTTTGCGGGGATTGTGGTCGCTGACCGGCACAGTGATGTTTGGTTAGGGACTCATGTGTATCAGAAGACCTGCACGTGGTACATGAGGCAATATGGTTTGGCCAAATTATAAACTAACTTCTGATGTTGGTTTTAAATGTAGCTGAACAAGCTTTCGTGTCAGCCATGGGTGCGATGTGCAGCCATTTCTGTCTTTTTGGCTTGTGCATATTTTATGTATTCTGTCCCTTTTTTCATTGTGGCTAGCACTCGTGCCGTGTAAGACCCATGTGATCCAAATTAGCAGGAAGCACCTGTGTACATAAGGGGAGGATCTCCTAGTATTCTCCCATTCTACCTG
This sequence comes from Dendropsophus ebraccatus, assembly GCF_027789765.1. Classification (NCBI taxonomy): domain Eukaryota; kingdom Metazoa; phylum Chordata; class Amphibia; order Anura; family Hylidae; genus Dendropsophus; species Dendropsophus ebraccatus. Next base: position 37,035,636 of record NC_091461.1, read on the forward strand.
CAGAGGAATGGAGAGAGGTAAGAGCTTGTTCACATTTCTGTTGCTTGGCGTCCACTTTTTCCGCCCGTGGCGCCTGCGGGGTTTGGGGTGCCCTTTTGGGTCTGGTCCTGTGACAATGGGGTTGCAGGGCCATTCCGTGGCCCCTCTTCTCTGCTTGCGCACGTTTAGCGGGGATTGTGGTCGCTGACCGGCACAGTGATGTTTGGTTAGGGACTCATGTGTATCAGAAGACCTGCACGTGGTACATGAGGCAATATGGTTTGGCCAAATTATATACTAACTTCTGATGTTGGTTTTAAATGTAGCTGAACAAGCTTTCGTGTCAGCCATGGGTGCGATGTGCAGCCATTTCTGTCTTTTTGGCTTGTGCAATAGAATATGCCCCTTGATAAAGTGGTCATCTGCGAAACGCGCGTCGGGGTGTGCCAGGGTAGCAGCAATATGGGTAAGACTTGACTAATATTTGTATGTCTTTTTGGGCTGGTGGCAATCATAGGAGTGTTACGTTTACAGGTCCCAATTGTGTTTAGGCGGTTAGCCTCACATGTACTAATGCACTTATGGATTTTTGTGAGGGTTTTTTCTTGGGATCCTGTTATTTATACTATTGATTGTACCTGTGCCCTTTATATATGTAATATTTCTTTACTCATTGTCTTTGCCATTCATATTGTGTCTTCCCTGGATTGTTGTACTGTTATCACCTTTTCCCTCATTCTTCATGTTTTTGACATTTCTATTCTATTATTTTTTAATAATAAAGGAATTTTTTTGCATTAAGGAAGTTGTGCTCAATTAGTGTATGTAGTATATTTTGGTAGTCTTTTGAGTTTTCCTTGTCATATTGGTATTGATTATTTGCAGGGTATACTATTTTGCACATGCGATTTATTTAGTTTTTTCCCTGTAAATTGGAATTATTGTTGTATTAATGGGTAAAACTTGGTATCAATAGAAACTACAGATCTCCCGCAAAAAATAAGCCCAAAACCATCTTTGTCGCGCAAAAGATAAGAACACTATGGATCTTGAAATGTGGCGACAGTTTTTGTGGGGTTTTGCTAGGAAGATAGTTTCTATTGCGCCAAAGTGGTAATAGTTTAAAAAAAAAAACCTACACAAATTTGGTAACCGTAGTAACCAAGAGAATACAAGTATTATATTATTAGTGACCGCTGATTCAGATTTTTACGACGATTTTTGGGCTCTATTCTACTGCCATCAGCTTTTTACAGCGACGGCACAGAATAGTGCAGCGGTGCCGGTAAGGCCCGCAGCCCCCTACTCTCAGCTACCGGAGGTAGCTGAGGGGTTGGGGTAGAGTGTGGGGTCAGTCCCGGTCGGTCCTCGCACCGGCAATCGCCGTTATTAACAGAATAATGGCGCCCACCGGTAATAGGCATTTCCGACGCAGCTAAACACTTTTATCTCTTTTCAGCATGAATCGGTGAGAGGAGATGAAAACATGCCCCCCCTGTCCCCAGGAATAACCCTAGTGACCCGGTCACTGACCCTCCTCTCCCTGGGCGGCCATCTGATCCAAGGTGGCCGCCATCATCACTGTGACCAGACTCTGTTTACAGTGATAGATTCCTAAAAATAATCAAAGCCTCATTCTCTCTACCACTGGAGGTGGCAGAGAGCATGGGGCAATGCTCAGGGACAACCCGGTGTTGTCCGGGTACAAGCGATCAGCGGTATATACTATATACCGCTGATCACTTGTTCCAAATGCTGCCGGCAATTTTTATCCCGTCACCAAAGTCAAGTACTCATAACCACTCCAGTTTACCTGTAACCTCTCAGATTACCCGTCACCGCCCCATATTGCCTGCCACCACCCCAGATAGCCAGTGAACATCCCCTATTGCCTGTGACCACCCCAGATAGCCAGTGAACACCCCCAGATTGCCCGTCACCACCCCAGATAGCCAGTAAACACCCCTAGATTGCCCATAACCACTCCAGATAGCCAGTAAATACCCCAGATTGCCTGTAACTACCTCAGATTGCCACAGGCTGCCCAGAACCACCCCATATTACCTGTCCCCACCCCAGATTGCCTGTAACCACCCCAGATTGCCTGTAAACACCCCGCATTGCCCGTACCACTCCAGATTGCCTGTAAACACCCCAGATTGCCTGTAACCACCCCAGACTGCCTATAACCCTCCAGGTTGCTCGCAAACACCCGACATTGCCCATCATCTCCCCAGATTGCTTGTCACCTCCACAGATTGCCCGTCACCCCCTCAGATTGCCCGTCACCCCCTCAGATTGCCCGTCACCACCCCAGATAGCCAGTGAACACCCACAGATTGCCCATCACCACCCCAGATAGCCAGTGAACACCCCCAGATTGCCCACCAACGCCCCAGAAAGCCAGTAAGTACCGCTAGATTGCCCATAACCTCCCCATATAGCCAGTAAACACCCCCAGATTGCCCGCAACCACCCCAGATTGCCCATAACCACACCAGATTGCCTGCGACCACCCCAGATTGGCACAGACTGCCCGTAACCACCCCAGATTTCCCATAACCACACCAGATTTTATGTCACCACCCCACCAAGATTTTCCATTACCACCCTAGATGACACTCCGTAACCAAAATGACACTCCTTACAGTGGTTTATGCCCACACATGAAGTACCATTGTACTCAGGAGAACCTTGGTTACAAATTTTGGGGAGCGTTTTCTCACCTGTTTCTTGTGAAATTTAGAAATTTTAAACTAAACAAACATATTATTGGAAAAATTAAATTTTTTTCATTCTTACTGTCTAATTTTGAATACTTTTCTCTCATACCTGTGGGGGTAAAAATTCTCACCACACACCAAGATGAATTCTTTGAGGGGTGTACTTTCCAAAATGGGGTGACTTTTGTTTTGTTTTTTTTCTGCTAACACTACAGGGGCACTACAAATGCACCTGGCGCTCAGAAACTTCTTCAGCAAAATTTGAACTGGAAATGCTAATTGGCGCTCCTTCCCTTCTGAGCCCTGCTGTGTGCCCATACAGTGGCTTATGCCCACATTTGGGTTACTGTTGTATTCCAAATAAACTGCGTTACAAATTTTGGGATGTCTTTTCTCTCATGTTGCTTGTGAAAATGAGATACTTCAAAGGGGTTATCCAGTGCTACAAAAATATGGCCACTTTCTTCCAGTGACAGCCCCACTCTTGTCTCTAGCTTGGGCGGGGTTTTGCTGTCAGTTCCATTGAAGTGAATGGAGCTTAATTGCAAACTACACCTGAACTGGAGACAAGAGTCCTGTTGTCTCTGAAACAAAGTCACCATGTTTTTGTAGCACTGGATAACCCCTTTAATCTAAACAAATATATTATTGGAAATTTTCTATTTTCCATTTTTTTTACGGCCTAATTGTGAATACTTTCCTCCAGCCCTTGTAGGGTAAAAATGCTCATTATAACCCGAGATTAATTCTTTAAGGTTTGATAATTTGTTAATACATTTCTAAGCCCGGTAACACCCTAAAAAAGTAAAATATGTTTACGTAATGAAATCAGAATAAAGAGGACATATTGTTAATGTGACTTAGTAATTAATTTATGTCATGTGACTTTCTTTTTTTTAGAAGCAAAGAATTTCAAAGTTCGTAAAGTGCTAATTTTTCATGGTATTTTGATGCTTTTCACAAAAAAACACACAAGACAGTGACCAAATTTTGCCACTTACATAAAGTACCATATGTTATGAAAAAAATCTCAGAATCGCTAGCATACGTTAAAGCATCACTGAGCTACAGTATAAGCGCATAAAGTGAGACAGGTCAGATTTTGAAAAATGAGCCTGGTCATTAAGGCCCAAATAGGCTTGATCACTAAGGGGTTAATTAAAAAGTCCATTGAATATAATAGGAAGGACAGTGAAAGGAAAAATAATTGTCATGATCATTATTTTGACATCGATGCAAACAATGTCTTATTTATTACACTCTGTGCGTTGGGCGGCCATCATTCCATGGACTTCCATTCCATTGAGGTCAATTAAAATGCGATAATAACAGACCTCATTTTGAAAAGAAAAAGTGGACGCCTTTTCTATTTATTTTTTTTTCAACTTAGTGTAAAATAGCATCTAGATGTAATGTAGGCAGTTCATATATCCACAAAGAGTAGTTGCAAATGATAATGTATGACAATGCTGCCCATCCGTTTATTCTGCGCCTTGCTTATGAAACTTATTATAGTGCTTGAAAAGCACTATATTGTAATCCGTATTCTTCTTCTTCTTCTTCTTCTTCTTCTTCTTCTTCTTCTTCTTCTTCTTCTTCTTCTTCTTCTTCTTCCGTTTCTTCTTCTTCCAGCAATTTTTCTGCGCGTAATACAGCCCGAACCGCTTTACACACAGATTCCGTTCAAACTGCGTTTTGAAGCCCTCGGCGGTGTGAGGTGTGCTATCTATTTTTCGTTTCGATCAGATTTGTCGTTTTTAAGAAATTTATGTTTAAAGACCCCAAATTTCCCATAGAAAATAATGGCCCATTGCAAATAATGGCCACACTCTAACCGCTAACAGCCAATCACAGCACATATGCAAATAGCTGAGATATAGCAGCCAATAGGAACTCTAAGGTCTTGTCAGGCATTGTATCACAAAATCCACAGTCACATGTCCACTATTGGCCAATAGAAGATGTAATACATGGAAGGTCCTTAACGATTTTGTCTTAGTGACATGAGTAAGGTTGTCGTGGTAAGCAATGATTTTTGCCATTATAAGTACCCAGATCGCTCTTAAAGGGACCCAGGTCGCCCTTAAAGGAACGCAAGTCGCTCTTAAAGGGACCCAAGTTGCTCTTAAAGGGACGGGAGCCATGTCGCTCTTAAAGGGACATAAGTCGGTTTTTAAAGGGACCCAAGTCGCTCTTAAAGGGACGGGACCCAATTCGCTCTTAAAGGGACGGGACCCAAGTCGCTCTTAAAGAGTCCCATGTAGCTCTTAAAGGGATCCAAGTCGCTCTTAAAGGGACGGGACCCAAGTTGCTCTTAAACGGACGGGACGCATGTTGCTCTTAAAGGGACCCGAGTCACTCCAAAAGGTATGGGACCCATGTCGCTCTTAAAGAGACCCATGTCGCTAGAGCGACCTGGGTCCCTTTAAGAGCGACTCGGTCCCTTTAAGAGCGACCTGGGTCCCTTTAAGAGCGACCTGGGTCCTTTTAAGAGCAAAATATGTCCCTTCAAGAGTGAAATATGTCCCTTCAAGAGCAAAATGGGTCCTTTTAAGAGCGACCTGGGTCCTTTTAAGAGCGAAATATGTCCCTTCAAGAGCAAAATATGTCCCTTTAAGAGCGACCTGGGTCCCTTTAAGAGCGAAATGGGTCCTTTTAAGAGCAACCTGGGTCCCTTTAAGAGCAAAATACGTCCCTTTAAGAGCAAAATGGCTCCTTTTAAGAGCGAAATTGGACCCTTTAAGAGCGACCTGGGTCCCTTTAAGAGCGACCTGGGTCCCTTTAATAGCGATCTGGGTCCCTTTAAGAGCGAAATTGGTCTCTTTAAGCATGAAATTGGTCCCTTTACGAGTGAAATTGGTCCCTTTAAGAGCAAAATATGTCCCTTTAAGAGCGAAATGGGTCCCTTTAAGCGTGAAATTGGTCCCTATAAGAGTGAAATTGGTCCCTTTAAGAGCGACCTGGGTCCCTTTAAGAGCGACCAGGGTCCCTTTAAGAGCGATCTGGGTCCCTTTAAGAGCGATCTGGGTCCCTTTAGGAGCGATCTGGGTCCCTTTAAGAGCGAAATGGATCCTTTTAAGCGTGAAATTGGTCCCTTTAAGAGTTAAATTGGTCCCTTTAAGAGTGAAATGTGTCCCTTTAAGAGCGAAATATGTCCCTTTAAGAGCAAAATGAGTCCCTTAAAAGCGTGAAATTGGTCCCTTTAAGAGTGAAATTCGTCCCTTTAAGAGCGAACTAGGTCCCTTTAAGAGCGACCTGGGTCCCTTTAAGAGCAACCTGGGTCCCTTTAAAAGTGACCTGGGTCCCTTTAAGAGCGAAATGGGTCCCTTTAAGCGTGAAATTGGTCCCTTTAAGAGTGAAATTGGTCTCTTTAAGAGCGACCTGGGTCCCTTTAAGAGCGAAATGGGTCCCTTTAAGAGCGATCTGGGTCCCTTTAAGAGCGAAATGGGTCCCTTTAAGCGTGAAATTGGTCCCTTTAAGAGTCAAATTGGCCCCTTTAAGAGTGAAATATGTCCCTTTAGGAGCCAACTGGGTCCTTTTAAGAGCGACCTGGGTCCCTTTAAGAGCGAAATGGGTCCCTTTAAGAATTAAATTGGTCCCTTTTAGAGCAACCTGGGTCCCTTTAAGAGCCAAATATGTCCCTTTAAAAGCAAAATGGGTCCCTTTAAGAGCGAAATGGGTCCTTTTAAGCGTGAAATTTGTCCCTTTAAGAGTTAAATTGGTCCCTTTAAGAGTGAAATGTGTCCCTTTAAGAGCGAAATATGTCCCTTTAAGAGCAAAATGAGTCCCTTAAAAGCGTGAAATTGGTCCCTTTAAGAGTGAAATTCGTCCCTTTAAGAGCAAACTAGGTCCCTTTAAGAGTGACCTGGGTCCCTTTAAGAGCAACCTGGGTCCCTTTAAAAGTGACCTGGGTCCCTTTAAGAGCGAAATGGGTCCCTTTAAGAGTGAAATTGGTCCCTTTAAGAGTGAAATTGGTCTCTTTAAGAGCGACCTGGGTCCCTTTAAGAGCGAAATGGGTCCCTTTAAGAGCGATCTGGGTCCCTTTAAGAGCGAAATGGGTCCCTTTAAGCGTGAAATTGTTCCCTTTAAGAGTCAAATTGGCCCCTTTAAGAGTGAAATATGTCCCTTTAGGAGCCAACTGGGTCCTTTTAAGAGCGACCTGGGTCCCTTTAAGAGCGAAATTGGTCCCTTTAAGAATGAAATTGGTCCCTTTTAGAGCAACCTGGGTCCCTTTAAGAGCCAAATATGTCCCTTTAAGAGCAAAATGGGTCCCTTTAAGAGCGAAATTGGTCCCTTTAAAAGTGAAATTGGTCCCTTTAAGAGCGATCTGGGTCCTTTTAAGAGCGACCTGGGTCCCTTTAAGCATGAAATTGGTCCCTTTAAGAGTGAAATTGGTCCTTTTAAGAGCGACCTGGGTCCCTTTAAGAGCGAAATGGGTCCCTTTAAGAGTGGAATGGGTCCCTTTAAGAGCAACCTGCGTCCCTTTAAGAGCAACTTGGGTCCCTTTAAGAGCGAAATATGTCCCTTTAAGAGCAAAATGAGTCCCTTTAAGAGCGAAATTGGTCCCTTTAAAAGTGAAATTGGTCCCTTTAAGAGCGATATGGGTCCTTTTAAGAGCGACCAGGGTCCCTTTAAGAGCAAAATTGGTCCCTTTAAGAGTGAAATTGGTCCCTTTAAGAGCAACCTGGGTCCCTTTAAGAGCAAAATATGTCCCTTTAAGAGCAAAATGGATCATTAAGCGTGAAATTGGTCCCTTTAAAAGTGAAATTGGTCCCTTTAAGAGTGATCTGGGTCCCTTTAAGAGCAAAATGGGTCCCGTTAAGCATGAAATTGGTCCCTTTAAGAGCGAAATGGGTCCCTTTAAGAGCAAACTGGGTCCCTTTAAGAGCGAAATATGTCCCTTTAAGAGCAAAATGGGTCCCTTTAAGAGCAAAATTGGTCCCTTTAAGAGCGACCTGGGTCCTTTAAGAGCGAAATGGGTCCCTTTAAGAGCGAAATGGGTCCCTTTAAGAGCGAAATGGGTCCCTTTAAGAGCAACCTGGGTCCCTTTAAGAGCGAAATATGTCCCTTTAAGAGCAAAATGGGTCCCTTTAAGAGCGAAATTGGTCCCTTTAAAAGCGACCTGGGTCCCTTTAAGAGCGACCTGGGTCCCTTTAAGAGCGATCTGGGTCCCTTTAAGAGCGAAATGGGTCCCTTTAAGCGTGAAAGTTGTCCCTTTTAGAGTTAAATTGGTCCCTTTAAGAGCGAAATATGTCCCTTTAGGAGCAAAATGGGTCCCTTCAAGCGTGAAATTGGTCCCTTTAAGAGTGAAATTGGTCCCTTTAAGAGCGAAATATGTCCCTTTAAGAGCAAAATGGGTCCCTTTAAGAGCGAAATCGGTCCCTTTAAAAGCGACCTGGGTCCCTTTAAGAGCGACCTGGGTCCCTTTAAGAGCGATCTGGGTCCCTTTAAGAGCGAACTGAGTCCCTGTAAGAGCGATCTGGGTCCCTTTAAGAGCAAACTGGGTCCATTTAAGAGCGAACTGGGTCCCTCTAAGAGCGACCTGGGTCCCTTTAAGAGCTAAATGGGTCCCTTTAGGAGCGAAATTGGTCTCTTTAAGCGTGAAATTGGTACCTTTAATAGCAAAATGGGTCCTTTTAAGAGCGACCTGGGTCCCTTTAAGAGCAACCTGGGTCCCTTTAAGAGCGAAATAGGTCCCTTTAAGAGTGAAATTGGTCTCTTTAATAGCGACCTGTGTCCCTTTAAGAGCAAAATGAGTCCCTTTAGGAGCAACCTGGGTCCCTTTACGAGCGACCTGGGTCCCTTTAAGAGCGATCTGGGTCCCTGTAAGAGTGAAATGGGTCCCTTTAAGAGAGAAATGGGTCCCTTTATGTGCGACCTGGGTCCCTTTAAAAGCGACCTGGGTCCCTTTAAGAGCGAAATGGGTCCCTTTAAGAGCAAGCTGGGGCCCTTTAAGAGCGACCTGGGGCTCTTTAAGAGCGAAATATCCCTGGGTCCATTTGGTAGCGACCTGGGTCCCTTTAAGAGCAAAGGGACCCACGTCGCTCTTAAAGCGACCCAGGTCGCTACTAAAGGGACCCATGTTGCTCTTAAAGGGACGGGAGCCAAGTTGCTCTTAAAGGGATGGGACCCAAGTCGCTCTTAAAGGGACGGCACCCAGGATTAAAGTTAAAATGAAGTCACTGGTAAAGGGGCGCTCTTTTCAAGCACTATGTATTTCCCTGGAAATGCTAATCTAGTTGATTATAAAAGAGCAATGATATCATGTTATAACTAGAGATGAGCGAACCTCCAGCGTGCTCGAGTCGATCTGAACCCGAACTTTTGGCATTTGATTAGCGGTGGCTGCTGAAGTTGGATAAAGCCCTAAGGCTATGTGGAAAACATGGATATAATCATTGGCTGTATCCATGTTTTCCAGACAACCTTAGAGCTTTATCCAAGTTCAGCAGCCCCAGCTAATCAAATGCCGAACGTTCAGGTTCTGATCGACTCGAACCCGAACCCAGTTCGCTCATCTCTAATTATAAAGTTGTTCTAGGTGCATAGCTAGAACTGTGCCACTAGAGGGCATCCTCACCCTTTAGTTCAGACCAGTGATATTTTTAGTTCTTTCCATTCTTGGTTACTTGGTCAATTTAATTACAGTTACTTGAAAAGTCAAGTGAAATAAAATTTCACAAGGATTTCCTTGAAGTTTATGGAAAAATTAAAGTTTCACTGCAGTTGTAAGAAAAACTTTTGACATGTCAGAGAGACATGTGAAAAGTTTTGATCTGTCTGAGTGTTCAGACCTGTACCAATCGGGAGAACGAGCTGGGAGAGGACTGTGCTGCCGCGTGGTCAGCTCCCCGCTCTGTGTCATTGGAAACAGTCTGGCTCACACATTATATTCCTTGACTTGATAAGGTAGCGGTATTGGTCATTGATATGTTCGGACTTTTTGTATAGAGTATTTTACACATGCTTTCACAGATCGTCAAGGAACATTGTATGGCTAGGTTCACACAATGTCCAAAAAGGGAAAAAGACGTCCGCTTTTTGTGTTAAAAAAAGACATCTGTTATTGCATCATTTTAAATGACATCAATAAATTGCTTTAAAGTGGATGGAATAACGGACGTCTTAAAAAACTGACATCTGGTTCCTCTTTTTGGACGTTCTGTAAACATAGCCTATATGTGTTAACTCAGACTTAAAGGGGTTGCCCAGCGAAATTCTCATGATCAGTATGGGGTTTTTGGTTTTTATATAGCGATATACTTATACGTTCACTACTTCACTTATTATTATATATTTAATCACTTTTTATTTATTATATTTCAATTATAATCATGTTTTTACTATTTTCACTTTCTTATATACACATATACACATATAATTTTTTTCTATAGTAATAATTGTTAGGTAATTGTTTATAATTATGTTCACATGACATTATCGCTAGAGTAATTGTTATCCAGGCTCTTTAATGTATACGATGGCTTGGTAGCTTTTCCATGTAAGTTTCAGCATTACAGATAGTACAGCCACTATTAGCCAGAGTCCCGTGACCAAGCATCCCCGGGCGTGCGCATTGGGGCGGTCGCTGACGCTGTCGTCGCATCCGGTCGGCCTCAGTACCTGATGTGCGCATGTCCGTGACGTTTTCGTTGCGGACATGCGCACTTGAGGTGAGTTGCCAGACCGGATGTGACGCGGCCTCCGCTTCTGGTCCAGTGCGCCGCAGTCCCGGAAGGTGCAGGGGTGTCAATTAGAATTGAGGCATATTTAAGGGGGTGAGATTAGAAGTGGGCAGTTCCCGAGGAAGCGTGCAATAGCGAAACGTACGTAGGAACGGCTCGTACGGTGTCTGACAATATGGGTAGGTGCAATAAGCTCTAAATCAGGGGTCTCAAACTCAATTTACCCGGGGGCCGCTGGAGGTAGAGTCTGGGTGAGGCTGGACCGCATCAGGGTTTCCACAAGAAAAGCTCTTACAAAAACATTCCAATGTCATCAAATGTTTTTATTTTTTCATCTGTTAAAACCACATATAGTTGCTGACTAGAGAAATGTAATTATTATTATTCAGATTCAAATGGCAGTTCCTTAACATTTAAATTTCTGAACATGAATGGAACTTTGAACATAAACTTCTGAATGGAACATTGAACATGGCTTCTTCTGCCTACTTCTTGCTGCCAGAGATCTGGCAGCGCTTACTCTGGCATAGCCGAGCCACATTTGGCTTAAGGGAGGAAGCAGTTGAGACCCTCAGTAGGGCTTGAAGATGCTCATCAGTAAGTCTGGACCTGTACTTGGACTTATTAAAGTTCAAGGTAGAGAAGAGCTTTTCGCACAAATATGTGCTCCCAAAAAGACACATGGTCCGCTTGAACATTTGTGAAAGCTCAGGGAAGCTGGGGGGCAATTCCCTCAAAAATTGCCCGAGCTTGTCTGCTTTTCCACTCACCTTCCTAAACTTGGCTTTGAGTTCAGAGTTGCACTGCAGGTCAATGAGCTCCATTTGATGCACAGGAGGGGCATCTTGCACATCAAAGGAGAAGGGGTCCGCAAAAATTTGAAATGTCGCTCTGTGCGTCTTGAAGTCTGCAAATCTGTGATCAAATTCCTCCTGTAGCTTCAAAATGACATCCACATACTCCTCACCACTGAATGGTGTGCCTGCATCCATGAGTTCCTTGCATGCTGGGAAATGGCAAAGGTTTGTCTGAGAAAGCTGGGCTTTCCATAGCATAAGTTTTGTAGAGAATGCTCTGACGTTGTCATAGGCAGCACTGACAAGTTGCCCCTGGCCTTGTAACTTCTTATTCAGTACATTAAGCTCATGTGTGATATCAACCAAAAATGCTAAGTCCATGAGCCATTTTGGATCACTTAGCAAGGGAACAGCAACCCCGTCTTTCTCCATGAAGGCTTTCACATCTGCTCTCAACTCTAAAAATCTCTTCAACATGTTTCCCCTGCTGAGCCAACGCACCTCGGTGAAGTAGAGCACATCCCCATATTATGACTCCATTTCCTCTAAAAAAGCACAAAACCTTCTATGCTTTAAGCCCCTAGATCTGATTTGGTTGATGCATTTCACAACGAAAGACATCACATTGTCAAACTTCAGGCATTTGCTGCAAAGGGCCTGCTGATGGATAATGCAGTGCAGAGCAATGGCCTCCTCCACACCTTCCTCTTCCAGTTTTTTCTGAACAAGTGCCACCAGTCCATTTTTCCTCCCTGTCATTGATGGCGCTCCATCAGTTGTTATTCCAACAAACCTCCTCCAAGGCAAACCAGCATTCTCAATGGCATCACACAGCTGATGAAATATCTCCTGAGCGGTGGTCTGGCCATGCATTGCAATCACTGTGAGCAACTCCTCTATGACTTCAAAATTGTCATCAACACCACGAACAAAGATTGCAAGCTGGGCAGTGTCGGTAATGTCTGTGGTCTCATCAAGAGCGACTGAGTATACACTGAAACATTTTGCTTTCTCACACAGTTGATCATAAATGTCACTTGACAGGTCAGATATGCGCTCTGCTACGGTGTTGGCAGAAAGGCTGATGTTGCTAAACTGACTTTTTTTTTCTGGACAGACAATACTTGCAGCCTGTAATATGCAATTTTTTACAAATTGACCTTCTTTGAATGGCTTTCCTGCTTTAGCGATCATTTCACTAACCACGTAGCTAGCTTCGACTGCTGCATCATTCTCTTTGGTTGCTTTCTTAAATAAATTTTGTTGCCTCAATAGATTTGTTTTAAGATTAGCAACCCTTTTTGCTCTCTCATCTCCCTGGTATTTTTCATACTCTTCAGCATGTCTAGTTATGTAATGACGTTTCAAATTGTATTCTTTGTGCACTGCAACTTTCTCTGTGCAAATAAGACACGTCGGGATGCTCCTATGCTCAACAAAGAAATATTGCACTTCCCACTTTTCCTGAAATTGTCTGTGCTCATCACCAACCTTTCTCTTCACTGCAGGCTTAGAAGAAGACATGTTTGGGGTTGTGTAATATATATTCACTTGGTTTCACTGCACTGTGTTTAGCCTCTGAGCTGAGCAGCAATTTTTTTTCTGGGGGGTCCAAAAATTTTAAGAGGAAAAAAATAAACAATACGTTTACCTAATTCCTGTTTTAATCTGATAATTTGAATGTTGTTGTGCAATCATTGTAATAGAAAAGAGAAAAGTGATCCACCTTAAAACGATGCAAGAAAAGCGACCCTCCCTAGCCACGCCCCCATAGCCACTCCACTACAGTCACCACATGCTGCTTACTGAATAGTGCCCTATACAGTATCCAATCCCAATTATAGTGCCCTGTATAGTATCCAATCCCCCCATATAGTGCCCCACATAGTAGACAATGCCCCCATATAGTGCCCACATAGTAGCCAATCCCCCATATAGTGCCCCACATAGTAGCCAATGCCCCCATATAGTGCCTCACATAGTAGCCAATCCCCCATATAGTGCCCCACATAGTAGACAATGCCCCCATATAGTGCCCCACATAGTAGACAATGCCCCCATATAGTGCCCCACATAGTAGCCAATCCCCCCATATAGTGCCCCACATAGTAGAAAATGCCCCCATATAGTGCCCACATAGTAGACAATCCCCCATATAGTGCCCCACATAGTAGCCAATGCCCCCATATAGTGCTCACATAGTATCCATTGCCCCCATATAGTGCCCACATAGTAGCCAATGCCCCCATATAGTGCCCACATAGTATCCAATGCCCCCATATAGTGCCCACATAGTATCCAATGCCCCCATGTATGCCCACATAGCATCCAATGCCCCCATATATGCCCACATAGTATCCAATGCCCCCATATAGTGCCCACATAGTATCCAATGCCCCCATATATGCTCACATAGCATCCAATGCCCCCATATATGCCCACATAGTATCCAATGCCCCCATTTAGTGCCCACACTATCCCACCTGACCCCCCCCCCAGGCCACCATCCTCACACACACTGCCAACCCCCAAGCCTTCCCACCCCCTGGCCGCCAATAGAATACTCACCAGCTTGCATCCGATCGCAGGGGAACAGCTGCCGGGTGACGTCCGGTGTAAACAAGAGGCAGAAGAGAGGCACCGCAGGAGCGTGGAGCCGCCGCGGCCATCCATCCAATGAATGAGGGGCTGGATGACGTCACTCAGCGTCCTCAGCGTGCTGTACGTGCTGGGATCCGGCCTCAGGGGAGAGAGGGCAGCGCTAACACAGTGAGTGCCGGAGCGGGGGGGGGATGTTCTGGGGGCGATCGCTGTCTCGCCTCGGGCCACATATAATGCGGCACACTGGGTGAGGTGGGGGCCGCAAACTAGTGTCCCGCGGGCCGCAGTTGGCCCGCGGGCCGCGAGTTTGCGACCCCTGCTCTAAATGTTATAATGGCCATTTGGTTTTGGTTGCCTATGTGTTTAATGAAACTGAGGCAGTATTAGGGCAGTACAAGATTTTATGCACCTTGTATATATATTCCCATATAGAAAAATTGCTGTGGGTGACATACTTTATTGCAGACACCTGTTTTATATCTGTTTTTACTGTGGTCATACTTTTAAACTTCATTTAATATTGAGAAAGCTTTTTTATGTATTGGTACCTACTATATATAATAAAAATTATTTGTATTTTCATGAACTAAGTCCATGTCTTTCTTCTATTGTATACAATTTTAATTTGGGTAGTTTCAAACGATAGAGTGACATCTGGTGGTGTAGGCTGGTACTACAACCCATATTTTAAGATCATTTCTCATATCTATCACAAACCAGTGTGTGTAATTCATGATCAGTATGGGTCTGGATTTTTTTTTTTTTTTAATAACAACAGTGACACTTTAAAAACACTCTGTCAGTAAGTTTATGTTGTTGTATCTAAGAGTAGCATAAACTAGTGACAGAGAAGCTGAACAGAATGATGTATCACCTACATTGTTCTGTGCAGCTGATCCAGAGATATCCTCCTGAATAACATGGACAATAAGTAGTCCTCTCCATTATGTGCATGAGCCCAGCAGTCCTCAATATTCATGAGAAGCAGAAAACTCCGCCCACCAGCTGCTGATTGGCAGTTATCTATCCATGCTGTGTACTGTCAATCAGCAGCTGGAGGGCGGGGGAGGGGTGCTGTGAGAATCCTATTCTCCTGCATATTAGGAGAAAGGCTGAACAGAATTATGTAAGGAATACACCCTTATATCACTAGCATATGCTGCCCTCGTTTAATGTGGAATAAACCTAATGACAGATTCATTATAAGAGGATATTCATATGTGCTCTATACACTGTGGATTTGGACATGCTGTGGGTTTTAGGCGATGTTCCCACTGGAGGATCATAGCATATTATGCTTTGTTTTATTTATACTGATTTACACATCCTGAAGTCTGCAGCATAAATTGTGCAATATATACAGTACTTCTGAATATACCATTGTACTACAAATATTCATGTGGTGGTATGAGCCTCTGGTAGCTTGTTTGCTAAGCTTTGGTGTTTGTGTTTGTGGAGAGGAACAGCCCTATGCAGGTTCCCAATGTACAGGGGAGTACATGCTTTATTACAGGAGATAGATGAACTACCACTACATTATACATACAACCTTACAACCACTATACAGTGTATTACACTTTATATATGGAGGACTTACACCATCTACTGGTCATTATGGAGCATTGCAGCTTGAGAATTCCAAATTGAGGTATTACAACGGTCCCTCAAGTTACAGTATCCATTTGTTTCAGGACACTGATTTAATTTACAAAGTTTGTTTGCTTGGAAACAAGTATTCAGCGCTGAAGTCCAAAATTTTTAAAAAAAAATACTATTAAAGGGGTAGTTGACCATTTTTTCTTTCTTTTAAATCAACTGATGCCAGAAAGTGCCCGGGATTTTTAATTTACTTCTATTAAAAATTTCAAGTCTCCCAGTACTTATCAGCTGCTGTATGTCCTGCAATAAGTGGTGTATTCTTTCCAGTCTGACACAGTGCTCTCTGCTGCCACCTCTGTCTGTGACAGGAACTGTCCTGAGCAGGAGCAAATCCCCATAGTAAACCTCTCCTGCTTTCCAGACTGGAAAGAATACCATTTCCTGCAGGACACACAGCAGTTGATAAGTACTGGAAGACTTAAGATTTTTTAGTATAAGTAAATTACAAATCTCTGGCATTTTCTAGCACCAGTTGATTTGAAAGTGAAAAAAATGGTGAACTCCCCCTTTAACTTGTTTTTGTCTAACCAGTAACTTGTTATTGTCACTCAGACATGTGAAAGTTTTAATTGGCCTCCAATCACCAGAGCCAGTAGAATCTCATGGCCGAGCGTCTCACTCTCTTAGTAAGGGTGTCTTTAAACAGACAGATTTATCTCACTGATTTTTGAAGCCAAAACCTAAGCCAGGAATGGATTTGAAAAGAGGAGAAATCTCAGTCTTTCCTTTATGACATGTTCTCTGTTTATCTGTTTATCAAAAATCTGTCAGATAAACCTGTGTACAGGTACCTTAAGGGCCCTATTCCACAGTAACGATAATCGGCCGGATCGGCCCCATTTGGCCCGATTCGGCCGATAATCGGTGAAATAAAGAGAACGATCAGCCGATGATCGTGTCATCGGCTGATCGTTCATTTAGGGCCAGACCTAAAATCATCGTTCCCCCACCGCGCATCGCTACGGTTGAATAGCGGTATTGGCTGAGTGTGGCCTGTCAGCTGACCGGCCATTCAGAAGATAGAGCGCGCAGGACCCGGGGATGAAGACAGCGCGAGAAGCCTGGACAGGTAATGTATTACTGCTGCTGCAAGGGCTGCAAGGATATCGATAACGATGTCCTTGCAGACCTCGCTCAACGATCATCGGGCCGTGGAATAGGCCCAGTAAACGAGCGGCGATCTAGCAGATCGCCGCTCGTTTACATCGTTGATCGGGCCCTCCTCGGCCCGTGGAATAGGACCCTAAGTCTATGGAGCCCATCTCCTTCTTTGAGTCTGGTAAAGCCTCAAGAGAGGGAGTAAAGCCACATGCTGTTGCCAGCTCTATCTAGATGGGGGTCTGGACACAGACTGTGACCTATCAAACTTATGACATGATAACATCATCTTAAATTTACATAATTTACTATAAATATCTGATTGATATGGGGCCAGCACCTCTATGAAGAATGGGGTTACCCTAACCTGCCTGGTTAAGTGGTTGCTCAGTTGGGATCTATATCCCCCCCAAAAAGTAGTTAAGAAAGAGAGACTCTCATACTGTATGTGCAGCCATCTCTCTGTTCATATTCTGCCTGGACGCAATGACTTCCCCCTTAGGAACCCTCATTTTCCACATAAGCGATGGTCGATGCATTTTTTCAGAAACATGTTGTGTATTTGCCATATATTTCTATGTTGGGAATACTGTCCCCATGTTTGGAATATGCCTTTCAAGCCAGGATGACACAGGGAAGACCATTGTATGTTTAATATTATGGAGCCATTGTAACTTTAGGGACCACTGTATGTGTATTAGGCTATTCAAAAACCACTGTATAGGTATTAGGCTTTTCCAGGCTATACCCCTGTTTGTGGATTAGGCCATGACACTGTGTAAAAGACACAGACACTGTGTAAATGTTGCAGATTTGTTGCATAGAATACAAAAGCATGCATTCAATAGGATAGATTTTTTAATGTTTTATTATTGAAGTATAAAGAAAAAAACAAGGTGTCATGTTTGCTGAATATGCACCGTAAATGCAGTGTGAATTTAGCCTGATTAGAATTGCAGAGGAAGCCATTCATGTCTTTTCAACCACCATCAGGTACATTGCTTTGGGTTTTTTACCTTTAAGGAGATCTGTCACCCCAGAGATGAGTCCAACGCCCATAGAGAATGACTGGATCAGTCATTCTCTATGGGTGTCGGACTCATTTCTGGTGAGCGTGTGCATGGCTTACGATGGGGAGGTAGGGGTATAAGTATAAGGGGCTTCAGCAGGGGGTCGGGTGGCCTTCACCCCGGCAGCTGGTGTGACAGGTCTCCTTTCACGGATCAGTGATGGCGTGGGCAAGCCGTCCTTTTTTTGGACCACCATCCAGTTCCAACGTAAAGCGCCAGTCTATTCCCGAGCACCGACATGCTTCAGAGCACTGGGGGCAGGCCAGTGTGACAATCTTTCCTTCCGTCTGTGATGCATCTCCATTGATTCTAACTAGGAACCTCATTGTTGCCACATAAGTCCACAGGTTGTGTGTGATATTATAGCCCAGCACCATTGACTTCAATAGAGATAAACAACAATATCAGTCACAACTAGAAATTAGCAAATTTACAGTAATAATGTGGTGTGGTGTGTAATAGTGTGGTGTTATTGTTTATTTGTGTATCACATGGATCTGTGAACCTATGGGAATGTCTTCTTCTCCTCTCCTATCACCTCTCTCTTTACTTCTTCTGATGCACTCTTCACTCACTCACAGCGCACCTTAGATACGCAGAGGAAGGAAGTCACATGGGTAGAGGAAGTGTATGAGTCTTTTGTGTTTGACATTGTAGGGGAAAGACGCAAGCTAGAAAGCTCCCTACAGTGGTCCACTTGGGCCCTGGCCCTCTGCCAGGTCCCCCTACCTTAAAAGAGTTAGTCTTAGTCAGGTTTCTGTATGAGTAGGAAGACAAGACACAGCTAACAGTTTCTCCTCTGTTTACTCTACGCGACACTATGCAGTGTTAGACCCCTCACAGGAGACGACAAGTCAGAGATCATCTTAACCTACGCCGTGGACTAGGAGAGTCACAGTGCAGAACAGTTTCCACAGACAGCAGTACGCTAGGAAGTGATCCGGATAGAGCAAAGTTGCTAAGAACCTAGGAACTCTATCTCGCAGCGCGGTTGTCAGCAGAAAATCATCAGCATTCCACTCATCTCAGGTAACAAGGTCTGGGGCCTTGTTTCTCCCTCTAGGACGGGTCCCCCGACACTGGTAGGGCATTAGGTGGTGCGAACACGCAAAGGTCAATATACGGGCACAAGTATTCTCTTCTTCTCCTAAGTATTCTTCTACCTCATTCTCCAACATCCCAGCAGAGCACAGTACTACTTGGGTTGGGACTCTCACAACATCCTCTACTCTGATTTTTTGTGTCTCTCAACACACAACTCAGTTAGCCCGACAGTACTCTTCACTGTATTCCTATCACAGATCTGGTTGCTGTATTATCAAGTGTACTACTGAGTGTATTATCAAGTGTCTTATCAAGTGTTTTCTCAAGAGAAATGTATCCTGTAAAAGCAAAGCTGTATTACCTGCTGCACACAAGTACTTTTAAAGTAAAACAAGATAATTTATGGTAAAGAGACTCTGTGATTCTTTGCCCTGCACCAACACAGTGTATACTACATCCTTGGGGCATTTCTAGAGATGAGGGAACCAGCCAGATTTCTGGTTTGTATGAATATGAAATCTCGGCGGCTGACTCCCGCTGCCTGCTCCCTCCGTGCAGCGGGTGGATACATTGTAAGGAACGCCTAGAAAAGTTCCCAGTTTTCCAGGTGTTCCTTACAATGTATCCACCTGCTGCACGGAGGGAGCAGGCAGCGGGAGTCAGCCGCCGAGATTTCTGATTCATACGAACCAGAAATCCGGCTGGTTTGCTATCTCTAGACATTTCCCCTTTCTGTGTGTGGCAGTACAGATAGTCCGGATGGGTCAACACTCCACTCTGGACCACCGTGATATCATCCCAAGGGACCCCGTAGCAACCCGGCAGGACACTGACCACAGGGGAACAAGGTACAATCGGCCCTTTAAACTAAAAGCAGGTGTGCCATCATACCTGTGTGCCCAACCGGCTTTGGCGTCACGACATAACATCACTGGGCCCAGCTGTATCTCGGCCAACCACCATAGATCTGGCGTCACACCTCAACACCTAGCAAGTGACCAGACGCTCCTCCGACATAACACCTCAGGGGGTCACCACAATAACAAAGCCAAGGGCTTTGTTATCTCGGAAATCCACTCATCAGCCTTCTGCCTTTTTAACTCACTGCTGCTACGGGTGCTGGGAAAAGCTGGATCCAGTCCTAGGAAACTGGGGGAAGTTTCCCAGGACTGGATCCAGCTTTTCCAAGCACCTGGGGAGGAGCATCAGGGAGTTAAAAGACAGCCGGCTGATGAGTGGATTTTCAAGATAACAAAGCTTTTGGCTTGGTTATTTCTGTAAATTCACTCATATCTACTCCCAACCTAAGGACAGGGAGGCACTATGGGGGAGCTTTATCAAACATGGTGTAAAGTGAAACTGGCTCAGTTGCCCTTAGCAACCAATCAGATTCCACCTTTCATTCCTCACAGACTCTTTGGAGAATGAGAGGTGGAATCTGATTGGATGCTAGGGGCGACTAATCCAGTTCTACTTTACAACATGTTTGATAAATCTCCCCCTATATCTATGAAAAATCCAGTATAACCCCTTCAAGCTATCCGTTCCGTAAAGAGTAAAAGATGCATTCCAGACGCTTGTTACTGAATCCTGGACATCAACCTGCACCGAAAAAATGATCCAGCCTAGACAATACCACATCACATACACAGTTACACAGTATCTCATTGCATGATGATGTCATAGAAAACAGTAATTTGAATACAATTCAGAATACAAAAGCCATTGATACAGAGGCCCCAAAGTATTTTATTCCTCCAATATAAGTGTAAGGTGTTGGTTTCGCCCTTACATATGCACATGGTGTCTCTCCTCAGCCCTTGGTCTAGAGAGAAGAAAAGAGCATAGCTCTCCCAGAGTAATGAAAAGATTAACACCTATTAGTGCGCCACTTAACATCTACAAAAGTAGTTATTTTACAGTTCTTGGCCGACTGATTGATGACATCCTGTAGAAAGATTTCAACACTCCCTGCTACTTCACAACTGACACAGCTTTTCCCAGCAAGCCTTGGACTAGAGCACACAAAGTCGCTGCACCTCAGGCAATGGCAATAAACCTGCACGGCTGATTTTAGCTATAAAGACTACATTCATGGCTGCTAATAAGATGGGTTTCTTAAAAAAATGGGATCATTTAAGAGTAAGATTACATATGTAGACGCAGTAATTGTCCACAGGATTATGGCCCTTTTCTTTGTGAATTTTTTTTTATAATAATAAAAAAAAATTGTATAATAAAAAATCTGATAATTAAAATCCTTTCTATATGCCCTATTATGGCGTCTGGGTCATACATGGAATTGTGTCCCCTACCATGTAGATCTGAGCAGCCAATCATGTATTTTGTCTGACTGTCATGTAAGGCTGGGCTTACACTGCGTTTTTGCAATCCATTTTCTCGTCCTTTTTATGAAGGAAAAAAAAAAAAAGCATGAAAAAATTAATGCATTTGTGTACATCCGTTTAAACCCCTTCCCTCCGCAGGACGTACCGGCACGACCTGCGGGGGGGGGGGGGAGGTTCAGAGAGGGGCTGTGCCGTGGTTTGGTAATTCTTGGTAACTATACTACAACAAAGGACTCAAATAGTAAGTTTATATGCCCAATTACAAACACATTGCCTGCAGCAGATGTTTGCTCTAAGAAAAGTAGCAAATGTCTACTGATTTGGGACTAAAGTTCAGCTGATGATGTCCTTGCAAGAGATGACACCTGAGGATTACATGTCTGCACAATAGGACATGCTGTAGTGCAGATCAGCAATTGCAGAATGGATAACTCTAGATGTAGTGGTCGGTGAATGGCAGACCACTACGGAAGCACAAAGTGCTGTCCACAATAACGGATCCGCGATTGAGGACTTGTGAATGAGGCCTACAGCTCTACTTTAAATGTATGGAAGGCCATGTTACTGTGGTGTCCCCCCAGAGGATGTTGTAGCGGTGGGACGGCCACTTGCTAGATGGAAGTGTGACGCCACTTCTATGATGGATGGCCGAGATACAGCCGGACCTTAAAGTTTTGTCATGTAACGCCAGTGCTTGGTGGCCACACAGGTGTGATGGCACGCCTGCTTTTAAGGTGTAAGGCCGGTTGTACCCTTTTCCCCTGTGGTTGGTGTCCTGTTGGGTTGCTATCGGGTCCCTTGGGATAGTGTAGTCACGAATGATGTAGTCACGGGTGGCCAGATTAAATGACCCTCCCGAATAGTAGGACTCGCCACCCACAGAAAGGGAAAATGTCCCAAGGTTGCGGTGTATATGCTGTGCAGGTGGTAGTGAATAATCATCGACGCCGTGGATAACGTTGACTTGATTTACTATGGGCAAATGTGCAACAGGTGATACATATGAGCTCGGATACACATCTTGACAAAGTTCCAATAAATACTGAGACATAGAACCACCAGATCTGCTTGATAAGTGCTAAGTAGGATGTAGTAGAGTTGGTAAGGTTGTACTGAGGTAGCGTAGTAGAGAGGAGGGTGCAGTGAGAGCCTCAACCCAAGTAGTAATGTGCTCTGCCAGGATGTTGGAGTTTAGTGTATAGAAGAATACTTGTAGAAGAAGAAGACAACCTGTGCTGCTGTATTGACCTTTCTATAGTCTTCACACCACCTTATGCCCACTAGCTTTGGCTTAACCGCAGGCCCGGGACAAGGAGTTTTGGTGCCCTAGGCAGAGAAGGCAAATTGCGCCCCCCCCCGAACCCAGCGTTATCAGAATCGGCGGTCAGTTTCCCTAAAGGCCCTATTCCAAGGAACGATTGTCGGGCCATATTCGGCTGATAATTGTCCTGTGGAATAGTAGGCAACGATCAGCCGACATCGTTCATGTCGGCTGATCGTTGCGTCGTTTGTCTTTCAAGCATGTTGAAAAACAAACGACTGATTCTATCATTTTACTGCAACACATACTGTACATGCCTTCACCACTGCAGTGGGATCCGATGCCTTGCTAAAAAACATTTTTATCACAGGTTGAGAGTGTCAGGGAGGTAGGTCTGTGACAATGTCTGTGCACGCCCTGCTCTATGGCTGCTGCATCTTCAGGTCGTCTCCACTCCTCCAGCTGTCACTTATTCTGGAGGACGTGGCAGCTTGAAGATACAGCAGTGGCCAGAGAGCAGGGCGTGCACAGACATCGTCACAGACCCACCTCCCTGGGATAAAAATGTTTTTTAGCAAGACACGGGATCACACAGCAGCGGGGAAGGTTTGAGACAGCAACTGTATTGCTTCCCACTGTGCCAGTGCTCCCCCTGTGCCCCCATGTAGTAGACAAGCCCCCAAAGCACCCCATATAAATTGGTTTGCCAAATATGTGCCCCCATACGGTATAGGAGATCTTCTTTGTGCCTCCATTTAGGTAGGGTTTAGTAGTGGAGGTATTGTGGATAAGGGGTGTAGTAGTACAGGTATAGATGAGAGGTGTAGTAGTGGAGGTATTGTGGATAAGGGGTGTAGTAGTACAGGTATAGATGAGAGGTGTAGTAGTGGAGGTATTGTGGATAAGGGGTGTAGTAGTACAGGTATAGATGAGAGGTGTAGTAGTGGAGGTATAGTGGATAAGGGGTGTAATAGTTCAGGTACAGATAAGGGGTGTAGTAGTTCAGGTATAGATAAGGGGTGTAGTAGTGGAGGTAGAGTGGATAAGGGGTGTAGTAGTTCAGGTATAGATAAGGGGTGTAGTAGTACCGGTATGGATGAGTGTTGTGTCAGTACATGCAGGGAGTTGCAGTGTTGTCACAGGCTGACAGCTAACCTGTGACAACACTACAACTCCTTGCATGCACTGACAGCCTATGACATCACTACAACTCCCAGCATGTACTGGCAACCTGTGGCAACACTACAAACCTGTGGCAACACTACAAATCCCAGCATGCACTGGGATCCTGGGAGTCAGTACATGCTGGGAGTTGTAGTGTTGTCACAGGCAAGCTGCCAGTACATGCTGGGAGTTGTAGTGTTGTCACAGGCTGACAGCTAACCTGTGACAACACTACAACTGCCAGCAAGTACTGGGAGGGATACACACACATACACTCACTCACTCTCACACATACATGCATACATCCACTCTCACACACACATTCCCATGCAGGCACTTACATTTCATGAGGGATCTCCTTCTAACTTCCCAGCACCTGCAGCTCCTCTGTCGTCCTCCTCACCGGCACTATGCTCTCCCGCCCCTCCCCCTCCTGTCCTGCACAGACAGGAGACTGAAGCCATGAGGTGAGAGCCGGTGAGACCTACAGACTGCTGACAGGGGAGGGAGCACGACCCCAGACTGCATCCTAGTGAGAAGGACAGCTCTGTAAAAGTCTGTTCTTCTCACTAAGCAATGCAGTATACAGCCAGCAGCACCATCCCCTCTCTGTGAGTCACCTGGCCCCTACAGCACTCCCGTCAATGCGGCCCTGGTTACAGTGCAGGGTGGGCTGGCGGGCGAGCGGGGGACAGGATGGATGGGTAAGAAAATTAATTACCCATCCAGACTGCGCCCCCTGTAGTTTTGCGCCCTAGGCCATCGCCTACCCCTGCCTACTCTTTGTCCCGGCCCTGCTTAACCGTACTAATGGGTGACACAGGCCCCAGACCTTGTTACTTGGGATGAGCAGAGTGCTGAGGGTTCCCTGGCTGACACTCAGAAAGATAGAGTTCATAGACTTTCTAGTAACTTTGCTCCACCCGGATCAGTTCCTAGCTCTTTGGCTCTTTTGTGGATACTGTCCTGCACTGTGGTTACTCCTAGTCCTAGGGTTGAGATGATCTGTTGGCTAGTCCTCTCCTAAGAGGTTTAACACTGCATTATGCAGGGTATAGGTACTTGAAGAAAGAAGTTTGTTATAAAGCATTGTCCTGCATCCTACCCATACAGGGCACTGACTAAGACAAACTCCTTCTTCTGTAGAGGGGACCTGGTAGAGGGCGAGGGCCCAGGTAGAACCACTGTGGAGAGCTATCGGAGCTGTGTACTTTCTCTTCAGAAGCTCAATAAGAGTCCTTCTTTACCCAAGGGACTAACTTCCTATCCAGCATGTAATGTGCTCTGTGTTTGGGTGGAAAGAGTGCAACAGAAGAGCAGAAAGGGGAGAGGTAATAGGACAGAAGAAAGTAAAGATCCTACTGGTTTGCAGATTCTGGCACACAGAAATACAATAATCCTTTGAGACACTTCAGCTGTGCGGCTTTCAGCCTTCAATACATAATACAGTGACATCTAGTGGTCATCCCTTAATACTACTTGGGCTGCAATAAGACTACAAAAAGTACAGACTTTTGCAAAGAGTGTAAACAACAGTAACACCCCTAATGGGACACCACATTACAGTGCTAGAAGTGATATGCTGACACAGGAAATTTCACGTTTTGTCATCTTGCCACTTGCACAGCCAGTCAGGAGCCTCAAGACAAGTAGAGACAGTAATCTGCACGGATCAAAACGGATCCGTTTTTTTTACGGACACAAAAACGTAGCTGACACTACTTTTGTGTCCGTTAAAAAAAAAGGATCCATTTTGATCCGTTTTTTTACAATGGAAGTCAATGGAAAAACGGATCAAAACGGATGCACACTAATGCATCCGTTTTTTCCATCCATTTTTTGCAAAAAAACGGATGAAAAAAACGGATTGCAAAAACGCAGTGTGAACCCAGCCTTAGTTGAAGGCACAGTCGATATATAGGTAGCAGTAGAAACAAATTGAGAGGGCACTCACCGGTATAGACGTATCCTTTATTCTTCGTATTCAAGCATAAAAACACATAGATTTTGCAGGCGGCATGGACATCAAACACCTTTTATGATAGGTATAGGAATAGGTTGCAGCTTTTTTGTGCACTACCCGAACAAGTGCGGTAGTGCACAAAACAGCTGTAACCTCTACCTATCACAAAGGTGTTTGGCGTCCATGCCGTCCTCAACAGCTGGTTTTATTCTTGAATATAAAGTATAAAGAAAAATTGGCCTCATTCTCTCTCTCTCTCTGTTTCTACTGCTACCTATCTAAGGAGCCCACCTTTAATTCTCCTGCTCTGATTTAGATCATTCTAAGGCTAAAATCAGGTTTTGGGTACACTTAATATTAAGAGTATTGGAGTAAGTGCGGCGTTCCTGGCTCTGTTGTATCGCTGTGCCTCTCCTGGCGCTGCGCACTGTGATAAATTATATCATAATGTGCTATAATATTACAAGTATAGGAAGGTAGAAGGAAGGATGAAGGAAAGAGTTCCGCAGGAAAGAGCCCACATCCCTGCTGCGTCTGCCACCCATCCTATGGGGATGGTTGGGTTGTGGCCTAGTATGCTGGCTCCTCTATCGGTGGAAGCAACAGCCGTCATTGACGATTCGTATGGCAGTGATGTGGAGGAGATTTGCTGTACCATGGGCCCCGGGCTGTACACAGAACTTGTCCACCATGCCATAGCTATTGTTCACCTTAAAGGGGGAGTGCGACGGTAAAAAATTATTCACAGAATAACACACATTACAAAGTTATACAACTTTGTAATGTATGTTATGTCTGTGAATGGCCCACTTCCCCGTGTCCCACCACCCACACCCGTGTATCCGGAAGTGTAGTGCATTATACATACCTGATCCGTGTCGACACGCGTCCGCCATCTTGTGCCAAGAACAACACTTTTATAGCACCTATATACAAGTTTCCCATCCATAGTGCCTAAAATGGTAATAATGCGGTATTAGTTCCCTTACTAGAACCCCATAATAATGCCCCATAAAAAAGTTGCCCCCAAACAGTAGTTACCCCATTATTTCCCCTACACAGTAGGTAATACCATAATAGTGTCCTATATAGTAGTTAATTCCCACAATAGTGCCCCACAAATAGTTCCAACAAATTCTCTCAATACTGTGGAGTAATGCCACACAAATAGGCAAATAGTTAATAGTGCCACATAGTTCCACAAAAAGTTTCCCATAACACCCCCCATAAAACATGACACACACACATACATACAGTATATACAGGTGTGGTGCACCTTTCCGTTGTTTGCCTCAGGCAGTAGAGAGGCTTGATTCTCTTTGGGGTGCTAGGACTTTCTTCAGCACCTTCTTTGTGCTCATTAGCAGAAAACTAATTTAGCTAATATCTCAGGACCTGAACCTCAGATTCACAAAAGGGGCACATTGTACTGGGAACTTATTGCAGCATCTGCCCCCGTATTCTGCCTTCCTCTTATGTATATAGCAGTGCAGTCACAACCTTTCTTCCCAACATTTCATTCCCGGAGACCCCCCTTTAAGTTACTCCCAAAGTCCTTCCAGCAATCCTATAAAATAGAATAAAACGCCCATTTATATGAAAGTCTACACTGGCCCAAAAGTGCAGTCTATCACACATGAGTGGTACCCATCACAGAGTAAGGAGAGGACCAGATAAAACACACAGGACCCAACATAAAGATTTAGAAATTTTTTATTGCAACATTGTAATAATACATTACCGGCCTTTATTACATTAAACATGGTCACAGTGACTCTCAGGTCAGGCTGGTGGGGACCACAGAATTCGCTGCGGTCATTCACAGCCGTCCAGTATCTTCCTGAATTAAGAGCCACTGAATCTAAAGATCCAGAGGAAGGCGAAACAACCCCCCGGAGAGTTATACCTCAGGGGGAAAAAATTCCTTCCTGATCCCACAAGTGGCGATCGGATATCTCCCTGGATCCCATCTGGCCTGCTGCATATTGCTGTATAGAGGGAGAGAAATACATGAAATCAACATATACAAAATACAAAAAAATGTACCCGGTGCTGCCCGGGTACAGGGCCGTTTTAATACATTGGCGGGCCCGGTGCACAAACCTCAAGAGTGGGCCCCCCCTCTTCCCTTTCAGCGCCCCCCCCCCCCCCCCCCCGCACGTTATCAGAATCGGTGCTCCACACACAGTATAATGCCCTGAATGTGCCCCCACACTGTATTATACAAAAGGTATAACACTATTTCCACCATACAGTGATTACATATTACATGAAAACTGAACAGAACTGAAAGATATCACCAATGATACCATTACATAATACTGCCACACCATGACCACTATCACTACAGACCCTATAACAGAAAGAAGTTACATCCAGTGACTCACATGGGGCGTCTTCTCCGATCTGTCACTTTTTCTTTTTTTCTCCATCCAGCATGGGCCACCTTGATGTCTCTCCCGACTGTGAATCCTCTCTCCAGAATCTGCCAGAGAAACATTTTAGGCTTCTACACATACAGTAGTTAGGTCCCCTGTAGCCCTATATAGTAGTTACCTCCCTCTGTACCCCTATATAGTAGTTACCTCCCTCTGTACCCCTATATAGTAGTTACACCCCTCTGTACCCCTATATAGTAGTTACACCCCTCTGTACCCCTATATAGTAGTTACACCCTTCTGTGCCCCTATATGGTAGTTACACCCTTCTGTGCCCCTATAGTTTTAATGTGTCCCTTAATAAGTAGATATGCTCTGTGCCCCAGTATAGTAAGGTCCCTATATAATATAGGACACTCTGTGCAGCCCCAATGTAGTATAGACCCCTGTGTGCTGCCCTCAGTAGTATATACCCCTTGTGTGCTGCCCTCAGTAGTATATACCCCTTGTGTGCTGCCCTCAGTAGTATATAGCTCCCCCTGTGCTTCCCCCCCCCCCGTAGTATAAAGCCCCCTATGCACTTTCCCCAAAAAGTATCTAGTCTCCCTGTGTGCTCTCCCCCTGTAGTATATAGCCCCCATTGCTCCACCCTAGTAGTATATAGTCCCCTGTGCTCCCCACAGTGGTATATAGCCGCCCTGTGCTTCCCCCCCAGTGGTATATAGCCCTCCTGTGCCCCCCCAGTGGAATATAGCCCCCCCTGTGCTCCCCTCCTCCCTCAGTGGTATATAGCCCCCCTGTGCTCCACCCAAGTGGTATATAGCCCCCCTGTGCTCCCCTCCTCCCCCCAGTGGTATATAGCCCCCCTGTGTTCCACCCTAGTGGTATATAGCCCCCCTGTGCTCCCCTCCTCCAGTGGTATATAGCCCCCCTTCATAGTATATAGCCCCCAGTGCTCCACCCCAGTAGTATATAGCCCCCTGTGCTCCCCACAGAGGTATATAGCCACCCTGTGCTTTCCCCCCAGTGGTATATAGCCCTCCTGTGCTCCCCCCAGTGGTATATAGCTCCCCTGTGCTCCCCCCCAGTGGTATATAGCCCCCTCTGTGCTCCCCTCCTCCCCCCAGTGGTATATAGCCCTCCTGTGCTCCCCTCCCCCCAGTGGTATATAGCCCCCCCTGTGCTCCCCTCCTACCCCCAGTGGTATATAGCCCCCCCTGTGCTCCACCCAAGTGGTATATAGCCCCCCTGTGCTCCACTCCTCCCCCCAGTGGTATATAGCCCTCCTGTGCTCCCCTCCCCCCAGTGGTATATAGCCCCCCTTGTGCTCCCCTCCTCCCCCAGTGGTATATAGCCCCCCCTGTGCTCCACCCAAGTGGTATATAGCCCCCCTGTGCTCTCCTCCTCCCCCCAGTGGTATAAAGCCCCCCTTGTGCTCCACCCCAGTGGTATATAGCCCCCCCTCCGAAGTATATAGCTCCCAGTGCTCCACCCCAGTAGTATATAGCCCCCTGTGCTCCCCACAGTGGTATATAGCCGCCCTGTGCTTCCCCCCCCAGTGGTATATAGCCCTCCTGTGCTCCCCCCCAGTGGTATATAGCCCCCCCCTGTGCTCCCCCCCAGTGGTATATAGCCCCCCCCCTGTGCTCCCCTCCTCCCCCCAGTTGTATAAAGCCCCCCCTGTGCTCCACCCAAGTGGTATATAGCCCCCCTGTGCTCCCCTCCTCCCCCCAGTGATATATAGCCCCCCTGTGCTCCACCCCAGTGGTATATAGCCCCCCCTGTGCTCCCCTTCTCCAGTGGTATATAGCCCCCCTCCATAGTATATAGCCCCCAGTGCTCCACCCCAGTAGTATATAGCCCCCTGTGCTCCCCACAGTGGTATATAGCCGCCCTGTGCTTCCCCCCAGTGGTATAGAGCCCTCCTGTGCTCCCCTTCAGTGGTATATAGCCCCCCCTGTGCCCCCCCAAGTGGTATATAGCCCCCTCTGTGCTCCCCTTCTCCCCCCAGAGGTATATAGCCCCCCTGTGCTCCCCCCAGTGGTATATAGCCCTCCTGTGCTCCCCTCCCCCCAGTGGTATATAGCCCCCCCTGTGCTCCCCTCCTCCCCCCAGTGGTATATAGCCACCCCTGTGCTCCAACCAAGTGACATATAGCCCCCCTGTGCTCCCCTCCTCCCCCCAGTGGTATATAGCCCCCCTGTGCTCCACCCCAGTGTTATATAGCCCCCCTGTGCTCCACCCAAGTGGTATATAGCCCCCCTGTGCTCCCCTCCTCCCCCCAGTGGTATATAGCCCCCCTGTGCTCCCCTCCTCCCCCCAGTGGTATATAGCCCTCCTGTGCTCCCCTCCCCCCAGTGGTATATAGCCCCCCCTGTGCTCCCCTCCTCCTCCCCTTAGTAGTATATAGCCCCCCTGTGCTCCACCCAAGTGGTATATAGCCCCCCTGTGCTCTCCTCCTCCCCCCAGTGGTATATAGCCCCCCTGTGCTCCACCCCAGTGGTATATAGCCCCCCTGTGCTTCCCTCCTCCAGTGGTATATAGCCCCACCTCTGTAGTATATAGCCCCCTGTGCTCCCCACAGTGGTATATAGCCGCTCTGTGCTTCCCCCCCCAGTGGTATATAGCCCTCCTGTGCGCCCCCCCTCCGTAGTATATAGCCCCCCTGTGCTCCCCTCCTCCCCCCAAGTGGTGTATAGCCTCCCCTCCGTAGTATATAGCCCCCAGTGCTCCACCCCAGTAGTATATAGCCCCCTGTCCCCCCCATGGTATATGGCCCCTTTTGCTCCTCCCCCCCTATGCTCCCCCCATAATGTATAGCCCCCCTGTGCTCCCCCTACCATATAGTATATAACATAAAAAAAAAAATCACTTATACTCACCTGGGTCCCTGCGTTCCTCTTCACTTTGCATCTTCTGGCCGGACCGCTGCGTTCACTAGAGGCCGCTCTCCCCTTCTCCTGGCGGCGACGTAAAGACGTCACTCAGCGCCGACGCTAGAAGGGGAGTGCGGCCTCTAGTGAACGCAGCGGTCACAAGAGTGACTGACAGGGAGAGAGCCAATGACTCTCTCCCTGTCAGTGCTGCTGCTGCTGCACGGTGTCTATGAGCGCTCGTTTTACGAGCGCTCATAGCTACAGTGTAGAGCGCAGCAGCGAGGGGGGGCCTCAAGGGGCGCCATCGGGATGGGTAAGAAGATTAATTACATACCCATGCCAATGGCGCTCCCCCCTGACATTGGTCGCACATAGCTAAGGCCGGCCTGGTCGGGGGGGGGGGGGGGGCCCTTTAACCAGTGGCCCGGTGCACGTGCACCATTGGCCCTATGGTTAAAGCGGCCCTGCCCGGGTATAACGTGTCAGTGTGTTAATTAGATTTGTTCTAAGGTGCCCAGGAGGCCAAGCTAAAGGTATTGTTTCATCTGAGTTAATCAGTGGAATTAGTGTATACCTGTACTGCATAGTTGGAGGGGTTCTGTATACCCACATTGTGTATA
The DNA here is from genome assembly GCF_027789765.1 of Dendropsophus ebraccatus. NCBI lineage: Eukaryota > Metazoa > Chordata > Amphibia > Anura > Hylidae > Dendropsophus > Dendropsophus ebraccatus. The sequence continues at coordinate 37,066,902 of NC_091461.1, forward strand.
GTTTTTAGGGGTCTCGCATATCTGTAGTGCATAGTTGGAGGGGTTCTGTATACCCACATTGTGTATAGTTGGAGGGGTCCTGTATACCTGTAGTGTGTAGTTGGGGGGGGCTGTATACCTGTAGTGTATAGTTGAGGGAGGTCCTGTATACTTGCAGTGTATAGTTGGTGAAGGTCCTGTATACCTGTAATGTATAGTTTGGGGGTCTTGTATACCTGTAGTATATAGTTGGTGCTGTATACCTGTAATGTATAGTTGGTGGAGGTCTTGTATACCTGTGATTTATAGTTTGAGGGTCCTGGATACCTGTAGTGTATAATTGGTGGAGGTCTTGTATACCTGTAGTATATAGTTCAGGGATCCTGTATACCTGTAGTGCATAGTTTGAGGGTTCTGAATAACTGTAGTATAGAGTTGGTGGAGGTCCTGTATACCTGTAGTGTACAGTTTTGGGTTCCTGTATACCTGTAGTGTATAGTTTGGGGTCCTATATACCTGTAGTATATAGTTGGTGAAGTTCCTGTATACCTGTATTGTATAGCTTTGGGGTCCTGTATACCTGTAGTATAGAGTTGGTGGAGGTCCTGTATACCTGTAATGTATAGTTTTGAGTTCCTGTAAACCTGTAGTGTTTAGTTTGGGGTCCTGTATACCTGTAGTATATAGTTGGTGGAGGTCCTGTATACCTGTAGTGTAAAGTTTGGGGGTCCTATATACCTGTAGTATATAGTTGGTGGAGTTCCTGTATACCTGTAGTGTATAGCTTTGGGGTCCTGTATACCTGTAGTATAGAGTTGGTGGAGGTCCTGTATACCTGTAATATAAAGTTTGGGGGTCCTGTATACCTGTAGTATAGAGTTGGTGAAGTTGCTGTATACCTGTAGTATATAGTTGGTGGAGGTCCTGTATACCTGAAGTATATAGTTGGTGGAGGTCCTGTATACCTGTAGTATATAGTTTTGGGGTCCTGTATACCTGTAGTATATAGTTGGTGGAGGTCCCATGCACCTGTAGTGTATAGTTTTGGGGAACTGTATACCTGTAGTGTTCTGTATACCTGCAGGGTCGTATTTACCATTAGGCACCCATGGTCTGGTGCATAGGGTAGCACCTTGCAGAGAGGCAGTACCCTCCCGTTCAGACTTGTCTTTTTGAGGGGGGTATGGCGGTATTGGTCAGGTCTGGTATGGCGGTGTTTTCCAGTCAAAGTATGGCGGTATTGGTCAGGTCTGGTGTGGCGGTGTTCTCCAGTCACAGTATGGCTGTATTGAACTGGTCTGGTATGGCAGTGTTATCCAGTCACAGTATGGCGGTATTGGTCAGGTCTGGTATGGCAGTGTTATCCAGTCACAGTATTGCGGTATTGGTCAGGTGTGGTATGACAGTGTTATCCATGCACAGTATTGCGGTATTGGTCAGGTGTGGTATGACAGTGTTATCCAGTCACAATATGGTGGTATTGGTAAGGCCTGGTATAGCAGTTTTTTCCAGTCATAGTATGGAGGTATTGGTCAGGTGTGGTATGACAGTGTTATTCAGTCACAGTATGGCGGTATTGGTCAGGTCTGGTATGGCAGTGTTATCCAGTCACAGTGTGGTGGTATTGGTCAGGTCTGGTGTGGCAGTGTTTTCCAGTCACAGTATGGCGGTATTGGTCAGGCTTGGCGTGGCGGTGTTAAATGTGACATGTGGAGCTATTACCTACCTATCCTGATGCTAATTGGTGAGTGAGGATGGGGCGTCTTCAGGTTTAGTGCTTAGGGCAGCAGCAGCTGGTAATACTGTCCTGTATACATGTACTGTATAGATGGAGTAGGGGCCGCTCTTCCCCCCCCCCCCTTCCTGTATATCTGGTGGGGACGGGACCTTCGCAATAACCTTCCCGGGCACCCATTGTATCTATGTGCCAAATTTGGGGTCAAACTGTTCAGGCGTTTGGAAGTCTATACGGGACAGACAGACAGACAGACAGACTTTCATTTTTATCATATAAGCTCTAATATACAATACTTGCCCTGCTCCTAAGAGCTTACACTCTAATATACAATACATGCCCTGCTCCTCAGAGCTTAGTCTCTATGTACATCAGGTGCACTGCTCATGGGCACGTACAGTCTAACCAACCACAGACACTCTGCCATTCAACAGGAGGCGCACTGCTAATGAGAGCGTACGCTCTACGGACAGCCAGACACGGGGCTCCTGCGGCCACATTCACACCAGGGCCAACACACCGCCAACATTCTCACCACACGCACTAGCTGCACCGCCCGCCTGAGCGCATACACTCAATATACATGAGAAGCTCCAAAGAGCTTACACTCTAATACCCAACAGATGTCTTATTCCTCACACAGCTTCATGTCTGGAATCCTCCTCTTCAATCTGTCAAGTGAGAAAAGACAGTTTAGGTTTAGAGGTTTCCACATTCTGCAACAATTGTGATGTCATGTAATGTCTATGATGTCATACTCTATTAAGCAGTGTTATAATACAAATGTCCTTTGTTGCCCATAGCAACCAGAGCTCATCATTATTATTATTAGGAAGCAGAGCTGGGACCGGTTGCTATTGGCAACAAGAAGAATCTTACTATAAGGCCCCGTTCCCACTGAGCAAAAGTAGCGGAATTCCACGAAGGAATTGTCCGCCGCGGAATGCCGTTAGCCTCCCACTCATAATGGGAGTCCATGGGAGGCGCACGCTCCTGTTCTGTACGCGCTGAAGAATGAACATGTTCCCATAGACTCCCATTATGAGCGGGAGGCTAACGGCATTCCGCGGCGGACAATTCCTCTGAATTCCGCTACTTTTGCTCAGTGGGAACGGGACCTAAGACAGCACCATAAATGCCCCCTAAGTCCCCATTTAGGGAAAAGCTACAATTTAGGGAAGAGCGAAATACCTGGACTCCTCTACAAGCTGTCAGGCTCCAGTGACTGCAGGTTCCAGATTACAGCTGTTTACATTCAATGGCAGTTGTGATGTCATGTACTCTGTGATGTCATCAAAGATAGGTATGATGAAAGGGAGTATAACAGGGGGAGTGGGTGGGGCTTAGCATTTGGAGGTGTGGCCTGACACATTTGCTGTAATTGATGCCAGCAATAAATGTACATTGCAGTGGAATAAACATGGAGGGTGATTTATCAAAACGTGTACAGAGGAGCAGGGAAATAGGTGCCCATAGAAACCAGTCACATTCTAGGCTTCATTTTTAGGCCTTTTAAAAAATGTGAGAAGTCATATGATTGGTTGCTATGGGCAACTGTTCCTCTGCTCAGGCTTTGATAAATTTTTCCCAGTTCCGGACACGTTATGAAGAGGTTTTTGCCTATTATTACACTTAGAGCATCTTACACCTATGGATGTTAGCTTAGACCAGTGTGTGAAGAGCCAGACTGTACTGAAACTCCTGTTCAAACTTGCTAAAATGACACTGACATAATCCATTCTTGACCCCTTGGGGCCAATTTTGTTTTTTTGCGTTTTTGTTTTTTTCCTCCACGTGTTTAAAAGGCCATAGCATTTGCATTTTTTCACCTACAGACCCACATGAGCTCTTATTTTTGCACCACTAATTGTACTTTGCAATGACAGACTTAATTTTTCCATAAAATATGCTGCAAAACCAGAAGAAAATTATATGCGGTGTGAAATTGAAAATAAAATGCAATATTTTTTATTTGGGGTGGTTTCATGTTTACGCCATTCACCCTATGGTAAAACTGACTGGTTATCTGTGTTCCTCAAGTCGGTACAATTACAACAATAGGTAACTTATATAACTTTTATTTTATTTGATGGCTTTTTAAGGCTATGTTCACACTACGTATATGTCCGGCCACATACTTTACGCGGCCGGACATATACGTGTGAAACTCCATCCGGGGATTTACGTAAGTTGCGGCCGTAAGTAGCGATCTGACAGCGGTCTTTTACTGGGATATCTTCGGCTAGCCCTGGACGCCCCACAGAACCTTTTGGATCAGCAAATCAAAGTGCAAAAAGAAGAAATCACCACTCCGTACGGGACCGCATGTTACGCTACGGGCGTAAGTTACAGCATTTCCGCCCTGAAACAATGGTCTGGTTCATTTTTTACGGCGCTGCATACGATCCGGGGGTAAGTTCTTACGTAGTGTGAACTGTACAGCCGTAGATCGTTTACTTTCCATTGTATGCAAACTACGTAAATCTCCGGCCGCTTATTCACGGAACGTGCTACGGCCGGAAACTTACGTAGTGTGAACATAGCCTAAAAATTAACTCATATAAAAAAAAAAAAAAAAAATGTTCCTTGCTTATAACCCTTAATCCTTTGGTCTATGGGGCTGTGTGAGGTGTCATTTTTTGCACCATGATGTGTACTTTGTATCGGCAACCTAACTTGCATATATGCAACATTTTTGATCACTTTTTATCACAATTTTTCTGGATTTGATGCAAAAATTTAGCACTTTGGAATTTTTTTGCGCTTACCGTACAATATCAGAAATGTGATAATTTATTAGTTCAGGCGATTACGCACGTGGAGATAACAAATATGTTTGTTTTTTAATTTATTTTAATTTATAAAATAGGAAAAGGGGGGTGATTAAAATTTTTATTAGGGAAGGGGATTGCAGAGAGCATCCGGGATTGCGGCGGTCTAGAGCTGAGTCGCGGCGCGGCCCCTCTCTGGACCTCCCCATCTGCAGCAGGACATGCCGGTACGTCCTGTGGCAGGAAGGGGTTAAAGGGGTACTCCAGCAACAATGTTTTTCTTTCTAATCAACTGGTTTCAGAAAGTTATATAAATTTGTAATTTACTTCTATTTAAAAATCTCTTCTTCCAGTACTAAACAGCTGCTTTATGTCCTGCAGGAAGGGGTGTATACTTTCCAGTCTGAAACAGTGCTCTCTGCTGTCATCTCTTTTCCTGTCTTGGAAAGATGTGGCAGCAGAGAGCACTGTGTCAGACTAAAAAGAAAACAACATTTTCTGCAGGACATCAGCTGATAAGTATGGAAAGACTTGAGATTTTAGAATAGAATTCAATTACAAAACTATATAACTTTCTGAAACTAGTTAATTTAAAAAATATATATTTTCGCTGGATAACCCCTTTAAAAATCCGTCTCTGGAAATTACTTGAATCTGAAAATCCGAGCTGTTTAGCTCACAAAGCACTGTCTGAATTAGATATAATTGTCCCTACTTCTTAGCTGAGAGTAGGACTAGCTTTGTGCATTGTATTAGTCTGGAGTCCAGGTTTTTGAGCTCTCCAGAGCATGGTCTAGATTGGATACAATTGTATCTACTTCTCAGCAGAGAGCAGGACTAGGTGTGTACAGTGAATAAAACTGTCCAGGCTATTTAGCTCACAGAGTATTGTCTGGATTGGATGCAGTTGTCTCAGCTAAGAGCAGGACTAGCTATGTACAATGTATCTGTCTGGAGTCCAGGCTGTTGAGATCACAGAGCATTGTCTAGAGTCTGGATACAATTTTACCTACTTCTAAGCTGGAAGCAGGACTATGTGTGTACAATGAACTGTATGGTTGCACAGAGGTAACTACTACGTGGGCCACAGAAGGGACCTGACTACTATATTTGTTAGAGCAGTGAGGTTAAATTCAAATACACAATTCCCCCACTAGTGTCCCACAAATAATTAATTTTCCCAACAGTGCCACATAATTTCACATCCCCCCTCCTTCCCTTGGTTGGGACACAGGGCTGGACTTACCCTTCCTGGCTTCCACGCTGCGGCTCCTCTGGCTGCAGTACACAACACACTCACTTCTAGGCCACAGGCAGTTTTAAGCTAAAAGATTATAATATGGGTGGTCCGATCCGCTGTCTGCAAGTCCTGTGGTCCAATTGATTGGGGCTGTCTGGGGTCAGGTAACTTTTAATACATTGCTGCTGGTATATAGAAAACAATAAAGAGCTTATCATTACCTCTCTTCACTCCCCCGCTGTCCCGTTGTGGTGTCGCTGGCAGGGCCGTATTTAACACTAGGCACCTGTGGTCCGGTGCCTAGGGCAGCAACTTGCAGGGGGGGCAGCACCAGGGAGCAGGCGGAAGGAAATACCTTTTTTTTTTTTTTAGTTTTTATTTTTCTAGTCTCCTGCTCAGACTTAAATTTTGTGTCTTTTTGAAGGGGGGTGGGTTATGGTGGTATTGGTCAGGTCTGGTATGGCGGTGTTATCCAGTCACAGTATAGCAGTGTTCTTCAGGTCTGGTGTGGCAGTGTTATCCAGTCACAGTATGGCGGTATTGGTCAGGTCTGGTGTGGTGGTGTTATTCAAGCACAGTATGGCAGTATTGGTCAGGTGTGGTATGGCAGTGTTATCCAGTCACAGTATGGCGGTATTCGTCAGGTGTGATATGGCAGTGTTATCCAGTCACAGTATGGCGGTATTGTTCAGGTCAGGTATGGCGGTGTTATCCAGTCATAGTATTGCCGTGTTGTTTAGGTCTGGTTTGGTGGCAACGCCTGGAGCTATTACCTACCAATCCTGATGCTGATTGGTGAGTGAAGACGGGGCGTCCTCAGGTTTAGTGCCTAGGGCAGCAGCAGCTGGTAATACGCTGGTCGCTGGTGCTCCCAACTAACCGCAGAGCCTCCACTAACATCTCGCTCAGCCAATCAGTGCTGTCCTGATTGGTTAATTGGGCTGTCACTCCTGGAATAAGTTTGTCACAAAGATGGAGGCTCAGGAATCGGGGGGGGGGGGGGGGGGGGGGGGTACACCAGTGACATTGCAACAGGACACCGGAGGAGAACAGAGGGGTAAGGATAAGCTCTTTATTGTTTTCCTCGGCAAGTAAAAAATCCTGGCACGGCCATCTCTAGCCCGCAGGTCTGATGTACAACATGAACATAGATAATTTAAGATATATAGTCAGGCTTTACATGATGCAGGGATTGAGTTCACTGTCCTGGCCTTGTATCTTACTACTGTGGCCAAGTTGTATGTTGGCTTCCAATCTGGCACTCAGCCCTGACAGCACATGCCCCATCATTTATCCCCTGTCTACACTGCTGTAGCCCTCAGGTTACCTTCATTAAGAGATTCACTTTAAATTGCGGCTTTTATCATGCCCTCAAAGTCAACTGCCTAGCATACCTAACTGTCCATAGAGTACACCACATTGTTTAGAAAGTAGTCAGCAGAAAGTTTGTCTAACTACAAATGGGAAATTCTCCAGAACCTCATAAACCACAAATCACTTGGTTATATGAAAAATGTTATGTAGACATTGATATTTCTTAGAGAGACGGCAGGGAAAGAAAAATTCGACTTCACCATTTTATTTTGAAATGATAAGACGAAGCACAAGCTTTTAAAGGGGAACATTTCTATGGAAGGTGATAAAGTTTTTAGATTAAAGTTAGATAAAGTTAATAGATTTCAAAATGTTCATCTGCATCTTACTAAGTTGTCTTCACAATTATGTGTAGTACCAGATCAAAAGAAATAAGAGGAACCCCCTCAAATCTGCACATTTAGAATTTTCAGTGTCATGTGACTACCAAAACTAACCCCATACGACAACCAGGTCTCTGAAACCTGCCATTTAGCATTTCAAAAAGCAAGTTAGTATCTAACTATATTCTCTCAAGGCAGACTGTGGATTGGGCAGGACTGAACGACCCCTAACAGACGTTTATTGTATTCCGTGAACAAAGATATCTTTTCATTGTTGTGTATTTGGACAAATTCATTTCACTTCACAGCTCCAAGAATGTTCTTATTCTCAGAAAAAACTAAGGGTAGATTCACACATAACAGGTTTGCAGCGGATTTCACACTGCGCATATCTCAGCAAATCCTCTGCGATACTTTGTTACCATTAGGGTCTATAGTCCTGCATTTTCTCCCTGGATTTAATTCCGCTGCAGAATGTACTGGCAACTTTCTTTAAAGTGTTACTACCGTTTTAAAAAAATTCTGACATGTAATAGCGACATGCCAGCAGTCAGGGTCCGACTGCTGAGACCCGCACTAATAGCTAGAACAAAGGGGCTGCTGCACGCTCTGCCCCTACATCTCTGCTGGGGTGTCCCCCACCATGTTTACCTGCTCCCATTACTTTGCTTCTTTAAAGTCCTTGCTCACTGACAGTCCGCTCAGCCAATCACTGACTGCGGCAGCACAGAGCAGTGATTGGTTGAGTGGGTTGTCAGTGAGTCGGGCCAGGAGGAGCAGAAGCGGAGGAAGGAGAATGGGTAAGCATAGAAGTAGTTAAAATGTCCAGCATAGAAGTAGTTAAAAAAAAGTTGCCACTACATTCTGACTGCCAATCAAAATCCACTGCCAGAATGCAGAGCTATAGACTCTAATAGTAACAAGTATCGCAGAGGATTTGCTGAGATATGCGCAGCATGAAATCCACTGCAAACTGGTTATGGGTGACTCTACCCTTTATATTGCGAATAGAGGTTGATTTATAAAGCATTTTCCCCATTCATTTGCTGAGTCAGCATCCACAAAAAACATGATTTCACTACTTTTTTTTAAATAAATTCTACATTCCCAGACAAAATCCACAATGGATTTACCTGCAAAGGTGTAAGATGTAAGCACCTTCAGGCTATGTTCACACTACGTATATGTCCGGCCGCATATTTTTCGCGGCCGGACATATACGTGTAAAACTCCGGATTTACGCAAGTTGCGGCCGGCTACGTACGGTCCGCGAACTTCCGCCCGTAAGCTACATACGCTTCCTGAGCGGCGTACGTAGCGATCTGACAGCAGTATTTTACTGGGATATCTTCGGCTAGCCCCGGACACCCCACAGAACCTTTTGGATTGGCAAATCAAAGTGGAAAAAAGAAGAAATCACCACTCCGTAGGGGACCGCATGTTACACTACGGGCGTAAGTTACAGCATTTATGTCCAGAAACAATGGTCTGGTTCATTTTTTACAGCGCCGCATACGATCTGGGCGTAAGTTCGTACGTAGTGTGCACTGTGCAGCCATAGATCGTATACTTTTCATTGTACGCAAACTACGTAAATCTCCGGCCGCTTATTCACGGAACGTGCTATGGCCGGAAACTTACATAGTGTGAACCTAGCCTCAGGGTGCGTTCACACCTACAGGATCCGCAGCAGATCTGCAGCAGATCCGCAGCAGATTTGATGGTGCAGATTTGATGCTGTGTTCAGTTATTTAAATGAAATCAGCTGCGGATCCGGTAAGTGTGAACGTACCCTTAAAGGTTCGGAAACTACAAGAAGCAGAGCTCAATGCATCTCACCATTAAGCGCCTCCCAGCAGGTGTACATCAAGCGGAGCAGTGCGAAGATGGTTTTTCAGAATAAAAGAATTGATTGCCTCAGCTAAGGATCCTGTGAAATTCAGAACAAAGAGGCCTAATTCACAATTACTTGCAACATAGCAAAGAGCTGAAAAGTTGCCCTAGGCAGTCATAAAGTCAAATAGAGCCTGTGAATATGAATAGGCCTCACTTTCCCCCCTTTTAACCTTACACTTTCTTGCAACAATGCTCTGTGGTTTTACTAAGATTGTTTTCAGGCCCTTACTAATTGCCCTCATCCACCTTTCTCCAAAGACCCTTTTCTCCTTGTTCATATGTTAAATGACGATGTAGCACTTTACATCTGAAATATCTGTATGTTTCAGGTTCGGTCTGTTTATTTGTTTGTTTTGTTTGTTTGTTGTAAAACTGACGTATTATAAAAAAAATTCAAGAGATGAAACGTTTGAAAACTAAACAAGAAGTTTAAATTTGGGCGGAGTGTGATCAAAGGGAGTTGCCAGGAAAAAAACTACAATCCTGCATAGTTTGGATAAACCAGTGGCTAATCCAAGGTGTTCACTATAGAGGAATTAATGCTTGAAAATTTAAGAACCAAACAAAGAGTAATCCTCAACTAAAGTGTCGTTCACACAATATCTTTCTTTATAAGTTTGAGTATCTCCACACTAAAGCAGGTAGGCTGCAGGGAGCTTAGATATAAGGCTGCTCTTTTATAGGTAGAATTCTGCTTATAGAGTCACAGAAATGTCTTAGGCTGGGTTCACACTACGTTTGTGCAATCTGTTTAAAAAAAAAAAAAAGATGAAAAACTGATGAAAAAAAACATGCAATTGTGTGCATCTGTTTTGATCCGTCTTTCCTTTAACTTCAATTATAAAAAAAAAAAAAAACGGATCAAAACATCCGTTTTTTTAACAGACACAAAAATGAGGTTGACTACGTTTTTGTGTACGTTAAAAAAAAACAAAACGATCCGTTTTGATCCGATTTTTTTATAATGGAGCCAATGGAAAAACGGATCAAAACAGATGCACACAATTGCATCCGTTTTAATCATCCGTTTTTTTTCAAAAAACGGATGAGAAAAACGGATTGCAAAAATGTAGTGTGAACCCAGCCTTAGGGCCTTATTACACGGGCCGATGGGGGCCCGATCAATAGTGTAAACTACTGCTAATCTGCTAGATCGGCGCTCGTTTACTGGGCCTATTACACAGCCCGATAACCGTTAAGCAATGGCTGCACAGACATTGTGTCCTCACAGCCCTTGCTTAAACAGTACACATTACCTATCCATGCTCCTGCAGTCTGCTTCTGATTTGACAGGCCGCTCTGAAGCTGCAGCGCACAGGACCCGGGAAGAAGTAGAATACAGGAGGTGCCCTGTAGCACGGATAGGTAATGTCTACTGTTTGCAGAATTGTCAGCCGCTGGCTGCGCATGGCTATTGCATGTAGCGAGGCCGATGTTTTTAGGTTTGAGCCTAAAGCAACGATCAGCCGATGATCATTGTCATCGGCTGATCGTTGCCTCTATTACACTGAGCGATAATCGGCCAAATCGGGCCGATTCAGCCAATTATTGCTTCATGTAAAAGGGCCCTTACTCAGATTGTTCCTCTAGAAGTTCTTTAGGGAGTTACTGTATACTTCTTTTTTTTTAATAATTGTATTTTTATTAAATTTTTTCAAAGAAAATTTTCAACAATGTAAGCATTGAAACAGAAAGGAGCATTATACATATGATAGCAACCCAGTATAGCCCGATTACATAGAGATAACAAATCATTGTCCCTAATAGTAGCGTAAGAAAGGCGATGGACCAGAACGACAATGTCTAAGATCCAATGTAAGGGCACATGGCAATCTCCTAACGATACCATAAAAAACTAGGCACACCAGACAATAAACAAAAGGGAAGAGAAGAAAGAAGGGGAGGGAGGGGGGAGGGATAAGGGAAGAGCCCACCTTCAACTGGACTAGTTTAAGAGGCAGGAGGGTTGGATCGGTCAATATTCCTCTCCACCCAATAGATGTCCCACGGGTCCCAGACTTTTTTAAACAGTTCCAATTTATTATCTAATCTGGCTGTTAGATGTTCCATGTTCCTCACATCTAGAATTCTGGCATACAAATCACTTCTAGAAGGTGGCGCTACTGCTTTCCAATATTTCGCTATCAGGCACCGTGCTGCCGTAAGAAGATGCAAGAGCAATTTGAGAGTATGGCGTCTCAGTTTGACTGATGTAACATTAAAAAGATAGAATACCGGATCCAGGGGAATATCTATACCTGACACATCCTAAATTAGGCCCCTAACCAACTGCCAATATGGGGAGATGAGAGGGCAAAGCCAGTAGATGTGCGGAAGGGTGCCCACCGTCTGTTGACATCTCCAACAGAGATTAGAGATCGTTGGGTTCATTGCATGCAGAACTTTTGGAGTATAATACCAGAGCAACATTATTTTATATTGATTTTCTTTATACGTCACACAGATAGAAGTCTTAGCCGCTCTGTCCCATATTACACTCCAGATGCTCTGAGGCAGACGCCTCCCGAAAAGGCCCTCCCACGTGTCCATGTAAGGATACCGCACATCCACATCTGGTGGCGGTTGCTTAAGCAATCTGTATATATCCGAGATTAGGCCCTTGGTGGAGACCCCAGCCTTGCAAAGCCTCTCAAAATCTGTTGGTAGAGAAACTGTTGTTGAAGAGAATAGAGTCATCATGTAGTGCTTGATCTGGAGGTACTGAAACTGTGTTGCAATGGGGAGGTTAAAGTCCTTAGCTAAACTAGAGAATGAGCGCAGACTCCTGTCAAGCGGAGCCACTATATCAGCGAAGCGAAATAATTCGTTATCATACCAATGCTTCGTCATCCCACTGGTAAGACTGTCCGGCAGTTTAGAATGGAACAGAAAGGAGGTCATAGGGGAGCACTTTGACACCAAGGGAAATCGTTGCCTACACACATCCCATATTTGTCTAGTATGGGCCATGGGCCCTAGAGCACTATCCTGCAGGGTAACATTAGATGTGGACCACAAGAGAGAATTGGGATGTATTGGCGCTATCCAGAGCTTCTCTATTACCATCCACTTTGAGTAGGCACGTAAAGCGGCCCAGGCTGGGATATGGCGTAAGTGGGCCGCCCAATAGTAACACACCAAGTCCGGAAGGGCCAAACCCCCCCAGCACTTGGGGGCGAGCAGGATATTTCGTGCCACCCTATGTCTTCGATGTGCCCAGACAAAGCGAAGGATGGAAGCCTGTAGCGCCTTAAGGGCTCTTAGAGGTACCTGAATCGGGAGGGTTTCAAAGTGGTATATCAACTTAGGGAGTATGGTCATCTTGACCGCTGCAATTCTTCCCATGAGTGATAAAGGGAGTGTATGCCATTTATCCAACAGATCCCGAATTTCAGAAAAGAGCCTAGGAAATTTTTGGGCATAAAGAGAAGAGTAGGAGTTAGTAATCTGGACCCCTAAGTATTTGAGAGAGAGATCTTTCCACTTATATTTATAATTAGAACGCAGGGTGTCTAGTAAGGGCTCCGGTAGGTCAATGGCTAGGGCTTCGGTCTTGGACGTATTCACTTTATAGCCAGAGAGTGGGCTAAATGTGTGCAGTAGTACATGAAGGTTAGGTAGGGAAATGTGGGGTTGGGTAATCGTGAGCAGGACGTTGTCTGCAAATAACGAGAGTTTGAAGTCAACCCCTCTAATCCATATCCCATGAATAGCAGAGTGCTGCCGTATGGCTGCCGCCAGGGGTTTGATGCACAAGACGAAGATAAGGGGGGAAAGGGGGCAGCCTTGTCTTGTGCAGTTGTGAATATGTATGAGATTGGACAAGGTGTGGGGAAATTTGATAGTCGCCTAAGGCGAGGCGTACAGGCCTCTGATCGCTGTGAGAAAGGTCCCGTCCAGACCAAATGTTTCTAGGACTCTTAGCATGAACGGCCATCCCAGGCGATCAAAGGCCTTCTCCGCATCTAGACTTAAAAGTAGTGCTGAGCCTTTCTCCCTGTTTACCGCATCCACAAGATCAATTACGCGTCTCGTGTTATCGCCCCCCTGGCGGCACTGAACAAACCCCACTTGGTCCTTGTCAATGAGTTGTGGGAGCCACACCGATAGTCGATTAGCAAGGACCTTAGTGAACAATTTAAGGTCTGCATTGAGAAGTGCAATGGGGCGATAGCTCCCACAATCCAAGGGATCTTTTCCCGTCTTAGGGATTAGGGTAATGTATGGTATAGTGTGTGTGGGATGGGTTCCCCCTGGAGGAAGGCATTAAATACTCTAAGCATATGAGGTGTAAGAATATGGGTGAACGTTTTGTAGTATAAATATGTTAGCCCGTCAGGGCCAGGTGACTTGCCATTGGGTAGATCCTTCAGTACTTCCCCTAATTCTTCTGCTGTGATCTCTGCGTTTAAAGCATCCCGTGCGTCTGCTGACAACCTAGGGAGATTACAAGTAGCTAGGAAATCGTCGAAAAGGCGCGTTCGGTCCCCTGGGGTCTTCGGGAGTGCATCCGGAAGGTTGTATAATCGAGCAAAATAGTCTCTAAACTCTTCCACTATGCCAGAAGGATCATGGAGTATAGTGCCATTTTTGTTCCGGATAGTGTGAGGTGTCTGCTGGTCAGTTCGATCCCTCAGTTGCTTAGCCAGTAGGGTATGAGCTTTATTACCTCTTTCATAGTACCTTTGTTTAGTATAAAGTAGGAGTTTTTCCACTTTATCCAAAGCTAGGTTTTTGACTTTGGCTCTGATACTCAGAACCTTTCTCAGAAGTGCCACTGAGGGCGAAATAACTAGCTTAGCCTCTAAGGAGCGTAACTGGGCAGAGAGCTTATCAATCATGTGGTTTCTATCCTTTTTCAGCTTAGCACTCAAGGATATACAGCAGCCTCTCATTACCGCCTTATGGGCTTCCCACAGCATCACCGAAGACCCCACCGAACCTGTGTTTACAGTGAAGTATTCAGTCAGGGAGGAGCCTAGACTATCTCTCAAATGGGGAGTTTTTAGTAGAGTCTCATTGAGTCTCCAATGGCATTTCCTAGTGTACAATGCCGAATCTTTGATGTCCAGTGTGAGTGGGGCGTGATCTGACCACGTAATAAGTCCCATATGCGCATTCTTCATTATTCGTACTGCTGGGATGTTTCCAAAAAAATAATCTATACGGGTAAACGTCCCATGCGGCAAAGAATAAAAGGAGTATGACCTGTCGGAGGGATGGTTAATTCTCCAGAGGTCGTATAGAGCGTATTTGCGGACTAATTTACGGAAGTCTCTGGCCAGTGAGATCTAGGAAGCAGGGGGTTGGACAGTAGTTGGGGAAAAGCGATCTACATGTTCAGACATAACTGCATTGAAGTCTCCCCCTGGAATCAACGTAGAAGGGGGCAGTCTAGATAGTTGTGAAAGAAGCTTGTTCAGAAATAGTATTTGGTGAGAGTTAGGGGCGTAGGCGTTACATAGTACAATTGGAAGCCCCCTATAGGTACCTTGGAGTATGATATATCTACCCCCGATGTCTAATGTAGAGGTGTGGATCTGAATGGGGCATGTACGTGAAAGAAGTATTGCCACCCCTGCTCGCTTATGATCACAGGGGGCCGAATATGCTACAGGGTATTTCTGTTTAGCAAAATTAAAATTGCCATTGGTGTCAAAGTGCGTCTCCTGAAGGAAGACCACCTCAGCTCCCGCATTAGTAAATTCCGTCAATGCAAGTCTGCGCTTAGCATTTGAGTTGAGGCCATGAACATTAAGTGAAAAGAGCCGAACCATCGTGAGGCAGCCCAGTAATAAGAGTAGCCCAATGAGGAAACTCTAAGCTACTTACCAGTCCAGATGACAGGCGGGTCCAATGGGAGGGAAAAGGGGCACACACAAAGGATGGGGGGGGGGGGAACACGCGGACTGACACAAACAAAGAAGAGAGCTATAAGAACGGAATACAATAAAAATACACGTTAAAGTAATACAGTAATGAACAACTAAGGAAAAACCAAATAATCAATATAAAGAAAATACTATTCAAATAGTCAATACCAGGGGTTACCTAGCGCGCCCCAAAAAGGCCCCCGGATAATCCTGGGACGGGGTAGAAAAAATACTGTAATCCCAAATAGTTCTAAACTAATGAGGATCCCAGGGCTTCGTCCACCCACCGCATGGGAAGGACAGGAGGACTGGGATGCCCAAAGAAGGAAAACCCCAACAAAGGAGGGGGGGGGTAGATCCAACACTACCGGCAAGTAGGGCCGCTAACCGAAACTAGAAAGAATAAACAACATGAGATAAGCTCAACCGCTGTGGAGCTAACAGTTATCATGACACCTTGTCAGTGCCAGGCACGTTTTTTAAAGGGACCGAACCTCTTGCAGGGAAAAGGGGGTTAGTAATGGAGGTTTACACTGGTGATAGAACAGCAGCAATATAAGCAATGTACCATCCTGTGTTAGAGGGGAGTAAGAAATGACAATTGAACATAAGAACATTCCGCAAGAGTTAAATATCCAATAACATTCAATAATTCTCCAAAACACAATGACACATCACAGGAGCTCCGTGTTATCAGGGGGGGGGGGGGGGGGGGGGGGCGACTCATGGGAGCCCCTGGGGGAAGGGTGCTTCCGCTTTTGAGCATCCACTCGCAGCAAGTCTGATGAGGGGATACGTGGAGGTAAAGGCAGTTCCCAATCCGAAATGTCTGGACGAGGAATCTCAACAGTAGTGCAGAAGTCATCCAAATCAGCATATGTTGTCAACGTAGCAGTATATCCTCCCCTACGAGCAATAAGGGCAAACGGGAAACCCCATCTGTATGTAATGTTGTGATCTTTCAAGATCATCAGAAGCGGTTTCAGGTGTCGGCGTTTTTGCAAGGTCAGCCAGGATAAATCAGCAAAAAGCTGGACAGGCACATTTTGGTATTCAAGAACAGTCATTTGTTTGGCTTTAGACATGATGAGTTCTTTTGTTGCATAGTCCGTGACACAACAGATAACATCACGGGGCTGGGTGGATGTGCCTCTGGGCCTCAGAGCCCGATGTGCCCCGTCCAGTTGCAGAGGAGAATCCACCGGTCGGTCTAGAATAGAATTAAAGAGCGTCTGCAGGACTGCTTTAAGATCTTCAGACGTATCCTCCGGGAGACCCCGTATTCTGATATTGTGCCTTCTGCCCCTATTGTCAAGATCCTCTAGATGTCTGGTGGTCTCCTGAAGATGCCTGGTGGTTAAAACAGCATGTTTCTGGAGCGAGGATACAAATTTCCTAGTGTCCGTGTGAGCATGTTCTAGGGAATCTACCCGTTCTGAAACATGTTTAAGATCTTTGCGCAGATGTGCAATTTCTGCCCGGCAAGTTTTTTTCACTTCGGAGACTAAGGATTGGAAGTCTGCCTTAAAGGGTAACAACTGTAGAAGCCTGCGTCATTTTGGAGGGTCAGTAGCAGTATGAGAACGCTCAGGTGCTTCTTCCGTTAGAGACTCCGTTGAGGAACGCCAGTCTTTACGTTGTGCCAGGAGAGACGGGGTAGCACTAAAGTCCTCCTCCTGTGAGGCCCTCCAGCCCGCCATTCTCTGGGAAGGCCCAGGTTGGCCCTTTTTTGTGGTGGAAGCAGAGCGGGTACTTTTGTAGGGCATCTCGGTGGATTGAGTATCCTGTTGCTCTCTGGCAGGTATGGGGACGTTATCAGCAGGGTGAAGAGACGAGAGTAGTGGGATGCCTCCACCAGGAGTGGACTCAAGAACAGGGCCCTGATGTTGCAAATGGTGTGGCACCTGTAGAGGGAGGAAGAATTGGTGCAGAGTCCTCTGTGTGAGTTTTTGAGGGGGGTTAGGGGTAAGAGCGGGTGCAACAGGTTCCCCAGCTCCGAGGGGGGTTGTAGTTTGGGGGTCTGTGGGCTCCAGACCTCCAAAATCGTGACTACCACCAGGTATAAAAGCCAGTCCCCTCTTGCAAGGATCCTACTGAGCTTCATGGAGGACAGGGTAAAGGGGGTCCAGGAAGCCTTCCCTGCAGGCGCAGAACCCGTCAGCCAGGCACTTCTCCCTGATATGCTATGGTTGCAGGGAGAGGGTAAGAGGACGGCACTAGGACGGTCAGCTCTCTCCCCTAGGCGGTCCCCGGGTGCCGAGACCAAAAGACCTCCGGTGCTCAGATGGGGGCCCTGGAAGCAGCAGGGAGCAGGATCCAGGTGTCCGCTGCCTCCGACACGTGAGCCAAGATGGCGCCGGCTGCGCCGTGAGTGAGGGCCGCACTCCGCAACAGAGCGTTTCCGTGCGGTGGAAAGTCCCGGGATGAGGAGCGAGCGCTTCCCTGATGTCTTCAGGTGATAAGGGAGCCAGATAGCGGGTGGTGGGTTCGGTCCAGCTGTGAAAAGCCAGTGAGGCAGGCGGTCTGTGAGCGTAGCTCCCGGTTTAGGCGGGCATCTTCCTCGGCAGCAGGACACGCCCCCTACTGTATACTTCTTTAGGCCCCGTTCCCACTGAGGAAAGGTAGCGGAATTCCATGACGGAATTGTCCGTCGCGGAATGCCGTTAGCCTCCCGCTCATAATGGGAGTCTATGGGAGGCGCGCGCTCCTGCCCTGTCCGCGCTGAAGAATGAACATGTTCATTCTTCAGCGTGTACAGAGCAGGAGCGCGCGCCTCCCATAATTCCGCTACCTTTCCTCAGTGGGAACGGGGCCTAAAAGGGGTATTCCCCTCTCAACTAACATAGTTATACTTGTAGGACTTGTCAAGGTAAACATTTTTGCAAATATATTAACTTAGCAAACTTGCCTCCTTCTGCTCTGCTCTAAAAGCAGTGGTACATATAGCTATAACGTAATTGTATAGAGACATGGGTGGGGGGATTTATCAATTGGGCCTCTGCAGTAGGCCAAGCAAAAGGAGCATATATTTACGCAAACCACCCAGTTTGTGCAAAAATCAGCACCTTTTCTGAGGCGTAAATAATGGCAGAAATCTTAACCTGCTTCGGAGCAGGTGTACAGTTCTACAACCACTGTGAGACAGGTGCAGGTCCCGCCGAATTTGCTAAGGGTTGTGCACCTCTTAGTAAATCTGGTGGGGTGAATGGGGGAGGGGCTTTATATAACACTGGAGTATGGGTTCAATGGTCTTAATAAATCTCCCCCATAGTGTAGATACAGTGTAATATAGATAGATAGATAGATAGATAGATAGATAGATAGATAGATAGATAGATAGATAGATAGATAGATAGATAAAGATATTAACCAGACCACTGCTTTTAGAGCAGAGTGGTGGTCGGTAATCTAGACAACTAGATTAAAATATTGTGTGTGAGGGAAAGGGCAGGCATGTCATATCAAGAGACGGAGGCAAGTTTGTTAAGTTGCAAAAATATTTAACTTGACGAGTCCTACAAGTTTACCTGTGAGAATACACCTTCATGTCCTGGATAGGTGGCACCTTAATGTTTCTGCAATTATTGAATCTTGAAGTGACGTGTAGCAGTGGGCAATTTTCTAAATGATTATTTCACCAGTTTATTTTAAAAGTTTGTTTAGTACATCATTGTGGCTTCAAAAAGTTTCCAGGACCTACCTGTAACCTTGTGACCCCCTACCTTATACAAAAAGAAATTTCTCCTTTAGTTTACACCTATACACCAATGGTTTAGCGTGATAATCTAGCTCCAACGGTGTCAGGAACTTACCTTACCTGGCTCCAGCGGCGTCTCAGCCTAGCTCGGCTCCGGCGGTCGGCTCGGCGGTCGCCGTTGTGTTTGTCCCTTCTGACAGAATAGCCAGCCCTAATTTTACCGCCGTTCCCTCATGGACAATCGGACGGCCATGTCTAATATCGTGGACCAAATGCAGCGGCTCAACACTATGGTTCAGGAGCTTGCTGTAAGGGTCCAAGACCAAGAGACGACACCCCGACAACTCACGGTGACTTCCCCAGCACCTCTTGAGCCACCCGTTCAGCTCCCAGATAAGTTCTCGGGGGACAGGAGCAGGTTCCGTGCATTCAGGGAGGGGTGCAAATTATTTTTTAGATTGCGCCCCCGCTCTTCAGGAGACGAGTCTCAGAAGGTCGGGATCATCGTATCCCTCCTCCAAGGGGCACCGCAAGAGTGGGCATTCTCCCTGCCCCCTGACTCCCCTGACCTGCAGACTTCTGACCAATTTTTTTCGGCCTTGGGGTTACTTTATGATGACCCAGACAGTGCAGCCAATGCTGAGCGTCAGTTGACGGGGTTGAGACAGGGTCGACGTCCAGTGGAGGAGTACTGCTCAGAGTTCAGGCAATGGAGTGGTCTCTCCACGTGGAATGACTTGGCCCTCCGGTTTCAGTTTCGGTCAGGCCTTAGTGACCGACTGAAAGATATGTTGGTGGCATACCCCCCTCCTGACTCTTTAGAAGAGAGCATGACTTTAGCTATTAGAGTGGACCGGCGACTTAGGGACCGACAGAGAGAGAGAGGTACCCCCGACCTACCTAAAAACCCTGTATCACTGTTTCCTAACCCCAAGCCTTCCCTTCCTGTCTTGTCCGCACCTGAAGAACCCATGCAGGTAGATACTACTGAGGCTAAAACTCGAAGAGCCCATCGCATACAGAATAATCTGTGTTTCTACTGCGGGAAGACTGGACACCAGATCCGACAATGTCCTTCTAGGCTGAGGTCACCGCCGGAAAACTCCAGCGCCTGAGAGATTATCGAGGGGGTCTCTCAGGCTCACAGGTACCCTCCAAAAATAAGCTACTGTTACCTATTTCTCTGTCTGTGGGAGGTAAAAGTATCAATGGGTACGCCCAGATTGATTCTGGATCCTCCGCAAATTTTATTAATCCTGTGTTCTTTTCTGGTTTAGAGGTATGTCCCCTGCTGCTCCAGCGTCCTGTTAATGTCACTGGAGCAGACTCTGCTCCCTTTGCCCAGGGGGACGTACGATATGTGACCCCGTGCCTGGAAGTTAAGGTGGGGTCGGTCCATGTTGAAAGTCTCGATTTTCTTCTTATGCATAATTTGTCATCGGATGTAATTCTGGGGTTATCATGGTTGGAGACACATAATCCAGTTTTTAATTGGTTAAGCAGGGAACTGGTCCGGTGGAGGCCTGGATGTGATTCTCATTGTATTTCTGTGTCCCTCTCAGGATGCTCTCCTCAGGAAGGAGAAATTCCGGAATTTTTGTCAGACTATGCTGATGTCTTTGATGAGAAAGCAGTAGAGGTGTTGCCACCCCACAGACCGTATGACTGCGCCATAGATTTAGTTCCTGGTGTCAAATACCCGCGAGGTCGCATTTTTAACTTGTCATGCCCTGAGAGGGAAGCTATGCGGGAATACATTAAAGATAGTCTACGTAACGGTCATATCCGTCCCTCCTCTTCCCCCATGGGGGCAGGGTTCTTTTTTGTGGGTAAAAAAGATGGGGGTCTCTGGCCCTGTATTGACTATCGGGAACTAAATAAAATCACTGTTAAAAATCAACATCCGTTGCCTCTAATCCCCGATTTGTTCAATCAGATTGTGGGTGCTAAATGGTTTTCGAAAATCGACCTGAGGGGGGCATGTAATTTAATTCGCATCAGGGAAGGTGATGAATGGAAGACCGCATTTAACACCCCAGAGGGTCACTTCGAGTATCTCGTCATGCCCTTTGGGTTGTGTAATGCCCCAGCGGTCTTCCAACACTTTGTTAACGAAATTTTTCGGGAACACCTTGGTCGTTTCCTTGTTGTATATCTTGATGATATTCTGGTTTTTTCCTCAGACTGGTCGACTCATTTGCAGCATGTTCGTATGGTAATGGAGCTTCTGAGACATAATAATCTTTGTGCCAAGTTGTCAAAGTGCCAGTTCGGTATTCAAAAGGTCTCGTTTCTGGGTTATAATATTACCCCTGATTCGTTTAGTATGGATCCCATCAAAGTAGCAGCCATTGAGAATTGGGAGCGACCTTGCAACCTGAAGGCCTTACAAAGGTTTTTAGGCTTTGCTAATTATTATAGAAAATTCATCAAGGGTTTCTCTATCATAGCCAAACCTCTTACAGATTTGACCAAAAAGGGGGCGGATCTGGCACATTGGTCCACAGAGGCTATCAAGGCCTTTGACACACTTCGGCACTGTTTCTCAGAGGCTCCAGTGTTGATTCAGCCAGATTTCGAGTGCCCATTCATTGTTGAAGTGGACGCATCCGAGGTAGGGGTGGGAGCAGTTTTGTCACAGGGATCAAACACCCTTACCAACCTCCGGCCAGTTGCGTGCTTCTCGAGGAAATTCTCGCAAGCTGAACGCAACTATGATATTGGTAATCGGGAGTTACTAGCCATTAAGATGGCATTTGATGAGTGGAGGCACTTCTTAGAAGGTGCCAAGCATAAGGTTACTGTATTAACTGACCACAAAAACTTAGTATATCTCGATACTGCTAAGCGTCTTTCTCCACGTCAGGCCCGGTGGGCCTTATTCTTTGCTAGATTCAACGCAACATTCTCGCAACATCAAGGCTGACGCCCTCTCCCGCAGTTTTGATTCCGAAGACAGTTCCGAAAATCAGGTCGATACGATTTTACGGCCCAGGGTGGTGGTGTCTGTCCTGCAACCAGACCTGGTGACACTAATCGCGCAGTCACAAGACCTAGCCCCCATAACACATCTGAATCTCTCCTCTTTGTGCCGCCGAATCTTCGTCTCCGAGTGTTGGAGGAAATCCATAGTTCTGTGTTGGCAGGGCATCCGGGGGTGGCAGGTACCAAGTACTTACTCTCGCGTCACCTTTGGTGGCCAACCTGGGCTCGTGATGTTAAATCATTTGTTGAAGCCCGTGAAATCTGTGCTAGGTCTAAGGTTCCCCGTAGACCACCGGAGGGTCTATTACATCCCCTGCCGGTTCCTACGAGACCCTGGACGCATTTATCCATGGATTTCATTACAGATTTACCAGTGTCTAGGGGTAAGACGGTCATTTGGGTGGTGGTGGACCGTTTCTCTAAAATGTGCCACCTCATCCCACTACGTAAACTCCCAAGTGCTCGCTTACTAGCCACGCTGTTTGTCAATCATGTTCTGCGCTTGCATGGGGTACCGGAGAACATTGTTTCCGACAGAGGGGTCCAGTTTGTTGCTAGGTTTTGGAGAGAATTTTGTGGTAAATTGGGTACCTCGTTATCCTTCTCTTCTGCCTTTCATCCCCAGACCAATGGACAGACTGAGAGGGTCAACCAGTCACTGGAACAATTTCTAAGGTGTTTTGTGTCAGATACTCAAGACAAATGGCGTGATTTCATTTCCCTCGCCGAATTTGCTATCAATAACCATGAGCAACGTTCTATCAAAATGTCGCCATTTTTTTGTAATTATGCTTTTAACCCCAGATACTCATCCGTTCACTCCGCTGAGTCTGTAAACCCCTCTGCTGAGGCTATTTTTTCGACACTGTGCACAGTTTGGGCCCAAGCTCATCAGAGCTTGGTTAAAGCCCAAGAATCTTACCGAAAGTATGCTAACAAAAGACGCATATCTGGCCACCAATATGTAGTGGGTGATAAAGTCTGGCTCTCTACCAAGAATCTTAAACTAAGGGTGCAGTCCGGGAAACTAGCACCCAAATACATCGGGCCATATACCATTCTGGAAATCATTAATCCTGTTACTTTCAGACTTAAACTGCCTACATCTTTAAGAATTCATTCTGTGTTTCACAAAGCTCTGTTAAAAAAATATGTGCCACCGCTGTTCCCATCACTTCCTCCTGCCCCACTTGTCATTCAGGGTGAGTTGGAATATGAGGTAGAGAGAATTCTGGATTCCCGTTGGGTACAGGGATCGTTACAGTACTTGGTCCACTGGAAGGGCTTCGGACCAGAGGAGCGTACATGGGTGGCACTTAGGGACGTGCATGCTCCTCAGCTACTCCAACGATACCATACTCAAAACCCGTCTAAGCCCGGTCCAGTGGATAAGGGTCCTGAGGCCCCTCTTAAGAGGGGGGGTAATGTCAGGAACTTACCTTACCTGGCTCCAGCGGCGTCTCAGCCTAGCTCGGCTCCGGCGGTCGGCTCGGGAGCGCGCCGTCGCTCCGCCCGCCGGAGCCGAGTGACGTCACGGAGACCCGACGGCGTCCCTAGCAACCGGGGACGCCGTGGTCTCACGTGACTGTCAGCCGGCCGGCCGGCACGCAGCTGCTGTGTCTTGCACTCAGGCTGAGTGACAGGTCGCCCGGCCACTCAGCCTGCAGTGCACCAGCTGCAGTTGGACTGGACTCAGGAGGCCGGGCCAATTAGCCTTTGGTCCGGGCTCCTGGTCCAGTATAAAGTTCTAGCAGTGCCAGTAGGTAATCGCTGGCTATTAGTTCATCTGATCCCAGCTCCCCCCGTCCTATTCCTGCGCACCCCGTCCTGATTCCTTCTGCCTGATTTACTCGTGTTCTGACCTCTGCCTGACTTTTTGACTATCATTGGGTTCCTGACTTTGTACTGCGTTGTCCGTGTGGTTTGACCTGGCTTGTTCCGTTACTCCTTATTGTGTTTGTCTGTCTGTACTGTTTAGTGTGTCACGTACGCAGTGTAGGGAACGTCTCCGTGGTTGTCCGCGACGTCTAGGGTCGACTGAGGCAAGTAGGCAGGTGACAGTGGGCGGGTTCAGTTCAGGGCCCACTGTCTGGTTGTGTTTGTCCCTTCTGACAAACGGCTTGGAAACAGGTCAGGGTTGTTGTAGTTAATTTCTGGGACACCATTTGGACTTATCACCAATGTTAGGAGAAGGGTTGCTTACATGTCCTTGAAAACCTTTGTCCTTCAACCCTTTGTTTTATTTATTATTTTTATTAAGTTTTTTCTTTCCTTGCAATGAATACATAGTTGTATATTATATAAAGAGTATTTTGGACTTAATAAAGCATAACTGTACACATAGGTTCTGCTTTTATCATTAATATGTTGCAGTAAATTCAGTGGATTTTGTTCTTTTGGAAATTCAGTTAGGAATTTTGATGATCTGTAAAGGTGTCCCATGTTATCTGTAACCTTGTTTTTCCAGAAAGTCCAACAGATACTCACTCGGACTGGGCCAACCTAGGAAACTGTCACCCCCCCCCCCCCCCCCCGTGATGGGGTGAACGCCGCTCGACCCCCGCTAGGGCCTGGTTACTTACCCCATCTCGCCAAGTCCCGCTCCTGGAGCCGGTCCCAGGACGGAGATATCCTTGTCAGAAGCCCGGCGCGCACGCTGCATAGATGAGTCCAACGCTCATAGAAAATGAAGGCTCCATTCATTCTCTATGGGCATCAGACTCATCTATACAGCGTGCGCACTGGGCTTCCGACAAGGATATCTCCATCCTGGGACTGAATCCAGGAGATGGGGTAAGTATCCTGGCTCTAGCGGGGGGGGTCAGGCGGCCTCACCTTGGCACGGGGGGTGACAGGTTTCCTTTGGCTCCTTAAACTCTCTGTTGTGTTCCTCAAACCATTCCTAAACAAGCTGCAGAGCAGCTGCAGCTTTATCCTACTGAAAAAGACCACTGCCATTAAGAAATACCATTGCACTGATGGTGTGTACTTGGTCTGCAAGAATAATACAATATCCCCATGGATTCCAAAATTCCAAGCAGAATGTTGCCCTTAGCATCACACAGCTTATATGGTCTTCTTCTTATAGTGCATCTCGGTGACATCTCTTACTTAGGTAACTGTAGCCCATATGTAAAAGAAAACTTTCATAGGTGGACGGGTCAGCATGGGTGTTTTAACTAGTCTACAATTTTGCTATCATACTGAAATGCACCTTTCTATTGAACCCAGCATAATTTTTTTTCAAAAGTTTGTTTTACAATAGCTCTATCAGACCAAATGGCTAGATGAGACCAGAGGGCTAGCAGGCTACATGCATCAATGAGCTATGGACACCCATCCTGTTCACCAGTTGCCCTTATTAGACCACCCTTGGTAAGCACTAGCCACTAGAAACTAGGAACACCCCATATGACCCTTTACTTTGGATATTTTCTGGCCCATTGGTCTAGTTGTCACAATTTGGCATTTATCCAAGTCACTTAGATCCTCCCACTTGCCCATTTATTTTGCTTTCAACACATTAACTTTACCAAGTAATATTCTTTTTTATTCTCTTAGCCTGCCATTGGTGTTATTGTTATGGCTGATTTAGTGTAGACCAAATAGTTGGGAAAAGTTAGTGTACCTTAGTGTACAACTCATTTTATATCCTGAATAAACATAAAGCAATACATTTCTGAAGACGTAAATCATGTAATGTTAGGTCAGACATAGTAGGCTAACTTTCAGTTCTGAAGCTGAATGCATTCCCGAAAATCAACCCTGGAAAAAAAAGTTCACCATTTTTAATAACATGTTTTGAGGTTAAGATCAAATAGAGGGTGTTGAAAGAAGCGGAGTGGAAATGTTTTCGGAGGTGGATATACTATTCTCCTTCTCATTTTCTCTAATGTCCTTGAGTCCTCAAACTCAATTTTATTTATGTAACATCTGACCAGATCTGATGCCAACTATCCCAGGTGTTAAAAATATTTCAGGCTGCTTCAAAAATCCTATCTGTTATATCCAGGAAAGAGAGTGCCTCAAACCCGCTACAAACATTCCTAAAACTTGTAACGACTTAAAAATTCCAACCTTATTCTTTTTTATTTCGTAGCTTATAAAACGGGCAGAACGCCAGCAAAATAAATTCCACAATAAGGTGAGCTGCTGCTTTTACTTAATTGACTTTAGTACTGTCAAACACCTGGCCTTATGTGCGATAGCACCGCTTCCTACTTAC
Source organism: Dendropsophus ebraccatus (assembly GCF_027789765.1). Taxonomy (NCBI): domain Eukaryota; kingdom Metazoa; phylum Chordata; class Amphibia; order Anura; family Hylidae; genus Dendropsophus; species Dendropsophus ebraccatus. Next base: position 37,093,000 of record NC_091461.1, read on the forward strand.
AATGGGCTCGTACCAACAAAACACAATAATGAGCTAAAGGGAAAGACTTTCCATACTTGTTTACAGAACACTGTGGACTTCTGTGAGGGGGAAATTTGTAGCTTAATCGTTCCTTAATCATACTTACCTGGGGGAGATAGTGTGAAGTGCTTATAGGCTTTCCTGCCCTGCCTGTATTTTACCCTTGGTGCATTGAAGAGTGTCGTGATTTGCCAATCTATATTTAAAGGGTTTGTCAAGAGCCTTAGGGGGAGATTTATCAAACATGGTGTAAAGTGTAAACTGGCTCAGTTGCTCCTAGCAACCAATCAGATTCCACCTTTCGTTTTCCAAAGAGTCTGTGAGGAATGAAAGGTGGAATCTGATTGGTTGCTAGGGGCAACAGGGCCAGTTTCACTTTACACCATGTTTGATAAATCTTCCCCTTAGTTTCTATTTTATTCATTTTTAAAGGTCAGAATACTGTACAATCTTTACACTCCTCAACCACTCCCATTCCAATGCTTCCTAAGTCCCATTTTAAGTTGTTTTTAGGAAATTTTAAGGGACCAAACAACCCCTTTAAAGGGGTAGTCCACCCAAAAAAATTTTCTTTCAAATCAACTGGTGCCATAAAGTGCCAGAGATTTGTAATTCACTTCTATTAAAAAATCTTAAGTCTTCCAGTACTTATCAGCTGCTATGTGTCCAGCAGGAAGTGGTGTTTTCTTTCCTGTCTGACCCAGTGCTCTCTGTTGCCTCCTCTGTCCATGTCAGGAAATGTCCAAAGCAGGAGCAAATCCACATAGAAAACCTGTACTGCTCTCCAGACAACTGGAAATAATACAACTTCCTGTTGGGCACATAGCAGCTGATAAGTACTGGAAGGCTTGAGATTTTTTTAATAGAAGTAAATTACAAATCTCTGGCACTTCATGGCAGCAGTTGATTTGAAAGAAAAATTTTTTGGGTGAACTACCCCTTTAAGGGTAAGTTTACACGTATTGGATCGCAGTGGATTTCACATTACAGTGAAATCTGCTGAGATTCCCGATACATTTTCTATTGCTTTACATATTCACAGGGTCGCTATTATATTGTATGGGCATGGAGGGAGCATTGTCAGGGCATAAAGGGACACTTTTACATCGTAGAGACAGAGAGGGGGTACCATTCCATTGTGGGGGGGACAAATTATTTCCTTCTGGTGTCAGAATGGAGACAGTAGTACCTTGTGGGGCACAAAGGGGAGAATGATTACTGTATGGGGTAACTATTATTTTTTTTTTATCACAAAGGTGGCACTTATACTTTGTCGGGGGCACCAAGCATCCCCCACCCACCACCATTCCGCACTGCCTGCATAGGAGGACCGCACATATTATAAAATGTATTTAAACCTCAAATGAATGACTCAAACAGTTTTCTTTCACAATACTTCATGCTGATCAGGGTTTTTTTCCCCACAAACCATTGAGCTAACCACATTAATAAATACACTGTAAATTGTACTTTGTCAACCTCAAACATTCCCATCCAAAATAAATCTCAGCTGGTAATGATGACCAGCCACTATACAGGAGAAAGTACACTATTACCAACAGGTTAAAATTAATTTACACTAAATTACATAACAAGACAAGGTACATCAAAGTGCAGCGTGCAACACGCAGGGTTACAAGGAATTGATGCGAGCCAGATGTGTGTGATACCGAGGTATCTATTACCATTTTCCTTGGCAGTGCTCCTCTCTTCTATGCAGTCCCCAAGTCTCAAGTGCTATTCATCTTATTAAGTCAAGAAACCAGCAGAGTCAGAATCATCAATTAGGATGAGTTTCTTGTCATTCCAGCACCTACTTTTTCATTACAAGGTATTCTTCATTTCAAGGTGTTGCTTTTATATGAGGCTTTTTACTCAGACACTAGGTGGGTGGCCTGTCTACTCAACATGACTGCTATATATAACCATCATTATAGGGACGCACAACACATTTTTTATTTGAAAGCATTGGTGAGTATACTTTATACTTGAGAATGCCTTCTAAAATATTTGGGACATTTTGGGAAGGAGTATTTAAATTCTAATTGTTTTTTTTTTTAAATAATTATTCTATTGTATAATGCAGGTATTATAATTGTAATTACTTTGTACTCTTTCTTAAAGTGAATGTCCACCAATGTGCATCATTTTGTTTTCTTTAGTTTCATTTATTTTTTGTTACCCTAAAAAGGTAAAAGTTTGGACAGGCTTAGGCTATGGACCCCTTTTAAAAAGTTTTTTTTTTTTAATTCTAGCTTTGCACTTAGTTTGATGCAAAAAAAAACCAAAACATTTTATCCATAGGTCTTCATTAACCCCTTAAAGACAGAGCCAATTTAGATTTTTGCGTTTTCGTTTTTTCCTCCTTGTGCTTAAAAGGCCATAGCACTTGCATTTTTCCACCTAGAGACCCACATGAGCCCTTATTTTTTGCGTCACTAATTGTACTTTGCAATGACAGACTGAATTTTTGCATAAAGTACACTGCGAAACCAGAAAAAAAATAAATGTGTGGTGAAATTGAAAAAAAAACCACACATTTTGTTTATTTGGGGGAAATGTGTTTTTACGCCATTCGCCCTGGGGTAAAACTGACTTGTTATATATGTTCCTCAAGTCGTTACGATTACGATATGTAACATGTATAACTTATATTGTATCTGATGGCCTGTAAAAAATTCAAACCATTGTCAACAAATATATGTCACTTAAAATCGCTCCATTCCCAGGCTTATAGCGCTTTTATCTTTTGGTCTATTGGGCTGTGTGAGGTGTCATTTTTTGCGCCATGATCTGTACTTTCTATCGGTACCTTGATTGCGCATATACGACTTTTTGATCGCTTTTTATTACAATTTTTCTGGATTTGATGCGACCAAAAATGTGCAATTTTGCACTTTGGGATTTTTTTGCGCTGACGCAGTTTACCATGCGAGATCAGGAATGTGATTAATTAATAGTTCGGGCGATTACGCATGCGGCGATAGAAAACATGTTTGTTTGTTTATTTATTTATTTACTTTTATTTATAACCTGGGAAAAGGGGGGTGATTCAGACTTTTATTAGGGGAGGGGGCTTTTTATTGACAACAACACTTTATTTTTTTTTTTTACACATATACTAGAAGCCCCCCTGGGGTTAGGGTTATTCCCCCTGTGGTTAGGATTATTCCCCCTGGCGGACTTCTAGTATATACACTTTGATCTCTCATTGAGATCTTTGCTGTATAGATATACAGCAAAGATCAATGAGATCGGCACTTGTTTGCTTTCGGCTGCTGCAGCCGGAAACAAACGAGTGCCGAGCCGGGGACGGCGCCATCTTAGAGCGGTCCCCGGCCAGCTTCAGACAAGGAGATCGCTCCTCAGGGATAACGTCCCGGGGGAGCGATCTCCGCCACTAGACACCAGGGAACGGCTGAATCCGGTAATCGGATGCAGCTGTCATGTTTGACAGCTGCATCTGATTACTGTATTAGCGGGCACGGCGATCGGACCGGCGATCGGACGCTAATACCTGCGGTCCCGGGCTACAAGCGGCACCCAGGACTGCCGCGGTTCAGAGTGGGGTCGCCGCGCGGCCCCGCTCTGAACTCCCTTACCGGCAATAGGGCGCAAATATACGCCCTATGTCGTTAAGGGGTTAAACATTTTGCTTAACTTTGCTTTTACAGCCCACTAAGATTGCTGTATGAACTTTATTTTCTCTCATTCTATCTATACTTGATCAGCTGGAAAAGCTGGAGGTGGACGGTGGCTGTCAATGGGACCTGGGAGTGGCACTACGAGCATGGGGATGTGTAAGAATTGTTTATTATTTTGCTGCATGCCCCTGCCTTCCACTCTTTTTTCAAGTTCAAAGGACTTCTCCTTTAAGACCAAAATAGGCTGCAGAGGCAAGGGGTTTAACATCCACTATCCGTTTGGATGGAGGCAAAGAAACAGTTAAAAAGCCAGCACTGGTATTGTTCCAGGTTGGTTCTTGAGAGCAGCTATCATCTGTTGACAGCAGAGCCCATTCCATACACCCTTAGAGTACGTTCAATGGGATGAAATACTCGCAGCGGGATTGTTATCCCGCTGCGAGTGTGTCAAAGTCAGTGCCCTCAACCCCTGAGGCCCGGGTACATACTTTACCGGGTCCCTGCTCCTGCACTTACTTCGGGGCTCCTGGCCTCGCCGCAGCGCACTGATTGGATGAGTGCAGAGAGACGCCAATGGTCCTAACTGAGCAGCATTTCCTGCTTTATATTTTTACTCACAGGAAATATTCATTCAGCTAATTAATGTCCATACTAGGAGACCAAATCAATCTAAACCAAAATGCTTTATGCAGCCAGACAACCCCTTTTAAAGCGGTATACCAGATGAAACAAATTGTTCTCAATTGGTCTCAGAAGGCTATACAAATCTGTAAATTACTTCTATTTAAAAATGTATTTCAGTACTTATCAACTGCTGTATGCCCTGCAGGAAGTGGTGTGTTCTTTCCTGTCTGACATGATGCTCTCTGCTGCCACCTTTGTCCATGACAGGAACTGTCTATAGTAGAAGCAAATCCCAATAGAACACCTCTCCTGGTCTGGACAAATTATAGCTGTGTCTTCAACCTCTGCATCTCTCTTTGGCTGAGGGACAGGTTCTAACCCTTTAACCTCTATTTATGTCCCTTCATGACACATATGTCTGTCTTTAGTAATTGAGGTAGATCTTCTTAAGGGGAACTGTGTCAGCATGTTAGACAAATTTTACCTATCTCCTCTGTTCCAGTCCCGCACTGTTAGTTAGCAAAATTTTTGCAGCAGACAGGCCAGATGATGCTGTGGGGGCAGGGCAGTGCTCCTAACAGTACTCCTGGCCAAAGATTATGCCGGCTAACAGCACAGGACCGGTTTCGAGGAGGAAGGTAAGACACATACCTTCCTCCTCAGCGTACTGGGCCTATAGGGGGCTATCAGCAGGTTAAATTTGTCTAACCTGCTGATAGTTCCCCTTTAAAGGATAAGTCAGGCGAAAATTTTTATTAAAGTATTGTATTGCCCCCAAAAAGTTAAACAAATCACCCATATACACTTATTACGGGAAATGCTTATAAAGCGCCTTTTTGCCCTGCACTTACTACTGCATCAAGGCTTCACTTCCTGGATAACATGGTGATGTCACTTCCTGGATAAAATAGTGATGTCACGCCCTGACTCCCAGAGCTGTGCGGGCTGTGGCTGCTGGAGAGGATGATGGCAGAAGGACATTGAGGGACACAGGGCACTGGAGGGACACTGAGCAACCCCCTGCCATCATCCTCTCCAGCAGCCACAGCCCGCACAGCTCTGGGAGTCGGGTCGTGACATCACAATGTTATCCAGGAAGTGACATCACCATGTTATCCAGGAAGTGACATCACCATGTTATCCAGTAAGTGACATCACCATGTTATCCAGGTAGTGACATCACCATGTTATCCAGGAGGTGACATCACCATGTTATCCAGTAAGTGACATCACCATGTTATCCAGGAAGTGAAGCCTTGATGCAGTAGTAAGTGCAGGGAAAAAAGGTGCTTTATAAGCATTTCCCGTAATAAGTGTAAATGCGTGATTTGTATAACTTTGGGGGGGATTAAAATACTTTAAGCCTTAGAGGACACAGACAGTTTTGTCGTTTGTGATACAGGCAAATTTTTCTTATCACTTTAAGCATCAATAACTTTGGAATGCTTTTACCAATCCTTGTGATTCCAAGATTGTTTTTTTCGTGACATATTCTACTTTATGTTAGTGGTAAATTTGGGTTTATAGCTTTAGAATTTTTTCGTGAAAAACTTCAAAATGTTGTGAAAAATAAAAAAAAAATAGCATTTCTCTACATTTGAAAGTCTCTGCCAATAAGGAAAATAGTAATACTAAATAAATAAATTATTTATTAATTCATATCTAGAACATGTCTACTTTATATGAACAGCATTTGGTGAACATGCATTTACTTTTTTAGAATGTTACAGGCCTTAAATGTTTAGTAGAAATTTTCAGATTTTTCATGAAAATGTCAAACTCAGAAATTCTTTAGGAACCAGTTAAGTTTGGGAGTATATTTTAGAGGCCTGTATGCTAAAACCCCCCATAATTTACCCCATTTTGAAATCTTCACCCTTTCAAGTATTCAAATTGACATTCATACAGTTTTTAACCCTTTGGGCATTTCACAGGAATAACTGCAAAGTAAGAGTGAAAAGTTTAAATTAGCATTTCCTTTGCAGAGATTCCAATGTAATCCTAAGTATTTTTTACCATACCAATTACCCTTACCGAACCACCAATGCCGGCAATTGCCGATGCAGGACCCCCTGACAGTTTAGTTGTGGCTCCCGGTCGCTGTTTGTGTAAACAGTGAGCATCTGAAGCAGGTCAGTTATAGTACGTCCTCGTGCTGAAACTAACCTCCTACAATGACGTATTATAACTGACTGGTGCAGCTAGGGGCTAACAAAAATTTTCACTGGACTTCTCTTTTAAGGTCTTACACTTTCATCAAAAGTCATCTAAACTTGCTTGGCAGTATGTCTTATTATTTTATTCTGATCTCACCAAAGTGTTATCTGTAACATTGGGTTGGTAGCTAGAGACATCCAGGATACAACATTTTGTAAATGAGTTTGCGTTTTCCAACTGGTCTTCTATGCATCAGTACCAGACTACAAAAGACTCAGTTCCAGGTCACTCAGGGGTTATGCCTTGCAATTCGAAGGCCATTGATCTTTGTAAACCTTGCTACTTTTCCCCTAATTATTGCAGTGAGAAACTTGTAGCTAATGACAATAAAGGCATTAAAGTAAACTATGTGACTTAAAAGGAGAAACTAAAGTAGATATTGCACCATGGTAAAGAAGACGAGGGGTGAGTTTTTGTTAAATGAATTAGCTTTCTATGCAGTCTACTTATTATGCTTTTTTGCTTTAATGGAATACTCTGGCCAAGGGCCATTTTTTAACATATGTCCAGGGATGTTTTTTTTTCTTTTCTAAATAATCACACTCCCTGGCTCCAGAGCCACTGCCGCTATCTTGCCGCTCCATTCCCCTGTTCAGTTACTTCCAGGTCCTGAGGCTGTGACATTGCAGATTCTCCTGAATAACATAGACAATAAGCAGTCCTCTCCATTATGTGCATGAGCCCAGTAGTCCTTAATATTCCGCCCACCAGCTGCTGATTGGCAGTTATCTGTCTATGCTATGTATAGGCAGTCAACTGTCAATCAGCAGCTGGAGGGCGGGGTGTGGCAAGAATCCTATTCTCCTGCATATTAGGAGAACGGCTGAACAGAATGATGGATGTAATACACCCATCTGTTGAGCATTTCTATCACTAGTTTATGCTGCACTCATTAAGGCAGCATAACCTTAGTGACAGATTCCCTTTAACCCCCTCTTGTCTACACACTATGTTTTCATGTCTTATCCTGGTGCTTGTCGGTCTTCACTCAAAAATTCCTGCTGGTGATGACCTCATCATGGTGAATGGTGTGCAAAAGAAAGTGAAAACTGGGTGGAAATTGTTTTGATGACCTACAATCCATCTATATAGAAACTTCACACATCAGCACAATGCAATGACATAATTACAATGCTGCCCTGTTCATCATGGGAATTGGGTTTGGTGGGTACTCATTTTATTTTTCTTCTGGAGCCATTTTGTGTGTAAGGAGGTTCCTTAACAGCTTACTAAGGAGGGAACTTAGTAGGTTCTTTAACTCTGTAAGGGGCTAATATGTGACATATTAATTTACAGTCAGAGTAAGGCGGCACAAAGAGGGTACAATTACTTTGTAGGCATTATTACTGTGTAATATAAAGGGGCACTATATCTGTGAGGAAAGTACTATGGGAACACATTTTATCTAGTCCCGGCCACTTGACTCACATTCATTCATTGCCTTAGTGTCTTCAGCTAGACACTACTTTTGTGTCCGTTAAAAAAACGCATCCGTTTCAATCTGTTGCTTTTTTGTTTGTTTTTTATAATGGAAGTTGATGGAAAAATGGATCTAAATGGATGACGCACAATTGCATCTGTTTTTTTTCCATTTGACATACAGTATACGTTAAATGCATTTGCAAAAACCCAGTGTCAACCTAGCCTTAAGAGCCTCATTGCATAGGGGGATTACTGACTGAACGCTTATTGCTTTTCTGATCCCTTGGTTTTAACAGGTTAAAAAAATGTTCATTGGCTTCACATCATTCTGTGATAGCGGATGTGTAGCCTGATGATTGATGAAAGAACAATTCAGCAATCTTTCATGCTGCCCTGTCTGCCCAGTATCTAAGTCAAGTAAGAGCCTTATTAAACATGCAAGACCCTTAAATCATCCCTATGCGGTAATCTTATAATATAGGAATATTCCTTTAACATCTTAAAGATACAACCTTGTTTGTTACTTAAAAGGAATCTGTCACTAGGAAATCACCTATTTAACCCCTTCTTACAAGAAAGCTATAACCAGCATTATCTGTGATCGACTAATAGAGGCTGCAGGAGATGCCTCTATCAATCCATCAGACTGTAAAGTCCACATACAGACGTGTGAAGCTTCCAGACTTTTTTTTAATCTATTCAGATTAGGATGAACACACGATAATACAATTTTGGTATCATTTTTATTTTAAACTATTTTATAGTTTTCACTCTCCGAGATAAAAGTTATAATGAATGTCGGTGTCGTTTTGTTGTTGTTGTTGTTGTTGTTGTTATTTCTCTTCTTTATATTGTTTTTTTTTTTAATAAGATAAAAGCTAAGATAAAAAGATGTAAGATAAAAAAAGAGTTGCTCTCCAACAAGTGATATTTTATTGACTTTTATAGTTCATTTCAATACTTCTTTATTTTAAAGTGTACATTAAATGGTTGGCCATTCTCACTGAAATATGTGTAGGTTCTCAGTGTATGGCTGCTTACTGTCTTCACCAAAGGAAGTAAGTAGTCATGCTATGCATCAACACTTATGCATCTAACGCAGCAAACGTAGGGACAAATCCAGGTGAAATTGATTGTGCTCCCTATATGAATTCTAAAAAGTTTGCTCATTTGCATTAAGCATTAAACAAACTTTTCTGGATAAGCCTGTGTACATGAGGAGTCGTCCTATTTCTGGTCATAACTTGTATGTTGCATTTTTGTTCTCTGCAGGTACCATATCTCTTTTTTTGAGTTGTCCCTGTGCTAGTGGGGGAAAACTATCATTTGCCCCATTTTAATGTGAGAGTTCCTGCTCCACTTGGTTTGTACAGTAAATCCTCAAAAGCACCAGCAGCATGAAGGCCTTTATAGAGCAGTATAGGCAGTGTATTTGTGAATCAAACATTATCAACATCATGGTATATAATAGGAAGAACTGAGCAGATTGAGATATATTTTTTGGGGGAAAGATTCTGTTTAATGTGTAATTTGTTGATTAAAATCATTCTGTGGTAAGGAGTCCAGTGGGCGGTGTCAATTAATAGACTGGACTTCTTATCAGAAACATCAGAGATTTCAATCAATAATTTAGAAATTATACAGAATCTTTTCCCATAAAGATTTACAGTGGTGCTTTGGATTACGAGCATAATTCGTTCCGGGACTGGGCTTGTAATCCAAAGCAAATTTTCCCATTAGAAATCATAGAAATGCAGACAATTGGTTCCACACCCCAAAAATAAATATTTATTATTCTGAATAACATGTAAAACTAATGAAACGAACATTCAGAAACAGCAGAATATGTGATATTATAATTACTGTACAGTAATAGAGAGGGTGGGAAACACAAGAGCGGACAGAGACTTCAGGGAGCATGAAGGAATGACTAGGGCATATGTGGGCACATACATGCAGCGCTCTCTGTCCGGGGAGAGAGGGGTTACAGCTATGAAGAGATTACCTCCACAGTCCTGTCCCCTGATGCAAGCCCCAGCCTAAGAGGGATCTGCTATGATTTGGAAGGTAAGGGAGACTTCCTGAGTCAGAGTACAGGGCTGTAGACCCCGCTATGCAGGTCATTCCCCTCCCCCACTCCCCCTCGCACCCAGTACAGGGAGCTCTTAAACCAAAGCAATGCTCTTAAACCAAGTCACAATTTAGAAAAACTGTGAGCTCTTAAACCAAAATGCTCTTAAACCAAGGTACCACTGTTTACATCAATCTGCTCAGTTCTTCCTGCTCTATAATATGATGTTGATAGCTTAGGTTGCATTTTCATGGTGACAAGTTCCCTTTAATAACTAGATAAAGATTTTGTTCTCTAAGAATACCTGAAAAGCTGAGCTACACCAGCAGCCATACACAAAGTATGAGTATACGTTCTGCAATTATCATGAATAAAATATTGGATCAAATGCTATTTGTGTAACCTCACACAACATCATTAATAATCCTCCTGTCAAAGACTACTATTGTGTATGTAATAGGTTGGAACTCAAGTCCCTATTGACCTACATTTGTTTTCCAACCACAATTGTAAGATGCAGAAGAAATCTGTCCCATTTACCAAAGAGTTATTCTCTTGTTGAACTCATCACTATAATTCATCAAGATGTAAGGGATTGTATAGAGTATTTAAAATGGATGAAGTGCACAGAATGAGTAATAGCAGGGTATATTATTACAGATTCTGTTTATGTCATGTTAAAATCATGTCATGGGGAACGACTTAAAGGACATATCCCCTGTTTGCTGTTAGTGTCTGGCGAGTTAGTAGAGAACTGTCCCTTGGTTAAAGTCTTCCTGTGCTAGCCTAAAGTCTCTCTGTCGTTATAACATTAGGTTACTTACATAGCGCTGCAGGCTGAGGGAATCCCTGCTGGAGCTTATACACATATTATACACTCCGTCCGGGATCAATAGCGGCGCCGTAGAAAACTGACATGTCAGTTTTCTGTGTCCGCTATTCAGTGAATAGCGACCGCAGAAAACCCTGTCAGTGCACACAGTGGACTCCGGCCGCTCACTCCATTGTGTGCTGAGGGGAGTTCTGTGTGCTGTGGGGCACGCACGGATGCGCCCGCATCAGAACTATACATGGTATACATAAGAACCTCTGTTATTATTCTGCTGCAAAATATAAGCAAAAAATTTCACTGTTTTTACAATCTTGGCTATTTGAAAGAGTTGTTATGGAGTGGTGATCTGCCACTCTTCCACAGTGAGGAGTACCCATAGAAGTTAGGTGCTAAAGGGATGGTGGTCCATGTCTGGTTTCCTGTAGATTATTTGCCTCCAGCTTTACGATAGCTATTTGGAAAAAGCACAAGCTGGAGCCCCTGAACATTTTTGCTCACGGCTTTAGAATGAGATGTTTGCTAAGTATATAAGGACATTCAGGGGTCGTCAGGGGTAACAGTAGGGGACGTCAGTACTAGTTGGAATAATTGAAATATTTTAAATATTTTAGTTACATATTTTTCATTGGTTTCATGATACGTCACTGCTTTTGACTATGCAAAGACTAATCGGAGAATTAACCTGCGGAAAGAATAGCACATTTGCCTAACAATGCCTCTAGCTACTGCACATCGTATGGTGCTTATATATACATATTTGATAGCAGTGGTAGACAGACACAAATCTCAGTAAATGACATATGACATAGTGTAGATGCTCCACTGAAATGGAAATTAATAACCACCCCTCCCATTCACTTAACACTGCTGGGGGGTAAATACCTCACTTGTAGCCCATAAAAGTTGTCACATTGTCTTCAATGGAAACCTAATCCCTTGTGTTTGTAGTGGCTGACAATTTACTGATCTCCACTGATTCCGCTTTATGATTCATTGCATTGTTTGCACACGCCTCACTGCCTTTGTATACAAATCACCTGTTGGTGTTTCTCGGTGAAGCTGGCAGGTATTCGACTCAGAGCGCTAGATACAACAAACAGTACAATAGGTGTAGATACAATATATCATTTCACTCTGCAGGGATTGATAGATGGCGGCGAGGGCTGTTCTCATACTAGGCTTTCATGCACAAATTAATCAAGGTGTCATTTTTCACATCTACGTGGTCGCAGCTCTTTATATGTCCGGCAGTTCTTGTTATTGAAGTGGCTGACTGCATAGAATAGCCACCACTGTGCACCAGTTATAGGGTCAGGTGGATGACTTTCTCTCATTTGTTGGAGAAAGATTGTCGGCAAATCTGCAATGCTAGGTTCCAAGTAGGGATGGTCCGAACCTGCCGAGATGCGGGTTCGTATTCGGGTTCGTCCGTGGAGCAGGCGGATACAGCGGGAGTAACGCCTGGAAAACTGGGATACAGCCTATGGCTATGGCTGTATCCCAGTTTTCCAGGCGGTCCTCCCGCTGGATCCGCCCGCTCCGTGGAGCGGGCAGACAGCGGAAATCATTACCGAGGGTTCGGGTTCGTACGGACACGTACCGAACTCGGTTCGGACCATCCCTAGTTCCAAGCATAGAATCTGCATGGAAATTGCATTGATTTATTTATTTGCATGCAGAAGTACAAATCTGCATTGGAACAATTTCTGCTGTATCTGCTATGGTGCCAACAGGGGACACTTTGGGACTGGAATGCACATGGAGGCTAGACAACGCTGACGGAAGATGATTTATTGGATGGTATGAGCCACTGTGATGAGTTGGTGCATTCTTAGAGTGCCATGTCTAATGTGCCTATTACACGGGTCTTTAGAGGAGCAAACGAGCGCTCTCAGCGCTCGTTTGCTCCTCGTTCCCCCCTCGCTGCCGCCGCTATTCGACGCGGCTGCAGCGAGCGGGAGAGTGCGGGAGGGGGCGGCGGGGAGCTGCGGGGGGGCTGCCCGGAGGATCGCTGATCATCCGGGCAGCCCATAGGATATAGCAGCGTCTGCTGCCGACGCTCCTATTCAATGGAGCGACGGCAGCAGATCGCTGCTATATAAGTCGCTTGTTTTTCAACATGTTGAAAAACAAGCGACTGCAACGATCAGCCGACATGAACGATGTCGGCTGATCGTTGCACTCTATTCCACGGGACGATTATCGTTCCATGGAATAGGGCCTTGCGTTTATACTGTTTAAGGCTATGTTCACACATGGCATGAACATCGACCATTGTTTGACATGGCCGGTGTTTGACGTGGAGCTGGGAGGTATTCGACTCAAAGCGCTAGATACAACAAACAGTACAATAGGTGTAGATACAATATTGCATACAATATTGATACAATATTGCCATATTGGAACCTCCAACAACAGCTATTGTTTTATGATGAAATGCATAGTGTGAACGTGGCCTCAAGCAGTTATCTACACTTACAAAAACATGGCTGCTTTCTTTCAGAAACGATACCACTCCACAGTTTGGATGTGGGTTTTATAGCTCAGTTCCATTGAAGTGAATGGAGTTCAGCTGTAATAACACACACAACCTGGGGAAAAGGGTGGTGCTGTTTTTCAAGAAACTAGCTCTTTCTTTGCTAAGCCCAGATAACCCCTTTAGGAAGGTAAGCTTGCATTTTCTATGTGTGATTGAAACAGTACTGTAGGAATCACGCAGACAATGCTGGGGTTAGTCTCCTGCTTATCTGTTCCATTTTCATTTGGGGAACAACGGAGGGGACGGGGCTAACAGGTGGGGGGAGGGGGATCTTCTTCTCTAGCCAGTTGTCTTACAGACAGATATAAACTAGTTGGGAAGAGTAACAAGTGGTTAGAGGCATGAGTGATCTCCCAGGGCACACAGAGACATTGGGGGAGATTTATCAAACATGGAGTGAAGTGAAACTGGCTCAGTTGCCCCTAGCAACCAATCAGATTCCACCTTTCATTCCTCACAGAGTCTGTGAGGAATGAAAGGTGGAATCTGATTGGTTGCTAGGGGCAACTGAGACAGTTTCACTTTACACCATGTTTGATAAATCTCCCCCATTGTCTTTTTATATTTCTCTAGGTATAATTGTCTTCTACATATTGACAGGAAAAAGGCTTATATGATTTGGCAACATAACAATGAAAACCACAAAAACTAAACTGTAAAATTACATAATTGTCCCTTTGCTTACATCCTCCTGCAATAAAAAAAATATAAAATATTTTCAATATATTATATGCACACAGAAGTTATGCTTTTAAAAATACCCCTTTTAAAAAGTTCAGATTTTCTTTATGTTATATGTTATTCCTTCCTTTTGGGTAACTTCACACGTACCGGATTCGCAGCGAATTTCACCCTGCGAGTTTGCAGCAAAATCCGCTGCGAATCCATGTAGTGTGAAGGTAGCAGTTTGATAAATCTCCCCCTAGTGACCAAGATTTTAGAGCACGATTTTTCCCCTGGGGTAATCGGTCATTTTTTATCAATTAAGTGATTTACAGTAAGTGTAGCTTCACAGGTATCGGTTCCGCAGTTAATTTTCCGCTGCAAGTTTGCAGCGAAATCCGCTGCTAATCCATGTAGTGTGGAAGTCTATGGAGTTACATATATTTTCATTCCACTGCGGATATGTAAGCTGGCCCCTTCAACCCCCTGCTGCTTGCAGCTCGCAGCCCCCCGGCTCGGTGCCACGGCTGTGTACGAGGCTCTTGGCTTCCCTCGCTCCCCATCAGCTGCCGTGCACTGATTGGCTGATGGGGAGCAAGAGGAGCCTCACACACAGCCACAGCGTGGAGCAGGTGATGTATGCTCCGGGCCGGGAGCTGCAGGCTGCGAGCAGTGGGGGTTGAAGGGGCTGAATTACATATCCGCAGTGGAATGAAAATTCCTCTGCGGATATGGAACTCCATAGACCTTCACACTACATGGATTCGCAGCGGATTTCGCTGCAAACTTGCAGCGGAAAATCAACTGCGGATCGGGTACGTGTGAAGCTACCCTTACTGTAAATACTGTGTTGCAATGATTGAGAATCCTTTTGGTCGTGCACCCACCAGGTGAGCTGATTGAACTTGGCTTATATTATGTGTACTACAACTTAGCCCTAGGCCTGCCCCCCAAAATGGAGAGATGAGAAATAACTATGACGCATGAAGGGGCTTCTCATAGACTCAATAAGGCAGTGAAAACATTAAAATAAACTTATCCACAGTCTCAAGGATTACTGTAAACCAGTCAGGTGCCCTTTAAATCCTTGTGTTTGTTTACAGAATTTATTTGTTGCATTTTTAGAATGTCTTACTGTACTAAAATACTACTTCTAAAAGTCTTCAATGCCTTACTGCATACTTTTGTAATATGCAGTGAGATAGTCACATAAAAAAAACTTTCAATACCTGATCCGCTGGCAGAACGACATCAATTTATCACATCAAAACACAAAATGCCCACTAGAGGGCAGACTCTGTCAGGCATGAAACCATTGCCTTGCTTGCACACATCCACAGACAATGTATTCCAGCCACTAGATTCCATGCTAATGTTTGCTCTTAGGCAGTCAGATTTATTGTTCATTTTCTCAGAAGGTGCATATAGTAAAACGGTCTATTCCCAAATATCATAAAGTCAGGCATTGTAACTAATTTGGTGGTGCTTCCCCATATAAAATTCCACAATCCCAGGTCTATTTTTAAGTTGTAGTTTTCTGGGTCTCTGGCTGGCCTTGTCAAATGCTTTCTGCATCTAGCAGGTACTTAGAATTATCTCTGGCGCTGATAAGCTAACAGCTTTGGCATGCTCCGATGTTAGCGTACAGCTGGATTCAGTCGACAGGTTCCCTAATCACATTTTTCTAGGCTTTCTACCTGCTGAAATTGCTCCTACACATTGCCAGATGAAATATTCATGTTTTTCCAACAACTTGTTACAACTGAGTTAACCCACGCAGGTCACACATTACCGGTAAATATCATGCCATTTATACAAATGTACAATACATCAATCATCTGAATTATAACAGTAAATGGGCACAGCTAGGGGCAACTGGTGGGGCATTACCTGGGGTGATAGTCAGCAAACTGAATCTTTGCTCAGGTTTATTAAAGCGGTTAATTGATGGTTATCAGCTGCACATCACTCTGTGTAAACAAGTTATGTGCAGCCAACAATGATGAGAGTGAAGGGCGGCACAAATGATCCAGCAATTGTTCATACAGCACAATTAATCCAACCTTGTGAAAGCTTAGAAAACGTGCACTGACTTGTCACTAAAGATGACTGAGCACCAAAATAGCCAAATACTCGTTACTCGGGTAACAAGCCACATTGAAATCAATGGAAGACTCAAGTATTTAACTAGGTGTCCCCCATCTGGCAGAGCAGAGAGTACCTGGCTAATCTGAAAGTGAACGTCTTGCCCCCATAGGGCCAGATTGTGCTCTGTTGGGGAAGGGGGGGGGGGGCATTATACTTACCATCATAAGGATCAGGGATCGCGTCTATTCCATTATAACTACCAGCTTTGTAACAGTATATTAACATAAAAAAGTATATTTTCATTTCAGTTTCTTTTGTAAGCGAAAAATAGCAAAATTACAATGAATATATGATGTGTAAGTAAAGTATAGTAAAGAAACCCAGCACCAGTATAGTAAAGAAACTGGCGGCTATAATGGAGTTGACCCAATCCCTGACCCCTCATCCCCTACAAAGCACAGTCTAGCACCCAGGGGGTAACTAAACCCCCTAGGGGCCAGACTGTTTCTTTCAGATTAACCAGGTGCTAAACGAGGGGGGCACCTGGTTAAATATTCAAGAGTGGGGGCACCCTTAAAGCTTTCAACAAGATTTTTTTTACCGAGCATTGGAGAAGTACGTAGTACTCAAGTACTAGCAAGTAGCCTGATACTCAAGAGAATACTATACTCGAACAAGCGTGCTCGCTCATCTCAACTGATCACCAATCTTGCCATTTGATCTGCAGCCCATTGGCCGTCTATATTGGCCCTTAGTTACACACATACAAATGAAGGAAAATCTGCGTTCCCTTTCTAAGGCTCCAAAGAGCGCCTCAACTGGACCAGATGTGAACAGTTAAAAAGGTTGGCCACATTGTAATAAAATTGTTCAGTATACAATATTAGTAAGTGTACTCACAGCCCTTACTAACAGAAGCTTTCTGTGTACCTCATAGAGCTAAAATCACACTCCCCTCATCCAGGCTGTGGTGCCCTGCTCTGTAGTGTTTCTGTCCATGAGATGGTTGACATGGAGGAGCATGTGACAATTCCCCGCCCCCCAGTGTCCACCATAGGCATATACAGGCTCAGTGGTGGACACAGGGGGTGGGGCATGGTCACATGCTCCTCCATGTCGGGCATTTCATGGACAGAAACACCACAGAGCAGGGCAGCCTGGAGGAGAGGAGTCTTTTTTTTAGCTCTATGAGGCAAACAGGGAGCTGCTGTCAGTATATACAGTGAGTACAGTTACTAATACTGTATACTGAGCAATTTTACTATAAAGTGGCAAACCCCTTTAACTAGCCAGTACCAGAATTCTTCCAGCTAGGAAGACTGCACAAGTGAAAAAGAATTCTAAAACTATTGCAACTCTGGACTATACAAATAATGTATGAATGAAACTCTACCTCCCTCCTTGAGTATTTCCCTCTCTAGAAACTAAGACCATAATGTGTAGCTGTCACTGACCATAATGGGATTCCATCCCTTTGCTCTCCTGCCCACAAACCACATTTATTTTTATAAAAATTTGTAAGCACTAATATAAAAGCTCTACAGAGTGCAGCATTAGATAATATGGAAAGACAGGTAGAGATTTTTTAAAAAAAAAAAAAAAAAAAAGAGGATTATTGAGTTGTAATTGTTTTACATATTCAGGTAATCCAGGAAACTGTCTTACCTATCTCATCCAAAACCCGAGCCGCAAATTCCAAGGGCTTGGTGATTACTAGTCCTATAAGATTTAAAAAATACAGCTGTATTTTTACCCGTTTGTATTTTACCTTTATTTTACAGTGTGTGAACATAGCCTGAACAGTTTATCTAGCACTTAAAATGTCATGGTCTCTCCTTAGATTCTCTACACTTTCCTGAATCAAGGATCACTGCAGCCACTTCTCATGGGCATGGCTGCGGGACAGTTTGTACTGCACACACCATACTATTTGAAGCAACTGCACAAGGTAACACTACTTTTCCCCATTGAATTGAATGGGACTATGCTGCAATATCTTGCATCTCCCCTAGAATTCATATGCAAATACATAGGGACACGCCGATAGGATGCAGTGCTCATACAAACACAACAGCACCTTCAAGCCTGAGCCGCATCAATCTAATATTGATAGCTGGCTGGATGATTCTAGATAAGACTGGATAATTCCTTAAATTCTCAATAGTTTTACCATGATACCTTGTTGGAAGTACTTCAACGAAATAACTTTCTATTATGGCCCATTATTTTTGGGCATATCAAGATTATGAAATCAGCCAAAGGAAGAAGAGCGTTTGCTTGTTTGTTGGCTGACTGCCGGTCCTGTTACATGCGGTATCTGTGTATTTGGACAGGTAATCAGCCTTTAGGTAAAGGTAAGAACAAACAATTATTTGTCTGAATATCATGTTATAATTTGATATTCTGCTCATTTATATTTGGCAATCCGCCAGCATTTCTTTGTAGAGCATCAAAAGTAACTTTTTTCTGATATTAGCGTATGTCCATTGTAGGTAATGGTTACTTATTTCTGTTTCTTAGCTCTGTGCTATGCAACACAATGTTTACTCCCTGCTATTTCTAATGAGGTCATCATTTGCTTAGCTATTTAAACCCATCCATTTCTAACTCACTGCCTGTCACCTTACAAATCACATTGTGGTTCCTGATCCTGGCTCCTTATTTATTGTCTTATGTTCCTGGTTCTGACTTCAGTCTTGTTTTCTGAATATGACTACTCTACTTGTTTGACCCTTAAATACTATGTCTGGTACTTGTGGTACTACTTCTGACCCTGACACCAGGCTGCTGCTCAATGAGTCCCTACCTTGACCACTGAATATTTCAGCTGGTATCTGTGGTATAACTCCCGCTCCAGACTCCTGACTAATCCTGGCTCCATTCCCTCTTTGTTCCTTGAATATTTTGCCTAGTACCTATAGTATTATTCCTTGTCCGGACCCCTTGATAGTTCTGACTATACTCCCACTTTGATAATACATCTGGTACTTTTGGTACTAATCCTGGTGCTGACTCCTGGCTACGCCTGACTATGTTCCTAGCAGGGATCCTGAATAGTATGTCTGGTACCTGTTGTGCAACTCCTTATTCGCCCCTGATCCTGAAACCTGATCTGTTTCCGATTTAGATCCAAGTTCCTAGTGTCATTGCTCTTGTTCCCGATATGTCCTGGATTTCCCTTCTGGATCCTAATATTTACTAGTTCTAGCCAGGGTCTTGTTCTTTGTCCCTTTACTCCATCTTCCTTCCATGTGACCATGTCTTCCTAGTCTTTTGTGCATGATCCTGCTCTATGTTCCTTGCTCCTGTCTAGACTCTATGGTCCTGCTTCACGCTGTACATCTGCCCTTCTTACTGTCATCACCTCTCTGTTTGCCTGAGCCATGTAAGTACCAACAGATCTTTCCGTAGGCCTAACAACAACAGGACCATAGGTTCCAGCAGAAGCTGAAAGTGGATCTTGTCGATTAAAGTAAACTTGGACCCTCAATCATTTTCCTTGGTGACTTTTTCGCTTCTATATTTCATTACCTATAATATATACTAACAGTCTCCACTGCACTGTCTAGACATAATGTTGTCACTCTCTGCTCCTGTTGCTTGGCATCTGTGTGAAAATATTAAAGCAAGACCTACTAAGCAAGGGAACCCAAGAAGTATTGACTCTGGAGCTGAGTGTGGCCGAATCATTAACCACACAAATCCTGTTCACAATCCACTATTTTAGCGAATATAAGTTTCTCCTGTTTTTCTGATGCAGCCTTGCCAAATATTAAATGTATGCAGATTATCCAGAATTATTGAATTATAATCTGTGTCAATGACTGGCACATTTCTGGACTAGATAAAGCAAACAACCTTAAAAAATTGATGAGGTCTTACATTCTGCGGCCTGACAGCTTTTACCTGGTTATGTCTATGATATTACTTCAGTTTCTATGACTCATACATATATCTTCTGACTTTCCCGAGTGGTCAGGTCTAGCCTGCTTCTGTGTCATAAATTTCTATGTCAATTAGCATTACTGTCACCATTACTGTCGGCAAAGAATTTTTTTTTTGTCTCAGAGTTAGTGCTCCCTCTTTTTTTTTAACTTTTTTTTTATTGTTTCCTCTCTCAGCTTTTTTTCCCAAAAGAATAGAGCTGCATTGTTTGCCAGATTTGCCCTTTAAGAGTTTACTGCTCTCTTAATTTTAGTACTCTTGTCTGCAGTACCTTAGATTAGTATTCCATTGTGATATGGTAGTCACAGTAAAATTACTGTGAGCATGCAGCAGTTTCATTTGTTACAGGGGTGTAAGCCAAAAAATGCAAGGCCAGGTACTGGCAAGGTCTCAACAATGCCTGAGGCCCATTATACAGGATTTGTTCAAAAATTAAAGAGATTGTGTAGGGAAATCTTAATCTGTATCGCCTAAACACCGCCTCCAACCCCCCGGTACCATTTGTTAGCTCTTCTCAATCCATGCCTGGTCCGGGGGATCTATCTGTCGCAAGGGGCCAGTGTTTGGGTAAAAAAAACATTTTTTATTGAGGTTGTGTCGTGCAGTGTCATATCAGTGGGGAGATCCAGCCCACGAAAAGAGAAAGGCACCAGAGGTCTAGGTCACGGATGCTCTAGGCCCTTCACCTTTGACATGGTGCCGTGCCTTTCCACCTGAATAAAATAGGTTTTTACCCGAGATGGAACCCCTGTGTGGGCTGTGGCTGCTGGAGAGGATGATGGCAGGGGGACACTGAGGGACACAGGGCACTGGAGGGACACTGAGCATCCCCCTGCCATCATCCTCTCCAGCAGCCACAGCCCGCACAACTCTGGGAGTCGGGTCGTGACATCACCATGTTATCCAGGAAGTGAAGCCTTGATGCAGTAGTAATTGCAGGGAAAAAAGAACTTTATAAGCATTTCCTGTAATAAGTGTATATTGGGTATTTGTATAACTTTAAGGGGAATCTGTTAGCACAATATCATGCTTAGTGTACCTGTCATTGAAAAAAAAACATTGATATGTCATAGAGACTCATTGAAAGTTCTTATCGGTCAGGGTCTGAGTGTTTAGACCCTGATCGATTAGTAGAACGAGGGGTACTGCCAAGCACTGCTCTTTGTCTGAGACCTAGACGGCTGCATAGACTTACATCGGAAGCATGAATGCATGGTGCACGGACTTATCCCCATAACTTGTCAGGTTCCATAAATGGTCAATTGCATTGAGCAAGTCAACAATTTTGGGGGGAAACTTGTGTCTCTATGACATTTTGCCCAGTTGACAGATATTGAGAGAGGGTGCATCTTTGGACTGATGGGAGCCGTATAGTTGTGTCAGTGAACTGTGCAACATCTAGGTCCTTGTGACCAAGCTCTGAGGAGGTGTTGGGAGCAGTGGTTATGTAAGGGCATCTTTGTGGAAACTTAGATGATATGCAAGGACGCCCATGGGTTTAAAGACATAATAAAGATTACACTCTAGACTTTGCTTATTGAGACTGGCAAATCAGGTCATGCTCCACAAAGCAGCTCAATTTAGAAGAGTAGAGGATGAAGACATGGACTAGTAAAAGGTCTAGAAGGTTGTGGAGCAAGTAGTGGTTAAGAGATAAGCAAGGGTAATAAAGAACTTTCAGATATTACACACAGATATATTCCTTCTAAAGAAATATAAACTTATACCATAGCATTGTACAGATAGTGTCACATGGGACATTGTCAGGGATCCCAATCTAACCTCAGTATGCTTTTGGAGAGTTAAAAAAACCAATGCAATCCTTTGTTTGATTTGAATCCAGAACCCTAGCACTACAAGGCAACAATGCTAACTGTCTTTTAGTTTTTTTTTGTTTTTTTTTACAACCAATGCCACGCTTGTGCATGAGAGGCACAAGCTGCATGAGCTGCAATACCAGACACAGCCTATGGTAGCGATGTCTCTTTAAAGGGGTGCTAAACCTTCATATTTTCTGTGGGGGTTTTTTTAGGCTCAGAAGCTAACAAGATGGTTCTTCAATGGGATGCCCCTCAGGAGATCAAGGAAAATGCCTAAACAACAACTTATATCTCAATATCATAATCATATATGCATTTACATGTTCACCTAATGTGAATATTTATCTCTTGAGGTGAAAACAACCAAAAAAAAGGCACGTGGAAAACCCCAGGGGAAAAATAAGGGTCTGGATATTTTGTTTTTCTTAGGAGTCTGTCCCAAAGTAGATAACAGGTTGTAGATCATTTTTAATGAGCTTCTCCAATGGAAAACAAAAGGGAGGAGGAAAGTAATTCATGTGTTCGTTTATCTAACTTTCCAATTACCAGAAGTGGTGATTAGAGGCATAGTCATGTACCTTGCTGAGCCCAGCCCAGCGTGTACTGGTTGTTCCCTATTAGATGCTTGCAATACGCATGTTTTACCTGTTACTACTGATGCTCATTATCCTGCCTATCACTGAATGGCGCTGACATCTAAAAAGTTGTCCTTAACAGACGTGGATTGTTAAAAAATACAAAAATTTACTGTCATTTTGGATTTTAACAAGATCAAAATTTTATAATCTTGTTTTTTTTTCCATTTTTTTTGTATATGTATCCTTCAGTTTTATGTTCACCATTATAAGAGACTTGCATGAAATGTCTCTGGTGAGGATCTGATGCATATTTCTATCATTATGGGGCAAAAGTGAAAATAAAAATGACAACCAATGCAATGGGGAGGCTATGGCAAGAAAACTCCCAGACATGTTTTCTTTATCCTTCCTCACTCATTCTTTTCTATTTTTGTGTTGTGCTTGCTTTGTTATTAGAGATGAGCGAATCGGCAGTCTAAATGAAGTGAGTTGCTTTGTTTGATCGTCCGCCTGCCTTTTGAACTCTGTTCCGCTCCCTGCTGCTCCTCCCCGAGTGCCGGGAAAACCTGGAACCAATCCTGGGAAGCTTCTCCCAGTTTCCCAGAACTGTATCCAGCTTTTCCCATACACCCGGGAGGGAGCGGAACAGAGTTGAAAGGCAGGGGGCTGATAAGCCGCTTGCCAATCAAACCAAGCACTTCAGTTTATTTAGATGGATGATTCGCTCATCTCAAGTTATCATTACTGGTAGCATGAGATGGTAACTGCAAGTCCTTCAGGTTATACAGGTGGTCCAGGTTTTCCAGGATGATACACTTATATGTGCCATCATAAGAAGATGTGCCTTGTCTCCTTCCACAGTTACTAGAGCAGAGCAGATACCAAGACTTGGGTTATTAAACAAGAAGAGCAGAACATAGTAAAAGAGGGGCGTCAACCCAACAATAGGATTGGTATCTGCTTTTTTGTTTGAGGAGGAGCAGGAGGAGTGCTGCCAAACCTCCACAAAATGACCTCAAGCAGGCTACCGGTGTGCATGTTTCTGACCAAACATTAAGAAAAAAACTCTATTGGAGTGGCATGAGAACCTGATGTCTTCTAGTAAGACTTGTGCTGACAGCCCATCACTATGCAGTTTGATTACCATAAGCCAGAGAACACCAGAATTGTCAAGTTTACCATGGTGCTCCTTTCCTTCAGAGATGACAATAGGCTCACATTGAGAATGCATGACAGATGGGAAAGAGTCTGGGGATGGTGTCTTGAATATTATGCAATGGATGAGTGATGGTCTGGAGATGTATATGGAGGAAAGTCACACAACCCAATCATAGATGATAACCACTGATACCCTAACTGCTGGTATATACTAAGGTGAAATCCTCAGAGTCATTCTCATATCTTATGTTGGTGCAGTGGGCCATGTGTTCCTCTTGGTGCAAGACAAAACCCAGTCTCATGGGCTCAGAGTGCACTGACAGTTCCATTGACTGGCCTAGACATTCCCCAGACCAGAATCTTATTGAGAACCTCTAGGATGTTATGTTTCAGTGTATCTGACAGTGCCAAGAAACACTAAAAACTGTCCAGAAGCAGAATAACGTCCTGTTCCATGTTTGGGAGGAAAAGCACAAGGACAACTTCCACTGTCCCATCAGGAGCATGTCCAACCATACACGTTATTGAGTCTTGGATTTTTGTAATGAAATTTATGCGAATTGGACCTACCTATGATTTTAGTTATTACTTTTTAGTTTCATTTGTTATACAGCCTTTGATTGACAAACCATTGATCTGCCATTTTGTTATCAACTAATTATTTCAAATTATAGAAAAAAAAAGATTAGCATTATCAATCGTTCATCACGATCGAATGTTTGATTCAAGTGTTTCCCTAATTTTTTTTTAGCCGTAAAGCAAATTGTGGAAAAAATCTTTTAATTAAAATTTAGAAAATTCGGGAAAACATGGATACAGCCTATGGCTGGCTCTGCTTATGGGTAAGACCATCTATGTAGCTACTTGGAAGAACGTTACAGTAAGCACCAAAGTTATTTGATATTTTCTTTTTAAAAACATAAACTTTACCTGAACTAAGAGCGTAACAGCATGAAGCATGATCAGCTAACAATTTTAGCGATTGGGTTTGGAAATAGCTCTGATCTGTTCATTCTCAGATCATTTTCAGCACATTTAATATAGAACTGGTCCGGTGATTATCTGTTCATTTTATCTTTGGCCAAATGTACGTAGCTATTTCTGCTTGCCACTGCTAATAACATCTACATTTTAATATGTACTGAATGCTGCTGCTTAGATATCACATCATGGCAAAAGGAATAGTATCTTGTCACCTATCCAAGTGGGCCAGGACATCACTGTGTTCTATATAGAGCTCATACGCAAAGAAATCGAGGGTAAAGCTCAACTGATCACATGTGTCTGTTTCACCTGCTGATGGTTTATACTAACACTAATGTAAAGCATATGCCTATAGCAGGTCATCTGGAAACAGACAACAGATACAACTGCTAAAAGAAAGAATGGGGGGGGGCTATCTTTTTCCATAGATGACAGAGATGACAGTTCTAACCTTGCATAGCCACATCATCTCATTACAAGCCTTGCCAGGTGTCTGAGTATACTTTACATCAATGGGAAATATTGCATCAATATTCAGGCAATATATTAAAATTGGTAAATTTTTTAATTTTCGAATGAAAGATCAACACCGTACAGTGTATTCTGAAATTGCATTTTAGAAATTCCAAATGGTACTATAATTTTATCTGCATGTTTCCTTTCTGTCTTTCATAGGAACTGTGTACTTTTGTATGGTTCTATACAATTACTTCAGATCACATCCCATTGACTGCATTGGGATGTGATCTACAGTACTACGGCACTGCCACTGCATAATGTATAGAGACTTTTGCTACTGGTTCCATTCATCATGTAGTGCATGTGATCTGCCAAACAGCTGATGGTCAGATGTCAACACTGCATTTATCAGATCTTAAGGATAAGCGATCAATCAATATATTTTCATGGGAAACCCCTATAAGTATTTTCTATTTGAAAACAATATATTTTTGGGATGGCATGATGTTTTTTGTAATTTGGGTTACGTAAAGACCATGTTTAGGCTTAAATATTGCTTTTTACTGCCTAATTTTAATATGGATCTGGACTAAAGAAGGGATTTACTATGGTTCCTTGGACTCTCTTAATCATGGCCAGGTAGACGACTATACCAAGTTAAACACAGAGACTTATAAGTGGTACATGGGATTAACACTTTCCAGTCCTGGCCATTTAACCCCTTAGAAGCTACAGTCAGTACTGTCCATGGCATCTAAGTGGTTTTAAAGAGAATATCATACTGCAGCATACCTACAAGTACAATAATAATTTTGTTTAGATAGCACCAACATAGTCCACAGTACTTTACAATTCTGGTGGTACATACATTGACAAAATCAGACAGTTCAGAGATACACAGGTAACCGTTTAGTCAAACATGCAGAGTGAGGGCCCTGCTCACAAGAGCTTACAATTAAAGATGAGCGAAGCTAATCTGGTCAATCAAAATTTGCTGCAATTCACGCTGTCAATTTGCAAATTCCCGCCAATTCGTTAAGGAAATTTGCAAAAATAGTAAATGGCGGCAAAACATGCTGTCTGGAGCGTCACTGGGCTGGAGAAAGGGGTTAACCATAATCTCTTTCGCCCATCCAATCAGCTGCAGGCCCTTCTGTGATGTCAGCACCTCCCCCTCTATATAAGGAGGTTCGGTAACAGAGGCGGCCAGTCGGCTGTGTGAGGTGGAGAGAGCAGGATGGCAGCAGGCAGTTACAGCAGAGCAGGGAGAGACTAACAGAGTGATATAGGGACAGACAGGAGAGGAATGACGGAAATTGGATGAGTGACTGTCTGCCTTTTTTTTTAAATTGTGATTTTCTGATTTTTGACACTTTTACAACAACATGCTTTAGCAAATTCGCCCTTCTGTAATAGTCCCAGTATTGTAGCTACTATAGTTTTGGCTGTTTTATATAAATTCATTAACATTTGATTTGCGAATCTTAACAAGTTTGACCAAAAATTTGCAAAGCTCACGAAACAAATTTCCGGCTGCTTTGCTCATCTTTACATACAATCTATGGGCAGATGCAAACAATGAGGAGGCTGCAGTAATGCATGCTTGCATCAAACAGCTGATTGGCAGCAGTGCTGAAACTCATCCCACCACCACCAATATAATATTGATTTATTTCTATGTAAACTAAATGCTCTTTTATATATTGGTTTCTGGTGATGCTCCATTAAAATAAAATGGAAACTAATTAGCTATAAGTTATATTCTTGTCTAGGAGCTGTGTACTCCAAGTAATGGCCTGATGATCTCCTGGAATAGAACCGTTTAGTTTATTTCAAGATCACCACTTGCTACTCTTAGATAACATCATTACTGAGGTCTGCAATGATTATAGATACCTTAAGGCTAAGGAACAGCCACAACCCCACTCTATACAGAGACCCTGTGCAATGCCGCCTCCGGGAAGGAATGTTATTAAGGGTGATGGACATTATCTTATCAGATAGCAGCTCAGCTCATTAGGTTTTTTTTTTATCAACATTATAAGAAATGAAGAGTTAATTACCAGCGAAAGGTCTCATAAAATGGCTCATTGTGTTGTCGGAGATAAGAGATCCAAGCATATTTTCCATGATTGTTATCAATACAGAATATAGACAATTTTCACATGGAGAAAGATGACTTCTTATCTATCTCCCCCCCCCCCCCCCCCCCCCCCCCAGTATTACTTGATATGATTGCCAGGAAAGTGATTTTTTACGACCTAGACAAGATATCTGTTTGATAATGTCTAGTTGTTGATAGCATGGTGATTGAGTACTGACTGAATGGTACTGATAGTATAGTGATAGTATATAAGTGAAGTGTTGTATACATGCTTCCATACAATTGCAAGGTGTTAGAACCTTTTTTTTTTTTTTATGTATCTGATAAATCGTGGACAAGTAATTGCAAGTCTAAAGTGTTTAAAGTAGCAAAGGATATTACACACATGTACTGTATTAAGGAAAAATGTATATAGGGCTATTTCCCCTAAATTTTATTATAATTGTTATTTACACAGTCATAGTGATAAGTTATCAGATGGGAAAACATGTTAATCACATTTAATGATTCTAATCAGCTGAGATCCAATCATCACACCCAATTATACATTATTTTCAGTTGAATAGTTATAAAAATTTGCATACCTAGCCCTAGTTGTCTTATTAGGCCGGGTTCACACTATGTGAAACACCGGCCATTCGGTGACATGGCCGAGTCACAGAACAGACGATGTCTGTGAAGATCATCCCTGCCGGTACTGTAGTACCGGCTGGATGAACTTAATTTGTGCTGAATTGGGATGCAGGCACATCCGTGAGTGCCCGCATCCCAATTCACCATAGCACACAATGGAAAGTGCGTCCAGAACCGCACTTTCCATTGTGTGAACAGTCAATGGTAGCAGTTTTTACTGCGGCCGCTAGGGATCCTATGTATACTATGTGTATGTACTCTGGACAGGATTCCCTCTGACTGCAGTGAAATGTGAAATTTCTAATAATCACGGCCGTTGTTACAAAGGCGGTGATTAATAGCAATTTTACGTTGTGTGAACTTAGCCTTACAAATGAACAAAAAATGAATACATATACAGTAAGTCGTGTCTCTTGACAATAACCTATAAGCGATGAGCTCTGATCTGTGGGGGAATCTGGCATAGAGTCTTCAGTTTTCTTGCAGTTCCACCACAGGAGAGAAAAAGCATTACACAGGGTCCATTGACATCAACGTAGTGTCTGTGTAATATAGAACAGGTGCAGCAGAGCAAGAGACTCTTTATAACCTTTCTCCACTCTGATCTAAGGTGGACAAACTCTTTAAAGTTCCATCGGTTTATATAAGAGAAGTTGGGATCCAAAGGTCTCCAAAATAAAAGCCAAGGGGGTACAACTTTCAGCATAGCACTCAGATGGTCTGACTCTAGTCCTATTCCTTATTTACATAGACGGCTAACCTCAATTGTTACGTTGATTTGAACATATATAAAGACTCAAGAATCCAGATCCATTTCTAAGTCAATTTGCTCAACGAGCCCCGGAGGCAGCAAGTTCACCCTTTTGAGATACTATCACAGATAGGAAGGTGCAGTATAAACAATAGATAGACAATAGTTCCTGACTAATTGTACTTAATTGTCTTGTAGTCTGTTTCGCTTCACAAAAAAACATATATATATATATGAAAGTCACAATCTTTTCTTAGTATGTATAATTTTTAATCTCTTCAATTGATATGTGTTGGAAGGATTACATGCCGCCCTCATTCACTCTCACAAGCTTTTGTGCCAAAGTTGTGCAGTGTTGTGCCCAATAATCCTGTATTGTACCAAATAAACAAATCTAGAAAGTATTGCCTACCAAAGATTATAAATGACTGATACCTCCATGTTCCAAAGGTGGCCAAACACTTACAGTAAGGGTGGTATTACACGGAACGATTATCGTTCGAAAAATCGTTAAATCGTTCGGATTTGAATGATAATCATTTCGTGTAATAGCAGGCAACGATTAAACGACCAACGAGAAATCGTTGATCGTTTAATAGGATCCGGACCTATTTTTATCGTTCGCTCATCGTTCGCACATCGTTCGCATATCGTTCGGTGGAATAAGAATTCACAGCTGAAACGTACGCAATAGCGACGACTAAACAACCGCAAGAACGATCATAAATAACGATCATCGTTTCGTGTACTTGGGCGAACGATTTCGGGTCGTTTGCCTTAGCGGTCGTTTAAGATCGTTTATCGTTAATCGTTAGTCGTCGGAAAATTGCTTGGTGTAATAGTACCCTAACTGTCGGTTATCTTTCCCAGCCTTCCCAAATACATAAACATTTGGCACAGCCTACAGTTTATGCTTCCTCTATAGGGAGGGGAGGAAGAAGCAACAGCCAGACAACTCTGGTGGTAGCTTATCTCTCCCAGAACAATAGGGTCAGGTTGCTAGCATCCAACAATCTTCTCTTCCCAGACATGATCTGTCGGGGGAGAGTCTGGAGCTTGCAATACCCTTTAGCTGAAGTTGGCGGATTCCTCTGACTTTAGTCTTAGGGTGGTATTACACGGGCCGAGCAGGGCCCGATAATACCTGTAAACGAGCAGCGATCTGCTAGATCGTTGCTCGTTTACTGGGCCTATTACACGGCCCGATAATCATTTGACAAGAGCTGCAAGGACATTGTTACCGATGTCCTTGCAGCCCTTGCTAAACTGGCATACATTACCCATCCACGTTCCAGGGCTGCTCCTGCTGTCCGCTTCTCCCGGGGTCCCGCGCGCTCTCTAGCTTCAGAGCGGCCTGTCAGCTGGTAGGCCGCGGCCTGTGATTGGCTGAGCGGCCTATCAGCTGACAGGCCGCTGTGAAGCTAGAGCGCGCGCGGGACCCCGGGAGAAGTGGACGGCAGGAGCAGCCCTGGAACGTGGATGGGTAATGCATATCGTTAGTCGCCGGCCACGCACCGCTATTACACGCAGCGGTGCGCGGTCGGTGCCCGACAAAAATAGGGTCTAAACTATATCAACGATCAGCCGATGATCGTTGCCATCGGCTGATTGTTGCATTTATTACACGGAGCGATAATCGGGCGAATCGGGCCAATTCGGCCGATTATCGTTCCGTGTAATAGTACCCTTAGGGCCCTATTCCACCAGACGATTATCTTTTGCATAATCGTTAACGATTAACGATCTCAAACGACCGCTATTGCGAAAGACCTGAGAACGTTCACGCATTTCCATGGAACGATAATCGTTACTTATGATCGTAATTGCGATAGTTTTTTCTTCGCTATTTATTCGCTATTGCGTTCGTATCTATTGCAAACGACCGAACGACGTCTTATTCAATGCGAACAATTTGCGAACGTTTTGCGAACGAGCAACGATAAAAAGAGGTCCAGGTCTTATAAAGCGATCAACGATTTCTCGTTCGGTCGTTAATCGTTAACTGCATTTCATCCGAACGAATATAGTTTAGATTCGAACGATTTAACGATAATCTGAACGATAATCGTCTGGTGGAATAGGGCCCTATTGCCCCTATTCCACGAGTCGTTTGGAGGAGCAAACGAGCGCTATTAGCGCTCGTTTGCTCCTCGTTTTCCGCTCGCTGCCGCCGTTATTCAACGCGGCGTCAGCGAGCGGGTGAGTGCGGGAGGGGCGGCGGGGAGCTGCTGGGGGGGCTGCCCGGGGATCGCTGATCGTCCGGGCAGCCCATAGGATATAGCAGCGCCTGCTGCCGATGCTCCTATTCAACGGAGCGACGGCAGCAGATCGCTGCTATATCAGTCGCTTGTTTTTCAACATGTTGAAAAACAAGCGACTGCAACGATCAGCCGACATGAACGATGTCGGCTGATCGTTGCACTCTATTCCACGGGACGAATATCGTTCGTAGCGGCCGATATCGGCCGAATACGAACGATATTGCTCCTCTAAACGACCCGTGGAATAGGGCCTTTAGGTGTATGCCCACCTTGTTAGAAATTACTGTAAATGATGACAGTATTTAAATGAAAAATTAACATTTAAGGGGGGGGGTAAAGTGAAACTGGCTCAGTTGCCCCTAGCAACCAGATTCCACCTTTTATTTTCCACAGAGTATGTGAGGAATGAAAGGTGGAGTCTGATTGGTTGCTAGGGGCAACTGAGCCAGTTTCACTTTACTCCATGTTTGATAAATCTCCCCCTTAGTTTTTATCTTAATGGAAGTTATACAACCCAAATCATGTGTCATGTTATCATGTCATGTGAAGTCATGTTATTTGGCTCAGTTCTAGGCAGCAAAGGCATTGTATATGGCAGGAGCCGTTGCCGAGATTAAACTTGTCTTCCTATGCAATTTTAGCTAGGGTACACAAAGGTAAAGAAAAATATGATATCTAAGGGTATGTTCACACTGAGTAAAAGCGGCGGAATTCCCATTTGCCTCATTGTGTCAATGGGATGGTGCGTGTGCCTCTGCTCTCCCTGGCTCTCCACTTAAAGAACTGACATATCAATTCTTTGAGCGGAGGCATGCGGGATCCCATTCACACGCACAGACAGGCGGGAATTCTGCTGTTTTTGCTCAGTGTGAACATACCCGTAAGATGATAAGGAAGAGGAGTCTAGACTAGCCAACACCATCCTGTACCATTGTGAGAAGAGAAACAATAGACACAGATGTAGGCTGAGTCGTGATGAGAACAGCCCTCACTGTGAAACAGGAGTGGTACCATTTCCATCATGTACACTTGGCCATGATGAGACAGCTGTGCCAGTTTATATCATTAAAGACACGCCCCAGAATGGATGTAATATCCTGACCGGTGCCATGGAAAACTTTCCAGCTGGTGATTATTTTCATATAATGTTTCAGCTGCGTTTTGAAACAATTGCTTTCATGTCTTAACAACCAAAAAGGGTACGAATGTAAAATCTGTCAAAACACTCGGAAAATACAGAACTTGATGGATGAGGTCAGAATCAATATTGCTAATAATCCTTCTCTATCTTCTATCTTTCTTTCTTTATGAAATAGACTCATTCTATAAACACCAGGAAATCCTAGTTAAAATAAAGATATTGATTACACGGATCCAATCTAAGATATACATTACATTGACGACATCAGGCATTATTCTCCGAGAATGTTTATTATTATCTGCACTTCTCAGCTCATTTGACGGAGAAGTCATTGACGTTTTGTACATTCTGTATGTCCTGTTCACAACTTTAACAATTTGGGTGTGTCTGCTTACTATGGGTTATACCCCAACTTTGCCCATTTACTACACTACAGAAAAAATGTGACCTTTAGGGACAAGAGCTCAATAAACAGTATCATTTGTGGTCTTTTATGATTTTTGGGTGGTTCCATACTGGAGAATAGTAAGGGAGGTAATGTACTGGGAAAATGTAAATTATTTGGAATTTAAGTGAAGTGATAGACGGTTGCCTTTTCTCAGCCTCAGAGACATAACTTGAATTTCCTAGGCCCCACTGCAAAATCTGTAACAGCGCCCCCCACCTACTATTTGTAATACTAGTGTCTCTCTCCGCAAGACCCAAGTGCTATTACTAGTACTACATAGATATTTCCAAGATGCCTATATACTTTATACTGCAGGTTCAGCCTCTAGTATAAGGTGTATAGGGGCCTCCAGACTCTCCACCAATAGATGATATTGTTGAAGATAGGGGTCAGATGTGATGTATTTTGACTGCCTGACCTCTTGGTTCTCAGATGGATACACCAGGGCCAAAGCTGTCTGGCTGCAAATTACTCCTCCTCTCTCGATAAGGAACACATGAACGTTTGGCAATGCAAAATGTTCATGTGTACAGGGAGGAGGAGAGAGATAACTGTTAGATGAATGATCATCCTGCCGAGAGTTATTGAAGGTATCTAAACTTATTTAGCATATCAAATATATTTTCTGAAGCAAATTCAATAAATTAACCGACTTGGCGATGGCATTACTGAATCATTAGTCGTTTGTCTACAATTGACATAGAGGAACTATGACTAGATTCCCATACACCTTTATTAGCTGTCAGTAAAACAGCCCCAAACTTTGAAATTCAGCATGTCAGGAAAGAGTCAGGAGACCCCAACTATAATCATAGAATAGTCATCCAGTCTTACAGAAATCAGTGGGTTGTGACATGTTTTCTGAAATGTGGATAGAGGCCTTAAAGGGATTCTTAGCAGTAGCCTTGACTCAGAGGTCAGACACCCCACCCCCACCCCCATACCTGTCTTCTAGTTATCCTCTAACTTTGTGAAATGCGAATATTCCTTTAAGGGTATGTTCACACTATGTATCTGTGCGGCTGTATTGCGGGATGTAAATCATCGGCTGTATTTTTCTGGTTCATCTGTACGCTGGAAAGTATACGATATACGGCTGCACAGTGCACACTATGTATGAGCCTACGGCCCGATCGTAATCGGACCCGTAAAAAATGAACAAGACCATTGTTTGCGGCCGGAACTGTGCAAATTCACGGCCGTGGATTGACAGGCGGTCCGTACGGAGTACTTAAAAAAATAGCCAGCAATAATGCCGAATGCCGATGCCTTTAATAGTTAATATATTAAATTAATCAAACACATTTTCGTTGTAATAAAGTCCCTTTCGTTGTTCAATAATTTAATTCTAACGAATCCATCATTGTGCAATTAAATATACTGTTAAACTAAATATATATATATAAATAAATGTATATTTATATATATATTTATTTTTTGACAGTATATTTAATTGCACAATGATGGATTTGTTTAAATTAAATTATTGAACACCGAAACTGATTTTATTACAACAAAAATGTGTTTTATTAATTAAATATTTATTAGTACAGGAAGCTCCAGTAAGCCGTTAATTCATATTCCCGGTAAATAGAGCTTTCTGTACTAATCAACACTTTACTTTAATTAAAACATCAAATGTTTCTTCTAATTATGTTATCACAATAGCATTATTAGAAGAAACATTTAGAATTATATGTGCGCTCAGCTGATTGGCTGATCGGCTCAGCGCACATATAAAGAGCCGTTCCGCAGCACAGTGACTTCATTGTGCTGCGGACCAGCGAAGAGGACACATCGGGACATCGGACACTGAGTATAAAGATCTCCACACCCCCTCCCCAGCACTGCACCCATCCCAGTAAGGAAGGGGGGTCACTTAACCCCTTCCTTGCTGGGATGGGTGCAGTCTGACATCAGTCTGGCCCCCAAGGGGTTAAGGGGGATGCAATACATCCTCCCTTAACCCCTTGGGGGCCAGACTGTAAGCAGCGATCTGTAAAGATGCTGCATACTGTAAGGAGCACAACACCGCTCACAATGATGGGTGTTGTGCTCCTGTTTGTGTGTTTTTTGTGTGTTTCTCCCTTTTTGTTTTTCAGATATCGGTATCCTGTGGATTACGTCGGATTCCGTGGACTACGTAGATGACCAGCGGTTGTTTGGTGTTTTTTTTAATAAAATGGTCAATGAGGGGTGTGGGGGTGTTTTTATTTGAATAAAAAAAATGTTTCACTTGTGTCTTGTCTTTATTTCTTTACTTTATAGACTTAGTAGTGGAAGCCGTCTAATAGACGGAATCCATTACTAAGTCGGGGCCTAGTGTTAGCCGGTATAAAATGGCTAACACTAACCCCCCATTATTACCCCAGTACCCAATGCCACCAGGGGTACTGGGAAGAGCCGGGTGCCAGTGGTCCCGGAGCGTCAAAATTGGCGCTCCTGGACTGGGGCGGCAGCAGGCTGGTAAGATTTAGGCTGGGGAGGGCCTAAACCAATGGCTCTTCCCACCCTGGTGTTACCAGGCTGCTGTCGCTTGGTTTTTAACCCGGCTGGTTATAAAAATAGGGGGGACACTATGCGTTTTTTTTATTATTATTTATTTATTTAAAAAAAAAAACAGTACAGAATGCTGATTAGTTGATTAGTACAGAATGCTCTATTTACCGGGAATATAATTATCGGCTTAATGGAGCTTCCTGTACTAATTAATATTTAATTAATAAAACACATTTTTGTTGTAATAAAATCAGTTTCGTTGTTCAATAATTTAATTTAAACGAATCCATCATTGTGCAATTAAATATACTGTCAAAAAATATAAATATACGGTATATATAAATATACATTTATTTATATATATATTTATTTTAAGGGTGCCTTCACACCTACCGTAACGCAGTAGAAAATGCACTGCGGATCCGCAGCAGATTTAATTAAATGAATGAACACAGCATTAAATACGCACTGTCAAATCCGCTGCGGATCCGCAGCAGATTTGTAAGTGCGGATTTAGTGCTGTGTTCATTCATTTAGTTAAATCCGCTGCGGATCTGCTGCGGATCCGCAGCGGATTTTCTACTGCGATACGGTAGGTGTGAAGGCACCCTAACAGTATATTTAATTGCAAAATGATGGATTCATTTAAATTTAATTATTGAACAACGAAAGGGACTTTATTACAACGAAAATGTGTTTTATTAATTAAATATATTAACCATGAGAGGCATCGGTATTACTGCAGAGGATCGCAAACCCCGGTAATAGCGATTCCTGTAAACTGTTTCCCTGCTTTCCCAGATGCATCCAGAGGTGTTTGCATCACTTTCTAAAGATTTTATTTGTTATTTTTAGTTGAACCAGATTTCCAAGTAAATGACCGTATGTTTTCAGCCGCATGTCTATTTTTTCCCACGCTTTTTGCTTTTTGCACATTTTATTTTTTATGAGATCACTAGAATACGCCTTTAGGCTATGTTCACACTATGTATATTTCCGGCCGTAGATTTTACGCGTCCGGAAATGTGCGGCTGAAACTACGGCCGGAAATATACATAGTGTGAACATAGCCTAAAGGCGTATTCTAGTGATCTCATAAAAAATAAAAAGCATATAGGTGATTCTTGTCTATGTTGCTCCTAGCTACAGTTTACAAATGATTCCCATTTTACATGGCACTGTTCTGGGAAACTACATCTCCTAACATGCATTGCACCTAAGAGCCAACTGCCCGATACCCACCCACCACTGGTTCTGCTTCTGCTTTGGAAGGTGATCAATGATAGGTCAGTTAAAGAAAATGTGCACAGCTTGCCTCGCCCATAGAAGAGAGGGATATCACATGTCCTCTGTCTCAGAAGGGAGGGGGAGGGTAGAGGAGTGGAGACAGAGTGGACCAGGCAGTGAAGATTTTCATCAGCTTCAGGGTGTCAGCATGTGATACAGGAAAGCGTCCCAATTCCTGAAATAGAAGCCTATTACAAACAATTATGGGAGGAAATTGAACAGGGTTAACTCTTTTCTAACTGGAGTACCCCTTTAAAAACTCCCCCACACCTTTAAATACTTTATTGATCTGACATTTCTAATACACTTACCTCCATATTTGTCCCAATCTATTGGCTGATTCAAAGCCTAAGCGGCCATGAGCAGAACAGTATGCTGTCTATATTCCGGTTTACTTGTGTTTGGTCGATAGATTATTTTATTGGACCAAATGTCATCTATTAGTGCATTTCTGACCCTATGCTGTTTTTTACAGGACTCCAAAGCACAGGTAGCTGTGCATTCCCATATCAATGGGGCATAGGGCACAGTGATGGCGAACCCTGGAAATCCAGCTGTTGCAAAACTACAATTTCCATCATACAAGCCCCATAATCTTTAAATGGAGCACTGAATGCGCACATGCAGTATTCACCATTCATGGTGGAGACAATCGTTTAGCATTGTGGGGGATCCCAGAAGACAAACCCCCACCAATTTATGGATAGGGAATAACAATTTCAGATAAGAATAGATAAGAATAAGGCTGGGTTTACACTGCATTTTTGCAATCCGTTTATTTTTATCCATTTTTTGCAAAAAAAAGTATGAAAAACGGATGAAAAAAACGGATGCATTTGTGTGCATCCATTTTGATCCGTGTTTCCATCGACTTCCATTGTAAAAAAAACCGGATCAAAACGGATCTGTTTTTTTAACGGACACAAAAGTAGTGTCAGCTATGTTTTTGTGTCCGTCAAAAAAAAACCGATCCGTTTTAATCCGTTTTTTTACAATGGAAGTCAATGGAAAAACGGATGCACACAAAAACGGATTGCAAAAAAGCTGTGTGAATGTTTACATTATGTATAAACAACAACCACTGTTTGACATGTTACCATATTTTACCGTATCCGCCTGCAGCAACATCATTTTATTTTATTTGGATTGCAATCTAATTAAACACTGAAGTCCATGCAATGTACGGCTGTTAGAACGTCCATACATTGTGTGAACCGAGCAGAAACAATGGCCATTGTTCCTACATTAGCAACTTCAAAACAATTGTCAAGTCATTTATTTGTGTGCCCATAGGGGAACAACGGCCATTGTTCAATACAGTGTGTGAACAACATCGGCCATTCTTGTGTGTGAACATAGCCTAAAAAGTGGTCCCCAACACAAACTGCAGATACAGAGCTTTATTTACCATACTTTCCAGCGTATAAGGCGACTGAGCGTATAAGATGACCCCTGACTTTCAAGAAGAGTGTCAGGGGTTCGCCTTATACGCCAGAAAATATTAACTGAAGCTAAATTAAAAAAAACAAAAAACAGTTAACTCACCTGGAACCCGTTCCCGGCCTCCGTGTGTCTCCTGTCCCATTCCCGGCGTAGGCGTATCCCGAACGGGACAAAAGGGAACGGGACCGAAGACGTGCGAAAGCCAGGAACGGGCCCCAGGTGAGTTAACTGTTGTTTTGTTTTTTTTACAGTGGTCGCCCCATACGGTGGGGATGTGGCGATTTTAGAGCCCCCTCACCATATGGGGCGACCATATCCACCGTATAAGACGACCCCTGACTTCTGAAAAGTTTTTTGGGGGTTAAAAAGTCATCTTATATGCCGGAAAATACGGTACTACTGTTTTCATGGATCAATTTTCCACAAGTAATGTACATAGAACTCAATGAAGATGAGTAATATAAAGTAATATATTATTATAGCTTATTCACTCAGCAATATAGTCTTAGTCGTCAAGAATGTTACTTGACCAACATAATGAGGTTTAATCTTGTTTACAGAGTTCATATTGAAAGTTCCAAACTCTCCATTTTCTCTTTTGTCCTTAGAATTTGCATTTTATAAAGAAATATGCAAAAGGTATTTAATCCCCCGTAGTCGTTTTGGTGTTTACCCTATTTCTGGCCACTAATCTCAAAAACACATGGATTAGAGGCTAAATGCACAGATTACAATCAGGGAACTGTGTGTGAGAGAGAGAGGGACACATACACACAATAATGGGGAGTTGAGGATTAGCAGGGTCACATTGGGTTTGCTATGTCACCTTGTTTGGAATTGGGGTGGAGTGGGAGAGTTCAAAACAGAATCCTTTTTATTTTAAATACCAGTGGCAAAGAGACAAGTATGGATTATAGGTATCAGCCAACCCAAAGTGATCTCAGAAGTGTGATCAGGATGTCTGTCCCTGGGTCACTGGAACTCACTAATACTTGCTCAAAGGCACAAGACCCCAAATCCTAATGCATACATTGCAGAGAGGCAATAACTCCTATTCCTACTGATGTGTGAAGGGCTTAGTAGGTCATGAGGAGTGCACCATACTGGCCCCAGTTGCAGTTATGTCACTTTTACTTTGGGTTGGCTGGGTTGGTCTGTAAAGTTGATCTTTCATAAAAAAAAGTTTCACATCATATGATAGAGAGATCCATGGTCAGTATCGGGTATTTAATATTAAAATTGTACATTAAAGGGGTTGTCTCTGCGTTACCAAAAATATTAATTGTCAGTGAAAATTTTTTTTTTGTAGTTGAATTTGTTTCTGTACTTTGATGTCACCTCCTAGTGAATAATATGCCAATGTTCACGTCCACCTGATGAGCTGCTTGCTGGTGGACGTGCATGCTCAGTTAGATTCTCTCATCCCAGATCCTAAAAATACACCTGCTCGTAGTTTTTTTTTTCTCAAATTTTCTGATACTTATAAAAAAATGGATACAATGAAGAGTGGAGTATTCTGCAGAGTATTACGGTTATGCTGTCAGAGTGAAGTAAGGGAGGACTGCCACAGATGAATCCCATGTTGAGAGCTGTAGTAAAACACATTCGGGACACTTTTTTTTTTTAATAAGGCTAATGCTAATATGCCATTACCAGTTTTTTGGGATGAAAACAGCCCAATAAATTGTAAAAAAAATAAATAAATTAAAGGTATTTTTGACCCACAAATGGCCAAATAGTAAAATTTTAATATATGAGAATTAAGTCATTTCCAAAAGAGTTCAATGTGAAAAACAAGCCAAAAAAACACTCTAAATAATGTGTATGAATGGGGCCTTAAAGCCACATTCGTGTAGTTTGGCTGCAGCACATAGGAGGAAATAAGAAGGCATAC
Organism: Dendropsophus ebraccatus; assembly: GCF_027789765.1. NCBI lineage: Eukaryota > Metazoa > Chordata > Amphibia > Anura > Hylidae > Dendropsophus > Dendropsophus ebraccatus. The sequence continues at coordinate 37,132,526 of NC_091461.1, forward strand.
TTACAGTAATAAAAACGTACATTGACTGGTGTAATAATGTAAAAAATGTTACCAAGCTCTATTAACTAGTAATAGAAGCCCCACTAAGGAACAACCCCTTTAGGTTTTTATTGAAAACATCTTCTTATGAAGAGTTCATGCCACTACCCTAATTTCCCCTACAATCACTATGTCGTCACCCCCCCCCCATTCTCATTCAGCTCTTTATGCACACACTTTAGACTTTAGAGACTCCATTCCTCATGTTAGAATAAGTTATTTGTAATTCTGTAATGTCTGATTTTGTTTGTATATTTACCCCGAGAATTGTAAAGTGCTGCAGAATATGTTGATGCTTTTTTAATAAAAATAAAATTGTTAGTGTTGAGCGAGCATGCTCTATCAGTCATAGTGATTGAGCATCTGGGTGCTCAGGATACTGCAATACACACTAGTACGCTGGCGTTATGCTGCCCGAGTTCTAAAGTGTCTTGCAGGAACGTATTCCATTTTTTTTTTTTGTTCTATTTTTTTTTTTTATATTTCTTTAAACATCCCATTAAGGGAGAAAACATACAAAAATGTTAACTAGAGATGAGCGAACCGGGTTCGTGTTAGAGTCCATCTGAACACGAACTTTCGGTATTTGATTAGCTGGGGCTACTGAACTTGGATAAAGCTCTAAGGTTGTCTGGAAAACAGGGATACAGCCAATGACTATATCCATGTTTTCCCACATAGCCTTAGGGCTTTATCCAAGTTCAGCAGCCGCCGCTATTCAAATGCTGAATGTTCGGGTTCGGATCAACTCAAGCATGCTCCAGGTTCGCTAATCTCTTATGTTAACAAAAAAATGTCAAAACTTACTGCAATACAAATTGTAGGTGAAATAGGCACCCTCCACTCTGCTGAGCAGGGGGCATCTCAACTCAAGTACCGAGCACTTGAACACTAATTATTATCTTTATTATAAGTTTGCTGGAGAACCAGAACATTCTTAATATATATATCCAGTCCTCCCATTGTAACGCCTGGAGTAGTGGATCCACTGGACCGTCACCAGCGATAGCACTAACCTCACCAGGGAGCGGAGTCTAAGGGGCCGCTGGTTTTCACCAGAGCCTGCCGCAAGGCGGGATGGACTTGCTGCGGCAGGCGACCCCCAGGTCGCTACCCCTGGCTTGGTTGCTAGTGACGGCAGGCGAGGCGTGGCAGGAGCAGTAGGCAGGAGATAGTGCAGGCAGAGGTCTGTAGACGTGATCGCAGGTGGCGGACAAGACTTAGGAACAATGGGAAGGCAGCGGGCAAGGACTAGGGACAAGGACTGAAGACAGGAACAACAGGGAGCTGGGCCAAAGGCTATGGAAAGCATGCAGAGGCTCCAACACCTGTAGTGGGGCAGAGCTGGAATTTATAGGAAGTGATTAGTGCAACTTCCAATTAGGGGCAGACTGGCCCTTTAAATCTGAGACAGCTGGCGCGCGCCCTAGGAGGCGGGCACGCGCGTGCCGGCCGGCACAGCGGGTGACAGGAGCGGGGCGAGGTAAGGCACCCCCCGGGGCCGAACTAGTAGCAGCGCCGGGTCCCTGCACATGGACCCCGGCAGCTGCATGGAGAGGTCGCGGCGGCGGCCCGGAGCACGGGACGCCGCCGTGGCCGTGACAGTACCCCCCCCTTTGGCCTCCCCCTCTTTCTTGCCTGCAGATGGAGGCAAATCAGTGATGAAGTCCGTCCCTATGTGGCGAGGGGATGTGGATTTGCGGATGAAACCCTTCTGTAAGTTCTCCCGGATGTAAGAGGACATGGCCTCAGTCTCGGGTACTGAGAGAGGGTACACCCGACCTTGTGGAGGAGAAGTTCTAGGAAGGAGGTCTATGGGACAATCGTACGCCCGATGAGGTGGTAGAGAGTCCGCCTCCGTGGCAGAGAAGGCATCAGGCAAGTCTTGGTATTCTGCCGGAAGGCCGGATAGAGGTTTGGCGGGGTCGGGTGACAACATAGAGTACTTGGGCTGAGGTGACCTCAGACACTGGTTGGAATCTTCCCGGTTCTCCAGTCCAGCTTAGGGGCATGTAATCGCAGCCAAGGGAGTCCCAGGAGGATGGTGGAAGAAGAATGGGGCAGGACGTAGAAGGAGATCTTTTCCTGATGTGAAGTGCCCACCTGGAGGACTAGAGGTGCGGTCTGGTAGTGCACATGGTCGGTAAGAATCTCGCCCGTGACCGAGGAGATAGTCAGGGGTCTGGCTAGTTGGGTCACGGGTAGCCACCATCTTTGGACCAATGTAGCTGCAATAAAACTGCCTGCTGACCCAGAATCGAGAAAGGCAGTACTCTGGTGAGTTTGTCCTGAGGGTGTCTGGATGGAGACTGGCACAGACAACCTTGGAGAGGTGGCATTCACACTTAGGGAGACCTCTTCCACCGGACCTAGGTGCTGGCATTTCCCGGACGCTTGAGGACGTTGGGGACATCTCAGCCGAAAGTGATCCGAACCACCGCAGTAGAGACAGAGATTCAGCTCCAGACGACGAATTCTTTCATCAGGCGACAGGTGAGCCCGTTCCACCTGCATAGGAAACTCAGGAGTCGACTGGGACACCGGAACATCAGGATTCTGGAAGACCGACGCCAGCTGGTGATGGCGACGGGACAGGCTTAGTCGCCGTTCATGCCAGACCTCCTCCTCTCTCTCAGAAAAACGAGTATCGATCCTGGTGGCCAGTAGGATGAGTTCGTTCAGGGAGGTAGGTAGGTCTCGGGCGGAAAGCACGTCTCTCACCCGACTGGACAGGCCCTTCTTAAAGGTGGCTATTAGAGCGGCGTCATTCCAGTCAAATTCTGCCGCCAGGGTGCGGAACTGGATGGCGTAGTCACCAACAGAGGAGCTCCCTTGAGAGAGGTTGAGGAGAGCAGTCTCAGCTGAAGAGGCACGGGCAGGTTCCTCAAAGACGGAGCAAAACTCGGCCAGGAAGGTTCGTAGATTGGCAGCAGCAGGGTCATCTCGGTCCCACAGCGGCGTAGCCCAAGCCAGAGCTCTACCCTCCAATAGGCTGATGATGAAAGCCACTTTAGAGCGCTCGGTGGAAAACTGACTACTTAAGAGTTCAATATGCATGGTGCATTGAGTCAGGAATCCTCTGCACAACTTGGAGTCACCAGCGTATTTGCTTGGGAGAGCCAGTCGAAGTGTTGAAAAAGCAGCAGGAGGTGGTGTGCGCTGGGCTGTAGTATGCTGCTGTAAGGCAGCAGTGAGTTGCTGGATCTGCTGCGACTGTTGCTGGATTTGTTGCGCCTGTTGGGCAACCACTCGGGCTACGTCACGGATATCAGGCACCTCGCCGGGATCCATGGTTGGAGCCTACTGTAACGCCTGGAGTAGTGGATCCACTGGACTGTCACCAGCGATAGCACTAACCTCACCAGGGAGCGGAGCCTAAGGGGCCGCTGGTTTTCACCAGAGCCTGCCTTGCTGCGGCAGGCGACCCCCAGGTCGCTACCCCTGGCTTGGTTGCTAGTGACGGCAGGCGAGGCGTGGCAGGAGCAGTAGGAGGAGTGCAGACAGAGGTCCGTAGACGTGATCGCAGGTGGCGGACAGGACTCAGGAACAATGGGAAGGCAGCGGGCAAGGACTAGGGACAAGGACTGAATACAGGAACAACAGGGAGCTGGGCCAAACGCTATGGAAAGCATGCAGAGGCTCCAACACCTGTAGTGGGGCAGGGCTGGAAGTTATAGGAAGTGATTAGTACAACTTCCAATTAGGGGCGGACTGGCCCTTTAAATCTGAGACAGCGGGCGCGCATGCGCCCTAGGAGACGGGGACGCGCGCGCCGGCCGGCACAGCGGGTGACAGGAGCGGGGCGAGGTAAGGCGCCCCCCGGGGCCGAACTAGTAGCAGTGCCGGGTCCCTGCACATGGACCCCGGCAGATGCATGGAGAGGTCGCGGCGGCGGCCCGGAGCACGGGCCGCCGCCACGACCGTGACACCCATCATGATTCCCTCTGGCATAGTACCATGCTGGACCAGTGTAAAAATGGCAACACTTGTCCATCAGTTGCGTCCAGCTCAGAAACCAAACAACTGGCTAGACATAATGGAAATATGTGAACCCAGCCATATGTGATTTCTGTGCATCCTTATAGTCAGATGGAGATTTATTGTGCTGTCTTATAGTAATTTCTCTTTGTTGCCCATAGCAACTAATCAAAGCTCAGATTTCACCTCTCATATTGCTCTGGTAAAATAAAATGCTGGCCTGTGTTTGGTTGCTATGGGCAACTAAGAAAATCTGAAGATCCCAATACACCTTTTAATTCCTTCAGCTGTACCTCGTTGCGGGTTGAGCCATCAGTATCCATCATATCTGACAGATCTTTGAAGCCAAAACCAGGAGCAAACTATAAACAGGGATCAGGTCATAAAGGAAACACTGGGATCTAACCTCTTCTTAAATCCATTCCTGGATTTGGCTTCCAAAATCTGTCAGATAAATCTTTCTGTGTAAACGCACCCTAAGGTGTATGGGGCTCTCCCAATCAACCATCGACAGGTGATGTCGGTGGAGACAGAGGTCAGGCGTGATGGAGAATGACAGCTTGACCACTTTGTTCTGGGAGAGATAAGCCACGGCAAGAGCTCTCTGCCTGTGACTTAAAGGGGTATTCCCCCCAAGAGCTAAAAAAAATGAAATGCCCCCAAACCTAGCTGGTCTTACTCACCAAGTCCCCCTGAGTATTTTGAGCCATCTCCTGTCTTTCTAGCTGCTGCCGTTCCCGAGTTACACGTTTTTCTAAAAGATGGTCTATGCAAGAAAGGAAACTACATTGCCCATCATGCAATGCTTCTGGCTGATGATGATGATGTTGTTGAATGGAGATGGCGATGTTGATGTAGCATAACGGAGATGGCGATGTAGCAGAGCGGAGATGGCAATGGCGATGTAGCAGAGCTGAGATGGCAATGGCGATGTAGCAGAGCTGAGATGGCGATGTAGCAGAGCGGAGATGGCAATGGCGATGTAGCAGAGCTGAGATGGCAATGGTGATGTAGCAGAGCTGAGATGGCGATGTAACAGAGCTGAGATGGCGATGTAGCAGAGCGGAGATGGCGATGTAGCAGTGCTGAGATGGCGATGTAGCAAAGCTGAGATGGCAATGGCGATGTAACAGAGCTGAGATGGCGATGTAGCAGAGCGGAGATGGCAATGGCGATGTAGCAGACCGGAGATGGTGATGATGCAGCAGGAGAGGAGCACTGTGGGCGTCCAGGGGTGAGGGGGCTGCAGGTTGCCGCAGGTGAGTTCGCAGGAGGGGTGGAACTGGGGGCCCGCATACACAGGAGTGCCGTGTGCTGCAGGCGGCCACCGAGACAGCCAGGAGGGGGGGCGCACAGAGTGTCTTTGTGTGTGCGGCCACGGTGCGGCTGTCGGGTGAGCTGCCGGGTGAGTTGCGGTGAGCTGCCGGGTGAGTTGCGGGGAGATGACACGGACCGCGGGTACGGGTGGCCACCAGGAGACCTGCGGGGCTGCACTGAAAGGAGCGCCGTGGGCGGATGCCGGGTGAGTTGCGGGGGGGTTTACAGACCGCGGGCGGCCACTGGGAGTGAAGCGGCGTGAGCAGACGCGCCGGGTGAGCTGCGGGGAGACAGCACAGACCGTGGGCACGAGAGACCTAAGGGAGCTACACTGAGTGAAACGGCGCGGGCGGACGCTCCGAGTGAGCTGCAAGGGGACTGCACAGACCGCGGGCACGGGAGACGTGGGGGGCTGCACTGAAAGGTGGGCGGACGCCGGGTGAATTGCGGGGGGTTTACAGACCGTGGGCACCGGCGGCCACTGGGAGACCTGGGGGGCTGCACTGAAAGGAGCGCAGCGGGCGGCCACCAGGTAAGCTGTGGGGGGGGGATACATATTGCTGGTGAGCTCCAGGGTGAGAGGGGGGGGCACACAGTGTTATGAGATCAGAGGGGTTGGGTGAATGGGGTTACACAGTTGGGGTGTCTGCTGTCAGAGACTCGGACAGAGATCAGCTCCAGCTGTCACTGTCTCACTGTCCTCCCTCGCTTCAGTGAGACGGGTTAGAATCGCTAACCCGGCCCATTGAAGAGACTGAGGACACGTGATGCCGACACGGAGGGTGGGGGCCAGGAGCAGGGAGCGTGTCGGGTTGGACTGAGATGTGATGATTCTATGCAATCCCTGGGGGTGAATGCATCTAGATAACAGCAAAACTGCGCAGAATCCATAATAACTTGATATTGGAAAGATGGAAAGCTACGGGTGGGCAACGCATTAATGCAAAAATAATTTTGGGGGGAATACCCCTTTAACTCTCCCCTTCCCATGGAGACAGGAACGCTTGGACATGCCAAATTTTGCTGTGTTCAACTACTCAACTATAGATGAGTGAACTGCAAGTATGTTCTGGCTATTCAATGAATAGCGGCCGCAAAAAACTGACATATCAGTTTTCTACAGTGCCGCGAGAGATCCCAGCTGGATTCCATAGAAGGCAACGTATATTTTCGTAAAATGTATGGTCGTTGTTGTCGTTACGGCCGTACTTTACGAAAATATACGTAGTGTGAACATGGCCTATGGCTGTATACATGTTTTTCAGGCTGCCTTAGGGCTGCATCCGACTTCTATAGCCACAGATAATCAAAAGCTGAGAGACAAACCCGAATGTACTCAAAGTTCGCTCATTTCTATACTCAACCCAAAGCTCCAAATGCCCTTTTATGCCTCCAAATGCCCGTGTAGGGACCCATGTGTATCAGATACCGGCACGAGGTACATGGGGCAGTATGGCTTGATCAATTCATACACAAAATTCTGATGTGTTTTTTAATTTTGCCTAGGGGCACTAGTATCAGCCATAGGTGTGAGGTGCAGCACTCTGTTTCTTCCCTGAACCGCATTTTGCTTCTCTCTTTTCTCCGTGTTTTTGCACTCCTCCTGGTGAGACCCACATGACCGCAATTAGCAGGAGACACCTGAGTGCACATGGTTTTAATCCCTCCTGTTTTTTTCCCATTCTGTTTGCTGCAGCTATGGTGAGCGCAATACCTCATCCAGACTTGTGCTGTTTGGGGGCGACCTTCTCCGCCGGCGGTGCTGGCCGGGTTCTGGTGTGGTGTTTTTGGGTCTGGTCCTGTGGCATGGGGGTCGCAGGGCCGTCCCATGGCCCCCGTTCCCTGGCTGTGCACGCCTGCGGGGTTGGTGGCCACTGACTGGCACGGTGTGGACTTAGTGTAGGGACCCATGTGTATCAGATACCGGCACGAGGTACATGGGGCAGTATGGCTTGATCAATTCATACACAAAATTCTGATGTGTTTTTTAATTTTGCCTAGGGGCACTAGTATCAGCCATAGGTGTGAGGTGCAGCACTCTGTTTCTTCCCTGAACCGCATTTTGCTTCTCTCTTTTCTCCGTGTTTTTGCACTCCTCCTGGTGAGACCCACATGACCGCAATTAGCAGGAGACACCTGAGTGCACATGGTTTTAATCCCTCCTGTTTTTTTCCCATTCTGTTTGCTGCAGCTATGGTGAGCGCAATACCTCATCCAGACTTGTGCTGTTTGGGGGCGACCTTCTCCGCCGGCGGTGCTGGCCGGGTTCTGGTGTGGTGTTTTTGGGTCTGGTCCTGTGGCATGGGGGTCGCAGGGCCGTCCCATGGCCCCCGTTCCCTGGCTGTGCACGCCTGCGGGGTTGGTGGCCACTGACTGGCACGGTGTGGACTTAGTGTAGGGACCCATGTGTATCAGATACCGGCACGAGGTACATGGGGCAGTATGGCTTGATCAATTCATACACAAAATTCTGATGTGTTTTTTAATTTTGCCTAGGGGCACTAGTATCAGCCATAGGTGTGAGGTGCAGCACTCTGTTTCTTCCCTGAACCGCATTTTGCTTCTCTCTTTTCTCCGTGTTTTTGCACTCCTCCTGGTGAGACCCACATGACCGCAATTAGCAGGAGACACCTGAGTGCACATGGTTTTAATCCCTCCTGTTTTTTTTCCCATTCTGTTTGCTGCAGCTATGGTGAGCGCAATACCTCATCCAGACTTGTGCTGTTTGGGGGCGACCTTCTCCGCCGGCGGTGCTGGCCGGGTTCTGGTGTGGTGTTTTTGGGTCTGGTCCTGTGGCATGGGGGTCGCAGGGCCGTCCCATGGCCCCCGTTCCCTGGCTGTGCACGCCTGCGGGGTTGGTGGCCACTGACTGGCACGGTGTGGACTTAGTGTAGGGACCCATGTGTATCAGATACCGGCACGAGGTACATGGGGCAGTATGGCTTGATCAATTCATACACAAAATTCTGATGTGTTTTTTAATTTTGCCTAGGGGCACTAGTATCAGCCATAGGTGTGAGGTGCAGCACTCTGTTTCTTCCCTGAACCGCATTTTGCTTCTCTCTTTTCTCCGTGTTTTTGCACTCCTCCTGGTGAGACCCACATGACCGCAATTAGCAGGAGACACCTGAGTGCACATGGTTTTAATCCCTCCTGTTTTTTTCCCATTCTGTTTGCTGCAGCTATGGTGAGCGCAATACCTCATCCAGACTTGTGCTGTTTGGGGGCGACCTTCTCCGCCGGCGGTGCTGGCCGGGTTCTGGTGTGGTGTTTTTGGGTCTGGTCCTGTGGCATGGGGGTCGCAGGGCCGTCCCATGGCCCCCGTTCCCTGGCTGTGCACGCCTGCGGGGTTGGTGGCCACTGACTGGCACGGTGTGGACTTAGTGTAGGGACCCATGTGTATCAGATACCGGCACGAGGTACATGGGGCAGTATGGCTTGATCAATTCATACACAAAATTCTGATGTGTTTTTTAATTTTGCCTAGGGGCACTAGTATCAGCCATAGGTGTGAGGTGCAGCACTCTGTTTCTTCCCTGAACCGCATTTTGCTTCTCTCTTTTCTCCGTGTTTTTGCACTCCTCCTGGTGAGACCCACATGACCGCAATTAGCAGGAGACACCTGAGTGCACATGGTTTTAATCCCTCCTGTTTTTTTCCCATTCTGTTTGCTGCAGCTATGGTGAGCGCAATACCTCATCCAGACTTGTGCTGTTTGGGGGCGACCTTCTCCGCCGGCGGTGCTGGCCGGGTTCTGGTGTGGTGTTTTTGGGTCTGGTCCTGTGGCATGGGGGTCGCAGGGCCGTCCCATGGCCCCCGTTCCCTGGCTGTGCACGCCTGCGGGGTTGGTGGCCACTGACTGGCACGGTGTGGACTTAGTGTAGGGACCCATGTGTATCAGATACCGGCACGAGGTACATGGGGCAGTATGGCTTGATCAATTCATACACAAAATTCTGATGTGTTTTTTAATTTTGCCTAGGGGCACTAGTATCAGCCATAGGTGTGAGGTGCAGCACTCTGTTTCTTCCCTGAACCGCATTTTGCTTCTCTCTTTTCTCCGTGTTTTTGCACTCCTCCTGGTGAGACCCACATGACCGCAATTAGCAGGAGACACCTGAGTGCACATGGTTTTAATCCCTCCTGTTTTTTTCCCATTCTGTTTGCTGCAGCTATGGTGAGCGCAATACCTCATCCAGACTTGTGCTGTTTGGGGGCGACCTTCTCCGCCGGCGGTGCTGGCCGGGTTCTGGTGTGGTGTTTTTGGGTCTGGTCCTGTGGCATGGGGGTCGCAGGGCCGTCCCATGGCCCCCGTTCCCTGGCTGTGCACGCCTGCGGGGTTGGTGGCCACTGACTGGCACGGTGTGGACTTAGTGTAGGGACCCATGTGTATCAGATACCGGCACGAGGTACATGGGGCAGTATGGCTTGATCAATTCATACACAAAATTCTGATGTGTTTTTTAATTTTGCCTAGGGGCACTAGTATCAGCCATAGGTGTGAGGTGCAGCACTCTGTTTCTTCCCTGAACCGCATTTTGCTTCTCTCTTTTCTCCGTGTTTTTGCACTCCTCCTGGTGAGACCCACATGACCGCAATTAGCAGGAGACACCTGAGTGCACATGGTTTTAATCCCTCCTGTTTTTTTCCCATTCTGTTTGCTGCAGCTATGGTGAGCGCAATACCTCATCCAGACTTGTGCTGTTTGGGGGCGACCTTCTCCGCCGGCGGTGCTGGCCGGGTTCTGGTGTGGTGTTTTTGGGTCTGGTCCTGTGGCATGGGGGTCGCAGGGCCGTCCCATGGCCCCCGTTCCCTGGCTGTGCACGCCTGCGGGGTTGGTGGCCACTGACTGGCACGGTGTGGACTTAGTGTAGGGACCCATGTGTATCAGATACCGGCACGAGGTACATGGGGCAGTATGGCTTGATCAATTCATACACAAAATTCTGATGTGTTTTTTAATTTTGCCTAGGGGCACTAGTATCAGCCATAGGTGTGAGGTGCAGCACTCTGTTTCTTCCCTGAACCGCATTTTGCTTCTCTCTTTTCTCCGTGTTTTTGCACTCCTCCTGGTGAGACCCACATGACCGCAATTAGCAGGAGACACCTGAGTGCACATGGTTTTAATCCCTCCTGTTTTTTTCCCATTCTGTTTGCTGCAGCTATGGTGAGCGCAATACCTCATCCAGACTTGTGCTGTTTGGGGGCGACCTTCTCCGCCGGCGGTGCTGGCCGGGTTCTGGTGTGGTGTTTTTGGGTCTGGTCCTGTGGCATGGGGGTCGCAGGGCCGTCCCATGGCCCCCGTTCCCTGGCTGTGCACGCCTGCGGGGTTGGTGGCCACTGACTGGCACGGTGTGGACTTAGTGTAGGGACCCATGTGTATCAGATACCGGCACGAGGTACATGGGGCAGTATGGCTTGATCAATTCATACACAAAATTCTGATGTGTTTTTTAATTTTGCCTAGGGGCACTAGTATCAGCCATAGGTGTGAGGTGCAGCACTCTGTTTCTTCCCTGAACCGCCCTTTTAAAATGTTATCTGTCCCAAATGAATGCCTGCCTATTTGCTGTCATCCAAAGTATAGTTGTCAGGAATGTGCCTTTGCGCTCCTCAGTCCAGGTTGTGCGGCACAGAAGGCACTGAACCTGGTCTGAACAAGGTTCTGTTTTTTATCTGTTAAGCCCCATCCGCTTTGCCTCTCAGTCCCTGGCAATGATAGAGTTACTCTGCTAGCTTGATTCCTGCAGCTGAGCAGTGTGGTGTTTCCTTTGACAGGCTGGTGTCTTTAGCAGTTAGAGTCTTTGTGGATCTGAGCACCGGTCCAATGGGCATCTGGACCGGGCTCCTGGTCCTCATAAGTAGTAAGCATGGCCAGGAGCTACTTGCTGGCTATTAGAGCAATCTAGGCTAAGCATACTCTCTCTGGTATCTACTGTGTGTTTCTCAGACCCTTGCCTGTTCCCGGGACAGCTCCGGCCTCCATGGCGCAGATAGGCTGCTGAGCTCACATCTCCCCGCCACACAGCACAGCGCAGCGCTCCCTCACCTGGACTCCCGGCCCATGGCTCCGCAGGCCTGTCCTGCTGTCCCGCTCACCCGCTGTCCCGCTCTCCCGTTGTAGCGATGTACCGCTCTCCCGCTGTCCTGCTCTCCCTGCTCTCCGCAGCCCGGATACAGGCTCAGGCATAGGCTTCAGGCATAGACTTTCATTCAATAGCGCCACCTAGTGTCCCGTGGTTATAGAGCAACACTGTACTGTACTGAGGCTCCTAACTATGGTGGCCACAATGCTCCATGCAAAATTCTGCCAACGGGACTCGCTGGTAGAATTCTGCCTATCCTGCATGGTGCATTATGGCCACCATAGTTAGGAGCCTCAGTACTGTGACATAGTAAGGAGCTTCAGTAGATACAGTACTGTGATCAGCAGGTGACATAGTAAGGAGCCTCAGTAAGTACAGTGATCAGCAGGTGACTTACGTTTTTCGTTCGTTCAAAACTTATACACTATAATGCGGTGCGCCTTATAGTCCGGTGCGCCTTATATATGAACCTAGATGGCTTAGCAGGCTAAATTTGAAGGTGCGCCTTATAGTCCGGTGCGCCTTATAGTCCGAAAAATAAGGTAATTTCTATTTTTAAGTGGTACACTCAAACTTTGGTGAATTTTTCATCTTACCCCTAGTTAACATAAAATGCAATACATAAAGTTTTTTCTGCGTTTTTTCTATATTTTTTGCAGATGGTGTTGTGTTTTTACGTTTTACTGTTTTCTTAATTTCATGCATGTTTAAGAAAGATATACCTGCAATATATAACATGCATGTTCTTCGGGAAAGTGTAATACTGATACATTGGAGTATTGACTATATACATATATGAAACTAGAATTCATTAATAATTGGTTAGTATTTATAGTTACAGCCATTTACTCTCTGCTGTATTCATAATTCTTTTTCTGATGTATTACTATTAAATCCATAATAATTATGTCCATCTCCTATCTCTCAAGCATACTGCCCTTACATGTTATTATCATTTTGTATATATTGTGTAAATGTATGTGTGGAGGTCTTGTGGCAGGACTTGCTACACATCATGTGTTCATTTAATCACTTCCACATTAGTGAAATACACCTGTATAGTGGGGTATTAAAGTAAGTAATGTGGTGGGGTAGAGTTATCAGTGAGCAAGAGTGCGCATGCGCTCGAAACGCGTCTCTGTGGGGTCCCTGCACTGTGGTGTTTCACATGCTTTTACTTGCAATTGTAAAATAAAGGCTATATTCTTCGCTACGTGCTGGATCATTGTTTTTGTCTGACTTTTTACCGCCTGCCCTGACTCGTTTACCGGACTTGTCTGCCAATTTTGCTTGCCGTTAACGACCCGGATTGTTGACCTTAGATTTATTGTGTTTGTCTGTCTCTGTTCTGTGTTTCACCCTATTGAGTATAGGGACTGCCATCGTAGTTGTCCGCAGTCGCCTAGGACTGTCTTGTGGCAAGTAGGCTGGGACAGTGGTTAGGGTCAACTTAGGGCTCACTGTTCGTGTCTTGTCAGACTGCCTTTTGCCATACCTGACGTTGACAATTGTACAGATTTTATTTTTTAGTATTAAAATAAATATAAATAATTAAAATATTATTTCTCTGTTAAAAATGAAAAATGTAAAAAAAAAAAAACATGACCTTCATTTATAGGGTGTTCAATAGATATGGGTGTTGAGTTTATTTAGAACTATTCATATACAGTCACACATAGGTCATCTGGAATCCCAAACACCGATCACTTGCTACCCACTAGGTGGTTCCCTCTGCTTTCCATGTAGATAATCAGTACAACACTTGTCAGTAGTTATCTGTCAACATCTCCTTACAAGCCTGATGGGGCTGGACCATATAAAAGGTATCTGAAGGATTAGTTAGTCCTAATGAATACTCTTTATTTTAAGTACAGAAATGTGTCTATTTATAAACCCAGAATGCAAATTAGTTAAAGATATTACCATCTATGGCCAAAATCACTTCAGTGATCCTTGTGACACCATATTATAAGGTTAAACAGGTCTATGTGGGCTATGATTTGGAGGGGTACAGGCCTATAATACTGTAACAATAATGTTGTTGTAAATTATCTAATTATCCTTAAAGGGGTACTGCAGCAGTATATATATATATATTTTATTTATTTATTTTTTTCAAATCAACTGGTGGTAGAAAGTGACAGAGATTTGTAATTTACTTCTATTTAAAAATCTCCAGTCTTTCTGTACTTATCAGCTGCTGTATGTCCTGTAGGAAGCAGTATTGTTTTCAGTCTGGAGAGCAGGAGAGGGTTTCTATGGGCATTATCTAGTGCTCTGCACAGTTCCTGACATGGACAGAGGTGGCAGCAAAGAGCACTGTGTCAGACTGGAAATAATACACCACTTCCTGCAGGACATACAGCAGCTGAAGTACTGGAAGATTGGAATTTTTTTAATAGAATTTAAATTACAAATTTGAAAGGAAAAAAAATAGCTGGAGTACCCCTTTAAAGATAAACTAACAGCAGGTTAGAGGAATTTGCTATTATGTTTCCATAGAACACGGGACGCTGAAGAATAAGGTAATTTTCCTACAATTTCCTGCAATCCTTTATTTTATTAATTTATTAGGCAGTTTGGTGTAGTACCGACCCCAGTGCTGTAGTACCGACCCCAGTGCACCACTCCACTTCATTACATATTAATAAAAATGGAGGATTGCAGGAAAACGGTGCTGAGGAGTAAGATAAGAGGTAAAGGTAAGCTCTATGGGAATGTAAAAGCCACCTAGATTCTTCTAACCTGCTGTTAGTTTCGCTTTAAAGCTGGAAATAAACAAGTGACATATTTAGTAAAAACCATTGATTCATTGGGATCAGCTGACCAGCTAATGCGGCTTCGTGACTGTCTTCTGACAGGTGATGATGGAGAAACGTGTGGGGCAGTTGGGTCCTAAGCGATGGAGGATTCTGCCGGGATCTCAGCTGAAAACACTTGCATTTAAGTGTCCATGAGTATGGTGGCATCGGGTAAGAAAGCTATTAGCTTAGTGGATTTATATATCACACATACATGTCATACACTTTCATTGTTCGGAGTGTCTAGACTGTGATCTCTAGATATAGCAAGGAGGACCACATTGGCTCTATAGACTTCTAATGGAGCCGGTCTCCTGCAATCAGTTGGAGCAAGCATCAAGTTGGGAAGTGAAGTGCACTGTAGTACAGTTCTCCTGGATATAGCTGACTGAAAAATTCTTTCAAATCAGCTGGTGCCAGAAAGTGCCAGAGATTTGTAATTTACTTCTATTAAAAATGCTACTGCTCTGGAAAGTTCCTGTCCCAGACCGAGATGGCAGCAGAGAGCACCGTGTCAGACTGGAAAGAATCCATCACTTCCTGTAGGACATACAGCAGCTGATAAGTACTGGAAGACTGGAGATTTTTTTTTAATAGAAGTTAATTACAAAACTGTGGCACTTTCTGGGACCAGTTGATTTGAAAGAAATGTTGGTAAACAACCCCTTTAAACTCTCTCTTATTAGGATTGCAAGAGGTGTTGACCCATGCATCATTTCCACATATACTGTAACTTCTGTACTCGTCAGACATTGCATATAAATGTCAATTCACCTGTTAGCCAGCGAGTATAACTGGCAGCATTAGGACATCTTGCCGCATAAACGTTCATTCGGCAAAAACCATGACACCTAAAACTCAATGGGGGATATTTATGGAAGGGTGTAAATATACATCTGGTGTAAACTGCCCACAGCAACCAATCACAGCTCCTCTTATATTCTACCAGAGCTGAAAGCTGAGCTGTGATTGGCTGCTGTGGGCAGTTTACACCAGGTGTATATTTACGCCCTTTCATAAATCTCCCCCTATGTGATGGGATATGGATCCTGACAAATCATCTATCCTTATGAGCGCCATAGCTTCTTATACTAAACTGTTCTTCTTCTCTTGATCAGGGACACTGCTGAAGAGCAGATCAAAGACCCCGAAATAAGTAGAGAAGAAGCTGCTCTCTGGCCTAGATTAAAAACTGTTAATCTGTGGATTTATTGCCTGTCTCTAAACGTCATTGTTTTAGTTGTCAGGAGGGAGCCAGCTGGGCCCGCAGGTCACAGAGAATGTGTAGGTTTAAAGGATTAAACACATTTTACATTTTAGAGACAACAAAAGGGCCCTATAGTGGTATCTTAAGTAGTTTAGTTAAAGGAGAGTAACATTGTATCCAATGTGTGTGGCTGTCAGGAGAATCCTAATAGGCTTTTGCTCCCCTTAGACATTCCTTCTCGGAGATGGGCTGTTTGCTGATGGTCTCTGTATTCACTCCAGCTCCCTAGTGTGACAGCTCCCGGATGATGGACAGGGGATTTTTTTACAGAAGCCAGTCCTGTCAATCAAAACGCTAGTCAAAGTGTCTTTTCACATAAGTGTTTACTTCTTTCCATTATTTTATGATTAAAGCACGTCCTATATCCGGTTTCAGACTTCAGGGAGGTATCGAGTCTAGAGCACAGGTAGTTACAATGAATCATAGACATGGAGGTTATTAAGAGGATGAAAGGATAGTTGCATCCGGCCTGTAAGTGATGTAAGGCTGGGTTCACACTACGCTTTTGCAATCCAATTTTTCATCATTTTTTTGCAAAAAAAACGGATAAAAAACAGATGGGAAAAAAGGATGTATGTGTGTGCATCCCTTTTGATCCATTGTTCCATTGAATTCCCTCATTTAAAAAAACGGATCCATTTTTTTTTTACGGACACAAAAACGTAGTCAACCTTATTTTTGTGTCCATTAAAAAAACTAAGCCATTTTTTTTCTATAATGGAGTTCAATGGAAAAACGGATCAAAACGGATGCACACACATGCATCCGTTTTACTCATCTGTTTTTCAAAAAACGGATTGCAAGAATGTAGTGTTGTCATTAAAAAAAACAAAAATTTATGAGAGACACAGGAAAAGTTCGGATTGTGGTTGGGGTTTGAGTGTTCAGACCGAAACCAATCAGGAGAACAAGCCGGGAGAAGTTGACATGCAGCATGTTCACTCCCGGCTCTGTGTCACATCACCTAGACAAATTTTCAATGTAAATCTATGGAGCCGTTTAGGTCTCAGACACAGAGCAGGGAGAGGAGGGTGCAGTGCAGTCACCTCCCCGATCATTCCATTGATCAGTCAGACCCTGACTGATAAAAAAAAACTTTGATATATCTTTCTGGGTTGTAGCATGAAGCAAAGTTGGTAAAATCAGATGTGTACCACCTTCATATATGTAAAGGAGTGCAAATGTGCTGTTTTAAGTAAATTCGTTTTTTCTCACCCATGGATCTAATAACTTCCTGGTTTCCTCGCTAACCTCTGACCCTGCTCTTGCCATGCAATAGAGCACACATTTTCCCACAATCCCCCTTGATTGTGTGCTCATTGGAGACTAACTGTCAGTACTCCTGTAGATTGCAGCTGAACTGAGCATGCCTGTCCTATCTTAGTGGGTTACAACCAAGGGTAACAGGTTATCAAAACAAAGGAGGGAAATGTGAGATTAGTCTATATATTTCAAACCCATTGCATGTACATTTAAAATCAGATGTGTTCCACATTCATATATGTAGAGGAAGACAAATGTGTGATGTTTTTATTACTAAACTAACTTACATTACTGTACTGTTTTTCTCCCTCATGGATCTAATAACTTTCTGGTTTTCTCTCTAAACTATCACCCTTCTGTTGCTATGAAACAGGGCACAGACTTTCCCACAATCCCCTAGTTTGCAGGCTCATTGGTTGCCATCTACCATCACTTCCTGGAGATTGGTTCTGCAATCATGCATGGTCCATCTTAATGGGTCGTGACCAAGGATAAAAGGTTATGAAAACAAAGCAGACACATGCGATTAGTTAAACTATATCTCTCAAACACGACATTTTCAGAAATGCTTTACACTTGATATGTTTCTCATAATGCATCAGTTTAGACAGTAATACTGTCACACACAAACACCCTTTCTCTTGCTTTATTAAATCGGTAAACAGTGTCACCTGGGTGGGGCTTCACGGCAGTGGGGCCCTATCTCCCTGCTGGGGAGTGGGACCAACTGTCGTAAAGCCCCACCCAGGTCAACCAATTAAGGGTGCCTTCACACGTAGCGGATTTTCCGCTTTGGATCCGCAGCGGATTTGACTAAATGAATGAGCACAACATTAAATCCGCACCCTCAAATCTGCTGCGGATCCGCAGCGGATTTGTAAGTGCGGATTTGATGCTATGTTCATTCATTTAGTTAAATCTGCTGCGGATCTGCTGCGGATCCGCAGCGGATTTTCTGCTGCGATACGGTAGGTGTGAAGGCACCCTAAAGAAAGAAATTTTAGGGTAGCTTCACACGTACCGACTCACAGCGTTAATAACGCTACGAGTCGGCTAGGTCTTGGCAGATCACTTTTACTACATACACACAGCGGTCTGAACGACCGCTTAGTGTATGTAATTCTACCGGCCGCTTAACCCCTTCTGCTTCCACCCGGCTCCCGCTGTGCTCCCGCTCTGTATACATTACCTATCCTCGCTGCACGGGGTCCCAGCATACTGGTCTCCCGCCCGGCCAATCAGTGTGTTGCCCTGCCGCAGCCACTGATTGGCTGGGCGGGAGAGCAGTACGCCGGGACCCCGTGCAGCGAGGACAGGTAATGTATACAGAGCGGGAACACAGCTGGAGACGGGTGGCAGCAGAAGGGGTTAAGCGGCCGGCAGAATTACATACACGCAGCGGTCGTTCAGACAGCTGTGTGTATGTAGTGAAAGTGATCTGCCAGGATCTAGCCGACTCGGAGCGTTATTAACCTTAGGGTAGCTTCCCACACACCTTATCGCAGCAGATTTTCTGCTGCGGATCTATTTGATCTAAATAACTGAACACAGCATCAAATCTGCTGCAGATTCTGTACGTGTGAATGAACCCTTAGAGCAGAAAGAAGACAGAAAATGCATGCATTTAAGCTTGTGGATAGTGCAGGGAACAACACATGGGGGGGGGGGGGTTATGGGGGATTAGCCCCCCCCTTTTCCTCGGCAGGATTCACTAAGGAGCAGGCGTAAATCATGATAAATGAGGTTCGGGAGGAGGCCACACCTCCTCCCTGCCTTGTCACGACCCCCCAAGCTCCCCCAGCCCACCCATGGGGCGAGCGGGGCGTATGGCAGGCATACACTAGGGAGAAGGGGAAAATCTGCACCTTCCCCCTGGCGTACGCCTCGGGCGGACATTGCATAAATGTCCCTCCTAGAGTAAGGAGGGTGATGACCTCACTTGAATCATACAACCCCTTTAATTATAGGAGTATCTATCAGATGATTTAGACGATTATACAGCCGGGGGGGGGGGGGGTAGGCATATTTGCAACTCATTGTAAAACATTCACCACCTGACTCTACAATCATGCTACATGCATAATGCGGCTGTATAAAAAAAAAATATTAAAACAATGGTAACCATTATACCTCTGTTTTTCTGGCATTAGTCCATAATGTATTCTAGGATGTGAAAACACCAATGTTGTTCTGTTTGGGGCCTCCCTTACAGATTCCAGTCAGCAGCAGCAGATGGAGCCAGCACAACAAATACTAACAGATCCTCACAGACCCCACTGATCTTAATGGGGTCCATCAGGTTTTCCACTGGTGTCTGTCATTTCACAGGATTCTAGTGGGACAAAAATACCCTAACAGAGTGCAAACATCCCCTCCCCCCACCTCATTTTGCCAACTAAGCACCAGGAAGAAATAATAATACTAATAGTAGTGCACAGTAAAAAATTTTAATATACTGTTCATTTTTAATTCTTCTATCTCCTTAACTTGACCAAATTGACCAAAATAGAGTTTGGCAATCTATAATGCTTTGAGTAAAATGTTTTAAGGGCTAAACATGGTTTGAATGTATGTTAATTGAATTTGTGCCCAATAAAATATTGTTTAAAAAAAAAAGTAAAATAGACTATACTCACCTGCCCGTTGTGACAGTGCCTGATCCTGACTAGTGATTCATGGTGTATGTCTCTAGAGGAATGCCTGCTCAGCCAATCATTGTAATTTCATGGTGCCCGGTTCTACGTACTGATCATGTGAATAATACTTATTTTTTATGTTTAAGCCTGTCTGAGCCATTACGTTGTTTTTTTTTACCAGTGGCTAATGAATTTGTATTTATTTATCATTTGACTACTGAGCAGTAGCAACTTCCTCTTTCCTTAGAATAAAGTTTTACACAATGAGGCTATGTTCACACTACGTATATGTCCGGCTGCATATTTTTCGTAGCCGGACATAAACGTATAAAACTCCGTCCGGGACTTTACGCAAGTTGCGGCCGGATACGAACGGACCGCGAACTTACGCCCGTAGTCTACTTACACTTCCCGAGCGCCCTTCGTAGCGATCTGACAGCGGTCTTTTACTTGGAAAGCTTCGCCTAGCCCCGGACACCCCACAGAACCTTTTGGATCGGCACAAAAAGCTTGCAAAATGAAGAAATCACCACTACGTACGGGACCGCATGTAACGCTACGGGAGTAAGTTACGACATTTCCGTCCGGAAAAAATGGTCTGGTTCATTTTTTACGGCGCCGCATACGATCTGGGCGTAAGTTCGTACGTAGTGTGAACTGTGCAGCCGTACATCATATACTTTCCATTGTAAGCAAACTACGTAAGTTTCCGGCCGCTTATTCACGGAACGCGCTACGGCCGGAAACTTACGTAGTGTGAACGTAGCCTAAAAACGATAATTGTAATTGTTTTTGAACATTTTTGATAACTTGTTTTTAAAGGTTGTTCAGCACAGGAAATATTTTTTTAGAAGCTTTGTTTCTTTCTTTGGATACTTTTTTTTGTTGAGCCTATAAGTGACCTTATTAAATACAAGTAAATTGGTGAATAAAAAAAAGTTTAATTAAAATTATAACTTTTGTTATAAAAATCGTGGTTAGAAAGGTAGGCAGAAGGATGTGAAAACCATACTTACCTTACTCTTTTGTTCTCCATCTGGCCTGGGACATCATGAAGACTTCTCCTGGTGATGCCTCGTCTCCCAATAATCTGCCAGATAAACATTTTGGGCTTATCGCTCCAGCACCATCCCATCTGTATTGCTCTACAATGTAACAGTGCCCACTTTGTGCCCCCATGTAGTATTTAGGACCCCTCTATGCCCTCATAATACATAATAGAAAAGGCCCCATCTGTGCCCTCATATATTAGATAAGCCCTATATGTGCATCCATATAGTAGACAGGGCCTCCTCTGTGCCCCCATATAGTAGCCAGGCACTCTTCTGTGCTTCCATATAGTAGTCAAGCAGTCTTCTGTGCATCTATATAGTAGTCAGGCCTTCTTCTACGCCCCCATATAGTAGCCAGGCACTCCTCTGTGCCCCCATATAGTAGTCAAGCCCTCCTTTGTGCATCCAAATAGTAGTTAGGCCCTCCTCTGTGCATCCATACAGCAGTTACACTCCCCCAATAGGTAGTATGTAGCCGATCCCTCCCCCCATGTAGTCTCTTTTTTTAGGCAGGCATCCCCCTGTAGATAATATCCCCCAATGTAGTAGGTAATTCCCCCAGATATCCCCCCCCCCCCCAGTATGTAGTATCCCACACACAGTGTCAGAATACTGCCTCCAGCCACAAGAGTGTTTGACAGGGCGGGAAGCCAATAGCTCCTCGTCCTGCAGTTACAGCTCAGCATTTAATGGCGAGCACTTATCAGGTGCGCTTGTAGTTAAAAGGGACAGGGATGTTTTAAGAAGCTGAACAGATGGGGGACTGTACTGGAAAGGTGGGACATCACCCCAAAATCGGGAATGTCCAGCTGGATCTGGGGCAGCTGGGAGGTATGCCAAATTTTACATTCAGATCTTTATTAGTCTATTTTGTTCTTGTTCTATATTGTTTTCGTCTTATCCATAATAGAAGTAAAACTTATATGGAAGCAGGTAGGAACCAAAAGATAATTCCATAGGCCCAGCTGAATGATATCTTTCTCCACAGTGGCTGGGGCCATGCGCTGGAATGGATACCACTAGTTTGTTCAATGTTTGTTTAAGCATTAAGTTGGCAACACATGGGAGCAGTGTTTTCTGTTTGCTCAGCTATTATCTCAGGCTCCTGAAAACACGTAAGTAATGTAAGCACCTACCGACAAAATAGGGGTTGGATTGGTGGCTTTTATAAGTCATTATAACCATCAATCAGTGTCCAGCAGGTAAGGCAATGCTCTCTATCAAGAAGTCTCAAGGGGTCATTTGTATTCCATTGAAGTGTTGCCTTTCTCTGTGACCTCTAAATGACCTTCTCAGTTGTAGCATGGACAGTGGGCAGCACACAGATTGAAGGAGATGGTTGTGATTTGGTTGTTTTTTGCCTTTATTCTGATTTTCTTAATTCTTAAGTCTATAGAATGCATTAAAAAGAATGTAAAATTCAATATATTATGATTTTTGTTATGGTAGTTGAAAATAAAATTTAAGAATAGTAACGTTGTCAAATAATACCATCCATAAGAGTTAGGGATTATTTTACAGGATTTAATATTTGCCTAATGTTGATATTATATATGTTACAATTTTCAGGCTGTTTAAAGAGACAGACAACCAATCTAAATGGGGGCAATTGCTACCTTCTGACCTGAGAGTATAGACCACATTCTCCTTGCCTGCTCATTTTCCTTCTTCACATCCATGGGGGGTAACTGATAGACAGATGGGGCAGATGAGACATGAAGTACAGTGCTGAGAGATGCAATGGCTGTTGACAGATACCTGGGGGTTGCTGAGAGATACAGGGGTGCCGAGAATTTACTACTGACTTCTGTAGATCTTTAAGAGAAAGATGGTGCCAATTTGCCCTATACACAAAAAGTCAAGAGGGTGTTAATTTCTCTTTAACATACAGCGTACAGTGCAAACCTAAAGGTGTAAATGTCATGATTGCAGCAAGGCAAGCTTGGCACATGGATGATGGATATGTGTATGTTCGGGATGTCTTGTCTGGTTTATCTTTATTTAGGCAGTTGTTGTGTTTTTCTGTTATCACCAGATAGAAAAACACATATGTATCATTTTCTAACCTAAGGGCAGATTTATCAATGTACTTACACCAGTAGACGGCGCTTCAGAGGCACAAGCTTGACTCAAGTATGAAGTCTTACACCCATCTGACTTTACGTTGTTTTTAGGAAATGTCAGATTCATCAACAGGACATGTGCCATGTTGATGAATCTGGTGCACAGTGCAGGTCAGAGACATATTGTTAGACACTCCATGAGAAGTCCCAACAAGTGAGACAGTACCAGAGATCCTCTTCAACCTTAGGTGAGAAAACATAAGAATTTACATTGTCCCTGTCATTGGAAACCATTTTGACATCACATGGACATATCAAAAGTTTTCATCCATCGGGATCTGGTTTTTCAGACACCAACCGATCACTAAAGTAGGATAAGTGCACAGTTATCAGCTTCAATCCCCAGCTTGCTGTTTTTTCCATAATGACTTATAATGACTCCCATCTCATCCATTGAGAAAGAGATTGCAGCTGGCCAGGCAATAGAGCACATAGTAGCTCGCTTCTCCTGGCTCATAGTAGAAAACGTGGGGGTCTAAACACTCCAGTGTCCTAAGTACATGTGAGCAACGTTTCGACCCAACAGAAACCTTGCTCACATGTACGTAGGAATCCAATACAACTTTTTTCACTACCTTGTTGGACTTGACTCTATATGTTCAGAAGCCTTCATTTGGGTTTGTTGGCATTTTAGCATGCATCCGCCAATCTTTTCTGCCAATGGGACTGAGTTCCATGGTGCTGTTGGACCTTGCTGCTTTTCGGTTTGTCTTTGCCAAATGTGAAAAGATTTTTTTCTAATGATAGGGAAAAGTGCTATCCACTTTAGACAGTCACTTCTTGTTAGAAGGGCCCCAAGACTTTAAAATTTTCAAAGATTAGTTTTCAAAAGCCAGCGGCAGGTTTTGTAAGAGAAATCAATGGACTTATCGTGTAACACATGGATGTGCTGAGGCCATTATGGAAAGAGTTAAGGCCGTATTACACATGGCGATATTGAGGAGGAAGCGAGCGCACAGACAGCGGGGGGGGGGGGGGTCGTTGAGTTGATAGAGGGGCTGCCCGGACAATCCTTAGATTATCCACACTGCCCATTCAAGGAAGCACCGCTGTTGTGATTTTTAACATGTTGAAAGACCGCGATCAGTTGACATTGCGCATGTCGGCTGATCATGGTCTTTTAACACGGGCTATTACACCAAACGACTATCTAAAGTCGGCTGACGATCACTTCGTGTAATAGGACCTTGACTCTTCGTAGCTACTTTCCTCTCTGACTGATAAATGAGGGTCTAGAACTGGGAATCCCCTCTGGTAACTTAGAATATTCACCAGGATTTTAAAATAGGTTTTCCAAACCAGGCACCCACTTTAATAACATGGCGTTCTCCTTACAGCACAAAACTATACTTTATTAGATAATTGCACATACTTGTAATTGTCATAAAGAAATTTCCAGGCACAACAACTGAAGAACGCGCTTTGAAATCCACCCTGGGCTGGTTTGTAGACAGGTCACTCGGTAATAGTGCCAAGCTTCTACTGGGAAATTCAGCTGTGTTTTTCATTAGAAAATACCCCAGGCTGCCATGTGTTGAGAATTACTGTATTTTCTACATGCTGCAAGAGGTGTGTATTTCTTAAAGTGCATATTCCTGATTTTTTGCAGAAACTAATTTGTGACATAAAGTTCACACCATGTACTGCCAGAGGTAAAATATTATACCTTTACACCTGGTATAATAGTTTCATCTGCATATCTTCTATATGTAATAATCCATACATTAGGAATAAGAAAGAATGAGGGCACTCACCCGTTTGCTTGACTTCTTTTATTCACTCCATGTAAGCAGACACGGACATAGTCTGCTCGCTGCAGTGAGGACGCCAACCCCTCCCCCAGTGACACATTCAGCTTAATGGGGTCACTGGGGGAGGGGTTGGCGTCCTCACTGCAGCGAGCAGACTATGTCCGTGTCTGCTTACATGGAGTGAATAAAAGAAGTCAAGCAAACGGGTGAGTGCCCTCATTCTTTCTTATTCCTAATGTATGGATTGGTTTTCATCTGGACCGCACTGTCCTTCAGTCATGAGTGAGCACCACCCCAATTGACATTCCATGAGTCCATATTTTAAACCTCAGTGTAATTCCTCCAATAGACGTAATAGCCTATAGCAGTGCCGACCGCTCTATCTCACTAAAGAAAGTTGTTCTATATGTAATATCCTTGCAGTGTAGGTATTTAAAGGGGTTATCCAGGATTAGAAAAAACATGACCACTTTTTTCTCCTAAAAACTGCTTGACTCTTGTGTCCAGTTTTGGTGTAGTTTTGCAATTCAGTTCCATTGAAGTGAATGGAGGTTGATTGCAAAATTCCACCCAAACTAGAGACAAGAGTTGTGGTCTTTTTGGAAAAAAGTGACCATGTTTAATATTATGGATTATGGATCTAATTATGGATAACCCCTTTAAAGACAATTGAAATTTTTTGGAAAGTTCATAGAGGTTTTAGGGGGGCCATATATATGATATATGTATGATATATGATGTACAATTCCATCCAAATTCTGTACAACTATGACAGAGAAAACTCTCTATTAAATCCTGCACCACTTTGGCCACCCTATTACAGGTCTATACAATATGGGGCCGCAGTGGATCCATGTAAATGAGCTCTTTAACTGGCCATACAAGTGTTTAGACAACATCTATCTCTCCCTATCACCACATATATATGTAAAGTAAGCTTGGCACTTGTATTGCATGTATTCTAAATTGGGAAAAGCAATAAGGCTACTGCCAGACTTCTTTGCCAGCATCTTATAATGTTGAATGTTGAATATATACTGCACAAACCTCTACCCTGTCGGGGTGAAACTTGGGAGGCCCCTAAACACATTAGGTGGCTTGCTGATCCCACTGATACCAGAGGTTCCACCAACTTTAATCCACTGTGTAAGGAGGGCTTACAACTGTCCCAGAAAATGTAGCTTGGTTCAAAGCAGTACATGGAAAAAGCCATGTATTGTGATCAGTAAAATCTTAGTGATAAGCGTTTGACACCAGGGCGAGATAAAGTGTGTGAGAATGCTTTACGCGAATAAACACCCCTAACAAATCTGTGGAACCATCTACAGACAGATATAAAACGCAACAATGAGTTTATCTCCATGATAGATGTACAAACATTGTCTCCTCAACCTTCTGCTACTGTTCTCTGATTGCCGGCATTAACATAGATAATATAGCCATATCAGGTGTCAAAAAGTCATTATGCACCATAATTGTCCTCTCTATTGCCCTAGACAGAGTGGCTGTCGGAGGCATTTGCTGGGAACCAGACCAGTTTCACAAATTTCAGTTTTATCAGACCTAGATGATTGTTCTTCATGAGGGCTACTTATCTTTTCTTATCATGAACAGGAGGTTGGGATATACATATACACCCCTTTAGTATTCAGTTTAGCACTATCTAAAAAAAACTAATTAAAAAGGTGAAGAATCAATGATCTGTCGAAATTGAGTCAGGATAGGCAACAGGATGCGCGAGAGAGTCCAAGTGTCCGTTCTTCTCTTCTCTTCTTTGGACTTTTAAGCATATTGAAAAGATGGCAAATAGTAGAAATATTATGGAGACTGTACTGACATTAGACCCAGTCTTCAGTGTTACTGGGAAAGTTAAAATGAGTGGTCGGAACTAGTTAATAATGGTGTAATTGGCCATAGACTTGAGATTACTGTTGGCTAAACATCAACTTTTATACCACATTTCTCTACAAACCTTTATGCTTGGACTGAAGTATACATGTTTATTAAGGACAATGGGATTAGCAGAAATCAGATGTCTCAAGTGTGATATACACCAATCAGCCATAATAATAAAACCTAGTCTTGTATAGGTCTCCTTTGAGCCACCAAAAAGACTCAGGCTCATAGATTCAGAGACTTCACAAGACCTCTGAAGATGCCCCCGAAACCAGTCAGTCACAGATCTTTCAAGTTCCGTAAGTTGTGAGGTTGGGTCTTCATGGACTGAACTTGTTATTTACAGCACCTCCCACATGATCAAATTAAGATTTTTGGAATTTGAAGACAACACTTGAAATTTTTGTCACGTTACTTAAGCTATTCGTGAACGTTTTTTACCAGGTGACTAGGCATACTATCCTTCAGAAAGGAGGAAATACAGCTAGCTCAAAGGGCTGCATTTGCTCTTCAATATTTTTTTGGATGTAGAGGTGGTACCTCTCACAGTAACATTTATGAATGTCAGGACTTTCCATCTGAATTTTAAGTAAGTCCCATTTATTTTTGATTTGGCTCATCCAATTTTCAATATGAAAAACTGTTCTGCAGACTATGATACAGTACTCTTACAGTCTAAAACATAAGGCACAACGGGAGTATGACCAATATTATGGCATATCGTGGATGTTTTTTCTGCATTCAGAAATAATTTACTGTACTCAACACAAAGTTAAATAATTTGAGGTCAAAGGTCAAGGTCAGGATAAATGCTATAGTAAATAGCAGCATAGTACTAGAAGCCAGGATAGGAGTGAACCTCAATTACCAGGCAATTGTAGAGGAAATGATTGCCACAGTGGAGGACATAAGAAAAGGTTTGTTAGGCTACATTGTAATCGAAACTTAGGGTCCTATTCCGCCGGACAAGCAACAACGTGAATCTGCTAGATCGGCGCTCGTTTACAGGGCCTATTTCACTGCCCCGATCATCGTGAAACAAGGGCTGCAGGGACATCATTACCGATGTCCTTGCAGCCCTTGCTTCATACATTACCTGTCCGGGCGCAGGTCTTCTTCTCCCGGTCCCGCGAGCCACAACAGCTTCGGAGCGGGGCTGTCTGAACTGACAGACCGCTCAGCCAATCACTGGCCGCGGCGGTCCTGGTCAGTGATTGGCTTAGCGGTCTGTCAGTTCAGACAGCCCCGCTCCGAAGCCGATGCTGCCGCGCGGGACCGGGAGAAGAAGACATGCGGCCTGGACAGGTAATGTATGGTTTTACTGAAATCGTCGGTCACCGCCGCACACCGCTATTCAACTGTAGCGATGCGCTGGTGGCGAACTACGATTTTAGGTCTGAACCTAAATGAACCATCAGCCCATGACACGATCATCGGCTGAATGGGGCCGAATGGGGCCGATTCAGACGATTATCGCTCCTGTGGAATAGGCCCCATAAACAGTGTGAGGTTAGAGGCAATTCCCCAAAAGTTAGGATCCTATTAGACAGACCAATGAGAGCCTGATCATCATCATCTGCCAGACCGGCCGCTCATTTACTGGGCCTATTACACAGCCTGATATTCGTTTAGCAAGGGCTTCACAGACATTATTAGCGATGTCCATGCAGCCCTTGCCGAAACAGTTAATACATTAACTGTCCACGTTCCCAGAACAGTTAATACATTACCTGTCTACATGGTGATTGGCTAAGCAACCTGTCAGCTCAGAAAGGCCGCTCTGAAGCTGCAGTGCGCGGTGCCAGGATGCATGCAAGAGCACAGGGAAAGACCGGGTACGTGGACTGGTAATGTATTAACTGTTTGTTGAATCCTCAGCTGTCAGGCGCGCATCGCTATTAAACGTAGCAATGCACGGTCAGCGGCCAATTGTCTCTGTTACACAGAGCGATAATCGTCCAACCTGTAAAAAGGTCTGCCAATTTTAAACAATATTCTACAAACTAAACAGAATTTGAGGCCACATAGAATAGTACTGAGAGCAATACAATACCTACTACTGGTAAGAAGCTCTACATGAAAAGGAGGTATTACCAACAGTAACTATTCTTCAAAAAAGCTCAAAGCTCATTCAGCACCAAATGTTTTATTGTCTTTCCAATAATATCCAGTGAGTTTAGTTTTCAATGAGTTTAACCCAGATATTTAGTTTCAATTCAGTTGAATACTGAGATTACTCATATGACTCCTCCCTATTATTTATACAGTCTATAACGCTTACATCACATTTAGCAATTACTCCAAAATATCTTTATCTTAACAAAACGCTTTAAGGGACGGAGACGCCAATCTATGCAAAACATGTCCCACACTGTTCTGCAGACAAGTGGGTAGAGAACCATGCGGCATGACAGCTGCATACACACTGATAAGTTTTAAGAGACTCCTAAGTGATGTGGCAAACAACGTTTTTCAGGACACCCAACTAGAACTACAATCACTTGAAGCTTCTTCGAAATCTCAAGTGTAAGAAGAGCTTTTAGCATTTACACATAGTTATTTGATTGAACTTTCGTTGATCAGGACTATGCATTAATGGTGTTGCTCATAGCAGCCACTAAAAGACACATGAACGTTACTATTGGTTAGGCCAGGTTCACACTGCATTTTTGCAGTCAGTTTAACATATGCATTTTTAAATGGCTACTTTTAATGTACTCAAAATGTAGTCAACGAAAAAAAAGGATCCAAACAGATTGTGTTACAGTTGTGGTGGCGTCCTGTGCTTGGGGCCACTGCCAAGACTGCTCCCTGTGCCTATCTTTGGCGGCGCATGCCGGTGCCCACATGCAGGGGCCTGCACGGCTGTCTTTTCGGCTCTCCCGGGTGCCTTGCATGTCCCGGCTCCAGTCTCTTGCTCCCTTGGCCGTCTCATGTGTCCCCGCCTCCTAGGGTGCGCGCTGGCTGCTCTGGATTTAAAGGGACAATGCGTCCCTAATTTGTCTGTGTGCACAAACACTCTCCTATAAATCTCTGCCCTGACCCTAGTGTTGGAGCCCCTGCATGCTTCCTAGCATGTGGTCCCAGCTTCCGGTTATTCCTGCTCATGGTTCCTGCCATCTGTGGTTCCTGACTGTGTCTGCTATCCTGGTTCCAGCTGTGAGTCCATCTGTGTTCCAGCCTGCCTGCATACCTGTCTCCTCACCCGCCGCCACTAGCAATTCAAGCCAGGGGTAGTGTCCATCCCACCTTGCGGTGGGTGCTGGTGAAGACCTGCGGCCCCTTAGATTATGCTCCCTGGTGCGCTAGTGGTGGCACAGCGGATCCACGACTCCAGTCATTACAGATTGCACACAATTGAATCCGTTTTTTCTTTTTCCATAAAAGGTATACATTTTATACGGACCACAAAAACGTTTTCACATTTTCTTATTTTTTTGGGGGGGGTGATTTTTCATACATTGGACTTTCAAATGAGCCCTGTCATTAATAAAATAAAAAAAAAAATACAAAAACATGGCCACTTTTTTTCAGAGACAACACGACTCTTGTCTCCAGTTCAGGTGCAGTTTGCAATTAGGCTCCATTCACTTCAATGGAACTGAGCAGCAAAACCCCGCCCAAGAGTGGGGCTGCCTCTGGAAGAAAATGGCCATGTTTTTGTAGCGCTGGATTACCCCCTTTTAGAACGGGGACCCTGAAATCCCTGCTGAATCCCTAGTATGCACACCAAAACACCATTCATTCTCTATGGGGCAGCCAAAGAAAGCTGAATGCAACTTACCCAAATAAAAATACCCCTTTAAGCATTCATGCCTCATAATGGCGGAGCTCCACCAATAACAAGCTGCTAATGTGTGTGTGCCATTCATTCACAGCACACAGAGCTGGAGGGAGCAGTGCCGGCACACGGACATTCTATAGCAGATACTGTACTTATTATTCCTGTTCTGTCACTTTACCTTATGCACTATCCAATTACATTAAGTGATGCACAGAGGCCATGATGACCGTGATCTCTGCACATCTCCATAAGATATGTGACATCACTGTGACCTTAATTCATGTGTTATTAATTTACTTCAGCTCAATATCCCTGAACTGTGACATCACAGATTATTATATTATAGGCTATTAATTCACTTCAATTTCTCTGTGCTATGGCATCACTGCTTGACTATCCGCATGCAAAATGCAGCTATCTACTATCTCTGTGTTGTGACTTGAGTGTATTTATTGTCCCTGTACTGTGACATCACTTTGTTTATTATCTCAGCATGGTGATGTCACTGTATTTATAATTCCTGGACTGTGACATCATCGTGTACTGTGACATTGCCTTTTTTATTGTCTCTGCTTGGTGATGTCACTGTATTTATAATTCCTGGATTGTGACATCATCGTGTACTGTGACATTGCCTTTTTTATTGTCTCTGCATGGTGATGTCACTATATTTATAATTCCTGGACTGTGACATCATTGTGTACTGTGACATTGCCTTTTTTATTGTCTCTGCATGGTGATGTCACTGTATTTATAATTCCTGGACTGTGACATCATCGTGTACTGTGACATTGCCTTTTTTATTGTCTCTGCTTGGTGATGTCACTGTATTTATAATTCCTGGATTGTGACATCATCGTGTACTGTGACATTGCCTTTAATCTCTTTGCATGATGACCAGTGATGCTCAAATATCCCGATGTTCGGTTCGGATCCCAAACACGAACACAAAAAAAAAAATTATTGTTTCGTGTTCGCCGAACATTCACAAACAAATAACGAACATACAATAGAAGTGTACGTTTTGGTCTACGCACATGCGTACAGATTATCAAGTGCAGAGCTTAAATTATGCAGTTGCGTACGTTAAATACGAATATGTTCAAAAATGATCATTATAACCATTCTGATCATCAGACAAATTGTTCGTGATCGGCGAACGCGAACAATTAGTGTCATGTTCGTAAGAACATATGAACGTTTACAAACATGTTCTCTCATCACTAATGATGACATCCCTTTATTTAGTATCAATGTACTGTGACATCACTGCATTTATAATACCTGTGGTGTGACATCATTGTGTTAATTATGTACAAAGTGGTGCATGTTTTTTGTTGTGGCTGATGGGGGGTTAAATAGCCATGATCATCGAGAACTTTACATACTGTACCGTCAATTGCTTTTTTTTATGCCATCTAGAAGTATCTCTGCTCATAGTTTAATAAGATGCTTGAAAAAGTGGCAGAGAAGGCAAATTCTTAGTAGACTGTGCATGTAAGACACAGTGCAAACAGGGGGCTTGATAACAGGCAGTGGTCTTTGCCTCCTGCTGTGTAAATGTTTTGACTGGGAAAGCTAGAAACATGGGAAGGGGATATCGAAAACAAAATACAAAGGCAGTGAGTCTGTCACCAGAGTGACCTATGGCTGACATCAAATGGATTAAAGGTGGCCATTCACCTCAGATAGTCCCTTCAGCCCACAGTGCCTTTCAGTCCCTGGCAAGGGGTGTAGGCCACTGCTGATCGTTGATCGTTGATATAGTTCTGACCCTAAAATCATGGTTAATGGTTCGCTAATCATTCACTGTAATTCCACATTTGTTCGATGTAATTCCGAATTTGTTCGATGTAATTCCGCATTCGTTCACTAGTTGTTCATTGCACATCGTTTATTCTTTTGGTGGGATCGGATGGAGTAAACAATTGTAGTAACGAGCATTATAATCACTCTGTTGAATATGGTGAACAATGTCAGGTTAGGGATAAACAATGCCGTTGGCCATCGTTTATCGTTAGTCGTTAAAAATCGCTCAGTGTAATAAGATCCTTATCTGCCTTGAGAACAAAAGAATCAACCTGTTTTCTTTTCCCAAAAGCTGCTCTCTGGAAAAGTCTAGACACCACCATGCACATTAGCAGGTCTCTCTATAATAGATGGCTTTGGGTGACATTGATCGAGTCCCATTCACACTACATTGTTCTGCACGCTGCATTTTTCTGCTAGGTTTAACATGTTTGCCTTTTTTGCAGGATGAAAAAGCACAGTATGCGACATGTTTGGATTCTGCAAGATTAAACAGAGGAAACTAGATAGCAATGTAATGTACAGTACAAGTTACCATATATTACTCAGTATTAGTCAATGACTATGTAAACGCATACGTTTTGATTAGAGATGAGCGAACCGGGTTCGGGTTCGAGTCGATCCGAACCCGAACGTTCGGCATTTGATTAGCGGGGGCTGCTGAACTTGGATAAAGCTCTAAGGTTGTCTGGAAAATATGGATACAGCCAATGACTATATCCATGTTTTCCACATAGCCTTAGGGCTTTATCCAACTTCAGCAGCCACCTCTAATCAAATGCCGAAAATCGAGCATGCTCCAGGTTCGCTCATCTCTAGTTTTGATATGTTCTGTGACTTTTTCATTTTATGGTGCGTTCACACCTACAGGATCTGCAGCTGATTTTCTGCAGCAGATTTCATTTAAATAACTGAACACAGCATCAAATCTGCTGCAGATCCTGTAGGTGTGAACGCACCCTTAATGTAGATTTGCTTATTATTCTGTTGTATTTTGCTGTTCATTTAGAGATTGTTTCATATATAATTTACTGATTACCACCTATTTGTATTACAACAACATAGTCCACAGTGATGACCAGAGATTGCACTTGCAATAGCTGAAGTATTGAGTGGAGTTATTCCAATGCATATAACACAATTCTTAGGATTTGCGTTGCTTACCTTTCCCCAGTCCAGCATTATGCATGCCGTGGGTGTTGGTTCTAAGTGATTACATCATTTTGGTGGGGCATTCACACTGCTCTGTTTATGAGTCTCACCCTAGCCCTCATTGACCTTATTCATGACTCTTGCAACTGATTTCTGTTTCTTCGGGTCTCCTTCATTCTCAGACAGTGACTTTTGATACCAATCATTACTATTTATGTAAATTGTTCTGTTCCTTAGTTCCATTGCGCATTTCGGGACCTCTCAGGACCTCTCGGCTGCTGGATCCTGTGGGGTCTGCTGCCCTAAGAACCATGACATGGGGAGTACCTTCAGCAAAGGCCATTATTACATTAGGTTGTTAAGGGAGAAGAAGTGTGAAATGGCCCGATGAGTAATGTAAAAAAGCATTTACTGAGCCTATTAAAGAGTTTGACTATCCTGCAGCAAAGGCTGCATGGACATCCTTAGCAATGTCCGTGCAGCCATCACTTTAGTACATACATACCTCTCCGCAACTCCCAGTGCCTCTGCCCATTACCCGGTATCTTCCTCTGCCATTGCCACTTCAGAGCCAGTCTCTAAAGTGACAAGTGGCTCAGCCAATCACTGGCAGAGACAGCTGCGGCCAGTGATTGGATAAACAGCCTGTCATGTCAGAGACCAGCTCTGAAGTTCCACCGGCTCCTGCGGGGAGCGTACAGAAACGAGAAAGATACCGGGCAGAAGCATCGGGGAGTGTGGACAGGTATGTATGTACTTTATATTTTTTTAATATATTCATGCACACCCGTCAGTCAATGATTTTAGACAGGATTAGCCGGTCATCAATGTCATCGGCTGATCATTGTTTTCATTACACAGAGCGATAATCTACCTAATCAGCCTGATAAGAGGAAAGACAGGAGCTCTTAAAGGTGCAATACATTTTCAATAACTGTCAGGTCTCCATATAAACATGAACATTCGGCACGGCTAAGCGTCTATGGGGGAGGGGGGTATCCCTCCAAAAACAAAAGGGTTGAGTTTTAAAAAATCGAGTATTTTAAATTTATAGTAGTATTTGGTTTTTAACACCCAGAACAACCCCACTACCACCCTGTAGGAAAATCTTGCTTTTCATGTAACAGGTAGTGATGCTTCGTAAATAGTGTGAACACATATAAAGTCCAAGTTTCAGCTAAAAGCATCCTTGTTTCTATCGGCACTTGCAAATCTTTGTGCTATTGAATTAAATACTGCATGCAAAAAGAAAAACACCTGCATGCACAATGCACTCAGTAGTCCTAACATTAAGAAACAAATCACCTACAATTTCCTTTCTCTCACCTTGTAGCCGGCCCGTGGGTCATTTGCGGCCCGTACATAGTCCCACACATGCAGGTGTCTTCACACTTCCTCCTTTAACATTTCATTGCCCCTTTCATTCTTGCTTCCTTTAACCTGCCTCTTAAACGTACTGAGGTTCCTGATGTAAATTCCTGGCAGAACTTAACACATATGACCTGTGCACCCATGTAACTCAATGCAATGTGTCCGGAGAATCCTGTACACAGGGCTAGGTAAGAAATACACCAAAGTGGGACTTACAGTTCTTTATTCTTCAATTTCTTTTTATTTTTTGTTTATTCCTCAGGGAAGGGGTGCTGTTTTTTATGTGTTTTTTCTATTCCTGGTTAAACTGCTCAATGGCAGAAAGAGTGGTGATAATATGTACAAAACCTTAAAGGATATTTCCTAAGTTTTGACTAAATGGGGGGGGGGGGTAGACACTTATACCCTCATCAATCCCTAAAAAAAAGTGGCAGAAGTTCTGAGAAAACAATGGGATGTCGCTCAACTGAATTCTATTGTCCCTTATTTTAACAGTCATGTGGGTCTCAGAACCTGAATCTGCACCAATCAAAACTTCAGAAGTCGTCAAAATTATAATTACTCTTTGAAACGGTATTCCCAAGAAGAAACCCCTTTCTGAAGCAACAGGCTGCTCAGCCAATCACTGGCCATGGTGGTCCTGTCCAGGCCAGTGATTGGATAAGCAGAGACAAGTGTGGATACAAGGGTGGATACAGCCTGAAAAACTGGGTTACAGCCTATCGCTATGGCCGTATCCCAGTTTTCGAGGCGGTCCTCGTGCTGTATCCACCCTCTCCACAGAGCAGGCAGACAGCGGGAATCATTGCCGAGAGTTTAGGTTCATACGAACCCGAACCTCGTCCGTTTCGCTCATCTCTAACACTGACTAGGGTGCAGGGGATGGGAGACAAGAGACAGTTAAACAAACACGGAAGAATGGTCAATAAGGCCGAGTCAAAACCAGGAAGGTGCGTCAGGACAAAATCACAAAGCTTAGAGTAGTCAAAAACTAGCCAAAGTCAAAACCAATCGGTAGCGAATTACAAAGGGATCAGGCAAGGAGACAAAGGAGTCAAAAACACAGAGCAAGGTCAGGACTGCATAAAACAAACCACTAGACTAGCTGGTGCAGAGAAACTCAAACACTGGCAACTAGCATGCTGTTTGCAGGCCTTAAATACAGCCTGGAATCCCCACCCCCTCCAGTGAACAATTAACCCTTCAGGTGTCCAGGTCTGTACAACATATCAATTGATTAAAATGCTAGCATTCTCCGGCATGCACCTAATGACCGAGAACGCGAGAAAGCATCCGCATCACTTGCAGAGTCAGAGGCAGGACTGGCGGCACGGGCGCCATGACTGCCAGTCCTGACACAAATGGGTTAAAAAGTAAGTTACTGTAACCATTTCTTGTAAAGAACTGGAGGTACAATTGATATTAAAGCCTGCTTCTTTAAAGGGGCTATTCCCACAATTTAAATTGATCTCTTATGCATAGGATACAGGACGACTAGTTAGGTGATTGATGGGGGTCCTACCGCTGGTACTCCTCAAGATCAACCAGAACAGAGAAGAAATGTCCCCCAAAATGAAAGGAGTAAACTATACAGGTGTGACCTACACTCCATTAATAACTGAATAACACTAGAAAATAGGTGTTTTATTTCAATTATGGACAAGTCCTTTAATTAGTTTTATAATGTTGCCTGTTGGCACAACACATAATGAAAAGTAAAAGAAAAAACTTTTGTAGATGTCCTGACTGTCTGGATGCTTAACCACATACTTTAATTATGATCCCAAATATTGAGAGAAATAACAACATGGCTGACTGCATGATTTGCAGACGATCAGTTACTGGTGCCATCTATATGGAAAAAGAATGACATGAAATACAGAAGAATGAGTTCTAATATGAATCTGCTTATGCAGCAGGATATTCAAAGACGAGACTAATTATATTCCCATATTTCTTTAGGAATAACAAAAGCATAATAAAAATTGCCCTGTTGGGATCCTGGAATAATCATTCATTTGTGGACTATGCTAAGACTTACAAATATGTAATATAATAAAGAAGAATATGAGACTGAAGTTCTACAATAGATGGCACATTTATATGACTAATATCCTTTATGGAAGATGGGAAAAGTTTTATTTCTCAGTATGACATAGGGGCCTATTCCTTAGACCAATCAGTCATCTGGATATATGGCACCATTCATGGATTTCTTTATTGTTGGAGAATGTGTTTTCATTTTATTTTATTTTTTTACTGACAGTAAGTTGATCATAGGGTGTCTCAGGGCCCAGGTTCCTAGTGATCTTTAATCCCTGGTGGAAAAAAAACCCCTGTCAGCTAGTGTTCAATTTCCCTGCAGTGCCACCACAGTGTAAATTAAAGGAAAAGTCCGTCGTATTATAAAACCTGGCAGCCAGCAGGGGCAGCGGGGACATTTATTACAAGTACTAACTTACCTCTCCCTGTGCCGTGCGATCTCCGGAGCTGACACTTCACGACCCAGCTGATGGACTGGCTGCTCAGCCAGTCAGTGACTGGGGCAGGACGCCACTCCAATCACTGATTGGCTGAGCGGCAAGTCCATCAGCCGGAGCAGGCCTTTTCCCCCCGAGTCGTGATGTCATCACAACTCAGAGGAAAATGACTTCCGGCAGGGATCCTGAGGCCGATCCTGCAGCTCATCATGGGCACAGGGAGAGGTAAGTTACTGTAATCAATCTGCCGGATTTTATAATCCGCTGGAATTCTCCTTTAAGCATTACATATTTTTTATTGAATCACTTTCCACTGACAGTTGAGGGTCTTGTACAGGGACACTGTCTGTTAAATAATAATTCAGTGAAAAACTATTTAAAAATTGGTTTCTGTTGAGATGTAAGACTCTTGTGCAGTTTTTATTTTAAATTCTAATTTTAGATAGAACATCAGAAGAGGCCTTAAAGGAGTATTCTCATCACCTAAACTTTTATTAGGTAATAAAGAATGCAAAAGTGAGCAAGTTTGCCAAGTTTGCAAATGCTTTGCATTAGCAAAATTGCTTACTTCCCCTTTTTGGCCACTCTCTCTCCCTGTCTACTTGAAAGCTCATTGTCAGGATTTCTGACCACTGCTGTCCACTCTGAGAGCGGTGGCCGGGCTGTGATGTCACTTGGGTGGTCGGGACCCATTGATAGGTAATTATACAGTCTCTCTCTTTAAGATGACACTTGCTGACACCAAAATTATTGTTAATCGTTCGCTAGTCGTTCCTGATTCCACATTTGTTCTCTGTAATTCCACATTTGTTCACTAATCGTTCAGTGTAATTCCACCACGCTCCTTCATTTGCTGTGATCGGATGTTGTAAATAATTGTAGTAATGATCGTAACTAACAACTATTGTTCCGTGTAATATGGTAAACAAGTATTTCAAGTTAACAATAAACGCTCTAGTTTGCGATCATTTATCACTAATCACTAAAAATCACTTCATCTAATAGGACCCTTGGTCTTAAAGAAGTTGACTTCTGGGATATATTTTGGTTGACACAGGAAATTAATGCTCAGCTACCACTGATGGGTGGCAGGCATCACTACAGCTAATGATTGGCTGAGCAAGCATTTCTTGTGTGTCAAGATGGGACCAAGTGTAGAATGGCAGTAGTTGGTGTTAGATGGGGTGAGCAGGTAAGTATTTTTTTTTTTTTTTTTAAAGAAAGTCTGCACCTCCCCCCACCCCCACAACTTTGATTGAGCCAACTGACTGACAAAACTTCCTCTTCATCACCCAATGAAGAGTCAGGCATGTGGGTTTTAAATACCTTCCCCTATTGTTATCATAGAGATAAGCCGCTGCCAGAAGCATCTGAAAGATCATTATGTGGTGCCTATACACACTGGTGAAAGTTGGTTGAACCTGCTGACTACAACTAAACTAAGTAATATGTATGAGTTTCTCTCAATTTGTGACTTTGTGACTATGGGTTTCAACTTACCAACCCCATTGTTCTCAGAGAGAAAAGCTGCCATCAGAGAAGCCTTTGTCCACTGAGAGTACATGAACATTCAGCTGAGCCAAATGCTCAAGTATATGGAGCAATTAGAACTGATATAAGTCAGCCACAGACTATTGAAAGTATGTGTCGCAAGACCCAGACCTCAGCTAGTTGAAGTGACCCTAAAACCTACATTACCAGTGAATAGAAAACATATAACTGCTATTTGTTAGGAGGGGCTGGACATTGGTTATAAGCATTGCGTTGACCCTTAGGCCATTGCAGTTGTTTGTTAAATGAAGAACTGGCAACCTGAAAGGTGGGTAAGGTTCCATCCGTGCAACAATTAGTGCACACAGCAGGGGACTCACTGTCCCTATCACGTACAGTCAGCTATATGAAAGCACTAACTGTGCAACCCAACACAGTGCACACACACATCTATACATAAACCTACTATGCTAATATACTACTTTCTATACCATCAATACTGTCAAATTCTGTGCAATTTTTATCTCTCTGCGGATCTTTACCTGTTAGATCTAGTTATCTAAATCCATGTGTTTTTCTTTTACAGATAACCGGGATTATACATATTTCTCCTAAATTCCTTTTAAGCCCAACTACTCCTCTGATTTTAGGACTAGACTTAGACTGTACTTAGAGGATTACTCGATATAAAGTTTCTAGTCCAGGGTTTGGCCATTCTCCTGCATATAAAATAAACTCGTTATACCAATTAACATGCCACTGTCGC
The DNA here is from genome assembly GCF_027789765.1 of Dendropsophus ebraccatus. Classification (NCBI taxonomy): domain Eukaryota; kingdom Metazoa; phylum Chordata; class Amphibia; order Anura; family Hylidae; genus Dendropsophus; species Dendropsophus ebraccatus. The sequence continues at coordinate 37,171,588 of NC_091461.1, forward strand.
TTTCATCTTAAAGAAGTTGTGCCCCCAAGGGAATCCTGGGGAAGAAAGAAAAAAAAAAAAGTGTGCTACTAACACAAAGGTCAACCTATTTAGCACTTGAAATTAACAACTGTACCAAACTTAAAAAGTCCATTTTGTCTGACTAATATGCTGCAAATGTCCCAAAGCAGCTGGCCTATGCCTGACTGTCATGAATACTCGACGGGGCAATTACACACGTAACTTTTTAGGAGCTATGGTTTGCTAAACCTTAACAGTATCTAATCATTATATTATGTTGTTATTATTCTACCCCAAATCCCTTAATCCTGGCCGGCTTCTCCGTTAGGAATAGCATTAAAAAATGTGACATGTTCAAGTGTTTTCTTGCGTCTTCAGGTCAAATCTCCTGCTATAGATTATTAGATTACAGTTGATCGAATTTCTCCTCTCGTCTCTTACGGCAATATCCTCTTTAGAAGCTGCAGATGTTCGGGGTTGCGGTAATACATACAGGGCAATAATGGATAAGCTGCATTCAGATCACAAGATATCCCTATGGATTTAAAAGCACCAGAGAAATTTTCCAAAAGCTTCAATAATGTCTATATGGAATGATATACAACACTTGCTGTTATAAAAGCTGGCTGAGAAACAAGTAGAAATACCTAGGGAAATGTTTAAAATAGCAGCACATGGCCTGTAAAAGGTAAATTTATATTCCTTATATATAAACATCTAAAAGAGGATCTGTCACGGGGGACAAGTTCATTTATAAATGAGGTATAGTAACCCCATTCCTTAAGACTCACATAGCACATACTGGCCGGGACTTGAGACCCTCTAGATCAAGGGTCTCAAACTTGCGGCCCTTAAGCTGGTGCAAAACTACAATTCCCATCATGCCTGGACAGCCAAAGCTTCGCTTTGGCTGTCCAAGCATGATGGGAATTGTAGTTTTGCAACAGCTGGAGGGCCATGAATTTGAGACCCCTGCTCTAGATCCTTTGCGCCACATATGCAGATACATACAACGTGCAGCAGTCTTGTACAGTCTCAGGCGCTAAAGAATTGACAGTACTATACCAGTAAATAAGTCAGCCTTTACATAGACTTACGGGGGAGATTTATCAAACATGGTGTAAAGTAAAACTGGCTCAGTTGCCCCTAGCAACCAATCAGATTCCATCTTTCATTCCTCACAGACTCTTTGGAAAATGAAAAGTGGAATCTGATTGGTTGCTAGGGGCAACTTAGCCAGTTTCACTTTATACCATGTTTGATAAATCTCCCTCTGTATAGTCCAAATAGTGATTACACCTACCGAAGAGAACTTTGTAACTTTTGGATAGGGTTAGCATAGTTACATTATTAATATGAGGCTATGGGGGAGATTTATCACACTGGTGTAAAGTAGAATTGGCTTAGTTGTCCCTAGCAACCAATAAGATTCCACTTTTCATTTTCCATGAATGAACGGTGGAATCTGATTGGTTGCTAGGGGCAACTAAGACAATCCTATTGTATACCAGTTTGATAATTCTCCTCCTATGTGTCTTGTTTGGGATATTTTGTGGCTAAATTTATTTATTTATTTATTTATTTTTGGACTGCTGTCATTTTGGTGCCAAACGCGGGCATTTTATGCAAATGACGTCCATAATTTGTAGAAAGCGGCCACAGTTTGGTGCGGTCCAAAAAATAGCTGCAAAACGTCCAAAAAAGAGGCTGTGTGAACATAACCTAAATGTTTGGGGGGAAAAGATATTAGGTCACGTGACATTTTTCCATTGGGAAAATCCATCAAAATATTGTGTCAGAAATCCTTACCATAGTCATGGGATGCAGCTGTCGTAGGGAAGGAAACCTCATCAAGACTTGACATGACACATTTTTTTCTAGATTTGGGTTTATTGTATTTTACTTATTTTTGCACTTTTAAAAGTTTACAAAGTCGAACATGAAAAACAAATGTGCTTCGACTTTGGTCCAGCAACATCTTTATAATGAATATTATTAATGCTGTCAATATAAAAAAAGCCAATTTTTTCAACTAAAAAAGATGTTGTGTGAACATCTTAAGGGGTTTTACATTCAACACCATTGATTGACTATCCATAGGATCGGCCTTTGATAGTTGATCATTAGGGTGCCGACACCACAATTCACTATTTGTAGTGGTGGAGCTGGGTAACTTCATGGCAGTTTACAATCACTTCAATGTGAGCTGCTCTGCGGTTACCCAGTGCCGCCATAACATACAGCTTACTATTCTGTGGATAGGCCACCAATAGTTTGCGGCCAGGAGGTCTAACCCCTGAGGATTTCACACTGCACATTTTATTTTGAGTTCAGTCAATTATTTATATTGAATTAGGCCTCCTTCACATGACTGTATGTACTTTACGTACTGAGATCCATAGATCGCAAAAAATATATGTATACATATATTGAATTTGTATTGTATCCGTATATATTCAAAAAAAGGGAAGTGTGCTTAAATACAAATGCTTGTAATGATGTCACAAGCCTGTCCCAGAAGGGGCTGCCAGGAGAACAATCCACAAATAAGGTCAGTATTTGGATAGAGTCTGTATGCCATCCGCATTTCTCACTTACCCATTGACTTCTATGGGTGAGTGTGTTCCACAAATATGGACCATATAAGTATATGTCCTATTTTCTGAAATATGCGAAACCTGAAAAACGGTTGTACGCATTGCCCCAAAGAAATCAATAGGTCCCAAGTCCCATAATGTCTGAAATTGCGGACAGGATACAGATAGAAATGTACATGTGTAGGAGGTCTTACATAGCATAAGGCATGGTATGTGTGAATGTACCTTAACAATGGAATTTATGGTGCTGCTGGATTCTTTACATGCCGGACATCAATGGCACCTGACAGACTACATTCACTTTAATCCTTGCAGTTTAAGGGGGTATCGTCATTTATTTCTCTACCTATCTCTAGATTAAGAGCCCCCTAGCCTCAAACAGTCTGGTTGTTGCAGACGGAGGTGGCTGGGAATCTGAAAAATGGTGAGAGGACAGTTTTACCCAGTTTACATGACTCCCATTGAGGCTCTTTTATTTCAGCGCGTCGCATAGCTGTACAGTTCCCCCGCTCCCAGCATCTTATCACAGATGCTGCCCAGGCGGGGAAAATCCGTTACAGGCATTCCACGTCCGTGTTCTGTGCGGAACACGGAACGTGTGAATGCAGCCTTAGAGTATGTCCACACTAGAGATGAGCGAACTTTTCAAAAGTTCCTTCCAACCGGACTTCCGGATTTTTTTGAAAAGTTCGGTTCGACCAAATTTCAGATTTCTTTGGATTTCATAGTTTAAAGCTTAACTGTCATTTCAGGGTCATTTTTCTGAAACCTTAAATATCAACAGTACAAGCGATTTTAAGAAACTCTGTAATAGGTTTTATGTACTAAAAGAGTTTCCTTCTGTACTGAAAAAGCAATCTCCCAGCCTCCCCCCTCACATCAAATGAAGCAGGATTTCTGTCTCCATTATGTGGCTATGGCGAGGGGAGGGGCTGTTAGGAGTGACTGAGCACGGAGGATTTCTGCAAAGCACAACACCCTGCAATCTTCTCTCAGTAAGTTCATAGATAAGCACTGACCTTTCTGACACCTGAATTTAGCGGTTTAGGTGCCCAGAGAGTCTACAAACAGCTGACCTTCATGTCACCTCTTCCTGCTCCCTCATCTCCCTCGCCCCCCCCCCTTTCATAGGCTTACAATGGAGAGAGCAGAGCCCGTCTTCACTGGCTTCTCTGTAATGAAGACGTGTTTGCCTGATAATGCACAGATAAGAAGTCAGGGGGGGAGGCTGGGAGATTGCTTCTTGAGTACAGAAGGAGGCTTTTTTGGCTGATGAAACCTATTACAGAGTTTCTTAAAATCGCTTATACTACTGATTTCTGCAATAAAAAAAAACACGACAGTTACGCTTTAACCCTTAGACGACCCAGGGCGTATAGTTACGCCATGGAAGTCTGTCCCCAGACGACCTAGGGCGTAACTGTACGCCCTGGGTGTTTCTCCCGCTATGAAGCGTGCTCCGGAGCGGAGCGCGCTTCATAGCAGGTGGGGGCCGGCTGCAATCAGCAGCCGGGACCTCACCGGTAATGACACGCTGCAGCGATCGCGCTGCCGCGTGTCATTAACTCCTTAAACGCCGCGACGGCGCGACCGCGGCGTTTAAGTGTGAGTGACAGGGGGAGTCCCCTGTCACTTACCGATCGGGACCCCCGCAGTGTGACTGCGGGGGTCCCGATCGTTGAAACGGACTGCCGGAGGTCTCTCACCTGCCTCCGTGCGGTCCGATCGGTGATCTGCTACACTGAGCCTGCACAGGCAGGCTCAATGAGCAGATCGCCGATAACACTGATCAATGCTATGCCTATGGCATAGCATTCATCAGTGTAGAAATCAAACTAATGTATGTACAAGTCCCCCAAAGGGACTTCAAATGTGTAAAAAAAAAAAAGTTAAAAACACTAACACACAACCCCAAAACCCCTCCCCCAATAAAAGTTGAAATCACCCCCCTTTCCCATTATATAAATAAAACATATAAAAATAAATAAACAAATAAACATATAATATACCGTAGCGTGCGTAATTGTCCGATCTATTAAAATATAACAAGCGTCATTGCGAACGGTAAACGGCGTACACGAAAAGAGGGAAAAAAGTGCGCGGATTACCGATTTTATGTTACATTATATATAAAAAAAAATTAATAAAAAGTGATCAAAACGTCCGATCTTCACAAATATGGTATTAATAAAAACTAGAGATCATGGCGGAAAAAATGACACCCCATACAGCCCGTAGGTGAAAAAATAAAACTGTTATAAGCGTCACAATAGGCCCATTTTATTTATAATTAATTGCCAAAAAAAAGGATTTTATTTTAAAAAAATATATAACATTAGAGAATCTGTGTAAACCTGCATATGGTTGTGTTCGGACTGACCTATAGAATAATAGTATCATGTCGCCGTTACCATATAGTGCATTACGTAGACACAGGAACCCCCCAAACGTTACCATATTGCATTCTTTTTTGCGATTTCACCAATTTATATCTTCATAAATAATATATTTGGAATTCCATCATACATGTTATGGTAAAATGAATGACGCCATTACAAAGTACAACTATTCCTGTAACAAATAAGCCCTTACATGGCTTGTAGATAAAAAACTGAAAGTGCTAGAGCTCTTAGAAGGGGAGGAGGGAAAAACGGAAACACTAAGATCAAAATTTGCGCGGTCCACTGGGTCATTTTGGGCCTGGTCCTCAAAGGGTTAAAGCATCTATATGATACGGGGGTAGTGTATTTGGTTGAATTTAGGGCTCTTAATGTCAGTAACATCATTATCTTTTCAATATCTCAAAGTCAATAATTTTTTTTTAGACTTCAATATTCACCATTACAGGGTCTATGCAGGAAATTCACTATTACAGGGTCTATGCAGGAAATTCACTATTACAGGGTCTATGCAGGAAATTCACTATTACAGGGTCTATGCAGGAAAAAGGTTTTATTCTACACACATGCACAAGGTATATATTTATGTCTCAGGAAAACACGTATGTCATATACACTCTGGCAAGGGTCCAACTATAGTACTTGTGTATCTGTATAGCACTTTTTTTTAGAGTTTTATTCTACACACATGCACGAGGTATATTTGTGTCTAAGGATAACACGTATGTCATATACACTCTCACAAGGATCCAACTATTGTACTTGGAATATCTGTAGAGCCCTTTTTTCAGAGTTTTATTCTCCACAAATGCACATGGTATATTTGTGTTTTAGGATAACACCTATGTCATATACACTCACACAACTACAAGACCTAGAAAAGAAGCCCATAGCAATGCAAGCGCACACCCGGATAGAAAAAATAAACAAATCTTTATTAGAAAAACATCATCAATTAATACACAACAGCAATTAGACTAGGATCCCTATACATGATTAAAAACAATTAAAATCAGAAACAACAAGGGAGAACCAGACAATATAAGGAAACCCCCAGGTCTACAACCCAATTAAATGTATACAACAACCTTCCCTAATAAATAGACACACATATACACAAAGTATGGCCAATAAGTATAATATAAGGTGCTGTGTCTGAAAGTGCTAAAAAATCCAAGTACTACATAGTGTGAAGAAACCAAATCCACAAAATTAAATATATGAGCTGTATGAACAAACAAGTCATATCACCATGTGCATGGAAAGCGGAAGCAAATTGGGGTGACCCATGATGCCCTACGCGTTACGTCCACCAGGAACTTCGTCAGAGGTAGGGGGTGTCGTGTGGGGATCCTATTTATACACAGTTCACATATGTGTTAATTTATTTATTAGTCTGGAGCATACCTGGTATATTAAATACATCACAGTCCTACGTCCTATTCGGCCGGAGCAAGATGGGACCACGGCGTACATAAAAGTATACTGTGCATGTGTGCAAAAGAGACTGGAAAAGCAGAAGCCCACATTCGGCTTCTTATGGGCAAAATGTATCACTTCCGTTTTTACGGACCTACGTATATCATTATAACCATCCACAAATTACATACATCTATCAAAAGCAAAACATATATACTCTCTTGCCGGTTACTAATGTCTACCAAGGCCATGGGAAAAATTCTGTTTTCTTCTAAGCTGTCTTCCAAGTCAATAACAGACTGGCACTCTGATGCTCCTATCCAGCATCAGATGGGCAAGACATCATTTCCGGCCTTAATTATACAAAGTTCAGAAAAGTAGACTAATTCAATGCCGAACTAAAGTATGTACAGCAATCATATTCATAGAGGACAAGTGCCTCGTTATCGATTTTGCGGATCGAAAATATGCGGCGGTCATATTATAATCTACCAGCCCCTGATATGCAATAGATTCGTACAACAGTCCATTATATCATAAACAAATAAAATAAGTCACCAGTCTGGAGTGCAATAAAGCACTTAAACAGACACGAAACCAGAACGGCCAAGAAAGCGTAGATCCATTATATTTTGCTAAGTTAAGAAAAAGTTTTTTTACAAATATAAATTCTGTCTGTAGTGCTTCAAAGCAATTGCGCCGAGGTATATCAAGAATATTCAGATCACACTACTGCTCCAGCCAAACACCAGGTACTGGAGTATATACAAAAACCAGGTACTGAAATATGTACAAAAAATATACAATACGAGGTATATTTGTGTTTTAGGATAACACCTATGTCATATATACTCTCACAAGGAGCCAACTATTGTACTTGGAATATCTGTAGAGCCTTTTTTTTTAGAGTTTTATTCTGCACAAATGCACAAGGTGTATTTGTGCCACAGGATAACACCTATGTCATATACACTCTCGCAAGGGTATAGTACTTATATATCTGTATAGCACGTTTTTGTTCTGTGCACCCTTTGCTCTCCTATGCCTAATCTATCTACCTATCTATCTTTCGCCCTTTCTATTTTTCTCTCTCAATCAATATATGTTTCTCCTCTCCGCTTTCCTAATAATCTTTTGGTCTTTGCTTTTGTACAATATCTTCTCAGTAGTCAGTACAGCAGCGTACAGCAACAGCGTTTTGCCACACAGTCTCCTTCCTCTCTCTCTGCAGACTGCCTCATGTGGCCATGTGACCGCTCCTCTTAAAGCAATACCGACGTCACACAGGGAGTGGGATAGTGCAAGATCCTTGCTTATTGGATGTGTTCCGGGCATCATGGGAAAGCACTTTTCCCACCCGGCGGCTGCCATTTTAGAAAGCAAGAAAAAAAAAATTCGGAGCGGACTTCCAAAAATTCTAATCCGATCAGACTCGGACTTTTGGAAAAATCCGAACTGGATCCCATACCGGTTCACTCATCTCTAGTCCACACTACAAAATCCCAGCAGATCACCCGCTACAGATTTCGCAGCTCGCCCCCACTCGCATCTCCGCTGGTCGCATTGGCTTCATTCTATGGTTTGTCAGATTTTACCGTCCACCTGAAGAATGAAGCTGCTAATTCTTTGGGTGGACAGTGGAATCTGCCACTGCCAGGATTCTGTAGTTTGGACATACCCTCAGACAGAGGTGGCAGTAGAGAGCACAGTGTCAGACTAAAAAGAATACACCATTTTCTGCAGCTGATAAGTACGACTTGAGATTTTGTAAATAGAAGTAAATTACAAACCTAAGTAACTTTTTGAAACCAGTTTATTCGCCGGAGTACCCCTTTAAATGCTCGCATCTCCCATTGATTTCAATGGGCTTCGTTACTCAAGTCGAGCACTCAAGCATTTTAGTCCTCGCTCAACACATTACTACCAAGATATGTCTATATTTTTTTGTTTCAGGTAGTGTCCTTTGGGACCCGACCCACAAAAATAAAATTTAAAGTATTCTTTAAAAGGTTTTGGATTTTTGGCTAACACGGTACAAGTATAACATTGAGGGTAGTTGTATCAGTAATAATGTTTTAACAATTAAATTACAATTACATTTTATATATACATATATATTTTTACCTAATGTTAGTGGGCATAAACGTTTTTTTAAGCGTGGATATAATGTAGCGCACTCAATCCGCGAGTAAGGATCTAAATACAATATATATTAGCACATAATAAATAACATTTAATGGTAATATACTGCTCAGTGTGTATATTAAATTAGACCACATATCATTACCTGTACCTTTGAACTACAAACTGCTGGTAAAATTAATTTGAGCTTTCCCCTTAATCCATGCATGACAACTACAGAGAGATTTATGGGCCCAGCAGACATGAATGTTTTGGGCCACCAAGTGGAAGAAGAGGTCATTGGTCATTGGCTAGCCATGCTTTTGGCCTTATGCAGTGTAACAGCTGCAGAATAATTTCATCTGTTGCTGGATATGTTACGGTCTGTGGTTGGTGTTTAGTGAAAGCAGCTGTGTGAGATGCCGGCGAGAGGACCTGTGGAATCTGGGCTGGAGACTGTCAGGTGGGTTTTTGGTCAACAGGGGTCAGAGCATGTTGCAAAACAAAGCCATTGAGCCAAGGCAAGTTTGATGAGTCCCTTGTACAACCCTAAGATCAGAGCCAGCTGCTGCAACACTCAGTGCCATTTGACACTCAATAACTTCATATGGCAAACGGATTGCTCTTATTCAAACAAAGATTAACTCCTTAACAGCCAAGTAAGCCTAACTCTTGACATAACAGTAGCACCTGAATATGTGTGGAGGTCAAGGGGACGAATGGTGGCAGTGTCACACACCACACAAATCAGTCCATTTTCCACCAATGGTTATTCCATTTACTTAACATGTAAGGGGAAATAAGTTAAAGGAACAAAACTTTTTCTTATTTAAACTTGCCTGGTTATCGATTAGCTCTTAAAGGGACATTACAGTTAAAATTGCATTAAAATGTAAAGTGTGAAGTCAATATGTAAGTGGTTAAATATACAGTATACAAATTACATTAAGTCTACCATCAATGAAGGTGCATAATTTATGGGTCTATATTGTTAATTCCCATGTGGACAGTGTAGTTTAAAGGGTTATTCCCATCTTAACAAGTTATGCCTTATCCACAGTATCCAATTATTCTGCACAGAGCCAAAGAAGATCTTCAACAGGTCCATAGAGAATGAATGGAGCAGGGGAATCATCCCATTCAACAGGGATTTCGGGATCCCCTGCGGTTGGACCCCTCACGATCTCTTAGTTATACCCTAGCATATGGATACTGCAGATAGGGCATAACTTGTCAAGATGGAAATACTGCTTTAATGATGTTTAAGGGAGAAGGTGAACTCCCTTTTAAACATGGGTCAATGGAGTAAGCAGCCTACATACAGATTATAACATGCACGTAATACATGAAATAATAGCCTCTCCTCCCTTTCTCCTTTTCTACAGTGTTAAAAGGGTTATCCAGCGCTAAAAAAAACATGGCCACTTTCTTCCAGAGACAGCACTGCTCTTGTCTCCAGCTTGGGCGGGGTTTTGCTGCTCAGTTCCATTTAAGATAATGGAGCTTAATTGCAAACCGCACCTGAACTGGAGACAAGAGTCGTGTTGTCTCTAAAAGAAAGTGGCCATGTTTTTGTAGCACTGGATAACCTCTTTAAAGTGATCAATAATAAAACATTACGGGAATATATAAACGTTCCACTTGCTTCATTGAGACTTTGTGCTCAGTTATCTGGGCTGTGAAAGATTGGATAACATGTGTGCTTATACATTCTGGAAGATATAAGCACTGTCAGAGCTGTCTGGCTGTGGCTTACCCCTCCATCCCGAACGTTAATTTGCATGGGGAGGTCGTCGTGAGAGAAAACTGTTATTGAATAACTACTTTAAAGGGGATCTCTAATGCTCCGTTCCTCCTTCAGCCTGTCCGCGTTGTGGGTGCTGCGGGCATTGCATGTCCAATAGCTGCCCGATATCACCACAACATTGGGCAGTGGAGCGCCAAAGAGCAAAAATGGTAAGAACTTTCTTTCTCTCCGGATATCCCCTTTAAGTATATGATACAATTCTATTCTGTTCCCTCCATTTAGGCGCAACATTACATAGCTGTAATTGCAAGAGAGAGCAAGAGAGGGATTTTTTTGTTGTTTTATCTTTAGGCTATGTTCACACAACATACATTTTCAATTAATCATGGTTTTTGTTGCAAATTGCAACACTGGCCGTTATTAATTGAAAATTTACATTGCACCGGCCAGTACTGCAGGATGAACTTCACTAACACCGGCTATTCTGTGACATGGCCGTGTCACAGAAGGGCCGGTGTCATACTATGTGTGAACCCAGCCATAGACTGTAAAATACTATATTAGTAGTTGTGGTATTCTATGATAACAGTAATACAGATAGTTTTTTTACCTATTGCCATTCACAGGGAATTAGCTAAAAGGCATGTAGAGGTGGTATTCCCACCAAGGCCATGGCGCCTAAGGGGGGCCCAAAGCCTCTCTGCCGCGTAATAAGACACAAGTATCTTAAATGGCACATGTTAAATATCCTTGTTAAAAATGGGGCCAGGAGCTTCAAGTTACTCTTCTACTCTTTCAGTAATAAGAAAGATGTTGTTTACCGTGTTCTAAACAACAACAAAATAATGCTCCTCCAGTCTGAAGCTGAGATCTCAGCCTCCACCATCAATCACCTCCACCACATCATGTCTACAGGTCATGTCTCATGTGAAATCAGATTCATCAATCCAGGCCTCACTCATTCAGACAGATCCCACTGTGTGACTGACAGAGCCACCAATGACTGTGCATACATCAGGGCTACGTACCACCACCGAGACAAGTTAACTAGATAATAAGGACGACCAGATGTACCTGGTTTTAGAAAGTAAAGAATAATAATGAATAATAAGAAGAAAATAGACAATTCATGACTTACTGGTGAAATTTCCTAGTTTTAAATAAGTTGCGTATGTTACAAACGCACAAAGAAAAAAATCACAAAAAATACAATATGAAAGAAAAAAAAGACTAGGTTTCTCGAAACAGAAAAAGGGACATGTGTGGTAAATAGGGGGGAGCCCATTATGGGATATTTCCAGTCACCAAACAGCAAAGGAGAAGTGTGTTGTGGATATAGGGTACAACGTCCTTTGCTATTTCATGAATCAAAATACAATGAGGTTCTTTAATTTACCAGTTATCACCCAAAGCTGACTCTTTTGTCTGTGTTCAGATTTTGCTGTGGATCCAGAATGAGACTGAGGACCTGATGAAGTTTGCATACACCCACAGAGATGGGGCACTACCACTTATAGAACAGATACCACATCCCGTGTCAGGACAATAAAGATCCCAATACTTTAGACAAAACCCACCAACCTGTTCTTCCCTGACAGATGATGTTAGGAGAGAGAAGAGTCAGGCAGGTTGGATTTTAGTTTCCAGACCCTATAGTTCTGGAAGAGATAAATCACCCTTTCTCTTTCCATAAAGGACACGTGGATGTTTGGCTGTGCTAGAGGTTCATGTGTATGGGGAGGATGGGAGATAAATAGCTGTTGGCCAACTGATGGCTATTGAAAGTGTTTGGCCACCTTAAAGATAATCTGTTACTAGGTTTATGCCACCTTAAATAAGGCAGCATAAACTAGTGACAGAAATGCTGAACAGAACAATGTATTACTTACACAGAATGTATTACTTTTATCATTCTGTTCAGCCGTTCTTATACACAGGAGAATGGGCTTTGTGCCACGCCACTCCCTCCACCCTCTGCCTTTCTGCCTATACACAGTATAGATAGATAATTGCCAATGTGATGGTGCTCAAGCTCATAAATATTGAGGACTATTAAGCAGGTACACATAATAGAGAGGACTGTGTGTGTGCAATGCTTAGAGTTCTCGCTATTCAGCAGAATATCTCCAAATCAGCTGCACAGAACAATGTCAGTAATACATCATTCTGCTCCACTTCTCTGTCCCTATTTCATGCTACCCTAGGGTCCTTTTAGATGCCCCAATATGGTGCCTCAGTGTCTGAGGAAGCGCGCATGCGCGCGGGAAAGGGCCTTCACACTATCAGCTGCTGTTCCGCGTCCCACGCTGTCTGCTACACTCCCTGGATCATGTATTAAAAGCATTCAATAAAGAAGTTTTTATACGGTGAGTGCCTCTCCTTTTCTCTCTTGTTGGAACTCAAAACAAAATATTCACCCATCCACTACTGGTTCATAAATAGAACATAAAACCAAAAATGTAACTTAGAACTAAAAATGGACGAAAAATCTAATTATTCACCTAAAAATAGGCACAAACCCCTTGATAAATTTCCCCCATAGTCTTAGCACTCAGCAATCGCTATGAAAAGAAAGTGCTTCCCACTTAGTTCATCCATTTGGGGGTATATACTATATATTGCTCAGTTTGAGGCAATATATTAACGCTAAGCATTTACCCTACATTTTCTTAAATGTTTGACGCTTCAGTTATTACTTTAAACTGTTGGAGATCTGAATACAAACATGGACCCAAAAATGAAGACTATCATCACAATTTTTTTCATAACCATACATACCTAAAAATCTCCCCAGGTGAGTGTTAGAACTTCTTCACAAAGAAAAACAAAGTTATACAATTTCTAGGTAAAAATATTATATAGTACATAATAATACATAGGTAACCAATGGTCATGTTCCTCCAGCACGTTTAGATACTGGTACTAAGTAAGTTGACACTGGTCCTTGTGGTTTCCCTTACAAGAGTTCTTCTGTGCATGACTGGGCTGTATTCTTAGATCAACCAGATTTAGTTTCCTTTGGATGTAGAAGTGTCATTACATAACGTTTCCATCTTAAGACTTCTTGGCCCCAGCTAAATGCAAAATACATTCTATACTTCAGTCTACTATTTGGTGCCATATATTGCAAACTGACTTCATGTACTCTAACAGGTAGTACTGAACACAATGCATCACCAAGGTCAGAGAAGAAGAGCCATCCTGGGAGCTCTTAGTAATCCACAATATACTTTAAGGGGTTATCCAGCGTTACAAAAACATGGCCACTTTCCCCCTACTGTTGTCTCCAGTTTGGGTGAGGTTTTGAAACTCAGTTCCATTCAAGTAAATGGAGCTTAATTGCAAACCGCACCTGAACTGGAGACAACAGTAGGGGGAAAAGTGGCCATGTTTTTGTAGCACTGGATAACCCCTTTCACATCTACACAAAGAGATAAGTGAACACTCAGGTGTACCTAGAGTCATGGGAATAGTTGTAGCAACCAAAGCCAATGTTACGGGTCCCAGAGTATAAGGGGAATTGTTATTCCTTTTTTTTTTTTTTTTTTTTTTTTTAAAGGAAGAAAGGACAATGGAGGAATTCTGCCATCTAACTTAATTATGTGGATTCTACATTGTGGAGAATACATATGGCAATATAACAGTCAACACTGACTTAGATTATGCCATGGAAACCCTCAAAATTCCCATTATTCTGGGTTGGCCTGGTAGTTTTACAATTATGCCATTACTTTAGAAGGAATCAAGCTGTTAAACCTGCCTCATATTATTGAAACCAAAACAGTTCTGACCAATCAAGATGTCCGAAAGTGTCCTGGGGTATCAGGCACCAAAACATTAGCAGCAGTTCCTTTAAATCTTTTAAGTTGCTAGATGAAGCCTCAATTGATAGCGCTTGTTTTTCCAGCATGTCCCACATATGTTTGATTGGATTGAAATCTGGGGAATTTGGAATTTGTCAATATCACATATGTTACTCCATCCCTGATTAATTTTTTGTTGTGTGGCACAGAGCATTATCCTTCTAAAAGAGGTCACTGCTTTAAAGGGGTTGTCCAGGATAAATTCATAATTGGAGGTGATGCTGGGGCTGTGGGGGGCATGACAGTGATATATACTTACCTGTCCTGCTCCACCGCAGCTGCCGGTTCCCGAGCCGCCCACTCTCACCACCCGTCACTATTTTAGCAACATCTGCTAGCATGCCTCTTCCACCGGCAATGCCTGTTCAGTATAGATCCTATACTGTCTATTCTGAGAAGCCATTTCCGGTGGGAGCAGCACATCACCACATGTTGCTGAAACACCGGCAGCGGAGGAGAGCAGGTGGCCCGTGATCTAGCAGCTGCAGCGGAGTGGGACAGGTAAATATACATCTCTGTCATGCCCTCTGCAGCCTTGTCAGCTGCAGGGGGCAGTGTAAAGGCTTTGCATTACGGCCTTTAGTCCCTTATTATAGGGAGTGATAATCTGCCGAATCAGGCTGATTCAGCAGATTATCGCTCCATATAATAAAGACAAAGCCAAAGAGCAAATTGTTGGCTGGTTATTGTCTTTAAACATATTTAAAAATAATAGACTGCCAGCAGTGCATCGCAACGTGTAACAGCAATGTGCAGCTGGTGGCTGAGGAATGTGTAAAGAAAATTATAACATTTTATACTTACCTGTCCGTGCTCCCTGGTGTCCTTCTAGGTTCTCCCAACCGCTGCCGGCACTTCTCAGCCAATCACTTCTGAGACCTGTTCAAAAGTGCCAGCAGTGTTAGCATCTCAAAATATGAATTTATCCCGAACAACCCCTTTAAAGGTATCTGTTGTCATGAGGCGTGTACTTGTTCTATATCAATGTTTAAGTGAGTTGTGTGTATTATAGTTATATCCAAAGGAATGTCAGGAACCAATGTTTCCAAATAAAACATTGTCTCAACCTTCTTGCCGTCTTCCCAGTGTCTTCTGGCACCATTTATCCCCCAGGTAATTGATACACACGCACACAGCCATTCACATGATTCCATTACTCTGTGGTATTGACAGTGATGGTTGACAGTCAGGAGTCTATTGTAGGTGTTTTCAACAGTGCATAAGGATCATCATGGGCAGTAGTGATGTAGTGGGAATTTTAGTCATATGAGTCATATGGCTCAGCTCAGTGGAAAAAAAAAAACAAACAGGATCATGTAATAGCGATGTGCAGCCGGTGCCTGAGGAATGTGTAAAGAAAAAAATAAAGTTTTATACTTACCTGTTCATGCTCCCTGGTGTCCTTCTAGCTTCTCCCCGCAGCCGCCGCTGGCACTTCTCAGCCAATCACTTCAGAGATCTGTTTAAAAGTACTAGCTGTGGCTGAGGTGAGTGCGGAGAAGCTAGGAGGAAATCGCAGAGCATAGACAGGTAAGTATAAGCTTTATTATTTTCCACTTTTAAAGCAAGGACTGACTATGCTACATGTGCAACCCTTACTACACAATCATCAAGTCATCTAAGAGGCTCGGTAAGCTGGATCGGCACTTTCTGGTGAAGCATATCCCGATTTTTTTTCACCTGCTTAAGATGAGGAAAAAATTTAGGGCCAAAGGGTTGCATTTAAGGCGGTCTAAGTTTGTGCACAGCACTGTAGATTCCCTTTTGACTAGAAAACAGCATTACACATCCATAACACAAACATTATGGCACTTTGGCATTTTCCTCTAGTCCCGACCTTGCCCTCTTGTTATATAATTGTGCTACATATGTTGTTTTTCACTTTGTCTGCCTATGTTTTAAAGAATGGATTTTGGTATTCTGGGTCCTGGAAATCACCATTTTGCTGTACTTCACTCCCTTCTAATATTACAAGTGCCGTCTGCATATTTTCCAGCACAGGTTCCACCTAACACGCAGACACTGTCAATCTTCATCAGACAGTTTCGTGTTAAGTGCTGAACGCTCAGGGTGATCAGAGGGTGTTTGCCGCTGTGGTAACTTCAGAAGAGAAAGAAAGCAACCTGACTATTTCCAGTAACTGGACTACTATGAATTGTCCCATAAACAAGAAAGATATATGGGTGTGTGCTTTACATTAGACTGGAAATAATAAGACACGTACTGTAAATTGTATGATCATTTCAAGCCACCAGCTTTTACAACCGTGTAAGAGAATTTGCTATTGGGTGCTAAGCCAAAGTATATTCATGGGTGGTTCCTCTCCAAACCTTGTATGTAATAGAAATAAGCAAAATCCACAGCAGCTGTGCTAGTATGAATGTGGAATACACGTTTATTTGTTTAAGATGCATGAACTTTACATTTCTTCCTTTTATTCTTTTTTAAAAGACATCCGGTCACTTAAAAAAAAAAGTACAAAAAAGTACCTTGAGATATTGGAGGAGTAATATGCTAGGAAGAAATTGATATTTTATTGTGTTTTTATCTTTTCCCGCTGATTTGATTTGGTCATGTGGTATATTCTGTATGATATATTATATTATGATCATTTTTTAAGGTCCAAAAGTTTGTGAGGGTTTATTTATCCGAATAATTTTCTTTTTTAAGTTTTTATTTCCACAGGTGCTATGGAATTCACACGTGTGTGTGTGTGTGTGTGTGTATATATATATATATATATATATATATATATACATATATACATACACATACATATATATATATATATATATATATATACCTCCTCCTTTCTAGTGGGCCACGTGTCTAACATGATGACACTAGCCCCATAGCAAAAATTTGTAAGAGGCCCCCTCCCCTACGCACAACACAAAGCACTGCACACAGAGGTCAGAGGTTATCAGAGCAGTGAAGAGGAGATCTTTGTCTTCTGCTTGTTAACCCTTTTTTGTGTTGCAGCATGTTATATAAACATTGGGTCACTTACACACTGCAGTACATATGGGGTTAGGCAGAAGGACACATGCTCTTACCTTCTCCCCCGGGCCCCCCTCCTGCACGGGCCCCATAGCAACTGCCTACCCTGCCTCTATGGTAGCTACGCCTCTGATGCTAACAGTTATATCTCCTGTCCACCCTCCCTTCAAACAGGAACATTCGGCATGGCCCGCTGTAGCGACAGTTTATCTTTCTGAGAACAAAAGGGTAAGCGGTGGGTTTGGTAAACAATAGTGTAATGTGTATAGGAAGCTTTAGGGTCTTTTTTTAGACCGAATCGGCACTCAGCCTATTACATGATTCAGTGACTATGCAGCCCTTCACCTAAAGGCTCTATTACACAGAGCAATTATTGCTTAAAAATTCGCTCTAACAATAAAAAAAATGAGCGATTATAGCCAACAATCCAACAAAGAATGAAAAATCATTCATTTTTGTCTTTTAACATGTTGTAATAATCGTAACTAACGACTATCGTTCTGTTTAATATGATGAACGATTTCAGGTTAGCGATAAACAATCTTGTTTTTGATCGTTTATCGTTAACTGTTAAAAATCGCTTTGTCTAATAGGACCCTTATGGCCCTATAACACAGAACAATTATCGTTTAACAATTCCACACGATCGAAAATGAGCGATTATCTGTCCGTGTAATAACATCTAACGTTCAAACGACGAATGAAAAACTGTTTATTTTTGGTTTTCAACATGTTGAAAAATTATCGTTGGTAGTTCGCCAATCGTTCGCATATCTGTTCATGTAATAAGTCGTTCGCCGATAAAACATAATGTGTGGGTCGTCCTGAGGCACGATTAGCGACCATATCATGACTTAAAAACGATCGTTCAAAACAGTAATCGTTGAATGTAATAACCTCAGTATTGTTCGCTACAAAATCGATAGTTTTCACTAATTATCGATTGTTATAGCGAATCTTTGAACCATAATCTCTATGTGTAATATGGGCTTTAGCCTATAGATATTTTGGCATGGGGACCTATACATACCATATTCTATTGTATCATTCCCAGGGCCATATGGTAGGACTTTATGTTTGTATAAACCATAACTTAATGTGAACAGAGCCAAGTAATTGAAACAGTAGACCTGAGTTTACCCAACACAAAGTCATTAAAAAAAAGCGATCCCCACCCTAGACTTTAATTCTGAAGAAGAAAAAGTGAACTTGGTACATGTCAACCAAAGCTGTAATAATATTGTAACACACTAAAGTGATGCATGTAATAAAAACTGTCTACTTACCTCTCGGAGAACTTTGCTTTCCACTTTTCTCCAGGCCACAGTGCCAGGGGATTTTTTTTTTTTTTGAGTCAGAGAAGGTCAGTGGGAAAGCAGCTCGACTCATTCATAATATGTGTTTCAAAATCCCCTGTTTTATTGCATTTCGTACACGGTAATAACAATAAAAATAAGCCTTATGCATCCAAAAGCAGCACTATACTAAACTGAAAATGAAAAGCTGAAAAAGAAACCTACACAAGAAATTAAACAGCTCTCTAGGTGAACCATATCAATGATGTCAATGAAAATAGCCCATGTACACTAGACATATTATAAAATAAACTGAAATAAATGGGCACGTCCTTAAAAGAAATTCACTTGCCTTTGATATCTCCAGTTGGTTTATATTAGTAGCAAAATGTTCTGGAAAAATCCACTGAGGTTCCCTGCTTATTATTTCATTGTTATTAGTTCAAGAAGCTTTGCTGAGTGATGAAAAATCTGAATTTAAACTTGGCAGGTCACCAAAAAAGTAAGGAACGCCAAGAAAATTATAGGATCCCCAAGATTTTTGCCATGCAGGTGGTAGCAAACCATTAACTGCTTTTCCAGGAGAAGGTGCAACTCAGGAATCACCTGTTAAGTACACAATAAATCTACTTTTTTTTTTCTTCTTTGAGTGTTCTTTATATTTAAACCAAGTGGAAAAAAATAATCTTAAGGTCACTTAGGAACCAGATATGTAATAGGAAGGTAAAATGAGAGAGGAGAAGAGAAAGTGATTGAAAACTCATGGTTGGAGCAGACTGGTGACTAGACCTATCAAATTTAATTTTAAGAGAGTCACTTGGGTACAAAAAGTTCTCGTTTTTGAAGATTATTGCCCTCCCACTTCTAGCACTTCTGATAGGGTTCCAACCGAGAGACTACAGTCTTGATTTTCTATTTAGTACCTAAAGGCAAGACTGTGTCAATTGGCAACAGTTTAGTGTTGCTGCTTTTCTTTATTAACCCTGAAATCTCCTTTAAGGGAAAACTCAAGGCAAAGATGAATAGGAAAATTCTGCACAAAGGGTTGTATGTGCTTCTTATAAAGAGCTTGTCACCTCTTCCGGTTGGTATAGTAAATTCTTGTGATTTTTTAAAAAATAATAATTATGAATAGAGATGAGCGAACTTGCATTTGACTCCTGGTGGCTCAAAAAGTTGAATGGAGGGAGTTCTGGAAAACATGGATACAGCTGTAGGCTGTGGAAGTCAAGTGGAGCAGCAGTGAAAGTCAAATACTGAGCATTCGGGTTCAGATGAACCTGAGCATTTGCTCATCTCCAATTATGAAGCATCTCTGTTACTCCAAAATTTTTTATTGGTGGTAATGATATACTGTAGATCTTGTAAATACTAATGTGAAAGAACGAGTAAAACCCCAGAAAGATAAATGCATTTGGTCATGATTTTTCACAAACATAAAATGAAAGAAAACTGTATAAATTCAACACATTAATGCATGTATACATACTACAAAGCACCTGCATAATTATCGCACTACATCTATGGCAAAGCAAGTTGCACATAGCACATCAGCATAGCATACTTTGCTATAACTGAAACTGGTGTTCCTACTTCCTTATCTAATTTCTATGGCACCCTACACTAGTATCTATAAGCTGGCTCCACTACTAATGTGGAAAAAAAAACTAAAACTAAAACCATAACACCAGAAAAAATACAGAAATAAAAATCTGTAAAATCATAAACAAAACAAATATCACACTTGACTTCCATTGGTCCAATGCAGGCTCTGCCTACTGTCAAAGGGTTGCCTATACAGAAAGTGTGCCAGATTGAGGCACTTAACCTTCCCAGACCTTGCCCAGGAAGCCTGGCAGTAAAAATAAACTCTGTAAATGATGCAGGGACATAAAAAACAGTAAGCCATGAATGCATGGAGCGTCCCTGACTTACTGTTTTGTATGTCCCTACATCATTTACAGAGTTTTTGAAACTACTGTGTACTATAAAGACCGGCAATGTGTATGCAATACTAGTGATGTACAGTACAGAGCTCAATGCAAACTGCATAGCCCAGTTTACTGTAACCATCAATGAAAATGCCACGCTGATACCCTTCTGCACCAAGAGTGTGATGATAGGTGTGATATAAAATAAAATAAAAAGCAGGTGCGCTTGCATGTCTGGTTAGATCCTTTAAAAACTTAATTAAGAATCAAAACAGCTCTGTATTGCTCACCTGGATCAGTTGTGTTGTTTGACACGACTCAAAATACAGTGTAAAAGTAGATGGGGACCTGCCCTCCTGGGGCCTGTAAGTAGATCAACAGGATGGAAGTAGAACAAATGGATGGCTTCCAAAGGCGCTCATACCATTCAGGATCCAGGAAAAGCTCAGTCCAACAGAAAGTGAACAGCAACTCTTTTATTGTTAAAATGGACAACACATTTCAAAGGACTTATTGGTGCCCTCTTCATCCTGATGAAGAGGGCACCAATAAGTCCCTTGAAACACGTTTTCCTGGATCCTGAAGGGCACAAGCACCTTTTGAAGCCATCCATTTGTTCTACTTCCATCCTGATGATGGGTGTGATGATTAAGGTATTTATTTAATGATGTTGATTTCGAAATTATTATATTATTTTAATCTACAGGCAATTTAATACCAATATTTAATGGATGGGATTTCCAAATACCAGAAACAGTTTATATGGGGTTTTCTGCTCCTTTGTGCTGGTCACAAATTTCTTTATACGGTCCAGTCACTTCCAACTTTTAAGTCAAAGTTTTGGGACTTTCAGCAACCAATCAGATTCCACCTTTCATTTTCCAAAGAGTCTGTGAGGAATGAAAGGTGGAATCTGATTGGTTGCTAGGGGCAACTGAGCCAGTTTCACTTTACACCATGTTTAATAAATCTCCCCCAAAGTCTTTAACCCCTTAGCGACCCATCATGTATCTGGTACGTCATGGTGCCACGGGGGGTGTTCAGAGCGGGGTCCCGCAGGGCAGTGCCTCTGTTAGGCGGTGTGGGTCCTGTTGCCGCGCCGGCTAATTAAGCACTTCAATGCAGCTGTAAAACCTGACAGCTGCATTGAAGTGCTTTATGCACAACATCCCTGGTGTCTAGTGGCACGGATCTCCCCCCCGCGATGCGATCGCGTGGGGGAGATCCGTTCTTCTGGCCGGCCCGGGCCTCGGCGTTGCACTGACGCTGATCCCGGCTCGGCAATAGATTGCTATGGCCTGCAGCAGGCCATAGCAATCTATCACCGATATGATGGATCATTGCTGTGTATATACACAGCATTGATCTCTATGAGAGATCAGTGCTTTGTATATACAAGTCTCCTAGGGGGGCTTCTAGTTTATGTAAAAAAAGGAAAAAAGTGTTTTTATTAATAAAAAATCCCCTCCCCTAATAAAAGTCCAAATCACCTCCCTTTTCCCATTTTATAAATATAAATTAATAAATAAACAAATAAATAAACATATTTGGTATCGCCGCGTGCGTAATCGCCCGAACTATTAATTAATCACATTCCTGATCTTGTACAGTAAACGGCCTCAGCGCAAAAAAATTCCAAAGTGCAAAATTGCGCATTTTTGGTCGCATCAAATCCAGAAAAAATGTAATAAAAAGTGATCAAAAAGTCGTATATGCGCAATCAAGGTACTGATAGAAAGTAAACATCATGGCGCAAAAAATGACACCTCACACAGACCCATAGACCAAAGGATAACAGCGCTATAAGCCTGGGAATGGAGCGATTTCAAGGAACATATATTTGTTAACAATGGTTTGAATTTTTTAAAAGCCATCAGATAAAAGAAAAGTCATACATGTTATATATCATTGTAATCGTAACAACTTGAGGAACATGGATAACCAGTCAGTTTTACCATAGGGCGAACGGCGTGAATGCAAAACTCCCCGAAATCAAAACAAATTTGTTTGTTTTTTCAATTTGACAGCGCAAATGATTTTTTTTCCGGTTTCGCAGCATATTTTATGGAAAAATAATGCCTGTCATTGCAAAGTACAATTTGTTTCGCGAAAAATAAGGGCTCATTTGGGTCTCTAGGTGAAAAAATGCAAGTGCTATGGCCTTTTAAACATAAAATGGAAAAAGCAAAAGCGCAAAAACGAAAATTGGCTTTGACCTTAAGGGGTTAATCCTTCTCCCTTGACATATGACAATAAAAATTAAAAGAAGAAAGATTTTCTTAAAAATGCTGTATGTTATAGACATAAAACTTTGCAGAAAAGTCTTTTGTGTAGGAATAATGGATTACAATAAAAAAAATATTATATAAATAATATATACTATACATATATATATATATATATATATATATATATATATACACACCAATAGCCTTATAAATGTGTAGGCTACATAAAACGTATTCTAATACATCTAAATATTGCTTGCTAAGTATACCCATCTTTGTCTTGTAGTGAACAACCTGTAGAAGAGCAACCTGCCTGACAAATCTGTGAGATCAATGCTGGAGGCCAGACTGGAGGCCTCATGGGGAGGACGACTGTATTGAGTGTCAAAGTGTAACCAGAGCAAGCAGGAAACTTTCAATCTCTCAATGTATCTTTGTCCTGACTCCTCTGTCACTGGATGAGTAGACATGAGGGTCTGTGGCATGCTGTATGGCTTAAAGGGACTGGATAGACTTCAAGCAATACGTGGAAAAACTATGAAGGGAATGCAGTGTTTGCAGATCATTTATATTGCTGGTTGGGGGGGGGTTCCTGGACCTTATGGATGCTGCTAAAATGCACCGCACTTTGCCCCATGTACCTAGCCGATTATTATACCGCATGGCGGCAACATATTTCACAGTGCTGTCATAATCATGTATATTCTTCTCACTGACTACTGATCCAAAGGAGGAACTGATTTAAAGGAGGGTCCAGGTTCATCAGGGGTTATTTGCTGCCGCAGTATTTCGGTAAGAGCTGATGAAGGCCCCATGTACCGCAGTGTGCTGGTAGTCAATGCATAGAAAAACAGAGAAAGGCAGAAGCGCAGAGAAGACTATGTTTTGGTGCTGCAGGCAGCAATGACAGCAAAAGCCATCACATGTAGAACTCGAAAGAATGGCCACTACAGAGTAAGTAATTATGCATCTTTTTGTGTGCATGTAGTTGGTGTGGATTCGGTACGTAAACACTTTAAGGGGAGAGTTATCGAATCTTCTGCAAATTCACAGCAGTTGCTACAGATTGCTTTTTTCAGTTTTAAAAAAGGCTTCTAAAAAATTAAAGCTGAAATCTGATTGGTTACTATGGGCAAATTCTCCACTGTTGAACAAGCTTTGATAAATCTGCCTCTACGTCCTGGTTTTCATTGTACTTTCTGTTGGCAGAAATGGGCACCAAAACATTTCACACAGGGTGCTGTGTGACTTGCATATAAGTGATTACAGTGCAGTTATATCCAGTTACTCAGTTATATCCAGTCTGACACAGTGCTCTCTGCTGCCACCTCTGTCCATGTCAAAAACTGTCCAGAGCAAGAGAGTTTTTTTTATGGGGAATCGCTACTACTCTGTTCCAGCACTGTACCAGGCTGGAAATAATACTCCGCTTTCTGTAGGGTATACAGCAGCTGATAAGTACTGGAAGAACTAAAATTTTGAATTTATTATACCCCTTTATAGAGCCATCTCATAGTTTCCTGCATGTTTCTTCCCTGTTCTCTTTTGTAAGTTGTTATATGGCTGCCTGTGCCTCATATGCACAATACAGGCTGCTGCCACCAACGATGCCTGCATTCTGCAGAAGGATTTGCAGGGTAATAACAGCAAATTGGATTTCCCTGAACACATACAAGCTTAGTGATGAACTTTCTTTTTCCATTTGAAAGTGGACAGACTCCAATAATAAGAATCTATTAGAGAATTGCAGTTTATATTCTGTATGTTCATGAAAAGTAACCAATTCAGTTAAAATACAAGAAAAAATAATTTTTACAGCACTTTGTAGCTTTGGTACAGAGTAAAAATCCCAATTCTCTATAGTCTGGTGCTTTCTGCCAAATATCACTTTAGATAGTTTTAACTTTTTTAGAAAGCTTATAATAGCTTCCCTATAGTACTCAAATTGGTTTTGTTACCTACTAAAACATAATATACACAGTTATGTCATTCACACTCTTGTAATGTGAAAATCCTGGGGTTCCCCCAGAACGGCCATAGATACACTATGTGCCATATTAGGTTTATTGTTACTGCAATGAAATTGTCAAGTACCTACTGAATATGAATTATATATATTGGAGAAATCCCGCTGTCTTTCACTTAGAGAGCCAATGGCACCGAGGCATAGAAGACATTCAAATCTTGGCAAATGGTTTTGGAGAGAATTTCTTTCCAATAGTTTGAAACTTGGAACTGACCTTGAAATCCCAGAAAGCCTTGAGGAATTTGTTCTTCAAGTGTTTGGTTTCCTACACTCAGAAAATAAAAAACGATTCGAGAGTCTATGGAATGATAGCTGGTGTTAAACATTATCGTCCACAGAGATGAAGTGCCCGTAACTGTTCAAAGGAAAATAATTGCTTAAAAGAATTCCAAATTGAGGCAAAAAAGAGGAGACTACCTTACTTAACCCTCTGGCAAACCGTCCAAGAGACTGATGGCGGTGACCAATGAAAACAGGTCCTAGACATAATCATAAATAGCTCCGATAATCCCATATTTTGTTCTTGGCGCCTTATTGTTTCACATGAAATGTGTCCCTTTTATAACCCAATTAAAGGCAACAGAGCATTTTCTTCATCGTATGTGTTCGTATCATATTCAGTGGCCTTGTATCGGGTATAGTTCACAGTTTGCAACTTACAGAATATATACAGTATTTTAAGTTTGTAATATGTGTGCTTATGGTTGACAGGTCCATCACATGACCTCACATGAGCGGTCCTAGTCCTCTTAGGAGTACGCTACAAGGCTTACCCCATAGACTTGATCACAGATTGATGAAATAGTAAAGAGATTTTCCAGTAGAAAACGCCTATCTATAAGATATGCTTTCAAAACTTGATCGCTAGGGTGCAAACTAGAGATGAGCTAAGTGAATCGGACAAATCAAGATTCAAATGAGTTTGCGCTGATTTGTTAAGGAAATTTGCAAAAGAAAAAAATGATGTCACTGGGTGGGAGAAAGGGATTAACTATAATCTCTAGCAAACCCCTCTGTGATGTCAGCACCTCCCCCTCTATATAAGGAGGATTGTTAATGGAGATGGCCAGTCGGCTGTGTGTGGAGGAGAGGGAAGGATGGCAGCAGACAGTTAGAGCAGAGCATGGAGAGACTCACAGAGCAATACAGGGATGGAAAGGATAGGATAGAAGGGCTGATTGTGGGTGATGTTAGCACCTCCCCCTCATCCTCTATATAAGGTGGTTTGGTAATGGAGGTGGCCAGTCGGCTGTGTGTGGAGAGAGCAGGATGACAGCAGGCAGTTACAGCAAAGCAGAGAGAGACTAACAGGGTGATATAGGGACAGAGTGGTGAGAAATGGAGCAAATTAGATCATTGACTGGCTCATTGACATTTTTTAAATTGTGATTTTCCTATTTTTGACACTTTTACAACAACATGATTTAACAAATTTGCCCTTCTGTAATAGTCCCAGTACTGTAGCTACTATAGTTTGGGCTGCTTTAATGAGATTTGTTAAGATTCGATTTGCAAACCTTAATGAGTTTGACCGAAAATTTGCAAAGCTCGCAAAACAAGTTTCCGCCTGCTTCGCTCATCTTTAGTGCTAACACCTAGCTCCCCCACTGATCAGCTGTTCTGTGCCAGCACTACATTAAAAACTGAGCCAGGAGCAATTGGCTTTGCTCTCTATGTAGCAGTAGCACCAGGGAACTGAAGTCTCAGCAACTATCGAAGTGAATAGAAGCCAAGGCTGCAGAACACTGGCGTTGCTCCTACACAGAAGGCAAAGCCAACTGCTTCCTGCTTCATTCTGGCAATAAACAGCCAGGTGCCAGCACCCCACCAACTAATGATAGCCTATTCCGTGGATGGGCTAACAATTGTTTTATATATAGCCTACAACCAAAAGGCCCTGCTCAAATAATTGACACCATAATTTATAAATATGTAATGCTAATTTTTATTACTACTTTCAATGTTAAAAAAATTACCAATAAAAACATAAGCACTGAAATGCCCCCATCTCTGAGACCTAGCTTCTCCCCTAAGGACTCTCCACTGCCGCAAGATTTGCATTATCTATTCAAGAATTGTGGTGGCAACTATTTCAGTAGGGCTTTTTTGTTGTTAGGCTATATACATTATTATTGATTGTCTTGTGTAGTGTCATAGTTGGAATTTTTTTCTTATTTTTGTAGGTTGTGTAACAGTTGTTTTATCCTGGACAATATATCATTTATCATTTATATTTATACTTTTAAAAGGGGTTTTCAACTGTCAACACCAATCCTTTATGCAAAGGATAGAGTATAAGTATATGATCACAAGAGGTTGTTTGAATCAAAGGACTCATATCCATATACTCTCTTGGAGCCCACCTCCTTAAGCCAAAATAAAGACCTGTTGCAAAAAGTTTTCGAGGACAAAAAGACCAAGCACATCCAATGAGATTTTTTACATCTGCCTCACAAATAGGTGGGTTCTTAGAGGGACAACTGCTTAATAATATATATATAATGCAATCAGTTATCAAATGTCATACCCAAGTGGGCCTACTGATGGGTGGATGGGAGCTAACTGGACAGATTTGTGTTTCTTTTTCTGTTGCACTATGTTTTGTTTTTTTTAATGTGTTATACCTATTCCTTTGGTGGTTGCAAAATGTCAGTGGTGCACACATCCACAAAATCTTCCACTCTATCTACAGTTAGAGATTGCCTACTTAGCTAGGTGGGTGGGGCCCAAGGCTATAATTGCTATGGGATAGTGTGGTGGTCCTGAGCAGCCTCTATACCAGAGTCTAGGGTTGTATTAGACCACCTGATCATTATAGTAAACGAGCGTTGATCTCATTTACAGCTTGATTATCGTGCAGAAAGGGCTGCACGGACATCGTTAGAGATGTCTGTGCAGTCCTTGCTGTAGAACACGCTCCCCGGTGTTCGATTCACTTCTGTCCGCAGCCTCCTTTGGAACCTCAGAGCTGGTCTCTGAACTAACTGGCCGCTCAGTCAATCACTGGCTGCGGTGGTCCTTTCTTGGCCACTGATTGGCTGAGCAGCCTGTCACTTCAAAGACCGGCTCTGAAGTTGCACCGCTGGCTGCAGGAGAAGCCAGTAAGACACCTGGTAGTGGGAAGAGATAATGTATGAACTTTATTATTTTATTCACCTATCCAATGCCATCGGCGTTGACAATGCAAGGTCACTGGCCAATGATTTTAGGTCAGGACCAAAAAACACAATCAGCTGATAATCGCTGTCATCGACCGATCTTTATTACACAGATTGATAATCTGCCAAATCGTCCTGATTCGGCAGATTTTCGCTTCGTGTAATAGGGCCCCAAGTGCAAGCCTTCTAGTTTTTTACCAAGATTAAGGGCTTTAGTAGGGCAGGTCACTGGCCAAGGAAAGAATGAGCTGTAGGATATGAGCCAAAGGAAGACAGTGATATCAATTGGTAAAATAAAGGTTGTGACTTTCTTTTGTTGTTCTCACACCATTATTCTTTTTTCATTGTCCTTTCTCCGTTTTTACTATTAAATTTCATTGAATTTTCAATTAAAGACATATCCAAAGGGCAATTAGTCCACCTGAACTAGAATATTGTACCAACAGTAGTCATCCCACTGAAGGGCGGCCAGACAGCTATATGATGTCCATCTTTTTATACTCAAAATTACAGACGTCATTTTAAATGGAGCTGAAAAAACATTGTGTGAACATAGCCTAACAATGGAGCTAGAGCTTAACACGCCACATTCAAGTAGACAGTTCAGCATTGTAAGTTTCATCTCATATTGGCTACTAATATACATGGTAAATTTTTTTCTATTATGGTGTGTTCAACTTCAATATAACTATTTAGTTATAAACCCATAGAAAGCCGCTTAAAATTCACTTAGCAGGCTGGGCCTACCATTAACTTAGCAGTCTACATTGATAATGGTGCCATGAGTGACATTCTTATTCCCTTAAGGTGACAACCTTATGCTTAAGTGTTATTTGTGACACCACTGAAATGGCAGCTCCCAGGGAAACATGACACAAGTTATTCACATAAATTCCAGAAGTAACTTACAAATGATGTTGGTTTAGGTTCTTTCATCTGTTGTGCAGAGTTTACACACTTGGTTAAAAAGCAGTAAACGGTATTTCAAAATGGCAAAACAAAATATTTTTGTGGCAATACATTAGGACTATTTTTTGTTTTTTGGGGGGAAAATTTTATAGATGTGCAAATTGATGCATTAAAAGTTTAAATAACGACTGAGTGAACTTAATTTATATATATATATATATATATATATATATATATATATATATATATATATAATTATTATTTTTTTTAATTTAAACAGCTTTGTTGCCGCAATCCCTGATATTTTCTGGAGTATAATTACTCATATTTCCCCTATAAAAATATATACAAAAAAAATAATATGGATATATAAAGTATATTTTGATATGTTAATCTAAATATTTAAAAATCAACCCACCATGGAAAATCTAAAAGAAAAAAAACTCGATATTTGGGGGGGGGGGTTGAACTAAATTTTTCATTTCCAAGTTTCACCAAAGTTTTCGTCTTGTGCCGGTTCTACATGTGCAGAAACACTAGTAGCATCCGATAGAAGGTCCAAAAAGTCACCGCTTGTATTATGTTTTTCAAACCGGAAAGGTCAACAGTTCACACAATGCTTTGATGGGAAAAACACTAAAATGGTGCATTTAGTGCTAATACTGGAAGCAAACAAATAGAGGCTCCAGACTCTTTACATTACAGAGCTTTCACAAGGGTGAGTCCGTGGGGTCTGGAAATCTGATGTAAAAATGGTTTGTCTTATTACTTCTTCTTTTTTGGTCGAGATTGAGTTTACAATTAAAATGGTTTATGTTTTATATTTTACATATAAGAGAAACAGATTGCTGAACTCAGGGAGAACAGCCAAATGACAACACTGCCAGCTGCTAATGAAAGCGCTCAATGCAGTGAAGTCCTAGGTGCATTGCCCCCTGGGAAATATGAGTATGCAAAAGAGGAGTCCGTGGAGCCTCATTGAAGAGTCTCAAAACACAGGACTAGCCAGATATCCCTCCGGGAAGGACCCAGCCAAGTGGCAGCTCCTGTTAGGAAACCACCAAATCCACCATATTAAGTGGCCCTATAAGTCAGTGTAATGACAAGGGATAAACCAAGGCTAGGTAACCATCCACAGACAGCTGTTTCGGGGTGTTGCCCCTCATCAGTGTGGAGCACAGTGTGGGTCCTTCCCGGAGGGATATCTGGCTAGTCCTGTGTTTTGATATTTTACATATGTAATTTATGTTGTCTAACAATCTAATGTTTTACGTGCCCATACACTTTAGACAAAAGTCATCTGTACCCGCTAACTTTGACATGTTCATCTGACTTTTTAAAGTGTATGGCGGCTTACCAACTCTCCTCAACAGATGATGCTGGGGGAGACAAGGATGTAAGATTTCAACTGCCTGATCCTATTGTTCTAGGAGAGATAAGTCTCTACTACAGCAATGAGTACGATCATCAGCTGATTGTGTCTTTTGGACCTGCCTAAAAATAATTGTCCGCTGGGTGCACATTGCTACATGTAATAGCGATGGGCGGTTGACAGCTTATGACTGGATTAAAAAGATAAACAAACTTGATACATACCTGTCCATGCTCCCCGGTGTTCTTCTCGCTACTCCCCACTCCCTGCCACTAAGGCTTCTACACTGGTCTTTGAAATGACAGGCTGCTCAGCCAATCGCTGGCTGTGTCGCTATCTCATCTCTGCCAATGATTGGCTAAGTGGCTGTCACTTCAGAGAACGTCTCTGAAGTTCCAGCGGTGGCTGTGGGGAGTGGGCAGAAGAACATCAGGAGCGTGGACAGCTATGTATTAAGTTTATTATTTTACATTAACGGCAAGGGCTGCACGGACATCACAATATATATATATATATATATATATATATATATAGCCCTTTTTTGACCGGGTAATAGGCTGAGTAAGCAAGTCTCAATCTGCTAGAACAGGCGCACACATACACACATATCCGGAATATTTCCCATCTCCACAGAAGATACCTCAACATTTGGCTGTGATGCATTGTTATGTCTATGGAGAGGTAAGGAGAGAGAACGGTTTGGCTGACAGCATTCAAAAGTGTTTGGCCATATACCTTTAGGCTTCGTTCACACTACGTATCTTTCCGGCCGTAGTGCGAACCGCGAATATACGCACGTAGTTTTGAGGTTGATGCGTTCACTTGAAAGTATACGACATACGGCCTCACAATGCACACTACGTATGAGCTTACGGCCGGATCGTATACGGCGCCGTGAAAAATGAACAAGACCATTGTTTGAGGACGGAAATGTTCCAACTCACGGCCGTGGATTTCCATGCGGTCCCGTACGGAGTACTTATTCCAGCCAAATTGAACTTGATTTTTAGATCCAAAAGGTTCTGTGTGGTTTATTGGGCTGGGAGAAGATTTCAAAGTAAATGACCTGCCTCAGATCGCTTCAAAACAAGCTAGGGAAGCATAACTGTACTATGGGCGTATGTTCGCGGTTAGCCCGCATGTTCACAATCCGGCCGCATGTCTATTTTTCCCACGGCCGTACTTTCAGCCGCACATGTACGGCTGCGTACGAACTACGACTGAAAAGATACGTAATGTGAGCCGAAACATCTTTCTACCAACAGTTATCTTTTCCTTCTTCCCCATACTCATGAACATTCAGCATGGCCTAACGTCCCTGTGTTCTCTAAGGGAAGGGGTAAGCCGCAGGCAGACAGACAGTTTTGGCAGTGGCTTATCTTTTTGAGACCAAAGGGTTTGGGCAGTGAAAATGCATCATGGCTTACCCCTATCATGACTGACATCTGTCAGTGGAGTCTCAGGTTGGCCAAGCTCGCTGCAAGTGGTAGGTTCGGCCAACATATAGTATAAAGTGTATGGGGGAACTTTAGATAAAATGTCTTTGTGTTGCAGAATTTTTACATTGACAGCCCAATGGTGGCGCTTCATGGATATTGAACGCTTTCTATAGATTACTGCTGTAGTACAACACTGTGTGATCAATCACTGGGGGGACTATATTAACAAAATGTGATTGTCCATAGCCGACAGTCCTTTTAATGTAGGATACATGCAAGAAAATGTAGATACATGTTCAATGGGAAATTTGTGATTGAATTATATCTTAAATAGGGAAACCTTCTTTTTCCAGCCACTGAAGCTCCGCTCTCACGGGCAGCACAACTATGGTATTTCTCGTAATTGAATCTATGAAGGAGATCTATTAGTCCAGACTAATATCAACATCAGCCTCTTTCCTTCTCTCTTGCCTTAAGGCGCCTTTTGTGCTGTGGGTAAAAACGACATGCTCATTCCCATGTAACACATCTTAGTGAATTTGTTAAGAACTTTTCATCGTTTTCAAGTTAATGAAGAGCAACCAATGTGCCTGTAGCTATCTGGCTCTGCTCAGCCATGGAGAAGCCAGTGTTGACTTTTCTGAGGACTATTAATACCATGCCCGTCTAGAACAAGGGCGACAGGCTAAGGATAAGGGTCTTCCCATCAGAAGGCGGCCAGCAGAAGAGATTTATTTTTTGTGTGTGTGAAAAGTATGTGATTTAGCTTTAACCGTCCACCTTGTGATTTTGTTTGTTTTAAGTGAGACTCACAACAGCGCCCAAATGACTTACAAAGCCTTGTGCGGCCAGCACCATAAAATTCCCAAATGCCCAACTTCAATGAGCTTCTACTGTGTTTTATGAGGTATCCTGGTGTGTGAGAAGAGGGGGGAGCGGTGTGGGCAAAATCCAGAGATGAGGGGGAAAAAATCTCATCCTCCACTTACCGAGAATATATCATATGTGCAAATGAGGATAAAAAATTAGAGTACAGTATAATGTCTATAAGTTTAATCACAGAAGGGTTAGTTACATTTTACTCTTATGATAAATAAACAATTTGGCCAGTTTAGATTGTAAGCTTTCGAGGCAAGATTTCATCAAATTGGTTCCCAGTCTGTGGGTCATGACCCTGAAAAAAGGGGTCACTGTCTCAGTGACAAAATAATAGAGATAACAAAACAAAAAAATAAGAATATAATATTTCAATCAATATTTCAACAAAAGAATACTTAAAAAATAATAAAAAAAATATAATAATTAAATATAAATAAATATAGATATATAGTAAGTATATGAATATAAAAATATATAATATATTACATATTTATATATATACAGTATATATACACACACACACACACACATATACATATATATATATATATATATATATATATATATATATATATAAATAATTTCAATTATAACAAAAGAGTACCTAAGATTTTTTTTAAAAAAATAATATATATTTATAATGTAAATATATTAATTATGAAAAATATGAATTAAAAAAAATTAGGACAAAGAGGAAGAATGTCCTTTGTTGCTTACGGCAAACATACAGAGCTCATCTTTCATTTTACCAAAACTCATGTATATAAGCTGAGCTCTGATTGGCCATATGCAGCAATCGACATTCTTAATATAAGACATGGCTAAGCCCATCACTTCCATATTCTAATTTGACATTTAATTTATTCGTATAGTTATATCCCATTGTTCATATAGTGCTAACATATTCCACATCTAAATCTGTAACTTGATTTTTCTAATGTAACATTTGGGTTCAGCTGCAGCTGGTACCTTTACACCTCCTATAGCTACACCCTGAAGTGCTGTACAGAGATTGTTATTACAACCAGTCACTATTCTGAGGCAAGCGTACAATCTTATTTTCCTATTTAAGCCAAATTAATAGAAATCTACTTTTTTTTATAATTCACATTTGCCTTTAATAACATTCTATAATTCTAATATAATCTCATAGGGGGAGATTTATCAAACATGGTGTAAAGTGAAACTGGCTCAGTTGGCTCAGATTCCACTTTTCCTTCCTCAAGACTCTTTGGAAAATGAAAGGTGGAATCTGATTGGTTGCTAGGGGCAACTGAGCCCTCTCCCCCATAGTGTAAAAAATCAGAGCCCTCACTCCTCATGTTTGACTTGATGGCTACATGTGTATGTTTGTCTATATATGTATTGTAAAGTGCGGCGGAACAAGTTGGTATTACATAAATAAAAATTATTATATAATTGGAAAAATGAAGGTCAGTGGTCAGTTCTATAGCCTTACAATGCTAGACAGCCAGAGTACAATTCCACCATATGTTTCCAGAGAGCCCTATGGTGTCATGTTTGATCTAGTAAAATCTTGCCTCTACATTCTTTGGACAGGGATTTTTTTATGCACATATATATATATATATATATATATATATATATATATAGAGAGAGAGAGAGAGAGAGAGAGAGAGAGAGAGAGAGAGAGCAAGAGAGAAAGAGAGCAGGTATGTCTGCCACAGCTGCTAATGAAAAAGGCTCTCATAAATGGAGAAGGTAGGGTTAATTTTATTCCTCTACCACCTATCTGCTGGGATATAAAGCTCAGAAGAAGAATGGTCACCAATCATTTGAGGGAGCCTCAACATGTATGACCTATACTCTGTTGCAGGTCTCAGGGATGCAGGTTTGGGGGAGGGGATGTTGTGCTCAGAGCGTGCAATTACACATGCTGGGTGTCGGCACCCCACTGATCAGTTATTGATTGTCTACCCTGATGATCCACCATCCAGTTAAAAGTTCCTTTAAAAAAGATACAGAATAGAGGAAAGTATACAAAGATACAAAATAGATGAAAATGTAACAGTGATATATAAGTCAGAAGGACAATAGTATTATTCGATAGACTGATTAATTCAATGTAGTTAATAAGATACCCAGCATTCTCATATATATATATATATACACTCACCGGCCACTTTATTAGGTACACCATGCTAGTAACGGGTTGGACCCCCTTTTGCCTTCAGAACTGCCTCAATTCTTCGTGGAATAGATACAACAAGGTGCTGGAAGCATTCCTCAGAGATTTTGGTCCATATTGACATGATGGCATCACACAGTTGCCGCAGATTTGTCGGCTGCACATCCATGATGCGAATCTCCCGTTCCACCACATCCCAAAGATGTTCTATTGGATTGAGATCTGGTGACTGTGGAGGCCATTTGAGTACAGTGAACTCATTGTCATGGTTAAGAAACCAGTCTGAGATGATTCTAGCTTTATGACATGACGCATTATCCTGCTGAAAGTAGCCATCAGATGTTGGGTACATTGTGGTCATAAAGGGATGGACATGGTCAGCAACAATACTCAGGTAGGCTGTGGCGTTGCAACGATGCTCAATTGGTACCAAAGGGCCCCAAGAGTGCCAAGAAAATATTCCCCACACCATGACACCACCACCACCAGCCTGAACCGTTGATACAAGGCAGGATGGATCCATGCTTTCATGTTGTTGACGCCAAATTCTGACCCTACCATCCGAATGTCGCAGCAGAAATCGAGACTCATCAGACCAGGCAACGTTTTTCCAATCTTCTACTGTCCAATTTCGATGAGCTTGTGCAAATTGTAGCCTCAGTTTCCTGTTCTTAGCTGAAAGGAGTGGCACCCGGTGTGGTCTTCTGCTGCTGTAGCCCATCTGCCTCAAAGTTCGACGTACTGTGCGTTCAGAGATGCTCTTCTGCCTACCTTGGTTGTAACGGTTGGCTATTTGAGTCACTGTTGCCTTTCTATCAGCTCGAACCAGTCTGCCCATTCTCCTCTGTCCTCTGGCATCAACAAGGCATTTCCGCCCACAGAACTGCCGCTCACTGGATGTTTTTTCTTTTTCTGACCATTCACTGTAAACCCTAGAGATGGTTGTGCGTGAAAATCCCAGGAGATCAGCAGTTTCAAAAATACTCAGACCAGCCCTTCTGGCACCAACAACCATGCAACGTTCAAAGGCACTCAAATCACCTTTCTTCCCCATACTGATGCTCGGTTTGAACTGCAGGAGATTGTCTTGACCATGTCTACATGCCTAAATGCACTGAGTTGCCGCCATGTGATTGGCTGATTAGAAATTAAGTGGTAACGTGCAGTTGGACAGGTGTACCTAATAAAGTGGCCGGTGAGTGTGTATATATATATATATATATATATATATATATATATATATATATACATATATACAGTATGGACCAAAAGTTTGGCAGCCAACAATGATTTTAATCTGTGTGACAATGGCTGAAACTGAAGGACAGCAAGTATGGGCTGTAAGACGAGGTTTAGTGAATATATATATATATATATATATATATATATATATATATGCACTAAACCTTAGTGTGTGTATATATATATATATATATATATATATATATATATACAGTGGTACCTTGGTTTAAGAGCGTTTTGGTTTAAGAGCTCACCATCTTTCCAAATTGTGACTTGGTTCAAGAGCATTTCTTTGGTTTAAGAGCTCCCTGTACTGGGTGGGAGTGCGAGTGGAGGAGGGGCATGGTCTGCATAGCGGGGTCTACAGCCCTGTACTCTGACCCAGGAAGTCTCCCTCACCTTCCAAATCATAGCAGATCCACTTCAGGCTGGGGCTTGCATCAGGGGACAGGACTGTGGAGGTAATCTCTCCATAGCTGTAACCCCTCTGTTCCCAGACAGAGAGCGCTGCTATACTGTACCCACATCTGCCCTGCTCATTCCTTCATTCTCCCTGCAGTCTCTGTCAGCCCTTGTGTTTCCCATCCTCTCCATTACTGTACAGTAACTTATAATATCACATATTCTGCTGTTTCTCATTGTTTGTTTCATCTGTTTTACATGTTATTCAGAATAATAAATCATTATTTTTGGGGTGTGGAACCAATTGTCTGCATCTCTATGATTTCTTATGGGAAAATTCACTTTGGTTTAAGAGTGGATTTGGATTACAAGCACAGTGCCGGAACCAATTATGCTCATAATCCGAGGCACCACTGTATATATATATATACTACATTTCATACAGTATGGACCCCAAATCCACATTTTCACAATAGCTGATTGTACCTTATATTGCCTTAATTAATTTCAACTCCCCCTCTTCCCCCGCTTTATAAATGATATATCTCTCTCATCTCATCTTTTTGCCATCCTCTTGTGAGTCTATTCTGACTATAAATAAAAACCCTTTCCTTTATTAGAGACACCCTCTTTCAGAATAGTGCCATCCCATCCACGTTCTGGCCAGGTGTGTAACTACCACTGTTGGAGCCATAGTGGCTGCTATAGGGCCCGCCGCATCAGAGGGCCTGGTGGCCCGCTCCTGCAATACACTCATTTCATCATTTGCAGCAGCTGATGGCCATGCAGGTCTCCCAGGTTCTACAAATGTCCCTTTTACTGCAAGCACTCCCGACGAGCACTTTCAGTTATGTAGTTATGTAGTTATGGCTGCACTTGACATGTTTGTGGTCAGTCGGGAAGGGGGGGGGGGCAATCAAAAGTTTGCTGTGGGGCCCAGCCATTTCTAATTACACCCCTGGTTCTGGCATTCCCAGCAAACAGTTAACTTTGCCAGGAAAAGCCAAAATATTAGCCAAACCCAAATGATCACCTATTTCACAAAACATTGATTTGTCCAGTTAGATTTTGATGAACATGATTCACCAAAAACATTTGCCACTTTGTAAAAACCCACCAGGTTGTTTTAGTTTGTCTATGTGTCTTATACAGACTAGCATTTATTTGCAGGTACAAGATATTCTGTAGTATCAAACCTGTTCTTCTAAGCATCATCCTTAAAGCGGGCCAGTGAACCTGCTGATATGTGCCACCTGCTAATTACCATAGGACCTTAGTGCCGGTCTTGATAGTCCTGTGGGGTCCGTTATTGGGCCCACCTAGCCTGCCCTCCCGGGCAGCCCACTTTGCATGTTCATATATGCATAGTTAGGCCACTTGTTTCTGCGCATGTGCAGGGAGCAGCCTGCGGGATAACTATGCATATATGAATATGCACAGTGGGCGTGCCGGGGGGCAGGCTAGGCGGGCCGAGTGGGTGCTCCGGGCAGACAGGGAACGCCCCAAATGCTTGGAAACCACTAATTTGCATATTGGAAATTATCAAAAATCTGCCCAGTACCGGACCGCACAGGACTATCAATACAGCACTCAGGTCTTATGGTAATTAGCAGGTGGCCTATATCAGCAGGTTCACTGGCCTAAACCTGCTGATAGTGCCACTTTAAAAAGGCCAAACGATAGACAAACAAGGTCACTTCTAAGGGTGCCTTTACACAGAGAAATTTATCTGACAGATTTTTGAAGCCAAAGCCAGGAACAGACTATAAACAGAGAACAGGTCATAAAGGAGATAATGATATTTCTCCTCTTTTTAAATCCCTTCCTGGCTTTGACTTCAAAGATCTGTCAGATAAATCTGTCTGTGTAAAGGCACCCTTAGTTCCCATCCCATCTATATAGAAGTACTGTTTTAGCTACATAAGAACATCCTAAAAATATACCTTGGAAGCAGTGCTTGATCTGGCCTACACTCGCTCATTGTCTGCCGGCCATCAGTATGTAACATCCATAATGCTTACTACATAATGTGCACATAGTGACTCTCCCTTAAACTTTCTGGCCTGAAAGGTGTATTTGCAATAGTTTCTAATGAAAATAAATAAGTCCTTGACTTTCCACAGGACGCAATGTTTGAGTAACCTTTACCTCACTTCTACTAATGAGAACTAAAATGAACGTAACAAAAATATATTCTTTTCGGATAGTCCCTGTGTTGAAACATGCTGAACTGAAATGTCAGTCCATGTATTCCATATGCCGGAAGACCTTCCCTGTGGGTGTATAAGGCTCCTCCTGACATGTCTGTACTGCATTATATCTTTTTAAATTGCAAAAAAAATTATATAAACTTTATAGCCATCTGACCTTGAGAAGTGGACTAAAGGCCCTATTCCATGGAACGATTATCGTCCCGTGAAATAGAGGGCAATGATCAGCCGACATCGTTCATTGTCGTTTGTCTTTCCCCGCGGCACAACCTCCCCCCCCCCCCCCACGGAATAGCGGCGGCAGCGAGCGGGTAACGAGGAGAAAGTAGGGCGTTAGTAGGGTTCGTTTGCCCCTCTCAGTCGGCTCATGGAATAGGGCCTTTAGTATAGTTCATCAAATATCCATTGTTATGTAGAAAACAATATGGGCATGAGCTGCAGCAAATTGTCCTGTGTTGGACCTAAAGGCAGACAATTTCCTGTCCAACCACTAGTGGTGTAGCTCTTAAAGGGATCAACCTAGGAGTCTTTGCCTACCATGTTCTCTCCCAGGTCTGTGTCACATGATTGAGATGGCCTCATGGCCAAGGTTTTTGTAATGAAAGGTACTCTATCTATAGAGCTCATTGTCCCATAGCTCCTAGTGCTGCAACTGAGCATGTGCGACCAGCAAGCTAAAGTTGGATTACAGGTTGTAACTTTAGGTAACCAGTTATAAATATCCCATTTTGGACCAGTAACTGTTGAGCCCCATCATAAAGTAATGTGCAATGGGTCTTTGGTCCTTTTTGTAGGTCAACAGATTCAGAACATACATGTTTCCTGGCAAGTTTAGGGCTCAATACTACCAACCCTAGAAACTTGAAATATACTACATCCAAAAAGGTCAATCTCATGGATTGCAGATAACCAATTATCATCTATTGTTAATGCTACTTGTCCTCGGGTCCATTCAGCAGATGATGGAGTTATTTTCCGCAAACACATCTTTTAATCTAGCAGCGTCATGTCAAAGAGGCATGGCCTAGAGTACCTGTGCCCTAGGCCTGCAACGCCTGTCTGCTCGCCCCCCCCCCCCCCCCATTGGGAACGCCCCTGGACAGGATTCCTCCTCTTCAGGAGCCATCTTTCCAAGAAAGTGGAGAGAAAAGGAGCCACCTGCAAAACTAGAATGGGTTCGGGATGTGAATTATACTAAAAGAATGGAGCAAATGGTTGCAGAGAGCGAAGATGATCGTGAAAGATTCTGTGGGAGCCATGGACTTAGTGGTTGGAGTCACAGTCTTTTGAGTAAATGGAGAACAGAGAAGTATATGGGGGTTTGTTCTTTGTGTGTGTTATTTGTTTATAGTCTTGAGGAATCGGGTATAAAGTTGGGGTTGCAGATTACGTTGTCATTGAATATATAATGAGAAATAATGTTAAAAGGATCCCCAGTAGTATTTTGCAGTAGCCTCATAGTGCTTTTTTATAGGTTTGTACATGGAATATGTTATGTGTATATTTTTGTGTGAAAAACTTTAATAAATAAAGTGATGTGCAGGGAACCATAGCAAAGCCTCAATTTAAGTGAATAGGGCAAGCTCCAGTTTTTTTCTAGGGGGCCTAGGAATCTCTTGAAGAGAATGTATCACTAGAAAATGATTTATTGTTTAAATCAAAATTGATAAGAATTTTTGGTGAATTTGTAAGAAATCCATTCTCACCACAAGAGCTTAAACTAAGTTAAGACTTCCTGTTCTGACTTTGATAATAAGAAGGAGACTGGTGGAAAGTAATGTCTAAAGCATTACAGGGAAAGGTATTATTATTATTATTATTATTATTATTATTATTATTATTACTACTATATTAGGTATTATTATTATTATTATTATTATTATTATTTAAATCCAGTCAGATAACTTTTTAGTAAAGACTTTATTCAATGGAATCCTATTGTTTAGGACAAGGACTTCTATATCTAGCCCTTCTTTGCCTGCTAGGTTGACTGACAGCTATTGGAATAAAAATGATGGCAGTTATGGCAGCCATCCCTCGCGTGGCACTAGCGGTAGGAGCCTAATGCCACCCAGCTACTACGTGTTACAGCAAATTAGCTATGACAAGCAAATGTTCTGGGTGTGCACAGTGTGGAGGGGTGATTGTTGGACAATAAGTCACACATTTGTACGCTACCCAGTGGATATAAAGCTGACGTTAATACGCTGAGGAGCAGAGTATATACAGTGTTTATTCTTTCAGCTGTTCCTTATAGCCAATTTAGGACAGGAGGTGATTTTCTCTCTGCCATAAAGTGCTACATCAAAAGAAACCCAGTTGTTATGAGAAGTCCTTTGGCAGCAATGTGCATCAGAAGGTCATGCAAACAAGTTATGTGACCACGTCGTCGCTGCTGCTGCCCACTACAGGGGAGGCCCAGCCTAGGATTCATTCTGCTTTCTAAACACATTAAGTCAGTTTATAGGGTTGAAATTGGAGTAACGTCAAAATGTCACTCACAGCAATATCTTCCCTTCTGGGAGGTGATCTCGTCCAAGTTATGTCTTAAGACGTCTCTAAGGCCTGTGCTAGTATACACATATGTAGAATTAATTAACAGAATATCAGCCCCTACAGTATATTGTATTTTTTTTATATAAATATTGGAGATTTATCAAACATGGTGTAAAGTGAAACTGCCCCGGTTGCCCCTAGCAACCAATCAGATTCCACATTTCATTTTCAAAAGAGTCTGTGAGGAATGAAAGGTGGAATCCGATTGGTTGCTAGGGGCAACTGAGCCAGTTTCACTTTACACCATGTGTGATAAATCTCCCCCATTATATATAAGTATTATAATATTTATATAAATATTATTGCTATATTGTATATCAGTGTATCCATATGAATGTTCCCACCCTGTGACTGTTACAAGAACCTTAAAATCCAAATTCCAAAAGAAAAAGAGTGCTGGTTATGCCACCGCCATTATGGCGGGAATAAGAACCTGGCACCTATCTGTTCTTCCTACTACTCACCCTACTTGTTCTTTATTTTCACTTGCAGAACCACACCGCTCATAGCTGAGCAGATTAACCCTGTGTTCACCAGTCTATGGCCCCCCCAATCTGTGGCCCCCATGGTGGTTGTAAAACTACTGTAAAACTGTCTGACCTGACAGCCAAAGGCGAAGAAAGGTTGGGGAACACTGGACTGACCTGAACTACAGGCACTAAAGTACCTGCCACAGATACTCAGGGCTAGAACAATGTTGCATAAAATAAATTAAAGGGATACTCCAAAGTAATGTTTTCAGATCAACTGTTGTCAGAAAGTTATAATGATTTGTAAGTTACTTTTATTTAGAAAAATCTCAAGCCTTCTAGTACTTATCAGCTGCTGTATGTCCCACAGGAACTGGTGTTTTCTTTCCAGTGTGACACCTTGCTCTCTGCTGCCACCTCTGTCCATGTCAGGAAAAAGTAATTGAAAATAATTTAAGGCTATGTTCACACATGTATCTTTTGTATTAATCACGGCCGTTGTTGCCGATTTGCAACAATGGCCGTGATTAATACAAAAGATTTATTGCATAGAAATCAGAGGGATCCCGGCCAGAGTGTATACACATAGTATACGCTGGGGCCAGGATTCCAACCAGCCACACGAAAAACTGACATGTCAGTTCTGTGCGGCCGCTAGTCATTGAATAGTGGCCGCACAGACCTATCAGTTCACACAATAGAGCGTGCAGCTCCGGTCGCGCTTCCCATTGTGTGCTATGGTGAATTGGGATGCTTGCATCCCAATTCAATAGAAT
The DNA here is from genome assembly GCF_027789765.1 of Dendropsophus ebraccatus. NCBI lineage: Eukaryota > Metazoa > Chordata > Amphibia > Anura > Hylidae > Dendropsophus > Dendropsophus ebraccatus. The sequence continues at coordinate 37,213,776 of NC_091461.1, forward strand.
TGAAGTTCTTCTGGCCGGTACTGCAGTACTGTCCGGGATGATCTTCACAGATACCAGCCGTTCTGTGACACAGAACGGACGGTGTCTTTTGTAGTGTGAACCCGGCCTAAATCTGTATAACTTTCTGGCACCAGTGGATATAAAAACTATTTTTATTCTTCAGAGTTTCCCTTTAAGCATGAATTGAATATTTGAGCAGTGTTCTGCAATCCCGCAATTTAAATTATTATAATATGCTATCAGGAACCAATGAAGAAGGAAGCCGCTTGTTTATCTAAAAACAGACATCCTATTGGCTTAAAGGGGTACTCTGATGGCAATCTTTTTCTTTCAAATCAACTGGTTTCCGAAAGTTATATAGATTTTTAATTTACTTCTATTTAAAAATCTACAGTATTCCAGTACTTATCAGCTGCTGTATGTCCTGCAGGATTTTTTTTTTCAGTCTGACACAGTGTTCTCTGCTGCCACCTCTGTCCATGTCAGGAACTGTCCAGAGTAGTAGCAAATCCCCATAGAAAACCCCTCCTGCTCTGGACAGTTCCTGACATGGACAGGGGTGGCAGCAGAGAGCACTGTGTCAGACTGAAAAAAAATACACTACTTCCTGCAGGACATACAGCAGCTGAGTACTGGAAGACTGGAGATTTTTAAATAAAAGTAAATAACAAAAGTATATAACTTTCTGAAACTAGTTGATTTAAAGGAAAAAGATTTATAGTGCCCCTTTAGTGTTTCATGCGTCCTGTGGTGGTACTGCAGGGAAAGTGAACATTTGCTTTCAGGTTTCTTCACTGTGGATCCCATCAGGTATATTATTACAGGGGCTCTTTTAACAAAAATAAGTTGTGTAATGGTGCGTTCACACCTACAGGATCTGCAGCTGATTTTCTGCAGCAGATTTCATTTAAATAACTGAACACAGCATCAAATCTGCTGCAGATCCTGTAGGTGTGAACGCACCCTAAATGTGGAAATTTAACTCTTTTAAGATAATAGGATGAAGAAATAAGGTGTGATGAACATTTCCATGGCCATGAAGTATTTTTCAATAAATGTTTCAGCCATGTTGATATTATGTTACAACACCAAACATAGTCCTCTTACCTTTCTGCATGACTGATCAGAATTGTATGGATTTTAAGGACCATCACAAATTGTATAGACAGACTTTACCTAATTTCCTAGTCAGGTTCCAAGTATTACATTGCTTGACTGTCATTTGGTAAGAACTATTATCGCCATCTTGTGGTTGGACGTAGTATTGTCCTTTGTATTAATATTGATTAAGGAAATTTCATAGATGGAAAATGTGAATTGTGTAAATGACAATGGTCCTTGTAAATGTAATGTTATAGAAGCGTGATAGCTTTTTAGTGGCAACTTTCTGCAGTGCTGAGCAAAGACTGACCTATTGATCTCTTGTCAAGCTGTTCTGGGGCTGTGTGTACATGCATTTAATGAGTTCTTTTACACTTCCCTGACTGTACTGCAATAGACGTATGAAGCTCTGATGATTAACCTGTCTGTCCAAGGGAAATCAATGCTCAATATATACAATCAGAGGACATCAACAAGATTTACATATCCAACTATACTTTTTTCCTCCGTCTATAGGAGTGATTTGTTAAGAGATAGATAAATAGATAGATAAACATTATATAGATATAGGAAAGAAAACACAGAAAGCAACCATTGTGGGGGACTGCTCTTTGTTCTAAAAAAGCACACAGCCTCCTTAAAGGGGTTATCCAGCTCTACAAAAACATGGCCACTTTTCCCCCTACTGTTGTCTCCAGTTCAGGTGCGGTTTGCAATTAAGCTCCATTTACTTCAATGGAACTGAGTTTCAAAACCCCACCCAAACTGGAGACAACAGTCGGGGGAAAGTGGCCATGTTTCTGTAGCGCTGGATAACCCCTTTAAAGGGGTTATCCAGCACTACAAAACATGGCCACTTTCTTCCAGAGACAGCACCACTCTTGTCTTCAGTTTGGGTGGAGTTTTGTAACTCAGTTCCATTGAAGTGAATGAAGCTTAAAGGGGTTATCCAGCGCTACAAAAACATGGCCACTTTCTTCCACAGACAGCACCACACTTGTCTCCAGTTTGGGTGGAGTTTTGTAACTCAGTGCACCAAAAAAAAATTTCTTTCAAATCAACTGCTGCCATGAAGTGCCAGAGATTTGTAATTTACTTCTATTAAAAAATCTCAAGCCTTCCAGTACTTATCAGCTGCTGTATGCCCAGCAGGAAGTGGTATTATTTTTAGTCTGGAGAGCAGGAGAGGTTTTCTATGGGGATTTGCTCCTTCTCTGGACAGTTCCTGACATGGACAGAGGAGGCAACAGAGAGCACAGTGTCAGACAGGAAAGAAAACACCACTTTCTGCTGGACACAAAACAGCTGATAAGTATTGGAAGGCTTGAGATTTTTTAGCAGAAGTAAATTACAAATCTCTGACACTTCATGACAGCAGTTGATTTGAAAGAAAAAAATTTTTGGTGCACTACCCCTTTAATTGCAAACCCACACCTGACCTGGAAACAAGAGTGGTGCTGTCTTTGGGGAAAAAAATGGCCATGTTTTTGTAGCGCTGGATAATCCCTTTAAAGGGTTTGGATCATGAATGATCTGTGTTCATATTCATTTATGGCATATCAATATCTCTAGGGGAAGTCCACCACTCATGGACCTCTTCTATAAGCCAGGACGCTACAGAACATCTACTTTTCCCATGGAATTGTTTGGAATTGTTCTATTAATAAGGTTATTAACAAATCATCTGAATGACCACAATGTAATGCTACACCAAACATACCTCCGGGGAAAACCTATTGATGGTATATCCACAAAACAGTCCATCATCCATGCCTAATAGGCAGGGTGGCCATACCCTGCACCTTCACCAAGCACCCAGATGTTGATAATGTACGAGAACCAGAAGTCTTGGCTTTGCACATTGGTTGCCAGTTTAAAGCGCCGCTGTCATTAAAGCCATATACAATGTACATATCCGAGGCTTCCACCTCTCAGCATCCAGGGGCCACAGCTGTGCTGACTGGTGGGGATGTCAGGTGTAAGCAAAGCTGACTCCCACCAATTACTAAAATAAGCCAGAACAAGCACTTAGCTAAGCACTTCTCTCCCCATCTCTCTCATGTCATTGCAGGTGATGGGCTCCATAGACTTTTTTTTATAAAATCCATCTCATGCAGCGGGGAGAAGATGATAGAAGTGCTTAGATGAGAGCTTCTCCACACTCATTCTAGCTAGTTGTGGGGGTTTCAGCCCCCTTATTCTGACCAATCAAAACATTTGACATGTCTAATGACAGAAACAGTGTAAGGCTGGGTTCACATACAGTACGTCCTTGATGGGAACACCAGATGCTGCAAGCTGGATCTTTTGCATCCAGCGTCCCATCCATTGCTCCATAGGCTGAAATGCAGCATGGCGACAGACATATGGACTATCTGACAACCGCATCATAAAACACTGTATACATTGTTTATTGATCTGGCATCTGCATACTGGAAGGCAAAGATGCCGGATGACGGAGATATGTGATCTCAGGGTAGTTTCTTTTTTAAGAAAATGGTGAGTTTTCCCCGGTATTAAATCATGGCTGAAAGGACACTACTATTATATTTTAACTGGGTATCAATATACTGAAAGCATTACAAACAATGGTAGTTTGGGGAATTTATGTCTCTTTTTTTGTCAAATTGCGTCATTCTATTTGTGGAAATTTGTGCCTCTGTTTTTGCCCCACAATGTGTTGCTTTTTTTTTTTTTTCATTTTTATATCAGTTTTAATATTAAAAATGATTGGAACAATGACACAGTAAGAATACCTCCAATCATGGATAGACGCTCTAACTAACCAAATAAGTAAAGAAACAAAGACACAAACAAGTAAAACAAGAAATAAATAACCCTGTAATAATAGTAAACCTCTCTAAGGAGGGGCCTCATATAAACAGAAGAACTCTACTGCAGACGGACACACACACTGGAGGAGATATATAGGCAGCCATGCATCAGTTTTGCCATTGGGCTGAAGTTAGATGCTGTGAACCCAAATTAAAGGGCTACAAAAACATGGCCACTTTCTTTTAGAGACAGCACAACTTTTGTCTCCAGTTCAGGTGTGGTTTGCAATTAACCTCCATTCACGTCAATGGAACTGAGCAGCAAAACCTTCACCCAAGCTGGAGACAAGAGTGGGGCTGTCTCTGAAAGAAAGTGGCCATGTTTTTGTAGCGCTGGATAACCCCTTTAAGACCATGAGGATCTGTAACAAGGAAATGGTATTGTGTTTGTGTGAATGTCTGCGCAGTAAATCATCTGTCTTTATCTATCTGTGCAATATGTCTGAAATATAAAAGCAATGACCATCTCATCCTCCTCCGCCTCTCCCCTTGTTCGTCCATAGCAGTAACCATCTGAGTAGGTCGCAGTAGGTAACAGTACAATATATCCACCTTGTATATCGTTTCGTTGCCCTGTTCTATATCATGAAGAGACTTCTGGGAAATCAGTGGAAGGAGCAACAAGTTTTCTTGATATGAAATATGCACCAAACGCATTTGATCAGTTCTAGTGTGTTTGTTTTTTGGCAGCTTCAGTCTCTCCATTATCACAGAAGCCTTTTATCACTAGTTCCAAAAAGACTGGTTTGTGACAGCAGCTAATTTTAAAAAGGAAGCCGTATTCTATGCAGGCCTTATATTTTGGCAGCCGCATTCGAGGCCTCTCGGGGTCTGGGTGCCTGAATGTTCAATGTTAATTGTCAGAAGCCGCTGCACAAAGTCAGACTCTCCTTCCCGGTGCAGAATTACGTAATTTAATCCCGAAAAGGAGAAACGTAAAGGATTTGAGTTCTCAAATTAAATAAAGTAGAAGAGACTAAAAGGGGAGTGGCTTTCCATAATTATTAACCAATCAGATTATAGCATCATTGCTTAAAAGGAGAGATTAAACATGGAGTAAAGTGAAACTGGCTCAGTTGCCCCTAGCAACCAATCAGATCCCACCTTTCATTACTCACAGACTCTTTGGAAAATAAAAGGAGGAATCTGATTGGTTGCTAAGGGCAACTGAGCCAGTTTCACTTTACACCATGTTTGATAAATCTCCCCCATGCAGGGAGCATGTTAAACTTTTCTCTATTCTTCAGGAGCTATAAATGTATTCACCACTTCATCACATTCAGTTGTTAGAGGACAAAAGTATTATATAGTTGCCAAAAGTCCCAATTTTCGCATGACTATGCCATTAGGATGGACACAGAGGGGGCGGAGTTTATTCATCTTTATCAGTAAATAATGGGGTGTTGATCAAGGGTCTCCTGCTGTAAAATAAGTAATATCACACATATGACTGATGTTAAAGCAAATGCACCATTAGGTACATTAACTTTAAGCTTTGCACATAAATAAAATGGCGCTGACACGTGGAAGCCGCTGCCGTGGTCCTTTTTGAACTGCTGCCCTGTTCCCGTGCACGGTGATGGTCTATTACCAAGCACCGGCCCGGGCTGAAGCATTGGAGGTGGGCCGGACCGCCCCTAGTGGGAGAAAACCCCCGCCCCTCTGTGATGCGGCTCCATTAAAATCAATGGAGCCGTGTTATAGAAGGGCGGGGGGTTCCTACCACTGGGGACGGGACAGCCCACCTCCAATGCTTCAGCCCGGGCCGGTGCTTGGTAATAGACCATCATCGTGCACGGGAACAAGGCCACAATTCAAAAAAAGGACCACAACTTCCCCATGCCGGCGCCAAACTTTTTATGTGCAAAGCTTAAAGTGAATATACCTGATGGTGCATTCACTTTAAGGTGGCCAAACACCTTCAATAACTGACAGATGAAAGATCTTTTTCAGCTGTCAATGAGCTATCCCGTCTTCTTAATACACGGTAACGTTTTATCAAATCTATCGAAATACCGCCCATAGGAACTACGAAAACTAAATATGCAGCCCCATAGACAGAAAAATAAAGTGACAAAAAAATATTGAGTCATAATACGCTCCTAGTTGGGATAAAGGGGTTATCGCTTATCGGATTAATAAAATGTTTTTAAAACCCCCTTTTAGAGCATCGTTTGGCAATAGAAAAGAGTTCCAGAGAGTGGGGTGGCGCTGTAGAGCAAGCTTCCTGGAGATTACACTTGATCATCGGGGGTCCCACAAGCATTGACAAGCTTATTTTAGGAGATCCCTTCTATAATAGGAAAGGATTCTTACAGCCTTTCAAGTTACCAGTAAATACAAATTTACAAAGCACTGTGGTGGTTTGTAGCCAAACAATAGCTTGTAGGTTTGTGGGTGCAAAACCTCTGGCCAGCCAGGATCAAAGCTCCCCTCCAAGATAAAGAACATGAAACAGGCGTCACTCCAATGTAACGGAGAAACTGAAGCTTGTTCATTCACCCATCATGCGTACAATGTTTCTATACTACCATGGAGAAAGGTTCCGTGGTGGAATCGAAACGTTGTTGCGTGATGGGTGAATAAACAAGCCTCCACCACACTGGAGTGACGACTGTTTCATCTTCCTTATTTACTAATGTGCATAGTTGTTTCTTATACTACCATATGCTAAATAGTGATACATCCCTGTTACTACATTGCCAAGACATGAGGCAGATTTCCCTTCAGCACTACAGGAAAGCCGGCTGACAACCTTATAAGTGTTAATGCAAATGTGCACACCTCAAGGAATGAGTGAATCTGAACCACCACTTGACAGGGCAGGCTATACTTGGAGTGCTTCACTCTACCAGAAGTGTTGTGTAACATCCCAAGTACTTTCCAAGCTCTAGATCATAAGCACTCAACTTGTAAAGGACTTGTACATATGTCCCTGCGAACAGGGTTACTATAGCGAGCATGATCCATCTTATAGCATATTAGAATGATTGCCCATCTTTTACAATCATTATGTTAGACTTGCTGTGCTGTTGAGTCTCTCTATATCTCTCCATTGACAGCTAGAAACAAAAAAAAATTATACATGTAGTCACCACTAGAGGGGGTGCAGGAGTATACTGCATACTGTCTTTGTATTTGTCTGGCTATCTGCCTGATTGAAGGGAAGGGGACAACAATGAGGGCAAGAAAGGCTGAAGCCTTCAGTAATTTGGTTGGTCAATGATCTCTTAAAGCGACTTTGTACCCACAATCTAACCCCCCCAAACCGCTTGAACCTTTAGATAGCTGCTTTTAATCCAAGATCTGTCCTGCAGTCCGTTCGGTAGGTGATGCAGTTATTGTCCTGAAAAAAAAAACTTTTAAACTTCCAGCACCGTGCCCAACGGCCAGGGCTTAGATTATCTGTGCTCTAACTTTGCACCACCCCTCCGTCCCTCCTCCCCACCCTCTTTATCATTAGGAATGCCACTGGAACATTTTCTCCTGCCTGAACATTGCACAGGTGCCTTAACGATCCAGCCCATGTTCAGTATTCACACAGCTGAGGAATAGGAGACAATCTGCCTGAAGCATTCCTAATGGTGAGGAGGGCGGGGAGGAGGGACAGAGAGGTTGTGCCACCCTAATGCATCCACAATCTAAGCCCCGGCCGTTGGGAAGGGGGCTGCCAGTTTAAAAGTAGTTTTTTAGGACAATAACTGCATCACCTGCCGAACGGGCCCCAGGACAGATCTTGGATTAAAAGCAGCTATCCGAAGGTACAATCGGTTTGGGGGGGTCAGATTGTGGGTACTGAGTCGCTTTAAGTGTGATTAAATGGGGAAACTGAACTGACACAAAATAGACAATGTTCGTCAATGACCACCCATTTGACATTCATTGTGTCATATACGTGATCCTAGTAGTCCCATTCCATGCACACTGACATCCCTGCTATGGTCAGTACCTAGCTGCAGTGGTCACATGCTCAGGGTATGTTCACACTACATAAGTTCCGCAGTACTTACATAGTGCAGCAGGCTAAGGGAATCCCTGCTGGAGTGTATACACATAGTTTACACTCCGTCTGGGATCCCTAGCGGCGCCGTAGAAAACTGACATGTCAGGAAACCCTTTCAGTTCACACTGTGGAGCCAGCGGCTCCGGCCGGGCGCTCCATTTTGTGCAGTGGGGAGTTCTAATGCGGGCGCAAACGGATGCAGTACCGGCCGGGATGATCTTTTTCTGAGACCGGCCGTGCCGTGACCTGGGCGTAGACTGGGTAAACTGTAAACTGGGTAAGGGTTGATTTTGTTTTAAGGGTGCTATGAAACGTTTGCACCAGGAACTGTAAAATTTAAAGGGGCTATGTCATGATCTAAAGTTATTCCCAATCTACAGCATAACTGGCTTACAAGAGCCAATGCCAAATGTCCAATAGGAGAATGGAGTGAAAGCGCTCATGGTAAACTAAAGCTCAACACACTGCCTATAGAGTTTCCAAACATTGCCCAGTGCAACGTTCAGATGTTCCATAGACAGTGAGGTGGTTGAGCACTTGGTAGGGGTCTGAGTGATTAGGCCACCACTAGTCAGCCCAAGAATAGTGGAGCCCCGCCTCTAAATGTACAGTATATAAGCATTACTCCTCTACCTGTCTCACACAGCCAATGCTGGGCAGATATGTACTGAGTATTGTACAGAACAGTCAATGCTTGCGTTACTTTACTTACCTTCACTTAAAGGGAAACTAACAGAAGGTTAGAAGCCTCTGCTGTTATGTTCTCATAGAGCACAGAATGGAGAGAATGAGGTTCATTTTCTTACTTCCGTTTTAATTGTTTAATTGTAAATGTAAATTATATGGTTTAGTGCATTGGAGGTGGGACTAGCACCGATCGACCCCGCCCACCTCATTAATATTCTTCAGGAGCTCTGCAGTGAGGGCCAACAGAATGACATCACTGCAGAACGCTTCGACGTATTAGGGTGGTATTACACGGGACAATTATCGTTCGAAAAATCGTGAGATCGTTCAGATTTGAACGATAATCGTTTAGTGTAATAACAGACGATTAAACGACCAACGAGAAATTGTTGGTCATTTGATAGAATTTGGACCTATTTTTATCATTGATCGTTTGCAAATCATTCACAGGTAATAAGACGCTGTTTGCTCATTCGCAGTAGCGACGTCAGGACGAGTGCAAGAACGATCATAAGTAATGATCATCATTACGTGTAATTGGGAGAACGATTTCAGGTCGTTCGCCATAGCGGTCGTTTGAGATCGTTTATCGTTAATTGTTAACTGTTGAAAAATCGCATCGTGGAATAGTACCCTTAGAAGAAAACAGGTGAGTGGGGTGGAGTGGTGCACTAAGGGTTGTAGCCCCCAACCCCAGTGCATTAAACCATGTCATTTACATAGTAATTAACCTGAAGATTTCATGAAAATGGTGCTGAGGGTAAAGGTAAAAAATACTACCTTAATCCTCAGCGTGCCCTCTGGTACCATAGCAACAGGTTAAAGTCTTCTAACCTGCTGTTAGTTTTCCTTTAAAGAATCACAGGTGATACAAATACTTGTCTATATATACATACATTCTCTATATATACATTCTCTTTTTCTTTTTTTTGTGCTAACAGCAACACCTAATGGCTAAATTACAGGAAAAAAATTAAACGGATACTGCATCGAAATTAATTTCTTTCAAATCAACTGGTGTCAGAAAGTGCCAGAGATTTGAAATTTACTCCTATAAAAAAAAATCTTGTCTTCCAATACTTATCAGCTGCTGTTTGTCCTGCAAAAATTGGTGTATTATTTCCAGTCTGACACAGTGCACTCTGCTGACACCTCTGGCCATGTCAGGAACCGTCCAGAGCAGTAGCAAATCTCCAAAGAAAACCTTTTTTGCTTTTCAGACTGGAAAGAATACACCACTTCCTGCAGGGCATACGGCAGCTGATGAGTACTGGAAGAATTGAGATTTATTTTTTTTTTTAGAAGTAAATTACAATGACAAATTCTGACACCTGTTGTACCCCTAAAGTTAATTTAACTTTAATATAAATTTCACCATTTCCTATATATATATATATATATATATATATATATATATATATATATATATATATATATTATTTATTTATTTATTTTATATTTATATTGTTATTTATTTATGTTTCCTTATTTTTTTTTCTGTAAATATTTTAATGAATTGTTTTCAGAGTTGTGCTCCTTTACTTTGCTTGATGTCCTTGAAACAAACCTGGTGAAGAATTCTTGGAAGGATAGCAGCCCTTGCAGGCGGCTTGTGCAATGTAGAGCTGGTGAGGAGGGAGGGGGGGGAATTGTTAGCTACAGTAACAATAGGAGAGTTGTGTTGAGGTCATATTCTTGAGGTGGGGTGGAGTAGGCTTTGGACTGTCAGTCAAACATCAGGTTGACAGGCGCTGGTTTTCTATCAGTTCAAGATAGCACTGATTGCTAATTCGAGGAAACAAAATGGCAATTGTAATTATGGGCTTTGATAAGATAAAAAGGCAGATGAAGAAAAGGGAGATGCGGCAGAGGAAAACAAGGCCAAAGAAGCTGAGATCTTAGATTAAAAGCTTGATAATCTACAGTATATTAACAGCTGCCACTCAAAGGGGCTGCAGGTAAGAAGAGGCCCAGGAATGTCTCCATCCACCCAGGCATTCACCGCCTCCTCTCTGCACGCCTAGTTGACCTAATACAATTATAGCTTATTTAAAGCAAACTGTTATAATAAGTTTAATAGCATGTCATTATTACAATACTTACACAGGTCAGTTCCTCTTACTCCTGTGAATGAGCCCAATAGGTGTGAAATTACCAGCTAATTAAACGCAACCTCCAGGGGGTGGTAGAACTACAAGTCTCAGTCTGGCCTCCACTTTTCCATAGGATCTAATGTGCAATATTCCTTTAAAACATGTCCGCACATGTTCTTAAGAAGGCTTACATCACGCATGCCATGCTAGGATTACCAAAATAAGTGGATTTTCTCACTTTAGCTGATTTATTGTTATTTTAGCCATTGCTGCTTCTATGTGAAGATCCATGTAAGTCCAATGCACTAAGATATAGGGTTTGTTGTAAAAAATGTTGTTGTTTTTTTCTACTTTTCACTCTATAGTTACTGCACTGAATTAAGTGTAAACCCAAACCTGGGAGAATACAAAGCAGGGAGCATAGAATTCTCATAGAGTTTATTAATCGGGTTTTTCCATTAAGAATTCTTTATTTATACATTGTATTTGGGTAGTCTGAGTTCATATAGGCATGTGCTCTGTATTGGATCATCATCTTTTGGCCACAGTGGCAGAAAACCTCAGGAAAATCTGTCCTGTTCTACATTACACAGACCATTGATTTGAATGGACATTGTGTAATACCTAATTTCCCCTGTAGTGGCGCTGTATGGAGAATGGAACACTTACCTCCAGGATTTCCCACTGATAACCGACAAATACAGAGGGCCCCAGCAGGGGGGAGCACTTAAGTATTAGCTTATTGTCCAATGCAGAGAAACCATTTAAGGCTATGGTAATTTTAATTATAAAAATCTATTTTTGACCATTAAAAAAAATAATAAATCTACAGAATTGCATGGGAAAAGTGCACGACGTGCTAAAAGTATGGCTTGGATAAGATAATAATAAGTAATAGTACAGTGGTGCCTCGGATTACGAGCATAATTTGTTCCGGGACGGCGCTTGTAATCCAAATCCACTCTTAAACCAAAGCAAATTTTCCCATAAGAAATCAAAGAAATGCAGACAATTGGTTCCACACCCCAAAAATAATGATTTATTATTATTAATAACATGTAAAACAGATGAAACAAACATTCAGAAACAGCAGAATATGTGATATTATAAGTTACTGTACAGTAATGGAGAGGATGGGAAACACAAGGACTGACAGAGACTGCAGGGAGCATGAAGGAATGAGCAGGACAGATGTGGGCACATAAATACAGCGCTCTCTGTCCGGGGAGAGAGGGGTTACAGCTATGGAGAGATTACCTCCACAGTCCTGTCCCCTGATGTAAGCCCCAGCCTGAAGTGGATCTGCTATGATTTGGAAGGTGAGGGAGACTTCCTGGGTCAGAGTACAGTATTGTAGACCCCGATATGCAGGCCATGCCCCTCCTCCACTCCCCCTCCCACCCAGTACAGGGAGCTCTTAAACCAAAGCAATGCTCTTAAACCAAGTCACAATTTTGAAAAGCTGTGAGATCTTAAACCAAAACGCTCTTAAACCAAGTTACTCTTAAACCAAGGTACAACTGTAATTGCACTGGATGTGAGTATATATGTACACAAGGGGTTGTTAAAATGATGGATATTAACTGCTTTCTGGCGAGAAAATTACCTATTGTGGCACGTCATATTTGTGCAAAAATTTGCGTGGTTTTTTTTTACCCTGTAAATTAGGTGTGGTTAACTAGAAGTCAACATCAACTTCTTTTTTTTTTTTTTTCCACAAATGTATTATTTTTAATTGCACATTTAATAGCACATTTTAGCTACAACTTTCCACGATGCGCCAAATTCACTAAGGGGCGTGCACCTCCGAATAAATTTGGGGACAAGCTTTGAGACTGGCAGGTGAAATATCATTGTTGTCTATTTTTGACAATTTTTGAGATGCAGAATTTTTGCCAAGTTTTTTCCTCTTCTTCTCAGTGGATCCTTCTCAGGGTGGCCATGCAAATGAAGAGGGTAAGAGAATGGTTTTAATCCCCATTCCCAAGAATGGAATGCTTTGTCTTATCTGGGAATAACAATAATGTAGCTGTGATATTACACACCTTCCCAGTGCACCTACTTGTATGGGACTGTGCCTTTGTGTGCTGGGGCCCATAGATTGCAATACAATAAGGACAAGGCATTTTTTATAATGACACCATTTGACTTAAAGTACTTCTAATGTTTGTCAAGCTCAATTTGAATATGTATAAGAAAGAAACTACATGTGCTGCTGCTGCTGGTGTCTGGTTTCTAAACTCCCAGCAGGGTGGAGAGCTCCTTGTAACCCTCTGCGACAGTCGTGTGGACTGGGCTCTAGCAGGGCTCAGCTCACTATGTGTATTTGGGCTGGGTGGGTGGGTTTTATGTCTGGTGCATGTTACTCTCCAATCTGCATGTGTATATCGTTTAATGGACAGGCTGAATAAATAAGGCACAACTGCTTTGATTTGCAAAACAAATCACCTTCTCTCCCAGTGCTTCAGCCTGGGAGCAGGTCATAATGGGTTAACTAGTAGCAGGCTTAATGGGTTCCCTCTGATGTCCAACCTGTAGTTCTCCTCCTGTTCGAAAACTACAACTCCCATCGTGTGCAGACAACCTTCCTTTAATGCCTAGTCTAGGAGATCATGAACTACTAGCAGACATAATGTGCCCTTACTTATACCCTAACCCAGGGCTGTTGGAGAACTACAACTTCCAGCATGCACAGTAGCAGATATAATGTGCCCTTACTGATACCCTAACCCAGGGCTGTTGGAGAACTACAACTTCTAGCATGCACAGTAGCAGATATAATGTGCCCTTACTGATACCCTAACCTAGTTCTATTGGAGGACTACATCTCCCATCATGCACAGTAGCAGATATAATGTGCCCTTACTGATACCTTAACCCAGTGCTTTTGGAAAACTACAACTCCCATCATGCCCAGACAGCCTTCCTCCAATGCTTACCAGGTGAGATTGGTTTCGTTAGTAGCAGGCATAATGTGTCCCCTATACCTTAGGCTGTCAGAGCATGCTGGGGGTTATAGTTTTACAACAACGTACCAGCTCCAGGTTGGAGGATACTGGCCATAACCCAGAAGACGTTTTGTGGCTTAGCACTGGAATCTTATCAATAATTTACTTATCGGAAATATATTGGATATATTATTTACATAAGGATTTCTTCATCTTACCTTTGTTTATTATTGCCATCATATTTATTTATTTATACATGTTTGGTTGCTTATTTATTTACCTTCTTTATTTTGTACTTCTGAAAACATAAATATAACCTGAATATATATATATATATATATATATATATATATATATATATATATATATATGTGACACAATTCCTATATTTCAGTCTCTCCTGGTTGTTCCCAGTGCCTGTAGTGTTGTGTTAGATGAGGACAGGCAGATGACTATTACAGTAGGTGTTTTTCTGTGTTTTTTATTCTTGACCTGTTTACTGTTACCTTTCAAAGACAAAAGCTAATCCAATTAATCCGTCTCCCAAAGCCCCATACAAGAGGCGTCCCAATACACATAGGGGATGGGGGCAGTCCACATGGTGGTGGGGCAGCAGCTCGTACCTGTCTGGTTTCTGCGCTGTCCCCCTATCCCCCTGCTGATGCTGCTGACACATAGGCTTCACACCATCCCCCAATATAGACTGTATATTACAATAAAAATCTCTCATTATCTTTATGGCCAATGATGAACTGTGTGAAAAAAATGATGAGGTGTCCTCCTGCCTCTAACAGCAGCTAATCCAATGAAGGGGGGGGGGGGGGGGGGGGGGGGGCTTGCTGCAGCAATCCCTATAGAGACCCTCAGCCATCTCTGCGGAGCCAGCATCACTCTGTGGGCTCCATAGCTTGCTGATACTTGTAGTACCCTAGCTGGAGGAGGACAACTTCAACTTCTGTTTGGAACTGCATTCAAAGCTAGGGCATGCTGGCACGTGTGGTTCTCACTCCTTTTTGGGCAGATGCTGATGCCATGCTGGACCTTGCAGTCCTTCAGCGCCAATCTTGCGACTTTATTGCAATGTTAGTGCAAAAGTGCAATGCAGGAGTTGCTGACACTTGTAGTTCTTCAGCAGAAGATGCATATAGATGATAGCTCCTGACACTTGTAGTCCTCTGCTGTCTATCCTATACTATGGAGGGGTTACATAATAACACTTGTAAGATTCTCTCTGCACTTGTAAGATCTTCTCTCTGCACTTGCTCCTGCGGAAGCTACATAGTCATTGGTGGGTTTTAATGACTTCCATAATTTATGTGTATAACTGGGGGCATCCTGTAACATTACAGCTAGCCAAGGGGCTGGTTCTCCTGGTCCATCCTCCCCCATTTAACCCAGGATAGATGAGAAGGGAGTTTGACATTGGAGAGCTCAGGACAAGAGGAGGGACAAGAGCAGATTGCTTGCAATCATTCCACTTAGTGCTCAATGAGACAGCAGCGAACACACACTCACACACTCACATTTACACACTCACACACACTGCCAGGCAGGTCCCAAAGCACAACGTCCACAGCTCCAAGGTCTGATCGGTGCTCCAAGCCTTCCATCATCTCACACACCAGCAGAGAAGAGGGGGGATATCATCCTCCCAAGAAGCTCTTATTTCCCTTAGTTCCTTAGAGTTTGGCTTTTACTTTGCTGAGACCTTCTTACTGAGTGGCTGAAGCTGACAGCCCAGATCCTCCAGCATCTCCCACTTGGGACATCCCCTCTAAGGTCCCATCTGCAGGAGGCCACCCCTGAGAAGACTTGGACATTTGTCATCTCCTCCGTATGACTTGGAACCACACTGCTTCTCCTTGCTAAGTAGCAGCAGGAACTTCTTGGAGAGATTCTTCTGGGCTTTGCAGGATCTGGGACTATTGCTGGTGGCTTTGGGGCTGCGCTGGGTCTGGGCTGCTGGATCTGCACTGCTTCCCCGGCTCTCATCCCCGGCTTCCCCGGCTCTCATCCCCGGCTTCCCGGCTCTCATCCCCGGCTTCCCCGGCTGTGATCCCTGCCTTCCCCGGCTCTCATCCCCGGCTTCCCCGGCTGTGATCCCTGCTTCCCCGGCATCCTGGACAGAGAGATGGGCGGAGGGATCTGCTGGAGCTCCTAGAACTTTGCAGCCTCTTCTCCCACCACCAGCTGCCTGCATTACCGCGGAGGAGCCTCCCCTGCCCGGGCTGCAGGATACCAACCCCAGGGACTATCCTGCCCTCTGCAACCAGGAGCTCATCATGCTCTACATCACATCAATGCTTGGATACCTGTGAGTATATACTGACTGTATATATATATATATATATATATATATATATATATATATATATATATATATATATATATATATTACTCCTCTACCTTATGCTCACATCAATGCCTGTGAGTATATACTGACTGTATACTACTGCATTTTATATTACATAAGTATCACTCCTCTACCTTATCCTTATATCCATGCCTGTTAGTATATACTGACTGTATAATAAATAAATATATATATATAATGTAAGTATCACTGAGTATAACTGAGTATATACTGGCTATATACTACATATATATATATATATATATATATATATATATATATATATATATATATATATAACTCCTCTACCTTATCCTCACATCAATGCCTGTGAGTATGTACTGGCTGTATACTACATGATATATATATATATATATATATATATATATATATGTATAATACATAAGTATCACTCCTCTACCTTATCCTTACATCAATGCTCGGATACATGTGAGTATATACTGGCTGTATACTACATCAATATATGTATATTACATAAGTATCACTTCTCTACCTTATCCTCACAATAATGCTTGGATAGCTGTGAGTATATACTGGCTGTATACTACATTATCATATACATACATCTTACAATACATAAGTATGACTCCTCCAGCTTATCCTCACATCAAACCTTCTAAAAACTCCATCTCTCTGTATTTCCCCCCAGGTTCATGCACTTGTTTGTCATCTGTTTACAAGCTCAGGTAAGAATCAATTTATATTCTTCTCTTTATGATACTATGAGGCTATATATGTATATTATATATTATATTATATATAATAAGTAGCAATTGTTTGCATAAATCCTAACACATGGAGATAGATTGGGATACATTCATTACATGGCTGATTACAGTGCAGTTTATTGCTAGGTACCTACCTGTCCCAAATCATAGATCCATAGGAAATCATAGGACATAGGCAGCTCTATACATTAGCTAAACAACTGCAATGTCAGCCTTAATCCTGACATGTCTCAAGGTCATATGGAGAAGTAGAAATGAAGTGTCTCAGATACTTTCCCTCTAGATTTTAAATGCATGTGATCCTAGGAAAGGCCCCAGACCTCTATTAATAGAATTGGTTTACAGTTTTTGTAGGCATAAAGGTGGCATCAGATGAGCGGTATGCCATTGTATGTCCCCCATGCTGCTGGCAGCCAATTCTTAACACATTGTCCATATTAAGTGCACTTAGCAGATAGGAAAAGCTTAACCAGGCAGGATGCATCCAGAGAGGGGATTCTCTCCACTTTGTGAGGTATGGGCTATTGTGCAGAAGTCCAAATCTTTGATTTGATATGGGGATTTGGCTAAGAGCTCCCTTGTCACCCATAGAAGTAAAGCCCAATCTCCCTCACATTTGTTGAGTATACATCTTTATAAATGTCAAAGACAAGAGCAATCCCTTCTCCTAACATCGCAGCTTTATTTTCCATAGCCAAAGGGAGTATAAATCTCTAGTAAGATGGTTTGCAGAGAAATCTGCCAGATTTGTCATGGTAGTCAGTGTGGTTTGTACGCATTAATAAAATATATGCCAGGCCTCTATGGTTTAGTACATGTAGAATTGTAAATGCTACCAATAAATATGAAAGATAGATAGATAGATAAATAGATAGATAGATAGATAGATAGATAATATATTAGGAATTTATAGAAATATATCCCTATGTTCTGTAGATACAGTTCATTTAATTCAGTATGTATGTACTCAAATAATTATATGTAGCAGAGCTGAGTATCTTGTAGAGTAATATCATACAATATCCCTATTTTATCCCTACTGAGGTCAGCCAATAAAGAGTTAAATGACCTCAGTGTAATCTTTACATGACACCCTCTATATAGAGGATGCTTTGGCTTTTGACTACTACACAGCTATGTTTATAATTATTGAGGCACTTGAGCTTGTATGTAGTTCATAGAGTTACATAGCCTTTCTGATGTCTCAGTATACACCTTTATCCTATGTGAACGCCCTGCACAGAGAACCTTACAGTATATTACACGGTGCACTCGGGCTTCCTCTAGTTGTACTAAGATATAAAATATAATAGCTTGTTTTATGTATTTCCTAAAGGTAACTGTTCAGTCCCCACCTAATTTTACACAGCATGTGAGGGAGCAGAGCCTGGTGACAGATCAGCTGAGCAGAAGGCTCATCAGGACCTACCAGCTATACAGCCGCACCAGTGGGAAGCATGTACAAGTGCTGGACAACAAGAAAATCAATGCAATGGCCGAGGATGGAGATCCACATGGTAAGAAATTACTATATGCCTGTATGCATTTGTGGGTCATGTACAAGTCACTGGAACTATAAATTGTATTGCTTAGTTTTAGAACAACGTGTATGCTAAACATGAAACTTTTCCTTATGGTAGCATGGAAATGTAGCAGAGCTGAGTTTGTTATTTTTTGGTTTCAAACAATATACCCCCAACATGTTAAATGACACATTGGGCACTGCTACATCATTCATGCATTTCTCATCTCTTAATGCTCATTATCCTAGTATAAAATAGTAAGATGATCTTGGCTCATTACAATCAACCATGTCATCAACTAAAGATTCCCCCCCTGTTATTATGAGTCAGCGCCCCCATAAAGCGTGCTACATCTAAATTTGGTGTCTGACTTAAGAGATCATATAACTTGTCTAGGGTCATACAGATAATCTGATTGACTGACTTAAAGGATAGGGCATTCCCTCTATGTAGCTTTATATTATGTGGCTAGATTTTATTCTCCAGTTAACAATTTATTCTGCAGCATAAAACTGAACTTTCCCATATCAGTCCATGTTATTAGTATATAGGGGGTTATTTGTATTAAATGTATAAATGGAACACACATACATGGAATAAATCACATTTTTTTAGATATGAATGTGGCATTATTATTATTATTATTATTATTATTATTATTATTATTATTATTATTAATGATTCCTATTAACACCTTGCCAGGCCTGAAGTACAGGATCAGGTGATCAGGCCTATTCTTTCAGGTGGGAAGAGTCAGGGGCGAGCAGCTGTTAGTTTTCGCCATCCAATTTTGTCAATCCGTGTCGTAAATTAAATGGACAATTAAATTCCAACCTTTGAAGTAGGCTTCGAGTTTCCTATGTTTTTGTTATTCGTAAATCTTCGGATTGTAAGGATCCAAAGAAAAGGTTTGCCCTTGTAAATATAGTAAAAAATCTGTAACATTTATAAGGTTGAAGAGAATAAAGGAATTTGGAAATTCTGTTCAGAACATAAACTTGGCTATGGATATAAAAAGCAGAAAGATGATTTTTTTATTTTTTTATCTGTAGACAAATTATTACCAAGGGGAACAAAATTGTTCTGCAAGGAAAATTCTGTTCTAGACAAAGTGGACATAGACAGTCTGGTAGAAAAGAGGGGGGGGGGGTAGTCTGTATACAGACATTTCCCACAGCAAAATTGATTCATAAAATAAAAAGCAAATTTAGACAAAAAACAGAACATTTCAATTCGAGGAGGATATTTCAAGGTGGGGGCAGGGGGGCGGAAAACAAGGAAACAAAAAAAATCTCTATAATAAATATATACACAAACACTAAGGAGGTTATGAAGTATGATATAAAACAGAAAAAGAACAAGCATTTTCTCAGATGTAAAGGTTTAAGAAAGTTGTAGTCTGTAAACGTTAAAAAGAGGTTCAAGATTGTTCTATATGAATCTCCAGAGAGACCCCTAATGTCTGGAAGAGCCATTAAAACTCTTCTTACTTTCACCTTTTTTAACATTTCCTGAATACTTTCTCCTCTTCTCAGTGCAGTGTTGGGATCAAATGTGTCTCGCTGCATTTTTTCTGCATCTACGTAGCTACTTTCCTTCAAAGTTTCAGCTCGAAACATAATTTTACTGGGATAAAGCTGTCACTAGTGCAAAAGGATAAAAATGAATATGCTAAGCTTTCCAAAAACACATCCCCAACAATCTCAAGAAATAGAGGGAAAGAAAAATTAGAAATTATCCAATAATAAAGACACCGTCGTATAGGGGGTGGTTGGACACACTTTGTCAGCCTGTGGTCATGTAATGCTTTATAGTGATGGCAATGGGGCCTGAAATCAAGACAGTGAAGCCAACGTGGCCTTAACATTCTCAGGTCAATCCCATATAAATATTTACAATTAGAATTGAAAAATTAGACTTTAAGCTCCATCTTTGTGAACAGGGGCCACCATGAGTGAATTCTCCATGTTGTAGAATATATTGGCACTATGTGGGTGTACCAAAAAGTGAACCTATCATAACCATAATATAGATATTTCTTCATTGTATTAGTATTATACCATGTCAGTTTTTGTTCTTTTTTAGTCTTCGGTAATACCTAGACACAATGGCCGCCATACTCCTTGCATGACAGAATTTTTTCCCAACAATATTTTCTTTTCAGGACGACAATCCATAATGCAGACATAGATATAAATCAATATTCCTTAAGCCTTTTACTGTATCTCCGATTGATTTTCCTCCATGCCCCTACTAAAGAAAACTCTCTTCAAACTACCTGTCTATCCTGATAGATACTCTATTGAATGCAGTCTCTGTTCAGCAGGCTTTTTTTTTTTATCCTATTTTATGTTGTTTGATGGCAGCTATTATAGGTGGTTTTTATAAGTCTACTTGTATTTACCCTAGGGTAAAAATACAAATAAACTCCCCTTTAAATGAAGGCTTTTACGGCCTGTATTCCATTCACTGTGTGGGTAGATGCAAATGTTAAAGTGATCACCATCTCTGCTGTTATATAAACATCCTATTCGAGATGCTTGTGCAATTTTTCTAAGACCATAGCATCTAAGACAGGCAGTAGACAAAGTAGAAGGATGATATATCCGTGGACTGAATGAGAGTTTTTTTTATCTTTTTTTTTTTTTTTACTGTATCGACCCAAAATTTGCATAGTCAGTCTGAACCACGATCAATGTCTCCGTTAAAAATTGAGGAAGTAAATCAATATGGCTCTACACAGAAGGGTGAAGCAAATGAAAGGGCATTTTCTATCCTCTGGGTCTCAAACTCATTGTACATTGTAAACCAGTAGTAGCTGGGAAAGTAGCACTTATTGGAGGCCGGTTACATTTAGGATCCAATTTTTTTTTTAACTGGAGATGTTCTCTTAGGATTGACACTTTGTTATCTGTCTGGCTAGCGTAGAGTTAAAACTTTAGCACAGAGGGTTGTTGCCTGTCTTTGTAATAAATGATAACCAGGAACCACAGCAGATTCCTACCACTTTATAATATATATCAAAGGCGGCATGCCATATGGCCATAGAGGTCAATCCATTCGTACATGAGTTGTTGCTTTCATTGTCTTTTATTCTGTAAAACAATAGAATAAAATTCCCAACGTACTGTAATGTAATGTAGATCCCAATATCCTAGTCCTTATCTAGAGTTGATGGTGTTTTCTATACAATGGAAATTAATGGGATATTCCATTCCTTCCTTTTGTCTCTGCAGCCAAATTGATTGTGGAAACAGACACGTTCGGAAGCAGAGTCCGTATTAAAGGAGCCGAGACGGGTTATTACATCTGCATGAACAAGAAGGGGAAGTTGGTTGGCAAGGTGAGTCGGATTCTGCATCGTTACAAAATGTTGTCATATTCCCGCCGAGCTGGAAGGCCATGGAAATTAATCTAAACATAAAAGGAGACCATTGGGGCGAATATTGCAGTCAAGAGGCTCGGAGAAGGTGCTGATTAAAAAGACGGGAAAATGCACGGTAGTAAGATTGTGAATGCAATTTTTGATCAAAAGGCACCAGAGAATTGGGAGAGGAAAAGAGTAACAAAGATGAGATAAAAGAGTCAAAAGGAATAAAAGCTGAAAGGGGAAAAAGGGGTGTTTCAAATTCCATATATCTTATTTAACAAATAGCCAAATTGCTTTGCTATTATGTACAATTACATGCTACAAGTATTTGGAATGTTAAGACACAAAGTTCAGGCTGCCTCATCACTAAGCCCTGAAATCTTCACATTAGTCATGGTTGTTCTTTAACACCCAGAAACCGTTCCGAGGGGTCCTTTTAAAACTTCACTTTCAAGCCATTATTGGTTCTAAAGATGTCTGCTACAATGAGGATTTTCATTCCTCGTATTCACTGTTATTATGTGGGGTGAGGGGACCCGGGCTGATCAAAGTTAATACGCCCACTGCCTGTGCATACCTGCTTTAGAAATGTTTTTCCCAACCTTTCTCCACTTCAGTAACTGACAATGACTTCCTGGCAGTTACAGTGTTACATGGCCACAGCTCATATGAACAGCCTGTATGTCATTACCCGCCCCATTCTCCCCCTGCATCTTGGGTCTCGAGACCCATTGTAAAACATTTGTTTTGAGCCGGTCAACTGTTGGTTCAAAGAGAACGCTTCTGTCCCTTGTACTGCTTCATGTACATAAATGCCAAAAGCTGGCCTCTTATTGGCCTCCAAGACTGTTTGTATTAATTCTCTGTATCACCCAATACACTTGTACAAGGGACAAAGAGGAGTAGCAACTTTGATTTCTGGATAGAGACTAGAGAGAAGTGCTTGAAGTGGATGGTGCGGTGGTTCCTTAAAATATGGCATAACTACGCTAGACAGAGTTATCTTTCTCTACAATCGAATACATTTTATAGTTTATTTTTTTTCTTTTTGTTTTTGTTGTTGATTATGTGCATCCTGGCTTCTTAGTAGTCCATGCTTTTACATCAGTGCCCAAGAACTTGAAGCTATTGAATGCTCAAAATAATAATCAATGTTGACTTGAGTCATCATTTCAAGGGGATCTGCAAAAGAGTAGCGCACGCTCATAGAGTCTGTTATACCTTTTTTATAGACACATATTAAAATGGTATTGAATTATAAATATGTTTAGGCAAAAAGTCATCAATGGAATAGGCCAAGTTGGTGGGGTTGACAGTGATGGGGATGACAATAGACATGGCGAGCAACATCCAGTCCATTGGCCGCACTTGGTAGAGACTGATCCTAATTATTTCCCAGAACATTAGCAACGATGAGGAATCACATAATGGATCTTTTACAAAGATTTGTATCCTTCACTCTCATAATATACAGCTATAAATAAATTTTTTGGGCATTTTTCCAGTTAATACCATCCAGCTCGGGAGTAGAGGGCGACTGTAGAAAAAGTAACATTACAGTACATTACTTTAGAGATTGATCTTCTCTAATCAATTTTGTGATCTAATTCTATTTGCTGTGAGTCATACACTAAGTCAGTCAGCCATAAAGTATGTCATGTCTAATTAGAAGACAAATTGTATATAAAATAAATATATGGATGCTCTGTGCAACACTAAGCAATACATATGATGAAACAACGAGTCCTCGTCTAATGGATGAAACATGGTTCATGGCTATATATTGGTTTGTTTTGTTTAAATTTAGGATTTTATGTATTTTATTATTATATGTATTCTAAATTTTTTGCTTTTTTTTCCAGACAAATGGAAGAGGAAAAGATTGTGTCTTCACCGAAATTGTCTTGGAAAATAACTACACAGCATTGCAAAATGCCAAGTACGAAGGGTGGTATATGGCCTTCACCCGAAGAGGACGTCCTAGGAAAGGATCAAAGACAAGACAACACCAACGAGAGGTTCATTTTATGAAGAGACTTCCAAAAGGCCACCACACCACTGAACCTCATAAACGTTTTGAGTTTATAAATTATCCTTTTAATCGGAGAAGTAAAAGAACTCGATATTCAAGTTCTCGGTAGGAACTGGATCAAAGTCCATTCCACTTTCTACAGACTTTAAATATAGACTACTCTATTCTAATATAAAATGAAAAAGACAAGTGGACTAGTTGTTTTATATATAAATATACATATATATTTTTTGTTTTTACAGATGATTTATTTTTTTATTCATACAAGACTTTTTTTAAGAAAAAAAAAAAAAAGAAAGAAAATGGACTCACTAAAAAGCGGGCTCTTCCTATAGATCTTAGACAACTTTTTTTAATACTTAGAAAAGATATTTTAGAGGAGGGCAAACCTGGGACCAAAAGTGCTACTTACTGATGAAAACACTTAACCAAAAACCCAAGACTGACAAACAAGACAGGTGCAAGAAGACTGAAGAAGGCACTCCACCTTCTGTGTTTTTTTATTTTCTTTTCCTTCGACATGGAATAATTCATTTTCACATATGTTTTCTTGAATATTCATAAGAGCTGCTTTTTTTCCCCCTATTCGGTTTTTCTTCCTGGAAAACCATGAATAATTTTTAACATTTTTTTTATACTGTTGTTGATGTTTCTGCAAACGAGGACAAATCATGTTTTTGTTTGACCTATGGAAAATGAAAAACCTCAAGACTTGCAACTAAATGGTGGTAAAACAAAATGCATCCCAGTGGTAGAAATCGGTTGTAAAATATAGTGATAAAAGTAATAATGTTATTATTTTTTTTGAAACACTGTAAAAATGTCAGTTGTCTGGCAAGACCTTTGTCCTTTTTTTGAGGATATGTGTAAATATTAATATTAATGATGGAAATATTTATTTAAATGTGTATTAAAATTTGTACTAGTATTTGAGGGTTATGTGTTTCCTTTTACCTCCGATTTACTTTTTCGGTTATTCAAGTTTTTTTTTAGTAGGAATTAAATCTAGGACAACAGAAATCAAGAAAATTGCATATACATATTGAAAATCATTTGTTGTTTAAATATTACTATTTATCTTTTCTGATTTTCATAGTGGAGTTGGGAAGGAATTTTTCTCCTTGTGATAGGGCAATTGGCATTGACCTCATGAGTTTTTTCCTTTCTCTCGCTCAACTTAGGAGGGTTTTAGGTTGAACGTGATGTACTCTTGTCTTTTTCTCTCTTTCAAACTTAATAACTATGTAACTATAAAGCAATTTCCTATCACCTAATTGAAAAAAATGTTGAAAATTATATTTGCCCATTTTTTTCCCCTAACAATTGTAAAAATAGTCAGTTAAACAGCTCTTTTGTTAAGGTAGTCATATACCTTTAATAACTGGTGGCCGAACGATCGTCCAGCCGCCAGTTATCTCTCTCAACCGTCCCCCTGTGGGAAGGGTTAAGCCATAGCCAGAGAGCTATGACTGAGGATTTCCTAGAACAAAGGGGCCGTTCAGTTATTTTCTATTATGCCCCACCCCTATCTTGTCAATGGACAGTTGGGAGAGCCCCATACACTGTAGCTGCACCCGCCCCATGTAGTGGGTATGGACAACTAAAGTATAAAGTGTATGCAGACTTTTAGAGCAGTCTTAAAACAATAAAGTAGTGGACATAAACATATAAAAAAGTAGGAAATAAACACTTCTTGTAGCTATTGACTCAAATAGATAAAGATCTCTTATTAATACAAAGTTTTCAGTTTTAAATGCAAAGTTTGTTTTATTTTATTTTTTGTACTGTACCTTGTTATATTATGCATCTAACAAATCTAATCCTCTGCTAAGATTACAGGGTATCTGTAATCTACCAGTGACTTTTTTGGTATACGAACAGAACCAACATAGATGTAATAACGGATAGTAATAGATAGTTAATATTATATACAGAGTGTATGAATGTCTAATGGAAATAATTAGATATCATGTTTGTTTTTACTAATTCTAGGGGGAAAATCTTAGTTAATAGTCAAAGATGTAAAATGAGAAAGCACTTAAGTCTCACTTGTGAGAAGTTTATATTTGGTTACTTTCTTAGCATCCTAGAATAGCTTTTGAAATTTCAGCCTGATTTATTGGCTTGTGCAATGGTTATTTTAGCTTACACTAAGGTGACGTGATTCTCCAATTCAGTTAAGTCTGACGCTGCAGAATCAGATTATGCTGCTTGAATATATATGCTGAACATTATAAAAATTCTCAAAAATATAACCAAAATTAACAAACATTGCATACAATTTCTAAACTAAATAGGGAAAAAACAAAATGTCATTCATTTATCCTTTGATTGTCTATATGGTAAAATAATTTTGTCTTTTGTACAGGAATATAGACTGATAAAAGAATGTAAAAAATCCAAAGGAAGTCAAAGTCATTTATAGGAATGAATATATAGGATTTGTGTCATTTCCTATGTTCTATTAGTCATACGTTAGCACTGTGAAAACAAATGATATTGGATATATTCTGTTCTTACTCAAGACTACCTAGTTTTATAATATGTTACGAATGTACTTTGGCAAAGGATTGGAAGGAGGGCTTTGTGAAATGCATGGCAGGATTTAAAGGGGTTGTCCAGCTCAACACAATTTTTATCATTTTGCTGCTGTTATATAGAAAACAATAACCATTATATGCTTACCTCTCCGCACTCCCCTGGTGTCCTGTTGAGACCTCTTTGGTGTTCCCACTGACTGCAGCACCTTCACTTTCTGAGACTGACTTATCTGGGGAGTGACAGCCTGCTCAGCCAATCACTGGTCGCAGTGCTGTCAAATCTTGGTCAGTGATTGGCTGAGCGGGCTGTCACTCCCTAGACCATCTCAGAAGTGGAGGCGATGCAGTCAATGGGGGACAGCAGGACACCAGGGGAAGCACGGAGAGGTAACCATAAGCTTTTATTTTCTATATAAAAGCAGCAAGATATTGAAAGTTGTGTACTGCCTGAAAATCCCTTTAACTCACCTTTAGGGAACTTCTTAAAGGTATTATCTTTTTAAGAATTTTTTATTAATTAAGGTTGGCCTTCTTAGACCCATAGCCCAGTTCTGAGGAGGCTTTGCATCAGGCCATACATTTTCAGGGCATATGTTGTATAACATGCTGGCCGCTTAACTAAATGAGTGATCATAGTAATTCATAGTGGACAGACCCGGTGTGCCAGAGCAGCTCTCTGCCCTTGCTAACAAAGAACCCCAAGTTTGGGTTTATGGGTCAAACCATATAGAGACTCTTGAGTGCCAACCACACCATGGCAGCAGAGCTAAGTGTAGGGGCAGCATGGTAACAATGTAAGGATCTAAATGCAATCTTCCTATCCACTGACTACAGAGTGTGGTGGCCAACATTTAGGGGATGACTTATGAAAGGGTGTAAAATTTAGACTTGTGCAAACTGCCCACAGTAACCAATCACAGAGCTGAAAGCTGAGTTGTAATTGGTTGCTATGGGCAGTTTGCACCAGTCAAAATTTTACACCCTTTGATAAATCTGGGCCTTAAACTAATGTGTATGGCCTGCTTAATCCTCCAGTCAAAATGCCAAGTCTTAGATATGTTGGGGGAACAAGTAAGGAGGAGATTGACTGGTACTGAGGTGTAAGGTTTGGATAATTTACTAATCTCAGCCTTCAAAAAAAAGTTTTTGAGTGCCACAATCTTCAAATAGTCCAAAAACACCAATGACTTCAAAGTTGACGGGGAAAAGAAAGATTGCCTAAATAAAGACCCAAATGTTTCACAATGTTAGGAGACTGAATGTGCTCCTGGTGAGTGGGCAGGTGGGTGATACATTATACCCAATAACAAGAAACTACAGGCAAGCTGTTCACTTTTGCACAAATTTGCAACATGCATATTCAGGGGTGTACATAGACCCCAAAAGGTCTCTAAGCAAGAAAACTATCCGGGCACATTGCCGCCCTACAGCTAATAAGTGAAGCTTAAGGGTCTTTTCATAGCACTCCCTAGAAAATCCTTTCCTGGAGTTCCAATCTAGTTGGTGGAGCTTAATTCCCCAGTAATCATTAACCAGTTAATTAAAGGGGTTATCCACGATTAAAAAAAACAACAAAATAGCTTCTTTTTTTCCCCCAGAAACAACTCCAATCTTAGGGCCCTATTCCACCAACAGATCTGACGACAGATTATCTGCCAAACCCAGGAGTGGATTTGAAAAGAGGAGAAATCCAGTCTTTCCATTATGACCTGTTCTCTGATTATTGTCTGTTCCTGGGTTTGGCTTTAAATCTTTGGCAGATAATCTGTCGTCAGATCTGTTGGTGGAATAGGGCCTTTACCCTCAGTTTGTGTATGGTATTGCAGCTCATTGAATTGAATGGAGCCACGTTGTAATACCACACACTACCCGAGGACAAGGGTGGGGCTGTTTTTGAAAGAAAGCAGTTATTGTTTTCTAATCCTGGATAACCTAGACAACCACTGTCAACGCTACAGGGACATTAAGTGACCAAACTTCAATAGAAAGCAATTTTGTTAACGCAAAGCATTTGCAAAATATCTTTCTTTTGCATTCCCTATCATCTAGCAAAAGTTTAGGTGATGGGAATGCCTCTTTAACATAAGCCCTTAGTTATGTCTGTCAAAGGGGAAGAACTCTTCTCTTGCCATAGAAGGGTATTTTTTTTAGGAATGTGATGTACCATCAAAGGAGGTACATATAGTGAGTCTCCATGGACCCTGAGAAAGTCAGTAGCACATGTTACAATATTTCCGACTACCTGCTATACAATCAATGTCTTAATGACTCAGGGTCCTATTGGACACAGCAATTTTTCGTTTTACCCGATTAACGATAAAAAATTGCAAATAAGCGCTTTTGCAACTGACTAGGGATGATCAAATATCTAAAATTCTTAGGTTCTTTCGAACTCGAACCTTGCCGAACCTGCCGCATTTGATTCCTGATGCCTTCCCGATCCGTGGGGAAGGAGGAGACAGCCCGGGTACCGCCTGGAATTCCAGGATACAGCCTATTACCTAGGCTGAATCCCGGAATTACAAGCGGTACCCGGGCTGTCTCCTCCTTCCCCACGCATCGGGAAGGCATCCGCAATCAAATGCGGCAGGTTCGGCAAGGTTCGAGTTCAATAGAACCTAAGAATTTCAGATGTTTGATCATCTCTACAAATGACCTGAAATCATTCACCACAAAACATAGAACAATAGTCATTATTCCGATCCTTGTATACTATATACTCCTTCTGATCCCAGTAAGCGAATGAACAATGTGTACATACACCGAAAGCTTTGTGAATGATTAACGAACAATTCACAATGATTTTATGGTCAGCTCAAAAGATGCGATCAACGACACACACAAATTTTCATCAGTTATTTGATCATTGCCCGCATGCACACAAAAAGATTATCAATTCAATGGATAACACAATTTCTCACGCAATACTGTTTCCCTGGAATAAGGCTGTTGGGGACAGGACTGATGTATGTTTCTGGATTTCAGGAAAAGATACAAACACCATGTTGATGTTAATCCAAATTCCGCAAGGCAACCCTACTATCCACCAAGTCACTGCATTACCCTATACCAGCAGGATGCAATTCTTTTTTCCTTTTTTTGTTCTTTTACTTCACCCACTTTGGAAAAAATCCTGCTGACCCATTTCTTACATCATAACAACCATGGGAAGAACCACAGATCCATAATACACCATTCAATAACGTTTGTGGTTTCGGCCACCAGCACTTTCAACCAATTTAAAGCATATCATTTACCAAGTTGCTGAACATAGAGATGAAGCGAATTATAAAACACAAACTAATCAGTGGTCTATGCAAAATCCATGGCTTCTCTGCCTCGTAGCAGCCATGTGCACCGTGACTACATGTTGGAATTTGCAATAAGGAAAAAGAAAAAGAAAAAAGTCAAGCACATTTTGCCAGTAAAGTATGAAGACTTTTTATGAAAAGATTTAAATAGCATACAAAGATTAATGTGACACTTTTTCTTTTTGGTCCACACATTAAAAGTAAGGCTGAGCCGATTGTGGCATGGAAGTGGGCCAAATAATGATCTAGAGGAAAACACACAACCTTAATGTAAGGAACAGAGCTCATTACTTGGCCTCGAAACGTATATTTATATTTTGAGAGTGCAGCAGAATACCAGATCATTTTTCATTTTTTTTTTTTTATTGGAAATAAAACTTAATGTTAAGATACAAGATGAAGGCGCACAGGTGCTATTCGGAGTTTGTTTTATAGATGGCAAGACATTTTTCTTACTATTCTTTAAAAGCAAGAAAAGAACTGGAAGAGCTGAGAATGCCAAAAAGAAGACAAATGGGCTCTGATAGTATCTGGTACCTATTTATGCAAGATTGACTGGCTGAAGTTTATTATAGTTTGCTAGGTCTGGTGCAATTTCAACAGTCCTGCACCAATGCTCCGCGGGAAAACACAACAGATTAGCTGCTTCCTGAATTTTTATTTTAGACTTTGACCTAATAAACTGGATTTTTTTTTTACATTGGTCTGATTTTGGTTTCCAGGCACATGATCCTAGAAAACACTGAGTTATGTTTTCACTCTGGAAGACAATTATAAGTATTTGGGACTGTCTCAGAATATGGGAGCAGTTTGTCTGAAATTGCCAACTGGTTGCCAAAATGTTCTATGTGTAAAATCAATTAGAATTTTTTGGAAATAAGACATTAGAATGTTTTAGGGAATTTTCCATCATTTAAAAGACATTTCAGCAGAATAACTGTGTACATCTTTTGTGTTTTTAATGAACATTATGAATAATAAATTTAGTTTTATAGAGATTTAAGTTACATTATTGTGGCCACCAGCTAATATCCAGAGTAACCACCATGTGTAGCACAACCAACAGCTAAACGGGCTGGGAGACACTCAGTAAGAGCCAGGTGGGTGGCCAGTGGAACCATGCTTACTGCAGAGCATCCCACATCTGCTAGAGGTGGTATGGAGAGGATCCATAGAGGGAACACGGCAATTGAGGTAGTCTCACAGATGCTCTACAGTTTTTACATTACTTGTTCATAATGGTGTCATTTGTCTACACACACTACTCTACCACAGCAGAACGTGAACGTGGCCCAAAAGCCAATAATCATCCTTTCTGAAACTCTCATAAATCTCCCTTTTTACCTGCAACAGCAACAAAGGATGAATGTGCAGAAAGCCTATTGCACACCTTATATACCCACCAGCTAAGCAAACATGAGTTACATGCTGCCAATGTCAAAAGTAGTCAGTATCCTCCTCCACTCCAAGATGGGTAAAACAGTAGTGATATAAAATATCATAAAATTTATTAAAAGAATTATGCCAGCGACACAATGCGTTTCGAGACGGGTGTGGTGTCTTTATTAAAGTATTAAAGTAGAAAAAGGTCACAATAATGTGACTTCACTGTGTATTGGGCTACAGGTGGGGGAGGAAGGTTGTGGGGCATTTGGCGTAGGTGCCAGGGTTGGGAAGCCTTGACATTTAGCCTTGTGACTTATGGTACTAAATCTTCACATCTGTGGGTCACAGATGAAGCATCAAGCTACCACACAGAATGCCAAATGTTAAAAACTATGCACTGAGTCCTTGGCACAATGTTAGATAATGTCCATGAATTGAACAGCTAGCATATCCACAGGACATTGCATGGTGACAATTTTCTTTTCTGGAACATACACTCACCTCTCATAGACAGGGGGCCTCAAGACAAGAGGGCACACCAAAGAAATTCAACTCAGAATAGGAGCTTGATGCATTTCCAGGGATCACATTTCAAATCCAATGTCAGGGATCTCCAACCCTTTAAGACCTACTCTATCTAAGTAGTGGAACACTATGACTTCTCAGCCACAGTAGTACACAATACAATTACTTTAAATCCTTCCAAGAGCACGAATTAGAGTATAAAAGTACTCAAGTGGTTACTTATTCTTGGTGCCCAAACATTCTAAGTTTTGGGAGCACAAGCAGAAGAGCCTCAGTGACATGCAGCAGAAACCCACAAAAGATGCAACCAGCTCTCCCTGCTGCTCATATGTGCCCATCTGGCCCACACTATTCGACTCTGATTATAGCTCTTTAGGCACATCAATGGCTTCGCCTTACCCGAAACATAGGCGCAAAGCCTTTACGAGTCCTTTGTCTCAAACACTGCAGTCTTGATATGTGGCACCTTAAGGTCCTTCCACCAAGGTAATTCAGATGCTCCTACTAGGGTCAGGAACATGAGGTTCCCCAGCTTGCCAGATGCCAACACCACTGCTCTTTTATAGGTGCTACTGAGGGATCCACTATGCACACGTTGGGCACATGAGAATGAAGGACACTGCAGACTAAGAGGTCAATAGGATGAACACATGCGGTACATAGAAAAAGTCACCAGTAAGGGGATGGGACCACCTTCCTATAGTTCTTCAGTAATCAATTAGTAGTGAGTGCTATAAAAAGTCTCTGTGGCACACAAGTCTAATTGGTAGCCAGAAGATGTTTTTGATTCACATACAAGCAATAACATGGGTGTGCTGTGAATACAAGAGGAGATAAATGGTTGCCTGACACCTCAGGCACTACTCAGAAACAAGAGAATCCCAGATTCTTCTCCGTACATTTCATTAGGCATTATGTATGTTGGGCGGTCTTGGTGTTTCGGCTCCATTGCCATGAAATTGTCAGCAGTACACCAAGGGAGTTTTCCAGCCATATTAAGCCATTAGGACTTTGGGCTGTGCTTATGATTTGACTTGGATGGGGCTGACAACTTGATGAAGAGTCAGATCTAAAGTCAGGCTGCTTAAGGTATGGAAATGTTTACATTTGACACTTGTGGTATTTACTTTTTTACTTAAACTTTTTACCTCTTGCTTGAAAGAGAAGCTAACTCTTGTCCTCCTTTCAGCCATCTGATTCCTTATCCCTGGTGGGCACAGTTACCCTGTTTGCCCCTTTCTTTTTAAAGTGTGTATATTGGAAAAGCATTACACAATCATAACACTATGTTTATTTGCTTTTTACCTGAAATGATGATATCTTATGCGACAAGAAATCTGATAGCAATCAGAAAGTTTGTAGAATATCCAAGATTACACAACAAAAGTTTTTCTGGTAAGCCATACAAAGATATAAGAGGATATTATTTATATTTTTTGGATTTTTTATTTATTTAAGGAGAAGCATAGCTGACCTGCTGATGTAATGAGTAGTGTTGAGCAAGCAAGCTCTATCCAGCATCGTGCTTGGGTAAAGGAAGGGATGTGTAAACTAAATATACAAGTTAGAATTAAAAAATGCGATGTTACTGCAACACATTAGAGCTCTAGCGGTATGCTGTCAACTAAGTTCTAATGTGTCTTACATTACTGTATAGCATTTTTTCATTCTAATTTTTGTACATTTCCTTTACACGTCCATGAAGGTAAACTAGGCCCTGTCCACTCTTCCGAGTAGGGGGTACCTGGTAAAATGTTCATGTCTCCCATTGAGTTCAATGGGGTTCTTTATTTGATTCGAACACTAGAGCATTGAAAAATGCTCAACTCGAGAAACAAACACTCAAATATTTTAGTGCTTGCTCAACACTAGTCATGAGACGTAGTCTATTTCTTCTATTACCTACTACTAGTGAATTTCCAAGTTTATAATATATATATATATATATATATATATATATATATATATATATATATATATATATATAATTGATCTTGGTTAAAACTCCATGCCCCAAACAATAAGAACATAATCAAATATGACATTTTATACCTCTATACAGCCTAAATAGTACCACTGTTGTTTTATGTTCCAGTGGAGTCTCCAGGTACAAATGCCGTTTGTGCACTTACTAAGCCAATGGAAACTTAAAGGGGTATTTCAGTTATATATATATATATATATATATTTTTTTTTTTTTTTTAATTATTTTTTTTTTTTGTAGAAAGCAACCAAGGGCCCTGTACTGCAGTAAAATATTACAATAGTAGCTACAATATATGCAATTTTATAATCATTGTATTATTATTTGGACATGGAGCGAAAGGAGCTGCTGCACCTCACACCTGTGGCTGACACTAATGCCTCTCGGCTACATTTAAAAACCAATGCCAGGATGTTGGTATATAATTTGAGTAAACCATATTACCTCATGTACCATGTGCAGATCCCCTGGCTCAAATGAGTCCCTACACTAAACCAACACCGTGTCAGTCAGCAACCGCCAAGCCCGCAAAGCTAGCACAAGCAGGGAAGGGAGGCCATGGAATGGCCCTGCAATCCCAATGTCACAGGACCAAACCCCAAGGGCCCCCCCAAACCCAGCAGGCACCGCCGGCCAAGTTTGGCTAACGGCATGACGGAGTAACCGCACACACCGCTTTCTCTTCCTGCTCCACGAGGACTCTGTGCTGCCCTTCAGATTTCCGGCCTTCCTTTACTGTCAAGATGGGGAAAAGAAGCAGAAGCAGAGGCTACAGAAGCGGAAGCATTAGAGACCTGGCCCCGGGCAATGGAGCGGAGGATGACCTTAGCGGGCACTGTATGGATGTGCTGGCAAGTGCAGCGAGCGGTGTATGGTAAGCAAATGACATGCTTTACTTTGTGCCCGACCGCCTCATGCTTTTAGCCTCTCATGCACTATGATTCTGCCAATGACATATGAAAGCCCCCTTTTGCTGAGACTGTTTATATTTCACAGCCGCCCACCTTTAGTGGTGCCATGAGTGCACTGGCACATCCATCTGCACAAAGGGTGACCGTTTACTCCTCCCAGCTGATCTACGTTTGCCAAGCTGGTGCGAACATTGCGGGTCTAGGATTTTGAGCAAATTGACCGGCACGGTAGGGTGAGTGTGCTGATTGCTAGCTTGCAATGTACTGTACCTAGTCGCCAATATGTGTCTTTGAAATCAGCGTCCGCTACAGTGAAGTTTTAAAAGGGTCTATCTGTTACCATCTGTTTATATAGACTAATGAATGAAAGCAGCGTCTTCTGCAGTAAAGCACGATAAGGGTCTATTTGCTACCATCTTTGCCCATTCGGACTAAACCAAAGGCTACATGTTTGATCACTCTCTGCTACTCGATATGTGTACGCTGAAATAAGTTTGTTTTCTCTGCAGCCTGTTACCCTATTCTATTCGGGATTAGGTGGTTGCTGCCTGGACTAAGTTTTGACATCAGAGAACTTAGACAGGAGAGAAGAAGAAAAAGTCAGCAAGTCTGTATTTCTATGTCTGGGAATTATCTACAGAGACTATGCATGACTGCTGAGCAGTAAATATAATTCATATGGTTTCGGGCTGGATGGGGCCATCTTGCTTAGCTGTATGTAAAGTTAAATAATAATTTCTCTTGTTTTTCCGTGCAACATTTCACATCTTATGTATGTTAATGTATGTGTCTTGTACTATCTGAAAAGACTATGAGCAACAAAAAGCCCCCTAAATCAAATACTCGGAAGGTGGGAACATAGAGAACAGAACACAGCATTTTCTGAAAGAACAAAGAGCAGTGGGGGGCTGGCACTGAACAGCAGCTTCAGGGGATCAGGACAGGTGAGTATTTTTAAAGCACACGAGTTTATTATAAAAATTTACTTTCACTGGGGCTGTGGGACTGTGTCTTAGTCCTAGAGACTGTGAACAGGTAAAAAAAAAGGAGAAATCTGTAATGGTATCATTAAGGGATGGATTACCAAAAACACATCAAATTTTTCAAGATCCTTTACACCTGCACTAATATATATTTCACCTTTTTTGCTTACCTGGGCAGCAAATGATGAGTTGCCCAGCTGAGTTTGTAATTCTCAGTAACCCTATCACCAAGACACATGCACCTGGTAGGTTGATACAACAGTTGTGATTTTTTTAAATAAAAACTATGTAACAATGGACTATGTACAGTATGTGTCCAGAAACGTAGCTGTGTAATGTTTGTGTGAATGCTGTGTAGATTGTTGGACTTCTTACCCTCTTCACAATAAGCTACAGGGGGCACCTGAAATGCTCTCCCTGGGTTTTGTTTCTTTATTGACTGGGGATCTGGCCACATTAGGATTAAGCA
Organism: Dendropsophus ebraccatus; assembly: GCF_027789765.1. NCBI lineage: Eukaryota > Metazoa > Chordata > Amphibia > Anura > Hylidae > Dendropsophus > Dendropsophus ebraccatus. Next base: position 37,249,578 of record NC_091461.1, read on the forward strand.
GATGAGAACCCCTGGTGTGCAGGATATTTGTGTCATTTGACGATGTGACATTTCAATTCACTAAGAATAACTCTCCTTTTTTGACTTAGTAAGATGGTGATGGAAGGAAGGTTCAGAAATAGTATCTTCATGACAAGTAATCAGTTTGCCTTATTTGTTGGAGCAAGCAATACGCGAGAGAACATGCTACAGGCAGATCTGAGTGAGAACGACAACATGTTCCCATAGAAAACCAATGCCAGGATATATGGGAAAAGAAATGGTGCAGCCATATAATACATGTTTTATCCTGAACACCATATAGGCAAATTACAAGTAAAATCTTGTTTCAAGAGTACAAGGCAAGGATAGATAGAGAGAAAGAGACAGAGAAATATTATTATTATTACTTATATGATAATATACTTGAAATATAATAAGTATTATAAAGTATTAAAGTACAAAAATGAGCAAGGTAAAAAATAATTTACTTTATGTTGTAGGCATTTATGTATACTGTATATTGTCTTTATTGTGTCATACATTTTTGAGGCTCTGTGTGTAAGATTTACACATATAGAAGAAAAAAAAAATCTCAGGTCACAGCCCTCGAAGCAGAAGACACAGAAGTACAGGGATTCAGTTTGGTGACGCTGGTCTCGAGACAACTTCCAATCAAAGATCATTTGAATTGGGTTCAAGAAACTATCTTAAACTAACCATATATTAGGTTAAAATAATCCAAAAAACCTGTTGATTCCAGTAGGATTGGCCAACCAATGTTTAAAAAGGTAATCCAGGCTTTTCATAATACAGATAATACGCAATTATGTCATAATTGCGTATTATTTGTATAATGAAAAGAGATGGAATATACCGAATAGTTGCCAAACATCACACCCAATATGTCTCTGTATTTATGATGTAGCATGTATGGTAGATGTATGGTAGATTGATGTAATTTTTGAACTTTTGTATTTTTGTAACTTTAGATTCTGCACTATTTAAATTTCCATGTTTTGAAGTGACTTATTTTTTCAGGTTTTTGTGTTTGCCGGGATTTGTATCTCACCCCAGGAGGGAGGGTCTGAGATCAGGTAACCAGATGGGGTTGACTTTTTAAATGTATTGTTGCAACTATCTTGTATACCACGTTTAAAGGGGTTATCCAGCGCTACAAAAACATGGCCACTTTCCCCCTACTGTTGTCTCCAGATTGGGTGGGGTTTTGAAACTTAGTTACATTGAAGTAAATGGAGCTTAATTGCAAACCACACCTGAACTGGAGACAACAGTAGGGGGAAAAGTGGCCATGTTTTTGTAGCACTGGATAACCCCTTTAAGGGCTCTGTCTGAAACATGTCTGTCTTTGGACTATGAAGTGTCGGTTTTTACTTCAATAAAGCATTGCAAGGGAACAGAGTCTGGAGCTGGACATTTGTCTTTTTATGCATCCTGAATGGCTGTTTGACAAACAGCAGTCCATAGCCTCAAGGTTTCAGAAGCCTTTCTTGAAATAAACTGTATCATCCATCAATACCCATTCTTCTTCATTTCATTGATTTCAAGTTATTGCAATTTGTGTAATTGTGAAGGATTTTTTTTCTCTGTCGCAATGCCTTTCTTTTCTCTGCCAACACGACACAAGATTATAAAATGGTACTCTTAAAAAAAATTCAATGTTTGATCAGATGAATCCTTTCTTCAAGAAAAGAAGAATTAACTCCTTCATTGTTATTCCCATCTTTATATATGTGGTTCTTGGTACTGCAGAAATGTCCTCTCATTCTGTTGAACTGCAAGGTTCCCATAAGTTGTACTCTCAGCAACTCTTGGTTAAAGGGGTTATCCGGGTAACAAAAACAATACTCTAAACAATTACCCTTTCCAATACCACCCTATGTCTAATATACATGTATAACCTATGTATAACCTATCTTTCCATTTTTTTCCTCATTCTTATCTGCTCTGGATGTCTAAAATCCTCTACTCTGGGTCCACTCTGACTATGCTCAGCTCCCTCTTTCATCACAGGACATGGGATCTCCTCTCTGGGGGCTGGGTTAGCTTGTCTATTGACTTGGTAACCCAACCCCATCGGCATCATTTCCATGCACCTGTGCTGCATCCATAGACTTACATGTGTCCCTGAGCCTAGGTTTCTGTAATATGAAATGTTATAGTTCTATTTCTGCTTGCTGTCAGTGAATTTAGACATATGTACCTGTCTTTTTGTCACAGCTCTGTATATTGTAAGTGTTATGGATGTTCTTAGAGTCTGGAAGGAACTAGAATGTTTTCATTCACAGTCACCAATCAGAGCTCTAAACCTACACCACACACCCGGTAAACAGATGCCTATTATGCAGCACATAGCCACACCATGTGTGCGTCAGCTCTGCTACACCATCAGCTAGTGTGGAATACATATTGGGGTGATGTGATACAAAATCAGTGATAGAAAAAGTCCTGCGTTTATTGTGCAATAGTAATGACAGCAGTGGGCAAAAAAGAGAGCTAAGGGGGCGAGTACACAAACGGACCAATCAGGGAGATGTATGATGGGAAGTGTAGTTTTCTATCTTGGTTATAGATTTTAGAAAAACTTGGCATTTAGAAAAACTTGTAACAAAATACTCAGGGGGGCTTGGTGAGTAAGACCAGCTAGCAACTAATCTTTTCGCTCTTTTGGATAACTCTTTTAGGGTACAAACACACACACTGTATATGCAGCGTATTTTCTGCTGCGATACGCAGCAGATAAGCAGCATATTTGATCTAAATAACTGAACACAGCATCAAATCTGCACCATCAAATCTGCTGCGGATCTGCTGCGTATACGGTGTGTGTGTTTGTACCCTTAGGGTATATTCACACGAATGGACTCACAGCGAGATTCTCGCTGCGAGTCCAGCAGGTCCTGGCAGTTCCCACACACTATATACTCGCTGTGGTCTGAACGACCGCAGCGAGTATGTAATTCTACCGCCCTTAACCCCTTCTGCTCCCGCCTGTCTCCCCCGCTGTAAGCATACATTACCTCTCTTTGCTGCACGGGTCCGGCGTCCTGCTCTCCCGTCTGGCCAATCAGTGGCTGCGGCTGGGCAACACACTGATTGGCCGGACGGGAGAGGAGGACGCCAGACCGCAGCGAGTATATAGTGTGTGGGAACTGCCAGGACCTGCCGGACTCGCAGCGAGAGTCCGTTCGTGTGAACATACCCTTAAGGATTTTTTATTTATTTTTTTTGCATTTGAGCATGCCCAATCTTTTTGTTCTCGGGAGATAAGGCATCTGGCAGTGGATCTCTCCCAACTACCCATAGGGAACATGTACACAGCCAGGGCCGTTTCTGCCATGAGGCGGAATGAGTATTCCGCCTCAGGCGGCAGATTCTGCGCCCCTGCAGGGGGCGGCAGACAGCAGCCCTGCAGCCGCTCACCTGTCCTGCCGCGGCTGTCCCGTCGCCAACGCTCACCGCTGTCTTCCCGGCCCTGCAGCCGCTCACCTGTACTGCCGCAGCTGTCCCGTCGCCAACGCTCACCGCTGTCCCGCGCCGTCAGCCAGCAGCTGTCATCGCCCTCCAGCGAGTCATGAGTGCCCGGGGTCAGTGGGGGCATCACGGCCCCTGCTGACCCCGGGCACTCACGACTCGCTGAAGGGCGATGACAGCTGCTGGCTGACGGCGCGGGAGCACGGAAGGGAACAGCGGTGAGCGTTGGAGGCAGGACAACCCATCGGCGGCAGGACAGGTGAGCGGCTGCAGGGCCGGGAAGACAGCGTTGAGCGTTGGCGGCGATGACAGCTGCTGACTGACGGCGCGGGACAGCGCTGAGCGTTGCCGGCGGGACCGGACGGCTGCTGCAGGACAGGTGAGTAGCTGCAGGGCCGGCCGGGGAGGGGGGGGTTGTGCAGGCGCGGGTGATTCAGTTACGGCAGGGGGGGGGGGGGTGGTTTGTTGCTAGTGAGGGGGCGGCCGCCTGAGGTTTGCCTCAGGCGGCAGAGACCCCAGAATCGGCCCTGTACACAGCATTGATGTTTATGTGGAGATCAGGAGATAGCGCTGTGTTTCCAATAAGCATTGTATGTCCTGCAAATCCTCTCTTGTAATACTGCATAATAAACATATCATGTGATTATAAGTGCTAAAGTTTTTGATTGATATGACAAAATAAAAATATATCTAATGATTGCACGTTCAGCTAGAAGACTAATAAAGTAACGGTGGCTTCAGTCATCTCTACAAGTTGTTTTTACCAAAAGTTCATATTTTTCCTAAATGTGCTGAATTTACAACACTTAATATTCTTGGTGTTCTTTATAAACCACAGAATCTGTAGCTGTTCGGTCTCACTTGGCTACTCATTTTGCTTCAAATCAAATATTATGATACGCTGTGTGCAGCTAGAGATATATCTGTTGGATGGCTTCATTTTATTTACCATCATGACAATTATACATGTCAATGTAGAGAATCTTATTGTTTCTGGTGTAATAGGTAAGTTACCCATCTACTTCTTTGAGAGTAAAGGCTCCCATACACCTTCAATAACTAACGGCAAAAAGATCATCCAGACTCCAGGTATATCTCCCACCCATCCTCCCCACACACAGGAACGTTCTTCACGGCTGAGCGTTCCTGTGTTCTCTATGGGGAGGGGTATGAAGCAAGGAGAGAGCTGTTACTGCAGCTTATCTCTCTATGAACAAAGGGGTAGGCCGTGATTTTCCGTTATGGCCAACTCCTATCACTGTTGACATCAAATGTCGGTGGTTGTTTAAAACAGCCCCACACACATTAGATTGACAATAGTCTGAAGTGATGGGAATGGATGGTCTGTTGTTGCTCCAGATAACCTCTTTTTTCCCTAGTTCATTGTTACATTTCAGCAATTATAACTGGAAATGGGAAATAGAAAGCAGACTCAGTAGGTCAAAGCACAGGTTTCCTCCATGCAGCATTTTGCCATGAATTGACAGGAATGATAACCAGTTGCCTGTCTGATATTGGCTGTATCCTGTCTAGTATGTTCAGGTCAGGTAATGCCAAACTAAGAGCCGACCTTTTACCGGAGCCGAGGCTGCGCTGATCAGTAAGATCGATGCTCGTTTGCAGTAACTTTATTAGGCTCAATGAATCGTATGGTCTATTAACGTCAACATAGTTATCTGCACATTACTGTTAAAGGGAACCTGTCAGCTGAGAGGCCAAAGCCGAACCCACCCAACCCCTCAATAGAATGTCGGATACTTACCCTCCGGATACTTACCCTCTGGATATTGATCCTGCTGCTGAAAAATCACCGCTGCTCATCCTCAGGCTAGTGACCAGAAACAAGTCCGGTGTCCATATGAAATCATGGCAGTGATTTCTCAGTGGCTGGACCGCCATCCAGAGCATCACTGGGAGGAGAAGGGAAGTATCTGGCACTCTATTAAGAGTCAGGGTGTGTTCAGCCCCAGTCTCCCAGCTCACTGGAAAATTTGCAGGCCACAAGCTTCAATTCAAGTGCCTACACAAAAGATGAGCCAACAAATAAGAGATTTCTCGTTGGCCGGTCCCTGGCCCTTTTACACCGGTCGATAATCATCAATGGGTGTTCCTGCCTATAATTGACCCATGTAAAAGGACCCTAAGGCGTTATGTGCACTGGCACTTTGAGGTGGTCTCAACACTTTTTGGATCCATAAAACATCATTTTTGGAATCTAGTCTTATTAAAGGATGCCATCTATTTATCATTATACCCACACTGCTTATGGCATTCACCTGATTGGTAGTGGTCCCATATAAATTACTGACCTAGGAATACCCCATTGTGGCCTGAACAGTTGATTTGATGTCTTCATTCAGAGGGGATAGTCTATAGGTCTCCATACACTAAAGTCGACCAAACCCACTAAAGTATATGGCGGCCTCCCAACTCTCCTATGACAGATGATGTCATTGGAGGAAAGGGTTTATCTCCATAGTGAACATTTGGCTATGCCTAACATTCATCTGTACGGCAAGGTTGGGAGAGGTAGCATTCAGCAAAATGAAGGTATTGAAAGTGTATGGACATATAGGGGGGATTTATCAAACTGGTGTAAAGTGAAACTGGCTCAGTTGCCCCTAGCAACCAATCAGATTCCATCTTTCATTCCTCACACACTCTTTGGAAAATGAAAGGTGGAATCTGATTGGTTTCTAGGGGAAACTGAGCCAGTTTCACTTTACACCATGTTTGATAAATACCCCCCATTTTCTGATAAAGAACAAGGGCAGGAGGTTGCTGGGGAGGATAACATCCACATGATGACCACCGAGGAGTAGATACTTCCTATACTATCCAGTTGTGATGAATCTGATGCACCTTGATTGTTTTAGATCCACAGTATAACAATGAAACTATGGAGGAGATTTATCAAACTGGTTTAAAGAAGAATTGGCTCAGTTGCCCCTAGCAACCAATCAGATTCCACCTTCTTGGAAATAAAAGGTGGAATCTGGTTGCTAGGGGCAACTGAGCCAGTTTCACTTTACAGCATGTTTGATTAATCTCCCCCATAGTTTTTCTCTGTCTTCACAATAAATCTCACCGGTTGTTCCTCCACTTAGTAATGTTACTCCTAATAGTAAAGGCAGCAAAATTAATATACAGAATAAGGCTTAAAGGAAAAGTCTTGTGTCTTTGTCCAGGGTGTTTACACTTAGGATTCTGAATCTAAAGACACAGCAAATGAAGCCGAGGACTTTTCTTTGCATTTCGTTACGTAAAGCCAGTGCATGTAGAGCAGTTCACACCTTATGAAGGTCTTAGCTGTGTAACCAGTAAATGGAGTATCATTTGCCTTTGAATTGCTTTCCACAAGGACGATAGCAGATACGTTTGCTAGATAGCAGCTGCTAATTGGTACTAAATGAAACCTGTTTGTGCATAAGGAAGTGCATTGGTATAAAGAAATATAGAGTAGTAGTTAAAGGAGGAAATGCATACATAGCACATTGAAATAAAGTTGGAGAAGAGGAATGCAGGAAGGTGAACTAAGCGCCGTATAACAATATGACAGATCTAGGTGTTTCCGACACTCTATGTACTAATGTTGGAGAAGGAGGGGAACTTCAATATAATCAGGATCTATACCGTGCCGATGTACAATCTCGCCTAAAACATGGTTACAATGGCATACGACATTGTGCAGTGACTTTTGCACAAAGCCATCTTATGCCCATTTCATTGGAAAACAGACGCTAATGCATTGTTCATGCAAGCTGCGCTCACTGGTGCATTAAGCATAATGAGCTGTGCTCAGCGGGTACAATGGCATTATGAGGGGCTAACATTTGTTTAACCTGTGCTGTACCGGAGGGGTTATCAGTGCCGAGGTGTCAAATAAATTCATCTTACTAATTTATACTGTTTTTGTTTCATTTAAATGGTAATAATAAGATAAATTATGACGTTCCCACATTTATTAGGGTTCTTATAAGGAATAATGAAGAATTAAAGGGATCTTGTCATCTACAGGCAAAGTAGTCCTAAGATTTTACTGATGAGACTTAAGAACTAAAGTAATATAATGCTATTGCATGGCATGGTCCTTATAGGTTTTCACTATTATTGTTTTTGGTTCTTGAATATGGATCAAACCCATATGACACTCAGCCATGCTCTCATACATAAGGACCGAACAGTTATCTGTCCCTGCCTCCCCATACACATGAACATTTGGCACCGCTGACTGTTCCTGTGTTTTTTATGAGGAGGGGAGGAGCCACAATCAGACTGCTCTAGCAGCGGTTTATCTCTCCCAGGCCAAAGTGATGAAAATCCAACTCTTCTCCCTACTGACATCATTTGTTAAGGGATAGTTGGGTTGCCATACACCTTAGACAATTGGCCAAACCCACCGAATGCAACAGGGTCAGTAGACTTTATTCTAAGGTGTATGGGCACCCTACCTGTATTGCATGGATTCTTTGTCAATGGATGAATGTGCTTACTGCTGGTTGCTTTTAGGCACATTATATACCCTGATATCAGTCGCTTAGAACAGAATCTTATTTCATTACATTCAGGGAAAGATTTAAAGAGGTTGTCCGCCCCAAACTAATTTGTCCCCTAACTAGTCCACAGGTTAGGGGACAAGTAAGAGATCGTGGTGGGTCCGATCTTCGTACCCCCTACCGATTTCCAGATCAGCCCTCGGCTTCTTTGTTATGAATGCAGCCGCGGGTACGGCACGTAACCCAAAGCTCTATTCATTCCTATGGAGCTGCCGGAAAGAGCCGAGTCCTGTCCAGGTCGCGTGCCATTTCTGCGGCTGTATTCATGACAAAGGAGCCAGGGGCTGATCTGGAGTAGGAGTACTAGAAGCCTGGAAATTTTTAAATAGAAGTAAATTACAAACCTATATAACTTTCTGACACCAGTTGATTTGAAAAAGAAAACATTTTTTGCCGGAGTACCCCTTTAACGTTGATCATCAATGGAGAGTCGGGAGGCCACCATATACCAAAAGGTGTATTCAGTTAATACATATCTAATGTGTTTGGCCTGCTTCTGTGGAGGCCTTTAGGCACAATATTGTGGAGTATCTGTTTCCCACAGTGCAGTTATAATAATACCGCCACATACTGTCTCCATGCTTTATATTGCCAGTATAAGCTGTCAGATCTTTACCCATCTTGCTGTATCATGTAGCCCTGTGTATTTTTCATTACAAACACTAAGGTAAAAGAAGTCAGTTTGGGGATGTAAAAGGAATCCAGAGTCCTTAGAGGAAAGTCACTCAAGCAGACCATATTTAATATACTCTATACCATTCCTTACTATGTAATGTAACTATTCCAACATTACATGGGAAATCTGTGGTCACGTTCATTGCTAGATCTTATTAGTCACTTTCCTGAGCATTACATGGCTTTTCTCACCCATCTTTGTTACAATGTGAAAGTTGTATTCATGATAGTTTTAGACACTTAGCACTTGTAAGTAGGCTGTTAGCCCTATATAAAACATAGTTTCTTTCACCAGGTATCAAAGGCGTTGGGTAATAAGCATGTGATCGCTTCTGTAAATTTCAGCAAGTTTTGAAGTCTGAAGCTGTTCTAAATGAACTACGGAGATTGTATTGTGAAGAGTGCGATGGTGATTAATGGGAGTAGTAGCTCTAATTGAACTTCCAATACCATGCAAATGAGGCAACAAGTCCAGGAAATCCTTTCATCTTCCCTTTAAACTTTCATGGTAAAGCATTCACCTGAGAAGTCAAAACTGCTGGAGCGATATACTAACCTAGGATCAGAGTACTATACAACATATTTACTTAAAAGGGTTGTTTTTACATATAGCTGGGGAAGATTAAAAATAACAAATCAATGATATTCACCTAACCTGATCCCCCACTGCTGCTGTGCTGACACCTCCTGGTCCTCACATGTCATAGCTGCTTTCTGGTTCCTGTGATGTGTCATCTCAGCAGGAGCTGCCAACTCAGTCAGTCACTAGCCACAGTCAGTCACTAGCCACAGTGGAGGCTTTGAAATGGGAGTTGTGGGGAAGCAGCAGGGCCGCTTTAACCAGAGGGCACATGGTGCACGTGCACCGGGCCCACTGGTTAAAGGGGCCCCCCCCGAGCAGGCCGGCCGTTGCTATGTGCGACCAGTGTGGTCGCACAGGGCTCCGGCCACCAGCCTGTCAGGGGGGAGCGCCATGGATGGGTAATCTACTTACCCCTCCATGGCGCCCCCTGCAGGGCCCCCCCGTCCGCCGCTGCCCCCGCCCGCCCGCTGCTGCTGCAGCGCTTCAGCAGCAGCGATACTGACAGAGAGAGAGCCATTGGCTCCCTCCCTGTCAGTCACTCTTGTGGCCGCACTTCCTGCGGTCACAAGAGGCCGCACTCTCCCTCTAGCGCCCGATGTCACTGGAGCGTTGGCGCGAGGGTAAGGGGAGTGGAGCCTCTTGTGACCGCAGGAAGTGCGGCCACAAGAGGGAAGAGAAGAGGAACGCGAGGACCCAGGTGAGTAACAGTGTTTGTATTTTTCAATGTTATATGGGAGGGGGAGCGCATATGCTATTGGGGAGCACAGGGGGCTATATACTATGGGGGGGCGGCAATATACTATGGGGGAGCACAGGGGAGCTATACACTATGGGGGGGGGCGGCTATATACTATGAAGGAGCACAGGGGGCTATATACTATGGGGGGGCGGCTATATACTATTGGGGAGCACAGGGGGCTATATACTATGGGGGAGCACAGGGGAGCTATACACTATGGGGGGGGCAGCTATATACTATGGGGGAGCACAGGGGAGCTATATACTATGGGGGGGCGGCTATATACTATGGGGGAGCACAGGGGAGCTATATACTAAGGGGGGGCGGCTATATACTATTGGGGAGCACAGGGAAGCTATATACTATGGGGGGTTATATACTATTGGGGAGCACAGGGGAGCTATGTACTATGGGGGGGGCGGCTATATACTATGGGGGAGCACAGGGGAGCTATATACTATGGGGGGGCAACTATATACTATGGGGGAGCACAGGGGGCTATATACTATGGGGGAGCACAGGGGAGCTATATACTATGGGGGGCGGCTATATACTATTGGGGAGCACAGGGGAGCTATATACTATTGGGGAGCACAGGGGAGCTATGTACTATGGGGGGGCGGCTATATACTATGGGGGAGCACAGAGGAGCTATATACTATGGGGGAGCACAGGGGGCTATATACTATGGGGGAGCACAGGGGAGCTATATAATATGGGGGAGCACAGGGGCTATATACTATGGGGGAGCACAGGGGAGCTATATACTATGGGGGAGCACAGGGGAGCTATATACTATGGGGGAGCACAGGGGGCTATATACTATGGGGGAGCACAGGGGGCTATATACTATGGGGGAGCACAGGGGAGCTATATACTATGGGGGAGCACAGGGGGCTATATACTATTGGGGAGCACAGGGGGCTATATACTATGGGGGAGCACAGGGGGGGGCTAAATACTATTGGGGAGCACAGGGGAGCTATATACTATGGGGGAGCACAGGGGAGCTATATACTATGGGGGAGCACAGGGGGCTATATAATATGGGGGAGCACAGGGGAGCTATATACTATGGGGGAGCACAGGGGGCTATATACTATTGGGGGGAGAGCACAGGGGGGCTATATACTATTGGGGGGAGAGCACAGGGGGGCTATATACTATTGGGGGGAGAGCACAGGGGGCTATATAATATGGGGGAGCACAGGGGAGCTATATACTATGGGGGAGCACAGGGGGCTATATACTATTGGGGGGAGAGCACAGGGGGGCTATATACTATTGGGGGGAGAGCACAGGGGGGCTATATACTATTGGGGAGAGCACAGGGGGGCTATATACTATTGGGGAGAGCACAGGGGGGCTATATACTATTGGGGAGAGCACAGGGGGGCTATATACTATTGTGGGAGAGCACAGGGGGGCTATATACTATTGTGGGAGAGCACAGGGGGGCTATATACTATTGTGGGAGAGCACAGGGGGCTATATACTATTGGAGAGCACAGGGGGGCTATATACTATTGGGGAGAGCACATGGGGGGCTATATACTATTGGGGAGAGCACATGGGGGGCTATATACTATTGGGGGAGAGCACAGGAGGGCTGTATATAACTGGAGGAGCACATGAGGGTCTATATACTACAGGGACACCTTAAAACTATGGAGGCACAGAGGGGTGTAACTATGTAGGGGTACAGAGGGGTGTAACTACTGTATAGGGGTACAAGGAACCTAACTACTGTATGTGTTGGAGCCTAAAATATTTGTCTGGCAGATTCTGGAGAGAAGATTCACAGCCAGGAGAAGACTTCAAGGTGGCCCAGACTGGATGGAGAGAAAAAGAAAAGGTGACAGACTCTGATCGGAGAAGACGCCCCCGGTGAGTCACTGGATGTAACTGCACTCTGTTATAGGGTTGTAGTGTTAGGGGTCATGATGTGGCGGTATTATGTAATGGTATCATTTGTGATGTCTTTCTGTTTTGTTTAGTGCAGTTTTTATGTAATATGTAATCACTGTATGGTAGAAATAGTGTTATAAGGTAACTACTGTATGTATTGGGGCTCTTGATACAGTGTGGGGGCAAATTCAGTACATTATACAATGTGCCGAAAGGGAAGGGGGGGGCCACTCTTGAGGGCTGTGCACTGGGCCCACCAATGTATTAAAACGGCCCTGGGAAGCAGGGTGGGTGAGTATGGCCTATTTTATATGTTTTATTGTGCCTCCAGCCATATATATATATAAAAAAAAATAAAAATTTATGTTGCTGTACAGCCTCTTAAAATAATCACTCTCCAAGATCATCGCCTTCCTCTGGTGCGGCATTATTCTGCTTTTCCAACAGCAAGTCCTGCTAGCACCCACATGATCTCTTCTTGCTGCACAAAAAGGCCAGAAGTCAGGGTTTTCTGTTCATCAATATGAGAGCACCTTCATAGAGATGAATTGAAGACACCGTTTTTCAAAAGCCCTGGAGAATCAAGAGAGTCAAAAGAGATGTTGTGTATGGACCAGCGGGATCTGAATGGTGTCACAGCACCAGAATAAAGCTACGTTGGTATGTAGGAAATCGATCATCTTGGGTGAGTATACGGGGAGCCTACTGTCAGGATGCCAATAAAAAATTGGAATATTACTTTAAAGTGATTACACTTAAGGGTACTGTCAACTCAGGTTGGTTTATCTTTTTAAATTCCAAGGGTAGAAATCTTTTTTATGTTTTTTAACATGGCAGATAATTATTAGAGATGAGTAGGTATTCGATTGAATATTGCGGTACTCGAAAGATTCAAATTCAATCGAGTAGTGAGGTGAATACGCGGGAAACATTCGAAAGCCCTCCCATCACAGTTGGCGCTTTTTTAAATCCAATGGGAGTACGCATGCAGCGCAAAAACGGCGTCTACCCTCATTGGATGGATGAACCACATGACCTTGAATCTTTAATACTTGGCTCCCGCCGCTCGACCGCAGATGAGCTTTCAACCTAGCCAGGGAAAAATCTTGCAGCAGGGAGAGATAGTTTTTAGTAGCGTTTTGGTTGGGCAGGCTTACTACTGAACCCAAAAGTCCTTTTCAGGGCTAAGATCAAGCGAAAAAGTCATCTCTGAATCAAAAGTACTTCTCAGTGCTAAGAAATAGATGATAACAGCAGCATCAGCATCAGCAGGTGTATTCATTCCAGTACCTTGTGTGTACAAGTGACTTATAGTGTCCCTGTTTAACACCACTAAGGGCACGTTATACATATTGTTCCAGTAGCCCACTAAGGGCACCTGATATATACTGTTTCAGTAGCCCAGTAAAAGGCACATCATACATACTGTTCCAGAAACGTTCGTACAGCATTACGCGTGATACGCGCGAATAACATGACGCTCTGCGGACGCACATTGGAATCATGTATGTAACGCTGCGCAAGAAATACGGACGAAATGTGTGAACATTGCCATAAATATTCGTGAAGCGTTCGCAAATATTTTTCCTTCGCAGCTGCGGAGAATGGCATTCTACTGCGATTTTGGGGTGTTGGGTGCACCCAGTCATGCTCCCCCTAATGTCCTAGTGTCATTCCGGAGGTGTTTGCATCGTTTAGGGGGACTTGGTGACCTCCAAGTGGTCGAATTTTGATTTCCAAGTGTCGCAAATTTTTTCCCCATAGATTATAATGGGATTGAATACCCATTCGAATAGTTGAATATCGGTGCCTATTCGATTCGAATTCTAGAAAGTCGAATATTTCACTACTCCCTTATCTCTAATAATTATAGCAAAGGGCTCTGCACTTTATCCTATCTCCAAAAACCAATGTATAGACATGATGATATGAGTTTTCATACAAGACATCTTAGCCCAGTCCAAACATGCAATATAGCAGACAGTTTTGACGGTGGGCACCAATCTACAAGGCCTTTATAACTGAAGCTGTACAGATTGTACATAGGGAATGTCTGCTATGGAATACGGGCATGACGCATACTGTATATAACTAGAGATCGAGTCCATCTGATCAAGGAGGTCTCAGAATTTTATTCTTGGTGGCTGAAGAAGTTGGATGAACCAGTATGGTCAGGAACCCAGTGAAAACCTGGTGTTGTGTTGTGTTATTCACTCTCTTTTCAGCCTTACCAGACTTTCTTCTCAATGGTGAAAATTCTACAGCTTCCTAATACATGGTCAATCCTTGAGACCATAGCGAATCTTGTTAAGTGTGGAGAATCCTATAAGGCTGTTTGAAAGAAGAGCTGCACCCAAAAGTTTCATAGAAGGTAGAATCTTATAGGGTAATACATTTTAGGACTGGGTACCTTTATCAGGTTCTCATGACAAGAGGATCTGAAGATATGAGACCTGATGAAGGGACCAATCTGACCCAGAAACACGTCCTATAATAAAGTTCTACTTTCCACATGCCTTATAAAGAACCAAATACCTTCCTCAACTTCAGGACAGTAGGTAAGAAAACTTGATGAGCCAGGTTCATTTAAGGTCAATTTTTTTGAAAACAACCATAATTTTTACTTGTCCTTCATCATGGGGATCAGCTATCTCCTACTTCTCTAGATACCTACTGGGGTGTTTAAAACACAAGGAGGAAACAGTAAAGCTATAAACTAATGTCCCATATCATCACAGCCCTACGTTTTACATGACTTGTCTATTTATTATGGATGTATTCTGTTTGGAGAGGAAGGCTTGGTAATGCTATTTCTTGATGTTATCATCTTTGTACAGGGATGTGGTGATAGAGAACAATTTATGGTGTCTGCTTAAATTGTCTCAAGATGAGAATAAAACAATAAAATATGTGGAACGGATATGTATCACTACGGCTCTCCTGACAAATCTACATGTATTGTGTTCATGAACAGAACTGATTTTGATTGTTATAGCTCCTTTATGAATAGCCAGACTCACTTAAATAATATATTTAAATTGATTCACGGCTGAATAGGACAGTCCCAGACTGAGCAGTAATGTTCTCAAGTCACAGGCAGAGATTAATCGAATGGTTCATTGTAGACAATGAATCTGAATATCCACCAGGAGTAACACTCAGGACAAGGCTCATCAATAAGACATTCATTCCTATTGTCCGTAGCCTGCGAGACATTTCTACCCAAGAAGCATGCTGGTCATTGAAGTCTTAAAGGTGTATTTCCATATTAAAGTTTACCACCTATTTTTAAACCCTTATGAATGTTCCTCAGTAGCCATTTTTTGAGATATAGAAATACACTTTAGGGCCACGTTCACACACAGTATGACACTGGCCATTCTGTGACCCATCCATTCTGTGACCCGGCCGTGTCACAGAACGGCCGGTGTCAGTAAAGATTATTAAAAGTTTATTATAAACTTCTTTTCTGGTGAATTGCACGCATCCCAATTCACCATTGCACACAATAGAGAGTGCAGCCGGAGCCGCACGATCCATTGTGTGACCTGTCAGTTCTGTGCGGTTGCCATTCAATGAATAGCGGCCGCACATTGATTTTAGTGAATGCATATTTTGAATTAAATTAAAGTTTACATTGTGTGAACTAGCAATCCTGGAAACACTCACCTCCTCGATAATTGGCTTTGAGCAAGTAAGCAAAATACATTACAATATTTGAGAAAAATCAGGCATTTTTTAAATGTTATTGTTTTATTTTATTTGATGATTTTTTAGATATTATTTTTTTTCAGCTATTTCTGAAAAATATGATGCTGGTTTCCCACACTGCAGTTTTTGAGCCAAAGCCAGAAGTGGATCCGGCTGGTAGGCGATATATAAGTCCTTTATTTTACCAATTACTTTGAATCTACTTCTGGTTTTGGCCCAAAGACTGCAATGGCAGTTTAAAAAAAAAAAAAAAAAAAACTGGCATGTGCATTTTAAAGTATTTTACAATAGACTTTGAAAGAGCAGCCCAGAGAATTATTTTCTATGCAACTGAGCTCAGAGCACAAAAACAGCTATACTCACCCTCTTTTCCTAACCACTACTGCAGTCCTCATGTTGGTCCCCTCTGCACTGCAATTGCTTATTTGAGTATCAGCACAAGAAGCCGAACAGCACAGAGGGTACCAACACAGAGACAGTAGCTTTGGGAGTACAAGGAGGGTAAGTATATGTTTTTCTATGTTTAATTTTACCTTGAGCACAGTTACATAGAAAAATTCTCCATAATACCCCTTGAGGCTATTTTCCCAAAAAGTATTTACGTCAGCATTTTGCAACCAAAACCAGGAGTGGATTGAAAAAACAGAAACGCTATGTTCACACTCTTGAAATTGAGTGGGTGGCTGTCATTTAAAGGGGTAGTGCAGCGCTAAGAAATTATTCACAGAATAACACACATTACAAAGTTATACAACTTAGTAATGTGTGTGTCTCCCCACCCCCACACGTGTACCCGGAAGTGTGGTGCATTAAACATACCTGTCATGTGCCGACCCCCGTCCCCAATCTTCTGTGCCACAACATCATCTTCGGACAGGGTGGCGGCCCCCCTCTGCCGCGTCATCAGATGCTCAGCCGCGATTGGCTGAGCATAACTGTGCTCAGCCAATCGCGGCTGAGCGGCTGATGACGCGGCAGAGAGCGGCCGGCACTCGGGACGATTGGAGAGCTTCGGCCGTCCGTCCGAAGATGACGTTGTGGCACAAGATGGCGGACAGGCGCGACACGGATCAGGTAATGTATAATGCACCACACACTTCCGGGTACACGGGTGGGGGGGGGGGGTGGGACACAGGGAAGGGGGGCGATTCACAGACATAACATACATTACAAAGTTGTATAACTTTGTAATGTGAGTTATTCTGTGAATAATTTCTTAGCGCCGCACTACCCCTTTAATGGCAAACACTTATCGTTATTTTAAAACTTATCGTTATTTTAAAACTGCGGCTGTTGCTTTGAAATACCAGCTGTTATTTGCCATTAAATAACGTCCATAACCTCAATTTCAACATTGTGTGAACATAGCGTTTCTGTGTTTTCAGTCCACTCCTGGTTTTGGTTGGAAAATGCTGACATACATACTGTGCCAAAATACTTTGTGTGAACATAGCCTTAAAGTAATTTCTGGCTGTTATGCCACAATAATTGCACAAAAACACTGTGTATAGCCTTCTACATTCAGGACATCTGGGGAGCATGGAGAGGTAAGCATAACATGTTTGTTATGTTTTCTTATATGGCAACAACATGTTAAGCCTGGGTTCACACTACGTATATTTCAGTCAGTATTGTGGCCCTCATATTGCAACCAAAACCAGGAGTGGATTAAAAACACAGAAAGGATCTGTCCACACAATGTTGAAATTGAGAGGACAGCTGCCATTTAATGGCAAATATTTGCTGTTATTTTAAAACAACGGCTGTTATATTGAAATAATGGCCGTTATTTACTGTTATATGGCGGCCATCCACTCAATTTCAACATTGTGTGAACAGAGCCTTTCTGTGTTTTTAATCCACTCCTGGTTTTGGTTGCAATATGAGGACCACAATACTGACTGAAATATACGTAGTGTGAACCCAGCCTAAAACTGCGCGGGTTCCAGATAACCCCTTTAAGATCACAACAGTTTTTAGTGTGAACTATAATAAATGTGGCAGGACTCAGGAACCTGCCCCCCTTGATAAGCCACACCTATTTCCCTCAAAAGCCCTACCAGTAGCAAAAAAAGGAGAAACATATCCTTACAAATCCTATAGAGAACTATACAGGAAAATGACCGGAAAAAGGAGCATGTTGGTTTTTTAGCAAAAAATAAATAAAATAAAATTACAAAAATTCCGGGGAAAAAAATCTCTGTTTTTTCCTAAAATGCTGTGTGTAAAACCAACCTTTGTAGACATGTGACCTATATGGCAGCACTTAATCTAGGGAAACACTAGCAGCAATCGGCAGAAACACTCTGCAGGCTGCAGCGGGATAGAGACTTCAGTGATTAGAAAAAAAGACTATTGAGGTATTTTGTAAGGAGTACTTTATACAAACAGTTTAATAGGTCTAGACTTTGCCACCTGCTCACATATCAAGAGGATGTAAATATAGTCTACAAATGTTCTCCATTTTTCATTTTTCCCAAACATGCAGCAGAGTCAGGTTTGCTGTTCCCGTGTGTGCCAGACTTAGATTAGTTTGGTCTACAGACTGCCAACAGTTCAAGAAGGTACAGATGGCGTAACTACAGGATTTGTTTATGGCCAGATGACAAATGAGATAATATACCTTTTATGAAAGCCTGCCAAAATTGTTGATTTCTTTTTTTTTTTTTTTTTTTTTTTTTTGTTCATTTATAACACAGAAGCATACTTTTATAATAAAATGTAGAAACCTTTATTAGTTATAGCTGCTGAGCCAGGAGACCGCCACTAGAAGGACCTAGATATTCAAGATATTCAGCTATACAGGAGGCGGACAGGTAAAGGCAAACCTTGTGGAACTGATCATCCCAATGAATAAACGGCAGAGGAAATCTACCCTGTACCTCAGACTTCAAGGGAATGTTCATCTGAAAATGACCTATTGTATAAATCAAGTGATCATGTTAAACATAATTTTTAAGCTTTTTTTTTTACATTTGTCTATCTATTTTTAAAAATAATTCCCACTACTAGGCCTAATATTAAAGGGGTTGTCCAGTGAAAAACTTTATCTTTCACATCAACTGGCTTAAAAATCTCCAATTTTCCCATACTTATCAGCTGCTGTATGTCCTGCAGGAAGTGGTGTTTTCTTTTCAGTCTGACACAGTGCTCTCTGCTGCCACCTCTGTCCAAGACAGGAACTGTCCAGAGAAGGAAAAGTTTTGCTACTGCACTGGACAGACTGTAGAGCACTAGCAGCAGAGAGCACTATGTCAGACTGGAAAAAATACACCACTTCCTGCAGGACATACAGCAGCTGATAACTAAGGGAAGACTTGAGATTTTTAAATAGAAGTAAATTACAAATCTATATAACTTTTTGAAAAATTCTGAAAGATTTTTACCAGAGTACCTCTTTAAGCCAAGACTTTCTTTTCTGCAGAGATAATTTTCAGTGGTCTCTTCCTTATCATCAAATACGGATTAGGCTATGTTCACATGACGTTTTTCTGTCTAATTTTTCTTTTCTGTCATTTCGCGTTTTGGGTGGCTGTTGGTATATTATTCTAGTTCAGGCCCTTTTAGGTGTGGTTCTTTTTTGAAGGTCCATTAAATTTAATAGTAAAGATGGTGAAAGGAGAGGGGAATACGGGTGTGAACAACTAAAAATAAAATTACAATAAATTAAAAAATTAAAAAAATAATATATATATATATATATTTTTATATATATATATATATATATATATAAATTACAAATAAAATTTGTATTTGACAAGAGACATAATAGTAATACACAATATCAGTGCACATATTTAATTATTATTATTAGAATTTTTGTAATGATTTTTATTGATTATATATACTTGGGATGTTGCAGAATTTGTTGCAGAAATTATTGAGACCTAAAAATTTATAGTCATTGTTTGAAGGTATTTGAGTATTTTTGTTGAATAAGCACAATAATATAGGAAGTCAATTTTACTGTACCAGTCGCCATCTGCATCACTTCAGCTGGTGATTGGCTACAGCAGTCACATGTCCATCTTAAATGGAAACACAGAGGATGGGGTGACATTTACTATCACTGCACCCCTGCCATATGCCAGGGAGAAGGCGCAGATTCGCCCATTCTCCCTGGTGTAGCTATGCCATATCCCCCGCTCACCTGATGGGCGGGCGTGGCAAGGCGTGGATGAGGTGAGGCGTCCTTCCACACCTGATTAATCATGATTTATGCCTGCCCACAGGGGTAAATCACAATACAATGCTACACTTGCTGGAAGTGCAGGGCCAGTTGGGTTTAATAAGAGGCATGCGCCACTTAGTAAATCCGGTCTGTAAAAAGGGGTGCGTTCACACTGAGGAAAAGAGGCGGAAATTCTGAACAAAATCCCCGCCGCAGACTCCGCTCGCAAGTCCACTTGCCTCACTGTCTCAATGTCTGGCTCCGCGGCTCTCTGCTGACAGAATTGACATATTGAGACAGTGGGGCAGGCAGAATTTCGAGCGGCAGGCATTCCACTTGAAATTTCCGTCTCTTTTCCTCAGTGTGAACGCAACATATTCCACAGCGCTTACACACATTAACGAGAATGGGCTGAAGGTAGTCTAATGGTGATTAGATTGGCCCAAATGTGCACATTGTCAGTGTCACTGAGCCCATCTACAACACATTGGGCTATACATCCGGACCCCTTTCATACAGACTAACAATATACATATTGAGCAGTCAGTGTCGGACTGGGGTATCTGGGGCCCAGCAGAGGAAATGATCCTGGGGGCCCACCAATGAAGAACCAGTGAGAAACAATATATCAGTCAATGTTAGTGCAGGTTCTAAAGCTGGGGCCCATTGAAGCATTCTCCGGTACTCTGGTGGGCCAGTCCGACACTGCCAACAGTGGTGTGCATGGGGCCTTATATATCAGATTCAGTGGGAATTTTCAAGAACTCTTGTCCTGAAAAAACTTTAGCTAAACTACCCAATAAATAACAATTTCTTCTTGGAGACAGAATAATAATATGATATTACAATAACAAAAAAACAGTATGGAAGATAGTTAAGGTTCTCACCCGTACACCGCATATCGCCATGGGTATTACACAGCAGACGCTGTACATGGTAACGTTTTGTAATATAAGAAACAGGAGTTTCTATGATTAGACTCTAGATACTTGTGTCTTCCTGTAGGTGATCTGATTGACCTCTTTTCTTTATATGATAAACATATGTGTGTGAAAGTTCAATGCTTATTGCATATTGGCTGTGTTACAATGTTAGATGTGCATTGTTGTACGTATGTATTTGTATCTCTGAAATCTGTTAGTAATGTATCTTTTGTTAGAAATTATATTTTAATGTTTAATCCCCTGCAGAGTTTATAATGCCTTAAATGTGGAAAGTCAAAGTCTATTGTGAGATTAAAGGGGTCTACCAGAAGAAAATATTTTAAGTGAACACGGGTGGGTTTTACAATACAGTAGTGCACCAATGACATGGTACCCCAAAAAGGGTTCCTGTTGTAATGTGCATGTGTGCAAAAGGTTTGGACTAGCTAGAATAAGGTAAAGCTGGATTGGGGCTATAGCTTCTCTTTATTGCAGGTCTGAAATGTCCAAAGGTGGGCAGCAGAGGAAGAGCCGGAGGACATAAATAGTGGAATGGTAGGGAGCACAGAATAGAAGAAAGTTGTGTTGATGCCCATGTCCCTTTAACATTCCCTTGTTGTGCTGGAAGCCTTTATCCTGATGAAAACTACTAGTCGGACTCCCAGCCATGAAAGGCCACACAGGTGAGATGCACTGCACATATCACTGAGCTGTCAGTGTCTCTCATATCACTACTAGGAGTGACCATTGTATGCAGAGGCTCCCAGATCACCACACTAGGAGGAAACAGTGTGTCACTCAACAGCAAAGGCAAGATTAAAGCACTCACCACGAGACCTCCATACTCAAATCCAACCCTGGTCTGTAATAGAGATGATCGAACATCGGGAATTTTCAGGTTCGATCAAACTCGAACCTTCTCGGGTCTTTGTCATTTGATTCCCGATGCCTTCCCGTTCCGTGGGGAAGGTGGAGACAGCTTGAGTACCGCCTGTTTTCCAGGCGGTATTTGGGCTGTCTCCACCTGAAAATTCCTGATGATCGATCGTCTCTATTACAGACCAGGGTTGGATTTGAGTATGGAGGTCTGATTTGATTCCCGATGCCTTCCCGTTCCGTGGGGAAGTACCGCCTGGAAAACAGGGATGCAGCCTAGGTAACAGGCTGTATACCTGTTTTCCAGGCAGTATTTGGGCTGTCTCCACCTTCCCCACGGAACGGGAAGGCATCAGGAATCAAATGACAAAGATTCAAAAAAGTTAGAATTGGATCGAACCTGAAAATTCCTGATGTTCGATCACCTCTAGTCTGTAATAGTCCAGATTTCTTCTATATGACACCACTGCAAATATAGGTGATGGTGGCTGGCTGTTAGTGGCAAAACATGTAAAGGATGCTGTGGCTGGAAATGGGCAGGGACAGTAGTATGTAATGACTTTGCCACCTATGTCCGTATTGTTGATAAGGAAATTGAGGTTGTCAGGAGATCACAGTCTCTGTCAGAGTCATCTAGAGACTATTTGCTGTGTCTGTGTCTATGCCACCGAACACCTCTAAAAACTTGGTCAGAATGGCCTAGATGGCTGCCAATTTCCCAAGGGACAATCCTGTATCTTTCAGTCCAATGATGTGTCCCTTCTCAAAGTCTGTCAACTGAGCATCGTAGAGGCATTCTAGCAGTCAATGAGGTACACTACATAAAAGTAGCCTCTGAGCTATGAGGAAAGTACTTTTACATCATCTTGGCAAGTGCCATTGTCTAATTAGCTAAGACCTGTTATCATTTACATATCTGTTTCAGCAATCCAACATTGCTAGGTGGGTGTAATAAATATATATATATATATATATATATATACATTTATATAATTTTCTTTTTGCCAATGAGCCTGATCAGTAGGACCAATCGGATTCATAACTATGCGATAGAAGGTAATACTGTTCAAATTATCCATGGTTACATTTGTGTATTCAGTAATTGCTTCCAGCCAACCATTTTCTTAGCAGGCAGGGTGGTTATTGATGCTCTAATAACACTTAAAGCACAGAAAAACTGCAAACTAAATAGACTCAAGTGGCCTAACTAGCGGTCATTGTGTTCATGGCTCCCTAAAACAATCAACTTGCAAACTACTTGGGTTCGTTTAAGTGCCCATGAGTTCTCTTCAGAGACTCTTCTCTTTTTCAAAAAGTGCACTGAGACATTTCAGTACTCCTTGAATTACTCCTACGGCTGCACTTGTTTGAGGTGTTAATTTCAAATGGAACAAGATCTGAGCGGAAATCTTGGATGAGTTTCAAGGCAGGAAAGTAAAGAACTGGTTACAGAATTCTCTGTGGGTACCACATGTCCTGATTCTGCCATGAAGGAATACTACAAAGTGCTTTCTTTTTTTAAATATTGGAAAATTGTAACCTACAGTTAGTCATAGTAATGCTACAAAAATTACCTGCACTTATTTTGTCAAAATTTGCATTTGCATAATATAATGTTAAAATAATTGGCACAGTGACACAAGAGTGTATGCAACACTTCTTGGTGCTGGTCCAAGCCACAGCAACTTTATTTTACAAACCTGAATTCCAGATCCAAGTACATAAATTTTTTTGTCATCACATTCAAAGTTCAGTACTTTGGACATTACTTGAATTTCTAACGCGTTTCAAGCTAATCTGGCTTTTGGTCAGAGAGTGACACTATGTAATATTTTAGATAACTTTAACTTTATACAAGATTTGGGGTAATGGTTTCCATATAAGATGATAATGGGGAACTATCAGCAGGTTAGACGAATCTAACCTGCTTATAGCCCATTATGGCACCCAGGACACTGAGGAGGAAGGTATGTGTGTTACCTTCCTCCTCGGCGCCAGTCACATGCTGTTAGTTGGAGTAATGTTCCCTCTGGAGCGTATTCAGCCCGTCCCCTCCATTGATCATCATTAGAAGGAGCGGGCCAATGGAGAAAGGAAGGATGATGCCGCAGTGCTTCTAATAGGGCACCGGAACGAACATTACTCCCACTAACAGCGTGGGAGCGTCGCAGAGAAGGAAGGTAACATACATACCTTCCTCAAGGTCCTGGACCTTATAAGGGGCTATCATCAAGTTAGATTTGTCTAACCTGCTGATAGTTCCCCTTTAATGACAACCCATTGTTTCTTTAAAAAGAACAGCTATCCTCATCCAGGTGAGACAAAGCTCCACAGATTTTGGTACTTTTTATGTCTAGCCCACCACTGCGGAGTTCCGAATGGGGAAGTGGACAGGTTCATGTCCCATTGACAATAGAGCAGAAGAGATTAGCCCCCTTAACAGTAAATGGACCACAACAATGTCCATATGCTGCAAAGGGGAGGTCACCTTTGCACAATTATCTATGGGGCGGGGGCGGCCTCCCAGTTGACAGTCTATGTGCTTATGAGCACTAGGGATGGGGAGGGGGCTAGAAAAGAAAAGTGCTCAAAAAGTATGATAAGAAACTGTAGATGGACATGTCTGCTGGTAAACAAAAAAAAAAGTATCACAAAGTAGTAAGTAGCATTATACGAACATAAGCAAAAAAGATGGGCAGGTTTTCTGCGAATTTATGAAATTATAGTAGAATGAGTGAATAGAAGCTTTTCTGTTTTCTTTTTCCCCTAATATATTCTGTTTGCCTCATTTATAGACTAAATTGAGCAAATGTCATTTTTGTGTATTTGAAGGTTGTTGGTAGTACAGTGGTTGACATGGGTCTTGGAATGCAGTTAACTGCAAAAAATGTTGTCACATTTAGGACACACTTCATGCCAGTCAACAAAGTAGAACTCCGGATGATGTTTATTCGTGTTTGGATCAGCAACTTTCAGAATGTATCCTGAAGTAGCATTTGAACAACCAATGAGCTTACATGTTCCATATTGCCTTAGAATTGGTTGCTAAAGGTTTTCTAAAATGTGTTCTTGTTGTGTTCTTGTCAGGCCATCATTTATAGTGGACACCTTCAGACTCTGGAGCCCTAATGTGACTACCTCCCTATAATTGCATTACTGCTACCTAGCCTTATGCCTAACAGGTATATGTAGTGAAATAATCTACCAGAACTCATGTAGACATATATCTCTCATGAACAGACACCTACAAAATAATTTTATGGGGCATGGAAATAGGTACTCAGCACTGAGTTGAACCTAAAGTAGTTTTTAATTGCATAGGTGGTAAAGCAGATATAAAATAAGTTTCGGTCAATACGACCTTCATCAGACTCATCATGAATTGGATATAAACTGTAAGGAGTCCTGATAGAACAGCTTGTGGAACAGCTTCAGTGCTGGGAGTGGAAGTCTTGCTATAGGCACAGACTGATAGATCCTGGTATCAGTGGGAGAACTGTGCTGGCTGTCAGCATGATGGTGGCAGGAGCCTTGCCTGGACTGGGAGGCGCATCATGATGATGAGTCTGATGAAGGTCATATAGACCTGAAACGTTATTTTATATCTGCTCTACCACCTATGCAAATAAAAATTACTTTAAGTGCGGAGTTCCTATTTCCATGCTTCAGGAAAAACAGATCGCTGATCTCAGGGAGATCAGCCAAACAACAACACTGTAGTCTGCTAGTGAAAGAGCTTAATGCAGTGAAGTCCTAGGTGCATTGCCCCCTGGGAAACATGAATATGCAAAAGAAGAGCCCGTGGAGCCTCATCAAAGAGTCTCGAAACACAGGACTAGCCAGATATACCTTCGGGAAGGACCCAGCCAAGGGGTGGTTCCTGTAAGGAAACCACCAAAACCACCATATTAAGTGGCCCTATAAGTCAATGTAATGACAAGGGAAAAACCAAGGCCAGGTATCCATCCACATACAGCTCTTTCGGGGTGTTGCCCCTCATCAGTGTGGAGCAGGATTCTGGCTAGGTGGGAGCAATGCCTTGTAGAGCCACAAGAGAAACAGATTGCTGATCTCAGGGAGACCAGCCAAACGACAACACTGCCGGCTGCTAGTGAAAGCGCTCAAAGCAGTGGTTTCCTTACAGGAGCCACCCCTTGGCTGAGTCCTTCCCGGAGGGATATTTGGCTAGTCCTGTGTTTCGAGACTCTTTGATGAGGCTCCACGGGCTCTTCTTTTGCCTATATCCATGCTTGTCTGGGCTTCTCGGCACCACTGCTACTAGTACGTGGATCCACGACACAGTGTTACAAAATAATTCTAATCATAAGGGTCTTGCTCTTGAGATCATCCTTTGGAAGCTGTTTGTGCCAGAAGGGCAACATCAGTGGGATACCATGCTGTTTATTGTTTATATACTCTATTATTGCATTCAAAGCATCAAAAATACTCTAATGGTCACTAAAAGGTTATTTCCATCTCAACTTACATAGTTATACTTAGGTAGGTAGAGATGAGTAAATCGTGATTTATTTAGCTTTGTACGAGGCTGAAGCATCTGCATTTGAATCCCGCTGTCTTCTCCATGGAAAAGGTGAAGACAGCCGAGGACTTCAGATACACCTCTGAAATACATAAATACAGCCTATGGCTCCCAAGTGCTCCTAAGGTGATCTCCACAGAGCAGGCAGACACCTTTTTCACAGCTTGGGCAGACAGCGGGACTCAAACACCCATGCTTCGGCTTTGTACAAAGCTAAACTAATCACGACTCTCGCGTCTCTACTTTTAGGATACATTTATTGCTGTTAAAGCAGAGTGGTTGTCGGTAACCTAGGCAATGAGCTGTCAACAATGGGAGGGAAAGGGCAGCATATCAGGAGAAGGAAACAAGATTGCTAAATGATGAGCCTTAAAAGTATAACTATTAATGTTCGTTATTAATTAACGAATTAATGTTCGAATAAAGGTGGTCAAACACCTTAAAGGAAAAATCCATCGAAAATTTTTATTAAAGTATTGTATTGCCCCCCAAAAGTTATACAAATCACCAATATACACTTATTACGGGAAATGCTTATAAAGTGCTTTTTTCCCTGCACCCACTACTGCGACAAGGCTTTACTTCCTGGATAAAATGGTGGTGTCACGACTCCCAGAGCTGTGGGAACTGTGGCTGCTGGAGAGGATGATGGCAGGGGGACACTGCGGGACACAGGGCACTGGAGGGACACTGAGCATCCCTCTGCCATCATCCTCTCCAGCAGCCACAGCCCGCACAGCTCTGGGAGTTGGGGCGTGACATCATAATTTTATCCAGGAAGTGACATCACCATGTTATCCAGGAAGTGAAGCCTTGATGCAGTAGTAAGTGCAGGGAAAAAACACTTTATAAGCATTTCCCGTAATAAGTGTTTATTGGGGATTTGTATAACTTTTGGGGGGCAATACAATACTTTAATAAAAAAATTTCGCCTGAATTCTCCTTTAAATAAATGACAGCCAAACAATTGTTCAGGCATCAGTTATATCTCTCACCCCCCACAGTAACCAAATGCAATAGATTAACCAGACACCGTCTGTTCTGCTGAGCAGGGGGCACCTGGTTAAATGTACGAATTTCCCACTGGCTTAAATGGGGTTCATTACTTGAGTCAAGCACTCAAGTATTTTAATGTATGCTCAATATTAATAACTACTTTAGTTGAGATGGGAATACCCCTTTAATGAAATCCATAGATTTACAATAAAAATATAGTCTTCCAGACTTGGAAAAGCTGAGGCGACTGTTTTACACAATTCGCATAATTTCCAAGGACATTAATGGGAGTTGCTTATAGCGTATCATTGTTTATGTAACTCTTAAGTTACAAAACAGTGTACCCAGCAGTGCTACACTTTGTCCTGGTAACCTCTATGCGGTTATGGGGACTCATGCTAGTGGTTCTAGTACAGTGAGTGGTGATAGCAGTCATCACTTGCTGTAGAGAGGGTGCTGGCTGTGCTATATCAATATATACGGTACATTGCGGTGGGTCCTGTTCTGTATAGTGCTGTGTGAGAGCACTTGATCAGAGCAGGGGATTGTGAGCTGCAGGGCTTAGACAGCCCTGCACTTCCCAACACACATGGTGGCAGCAGAGGGGGCTGTGTTGCCCTGTACTCCTGCTGCTCAGCGGAAATATATATATATATATATATATATATATATATATATATATATATATATAATGAATAAAGTATACATTTTTTTTATATAGTAATATTTTATTTTAAAAAAAATTGAGTTTCTGGTGTACCCCTTTAAGATTGCTATAATGTGATATATGAACATAAAATATGTAAAGAAAAAAAAAGAAAAGAAAAATATTATGAACTCTTAAAGGAGGAAAGCTTGTATAAACAGTCCGAATTCTGTGAGGATACATGTAAGAATGTCTGTCTGAAAACTACGAGGTGTAAATTATTAAACCTACGGTGATACGAGCAAAATGTTTTAAATACGTGAAATTTTATACATAATTTTCGAACCATCTGGTTCTGCGTTCATGCTTGGAATGCCATCATTATGCCGAGCAAGACAACTCTGTGTTGTAAATATTACACATAAAATGTTATTTCAAAAAGTTAGTGCTATCTGTAAGAGCCGAATAGTTTCCACAATGAGCAGTCCATGGAAACTTCTCTGACCTTAGTGGCCACTGCAACTTAAAAAAAAAAAACTTTTTCAGAAGCAGATAAGATAACACACCATCCCTGATTACACTCATCTCTAATAAGTTCAGGTCCAATCCAACAAAATGGTTTTCTCCGCTATTTATAGGTCCCGTATCACAATTGTTTGGTATGTTTCCTAGGAGGATGTTTCCCAAACCTTTTCTCAAGAAACCCCTAAAGGCCATGATTCGAGGCTCTCCTTAAAGGTGTTTTGCAGGACTTAAAAATTGATGTCCTATCCTAAGGAAAGGCCATCAACGTTTGATTGGTGGAGGCCGACTCTTGGGATCCTTGCCGGTCCATAGAATGATTCCACAGACGTGGCGGCTCATCTGTAGTGGTAATCAGCACATATGTTTTCTCTCTGACAAATCAGGCCGATTTTCCTTGAGGACAAGTTTGGGAAACAGTGTCTTAGGGCATGAACAGAGTGTACTTTGTGCACATTATTTTAGTCAACAAACTAATCACCAATATTTGAAGAGCATATCCCAAGATAGGGATATCACTGGATAGATACAACAGAGAGAAGGAATAAAAAATTATTTTCATTTATATGTTTCCATCTTTGGTTCAAAAACTGTATTTGTGATTTCACCCTTAAAGGGAAACTATCAGCAGGTTAGAAGCATCTACCCTGCTGATACATCCCTATAGCTCACAGGGCGCTAGGGATGCAGGTAATTTTCTTACTTTGATCCTTAGTGACATTGTCAGGGATATTTGTAGGTTATTTCATATGTTAATAAGGTGCACTGGGGGTAGGGCTACCACCCTCGGTGTACCGATCTGCCCCAGCTGGCCCACACTTCCTAATGAATATTGGGGTGGCACTCTGCTCTGCTAATACTCATTAGAAGGGGCCCTCTGGATGGGGTTGAACAGTGCACTGATGGTGATAGTGCTGCCCCCAGTGCACCAAATGCCACATTAGCACAACTATTCTTGTAACAAACAAGCCCTTACATGGCCTTGTAGATAGAAAACTGAAAGTGCTAGAGCTCTTAGAAGGGGATGAGGGAAAAACAAAAGCGCAAAGATCAACATTTGCGCGGTCCACTGGGTCATTTTGGGCCTGGTCCTCAAAGGGTTAACATACAAAACAGGTCAGCTACTTTTTTGTGTACATTACAAAAAACTGATTCATATTGATCAATTTTTTATTTATAATGGAAGTCAATAGAAAAAACGGATTGAAATGGATGCACACAAATGCATACGTTTTTTGCAAAAATGTATAAAAAAAACTTAGTGTGAACCCAGCCTAAGCGATGCTATATCTTTGATCTTAGCCTACAGGAGCATAGACATAGACATAAATAAACATCGCCAAAAACAAACTCAGCCTGGAACTGCCCCTTTAAATAGGTAACAGCTGGCAACAATGTAGCTTTCCACCCAAGTATAATAATTTCTTTCAGTAAATAACCTTTGTCATATAGTAAGTGACACATTTCCCTAATTTATAGCCTTATGTCCTAGAACTATTGTATAAGGACAGACATAATTATAGCAGGAAGCATCAGGAAGAAGATAACTATAGATGTAAACATCACAGAAACGTCCATTCATTAATAACTTTTTTTGTGATATCCATAACCCAGGCTAGTAATTTTGTGCACCTGCAGTACTTTCCTAAGCAAGCAAATATATTCTCAAACAGTACTCTAATGTGGGCCAATTTTTACGCCTCCCTGACCAAACATTGCTCAGCCACATAGTTGAGGTTGGAAATATTTTGGTTGAAGTCCTTTTTTTTTTAAATTTAATAAATAGTAAAACCTATGAATTGCTTGCATTTGGCCATTGAAAGTTGTCCCATCTAATAGCTTTCAGCGTTTTTATTTATTCCATTTTCAAATAGCAACAAACATTAAGGTTTTTTTTTTTTTTTTTCGTGAAGAACGTATTACAAGTTCCTTTGAAATATCCATGACATTCCTGTGTTTGCATTTCCTCTCAGCAGTCTGCATTTTTGCAAAGAAATGGGCAAAAGGACAGAGCCTGGGATTTCAGAAGCTCAGCTCCTAGTCCACTTCTTTGCAAAGTGCTTAAAGTAACATTTAAGTATTCAATGAGTTTGTAGCCAACAAAAAAAAAAGAAAATCTGTTTAATCATATTTCATTTATTTCCTTTGCTACTATCAGAAGATGTTAAAGCGATATTCCATCCCTAAAAATATGTAAAAAAAAAAAAAAAAGCATTTCTTCTCATTTGATAAAGTGCTATAATAAAGTCCATGGGAACACAGCTCTCTGTGTATATTGTAAAAAAAAATTGTTTTGTTTTTTACACAGTTTATGCACAGACATTTTTCCACTTTTGCTTAGCAGATTATTAAATAAAAAAAGGCCATTTTTTATTTTACAGCCTTATTTAGATGTAATCTTGCTCTGATTGAACCCCTAGCATAAAGGTTCTGACACACCTTATACTTTAGTCGGCTGCATCTGCTGCTCATGATGGGTTCAGCCATTGGTATAAGGTGTACGAAGATCTCCCGACTGCCAACGAACAGATTACATCCTTCCCCATAGAGAACACAGGATACCATGTTGAACATTCCTGTGTATGTGAAGGACGGGTGTTGGATGGGAAAGACAACTGATGGCCTAACGATCACTCAGCAATCAGTTGTTCAAGGTGTATGGCCAACTTAATAGCCAATGGAGGCTATGTGGCTGCCATAGGGCCCTGGAGAGGTGGATGATCCTATGGTGTTACTATTGCTGGGGTTGGAGGGGGGGTGAGGACCTATGCAACATTCACCTTACCAGAGAAGCTTAATTGTTAACAAATAAAACTCTCGTTGTAGTTAGTGAAGAAAGTGCAAAACAGGAGTCCGTGGAGCCTCAGTTGCGAGTCTCAAAACACGGGACAGCCAGATATCACTAGCCTGTTGCCACGGGGTGCCTCCATGATAGGGAGAGCACCACACCACCCTGATAAATAGCCCCTTAAGTCCCACTCGGTTGCGAGTATTGGAACATAAATAGGGAAGCACCAGGGTGGCCCCTTTTTGTCAATGTCTAACTCAAGGTGCGAGTATTGCGATCATGACAAGGGCTTGCCAAGGCAGGCTTCCATCCACAGGCAGCCGTTTCGGGGTTTTTGCCCCTCGTCAGTGTGGAGTAGGATTCTGGCTAGTTGGGGCAATAGCAAATCGACCAACAAAACACAGTTATCACTGAACTCAAGGAGAACTGTGAAAAAAAATTCCAATGAAGTACTCAATCAAGAGTCTCCACTGATGCCCCCCAAAATTTTAATATGCAAAACAAGAGTCCGTGGAGCCTCAGTTGCGAGTCTCAAAACACGGGATAGCCAGATATCACTAGCCTGTTGCCACACGGTGCCTCCATAATAGGGAGAGCACCATACCACCCTGATAAATAGCCCCTTAAGTCCCACTCGGTTGCGAGTATTGGAACATAAATAGGGAAACACCAGGGTGGCCCCTTTTTGTCAATGTCTAACTCAAGGTGCGAGTATTGCGATCATGACAAGGGCTTGCCAAGGCAGGCTTCCATCCACAGGCAGCCGTTTCGGGGTTTTTGCCCCTCGTCAGTGTGGAGTAGGATTCTGGCTAGTTGGGGCAATAGCAAATCGACCAACAAAACACAGTTATCACTGAACTCAAGGAGAACTGTGAAAAAAAATTCCAATGAAGTACTCAATCAAGAGTCTCCACTGATGCCCCCAAAAATTTAAATATGCAAAACAGGAATCCGTGGAGCCTCAGTTGCGAGTCTCAAAACACGGGATAGCCAGATATCTCTCGCCTGTTGCCACGGGGTGCCTGCATGATAGGGAGAGCACCACACCACCCTGATAAATAGCCCCTTAAGTCCCACTCGGGACTCAGTGCCCTGAGCTCTAGTTGATCCAATACTTTTTCTTTTGGTTGGTGAAACTCTATGCAGGATTCCCCTCCCCAGAGGAGCTGAATTATTAGCAAACAAATCTCTGCTTGTAGTGACCATCCCAAAAAGGGACAAAATATGGGTGCTATGGGACCCTTGAAGGGAGTGTACCAAGCTTTTGTACTATGATTTTGTCATTTGATGGGGACAATCTAGGCAGGACTTCTCTCCCAGGAGGAGAAAAATTCATAGCAAAGAGGTGGGGCACTGACCCACGTTTGTCCTGAGTGGTAAAACATGCAAACATCCATCATTTTTGGGAGGCATTTAGGATGAAAATCTGTTCAGTTGATGAGATGGTCACACAACGAGAAATCTCACTACCCGGACTTAGATCTGTATTGAAAAATCCCTGTATGATTATCCTATACACAGGATGAATTGTTAGTATCTGGTAGTAAACAAAGGTTCCGGTGCAACAATGACAAGCTAAGAGACTGATGACTGACAAAACTGTGAGGAATACAGAAAGTACAAAAAGAAAAACACAAAAAATCTGAGAGGTCTCCAGGTTTCGGCAAATAATTTTACATGATGCATGATGTAAAGTACAATTTTTCAAAATAATATATGTATCAGTTTCTCACAGTTCCTGAAGTGAATCTGTCAGCTTTATTTTCTGCCAACGGCTTTGGATGTCTGTTAGGCTACATATTGTACAATTCCTGGAGCTGATGGTGGTTGTCAAACTTATGAAATTACCTTTTAACATCTCAGCCAAGTGTCAAGGAGGTGGAGCTTAGCTGCTTAAGTGTCAGAGCCTGGCACACCTCCTAACTCACCCGCCCCTCCCTGCCCATCCTTCATGTCTTCTATGTCAACTTCTTGCTCTAATAAATAGGGAACTTGCATTGTTTATTTCCAGTAAATAAAAACCTGTCCTTGTCCACACAGCCATGATATTAGTCCAGTTATAAGCAATGTACCGTGGTGTCCATTACATGACTTTTATCCACTGCAAGCAATGAAAGTCCCTACTAAATGACAGTAAGTAAAGATCTCAAAAACTGTGAGAGGCTATGTTCACACAACGTCAAAAAAAGAGAAAAGGCGTCCCCTTTTTCTATTTAAAAAGACGTCCGTGTTTGCCGCAATTTAATTGACTTCAGTGCAATACATTGAAGTCAATGGGATGACGGACATCCAATGCACACAATGTATAAAATAACGGATGTTGTCTGCGCGGACTTCAAAGTAATGATCATGTCAATTATTTCTGGACTTCTAAGCAGCGGTCGTTATTTTTTAGTTGTTCACACACAGTTTTTCTTTTGTCATCGTCCTTTCTCCGTTTTTACTATTAAATTCAATGGACTTTTCAATTAAATGCACACCTATGCGTATTATGCGTAAATGCACACTATGCGTATTATGTACCTCTGTACTGTATGCATAGAAAAAAAAGCGCTGCGGAATCTGTTGGCGCTATACAAATAAATGTATTATTATTACCTAAAGGCCAATTAGTAAACTCCATCGTGAAATCCATCATTTTAAACTCAAAATGACCAATGTCATTTTAAACAGAGCTGAAAAAACATTGCGTGAACATAGTTGGAAGGTGATACACAAAGTATATAATAAAATGATAAAATGTTTCATTAAACAAAGGACATATATATTCAAGAAAGGACAAAAAGAGTATTAAAAAAGAAACTAATATAAAATGTAAAAAAAATAAATAAACTAAAGGCTAAAAAAAAAAAAAAAAAGCTAAAACAACTGTGTGAAAATATAGCCTTTCAGTTTTTACTTATTAACTTCTTTTTTAATGCTAGATCTGTGGAAAGAATACATTTTATTTACCATAATCCTAGTTAAATCTGCACATAAAAATACCTAAACCCAATATAAACTCTATCTAAGTCTATTGTATTAAACGATCAGTAAAATTTTATTATCGGTACAACATCAAAATAAAATAAAAATTAAAAAAATAAAATGGTAAAATTACAAATAAAAGAACTGAATAAAATAAAACACATAAAAGTAATTCTATTGTGGGGAACAAATAAATAATTCGAAAATCCATTTTTAAATGGTCCCATTTGTTAAGTCTTTCATTATCTATTACAAAGCCCAGGATTACGTATCAGTAATACACCGTCCAAGTATTCCTAGAGATTCCCAAGATTATATCTTAAGCAATCAATGAACATGAAGTCAAGTGAAAGAAATGATTAGAGGATAATCTATCTCCAATATCTATAACATACCTTTGAATGGGACATGTTCCTGGAGTGAGAATATGGGCTACTGTTACTTGCTGAATGGAAGCCACTCCAAGCTGTTTTTCCCTGTGAATAGGCTGGGGTCAGAGAGTTGCATTGGGGGACAATGGTAGCCACAGAGTGGCTGAATTTCTTACACTCACACACCATACCCCCTGATCAAATAGCTCTTTTGTTAATGTGATCTAAAACATGTCATACAATGATGATTTGGAAGAATAACATGGATATGCTTCCCAAAGAGATCAGAGGAGGCCTGTCATAGACAAAAACATCAGAGAGCTGCTCGAAACAAACAAGTGCTTGGGGATGAAAAGGCCGCTCAACAGGCCAAGTATTCTGAGATGAGTGGGGATCGTATGCAGGGACTCCTTACTCGCTCCAAAACCCTTCTTATGGTATGCAGGTAATATCAACCATATGTTCTTCGAGGCTCTGATATCACAGTTGTTAATCTATTTAGCGTATAAATTAGTCAGCTGCTTAAACTAAATAACATAGGCTTCTGTCCCGATCTGGATAGGATTTATGTGGAAAATTCACAATCTGTTTTCCCCATATAACAATTGGATTTAAGGTCTCTAGTTAGCATACATGTGACCCAGCAGTCCCATACATAAAGAGATGCCAATATTAGCTTCCCGTAGGCTGTACAGCGCCATAAACCAACGCTCTTACCAACCGCTTTCCAAACTTTTGAGTCCATCTGCAAAAATAAGTAGATTTTAAAGCATGCCTTTCCCAGACTCAAGAAGTGCCTTACACACTAGCTTTGGCGACTATAAATGTCAAGGAGAATAAGAAAAGGGCTAAGTTATATACTGTTTCATTCAGATACACTTAGAAAAACAATATTGGCCGGCTGGCCTTCCCCCAGTGCTCCATG
Source organism: Dendropsophus ebraccatus (assembly GCF_027789765.1). Lineage (NCBI taxonomy): Eukaryota > Metazoa > Chordata > Amphibia > Anura > Hylidae > Dendropsophus > Dendropsophus ebraccatus. The sequence goes on from NC_091461.1 coordinate 37,284,949, forward strand.
GCGGCTGGTGCTCGGGAATAGACCAGTGCTGTGTGCGGGAACCAAGCAGTTTAAATAAAGGACCATGCCACTGGCATCCCCATTCCAGCACTGATCCCTGGCGTGGGGATGCCGGTAACAAACCCAAAGCGCTTAAAAATTTTATAAATAAAATAAAGTTTCACGTTTCAGGTTAAGGCTATGTTCACACTACGTAAAAGTACGGCCGTTTTTGCCATCGGCAACCACAGCCGCACTTCGTGCGGTGTGTAACATAGCCTATCTTTTATGGGATCCCGGCTGGAGCGTATACACATCGTACACGCTCCAGCCGGGATCCTGTACAGGGCCACAAATAACTGACATGTCAGTTTTCTGCAGCCACAATTCAATGAATTGCGGCCGCAGAAAGACCTGTCAGTTCACACAATGAAGCGAGCGGCTCCGGCTCACACTACGTAAAAGTACGGCCGTTTTTGCCATCGGCAACCACAGCCGCACTTCGTGCGGTGTGTAACATAGCCTATCTTTTATGGGATCCCGGCTGGAGCGTATACACATCGTACACGCTCCAGCCGGGATCCTGTACAGGGCCACAAATAACTGACATGTCAGTTTTCTGCAGCCACAATTCAATGAATTGCGGCCGCAGAAAGACCTGTCAGTTCACACAATGAAGCGAGCGGCTCCGGCTGTGGGAGGTTCTGATGCGGGCGCACACTGATGCAACCGCATCAGGACCCTGCGGCTGAAAAGATCATACGGAGACCGGCCGGCCGGGTCACAGAACGGCCGGTCTAATACAACGTGTGAACATAGCCTAAATACGTATCTGCGTTATACAAGAATCATTATGTTCTTTAACCAGATTGGTATATAATAATGCCCAAGACACATAATTGAATAATGACAATAAAGACATTGGGGGAGATTTGTCAAACTGGTGTAAAATAGAATTGCCCCAGTTGCCCCTAGCAACCAATCAGATTCCACCTTTCATTCCGCACAGATTATTTGAAAAATGAAAGGTGGAATCTGATTTCTACTTTTTCTACAATTCTACTCTACACCAGTTTGATAGATCTCCCCCACTGAGTATGTAATGCGATGTATTATATATGTATGTGTATATGTCAGTCAGCGGTACAAGCATTATACAATGGGATGTGAGATTTAGTTGCACATTACCAGGGCTAGACAGGGGCCATAAATAAGCTTTCCCAGATCAAGACCACCTGTTTATATTGATATCTTTATATTGGCACTACTGCCAACCATAGTAAAATGGAAAGCAGATGTTTCATAGCTGATTTATTAAAAGCGGAGCTAGCAGGCTGACATGAGGCTAAGCAGACCAGATCCAGACGAATGAATTCACTGCAGATCACTAATACTCTACGGGATCCCAGACCTATTTGCAAGAGGCCAGATTTGTCATATTTCCTATCTGGGTCTGTCCATTATTTCCCTCTTCTACTGTTTGTATTAACCTTGTTAATACCATGGGTCACCTAAAGCGAGCACGGCGGAGTCTGTGACTCTATTCCAATATTTTACTGGGTCGCAATTTATTATCTGTTCTGCACATGTCACTATTTGGTAACTCAAAACTCTAAACTAGAGATGAGCAAACCTTGATTATGCTAGAGTTTGTCCGAACCCAAGCATGTGGCATTTCATTACTAGTGGCTCAAGAAGTTGGATGCAGCCCTGCCTGGAAAACATGGATACAGCCATAGGCTATGTTCACACAATGTATTTTTTTTTTTACAAGAATGGCCGTTGTTAGCCATTTAAACAATTGGTCGTTCTTGAAAAAAAAGAATGCACTGTGTGGAATCCTATGGGGGACAGCGGCCTCTGTCCACACAATGTATTGCACAACGGCCAACTTGTCAGTTATTTCCGACAGGCAGACTGTGAACAATGGCCGTGCTCACGGCTATACATTGTATTGAGGTCAATTGTAATTTGGATTGCAGGCACACCCAAATATGCCCACAATCCAAATTAAAATAATATTCATGTAGCTGATACTGCAGAAAGACATCAGCCATTTTTTGACACGGCCATGTCAAACAACGGCCGTTGTCAATACATAGGGGGAGATTTATGAAAGGGTGTAAATATACGCCTGGTGTAAATTGCCCACAGCAACCAATCACAGCTCAGCTTTCAGCTCTGGTAAAATATAACAGGAGATGTGATTGGTTGCTGTTGGCAGTTTACACCAGGTGTATATTTACACCCTTTCATAAATCTCCCCCATAGTGTGAACATAGCCATAGTCTGTATCGATGTTTTCCAGGACTCCCTAGGGCTGCATCCAATTTCGCCAGCCACTAGTAATCAAATGCTGCACTTTCAAGATCACTTATCTACTTATCTCTATTCTTAACATATACTTAACTTTATATTTCCTATTTTTTATTTCCTTTCCTGGCTTTGGCCCAAAAAAAGAACTGCACTAAAAACGGCAAAGACATGTTTTTTAAAATGAAAATAAAAAGAAAAAAAAAGCTAAGCGTGAACCACCCCTAATGTTATAATGTTCTGTTTGCCACCATCTTCAAGGCAATACCAGCATCAGGTCATTTTTCATGACTTAAAAGGGCTATAAAATCTGTGCTCTATCCACTCCTGCCAGCTCATAAACGCTGGCACAGATACTACAAGTAGCATTCAAGTCCAAGTAGTTTGTGAGGCAAATGACAACATGCCCTGCCTGAGCTTTCAATTAAGATCAGTGATTTCTATGATAACACCTGCTCAGACTGCAGTGACTACAGGCGAGGCGGAAATGCTACTAAGAAGACTACGTGCCAGGTGGGACATAAAACAGAACTGTGAAGAATTATTTTTAAATAAAGGATGATATGTAAAAATATTAATAATAATGTGCAGAAGGGACAGACCGGCCAGAGGAGTCTCTGTTGGCTATATTTATGGACTCCGAAAAGTCTGACAGTATACCTCAAAATTAGAAGCCACAATTGGGGACAGACAATTACACGAAACGATTATCGTTCGAATTTTCCCGATAACGATCGCATTTGAGCAATAATTGGCTCGTGTAAACACAGCAAACGATCAAACATCGAGCGAGAAATCGTTCATTGTGATCTTTCAAAATGTTCTCAAATCGTCTTTGTTCACTCGATAAAAATTTGCAGATCACTTTAAGTAAACAGTCTTTCACCGATTCACCCTATGTGTGAGATGGGCTTAAAGTGACTGTACCACCAGGCCCAGGCTGAAGCAGTGGAGGCGGGCCGACCCACTCTAAGTGGGAGGAAACCCTAGCCCCTCTATGAGTCACATAATGGAGGGGCTGGGGTTCTTCCCACTAAGGGTGGGTCGGCCCACCTCCAGTGCTTCAGCCTGGGCCTGGTGGTACAGTCACTTTAAGCGATCTTAAAATGATCGCAATAACGATTTTTCAAACGATTTTTCACTTCGTCTAAACGCTGATCGTTATAAAAACCAAATAGTTGCTTCAAAATTGTTAAACGATCAATTGGGCGAATTATCGCTCCGTGTAAACGTAGCATTAGGGTCTAATTTAGGGTGTTAACCAATGACCTAGTAACATTACATTTATCCACAAAAAGAAAAAGAAAAACTGTGTGTGAACAACTAAAAAATAATGTCCACTGTTTGCACAAGACGTAAAAAATAATTGACATAATCCTTATTTTGACGTTCACGCAGATAACATCCGTCATTTTATACACTGTGGGCCACATGTATCATCCGGCGAACGGATGATTTTCGGCGGAAAGTGCCGATTTGCGTATTTTTTTATACACAAATGGCCGATCTGCGAATAAAATATTCGCAAATCGGCACTTTCCGCCGAGTACGCCAGGGGGGCGGAAAGGGGGCGTGTAGTGGGCGGAACGGAGGGCGCGGACTCAGAGTCCGCGTGATTTACCATCCGTTCCGCCCAAATGTACGCCGAAAACCTACTCCAGTCCTCAGCTGGCGTAGGTTTTCGGCGGTGCGCACCGGCGCGCACAGGATTTATGGAGAGGCAGTCCACCTCTACATAAATCACCATAGAAGCAGAGGAGCTGCGGGGGCATTTATAAGTCCGGCGTAAAAAACGCCGGACTTAATAAATGCCCCCCTGTGTGCCTTGGACGTCCATCATTCCATTGACTTCAATGCATTGCATTAAAGCCAATCAAATCGTGGCAAAAATGGAGGTCTTTTTAAATAGAAAAAGCGGACGCCTTTTCTGTTTTTTGAACATTATGTGAACACAGCCATAGCTGGAGACTAAGGGCACTTTTAGATGTACAGATAAATCGCATAAGCGCTTGATTAGCAAAAGACGAAGTTTTTTTTTCTTTTAAAGGATAGGTGTTTAGAAGAAAAGATAAATAGCTAAACGTTTCGTATGTATACTGTGAATGATGAGTGTTTACAATGAAAGACTTGGGAACGATAAACAACGAATTTGAGGTCAGCTCAAAAGATACAACCAACAACATGCAAATGATTTTACGTTCATCATTTGATCGTTTGAACCACAAGATTATCGATTAATAGAGCTGATTTGGTTTCCTGCAGCACAGTATAAAACTCCTGTGAAGCTCGCAGCAAGTACCGGCCGTGGTGGCAGCAGTAGCTTTATACCAGAGAAAATGAAGTTTAATCCCCTCGCATGCAGCAGGGAGAGTGGCAGCAGGTAGTCATCTAGGCGGCTCCGCGCTTGTGTCTAGTCACCGATCTCTCCATTTCAGCGCGCTCGGCAGGGATGAGTGATATCCATTACTGGATGACAGGGAGAGAGCGGTGACTAGACATGGACAGGGAGCCATTCAGATGGCTACCTGCCACCCGTGGGGGGATTAAACTTAATTTTCCTAGGTATAAAGCTGCTTCCGATGCTGATGCAAGTTGCACAGCAGCTTTATACAGTGCCCAATTGGGCTGATTGGTACCCTTTAAATTTAATCGATTTAGCAGTTTATAGCACAATAATCGTCCTGGACCTGGAAACAATGTGGAAAACATCATGAAGAGGCCTTCACAAGGGAACGTGTCTTACACCCAGAATTATGGGGTGGGGTGGCACAATGTATGGTAGCTGGACCACTCTAATCTTCATTCTTGGTACACTCACAGCTTGACGTTACATTGATTGGGTTGTGGAACCAGTGGTATGACCATTTCTTTAAAGTGTTCCAGGAGCCATTTTTCATCATGAAGCCAGGTCACGAGTTGTTGTTCTACTGTAAGCAGTCTTCATGGACTAAAGTATCCCCAATGAGCACATCTAGGACATCATTGGTGAGGTATTGGAAAGGGAGCTGCCAGCAACAGCTCTTGATGATTTTCCTTCCCAAGTACATTCAGCATGACAGAACACTGCCCAAACAACCATTAAAGGAGTAGTCCGGAGAAAATTTTTTATTAAAGTATTGTATTGCCCCCCAAAAGTTATACAAATCACCAATATACACTTATTATGGGAAATGCTTATAAAGTTCTTTTTTCCCTGCACTTACTTCTGCATCAAGGCTTCACTTACTGGATAACATGGTGATGTCACTTCCTGGATAAAATGGTGATGTCACTTCCTGGATAACATGGTGATGTCACGACCTGACTTCCAGAGCTGTGCGGGCTGTGGCTGCTGGAGAGGATGATGGCAGGGGGATGCTCAGTGTCCCTCCAGTGCCCTGTGTCCCTCAGCATCCCTCTGCTATCATCCTCTCCAGCAGCCACAGCCCGCACAGCTCTGGGAGTCGGGTCGTGACATCACCATGTTATCCAGGAAGTGACATCACCATGTTATCCAGGAAGTGAAGCCTTGATGCAGTAGTAAGTGCAGGAAAAAAAGCACTTTATAAGCATTTCCCGTAATAAGTGTATATTGGCAATTTGTATAACTTTTGGGGGGCAATACAACACTTTAATAAAAATTTTTGCCAGACTTCTCCTTTATTACCCTCCTTGATAACAGGGCAAGGCAAGTGTGTGCGTATTGCAATCAGTGTTCCCATTTGCACAGCAGTAGAAGGTTTACTGACCCTGTGGTGTCTATAATCCTACAACTTTTAGAAATATCTGTCCAATCGGGGTCACAAGTTCATAGTAATTCGTTCTAACTGCACTCCCATATGTTTACTCCTTGTACAAGACTGGTATTCATCACATCTTAGAGAAACATTCAGACTTACATTTTGATATTTCATGGATTATTATTTATGTGAAGAGCCTGTAGACAGAAAAAACATCTTTCAGATGTCTAACGTATACAATCCCCTCTGCCTCATAGTCTTGAATGAACGGACTTCCTGCGTTTTTCCATCCTCACCTGCCGTCTCGCTGCACAGTACTTAAAAAGCAATTTGTGTCTGTAACTGTCCACCTCTCCTTCTCCTCAGATATTGATTTGTGACCACTGTGGTTTGTAGTTTATGTAGTTATAGGATCATACAGGCCGCAAATTTAAAACAGGTGCAACGTTAGCTTGACTTACTAAATAATCCCAAAATAGAGACATTTTCAGAGAGTTCACAGAAGTCTTTAATTAACTCATCATCAAATACATAATGCGTTTTCCCACAGGATATTTCCAGTCGGAATGTAGTGTCCCTTTTAATTAAAGTAGCAAAGGCATGATATTACCATCAGAAAAGACGTGAAAGAGGCTCTCCGATTCTCCACCTAAAGATATTCTTCACAAAACTAGTTACTGTGGCAGCAAGAGACAGAAAAGGTGTCACTTATCACCCATTCTCTGCCCTCCGTTCAGTAGCAATTCTGCTTTAGGCCAAAAGGAAGCATCATATGAGGCAGATAGGTTGCTAAGAATAAAGAAAGATAGATAGATAGATAGATAGATAGATAGATAGATAGATAGGAGATAGATAGATAGATAGATAGATAGATAGATAGATAGATAGGAGATAGATAGATAGATAGATAGATAGATAGATAGATAGATAGGAGATAGATAGGAGATAGATAGATAGATAGATAGATAGATAGATAGATAGATAGATAGGAGATAGGAGATAGATAGATAGATAGATAGATAGATAGATAGATAGATAGGAGATAGATAGATAGATAGATAGATAGATAGATAGGAGATAGATAGATAGATAGATAGATAGGAGAGAGATAGATAGATAGATAGATAGGAGATAGATAGATAGATAGATAGATAGATAGATAGATAGATAGATAGATAGATAGATGATAGATAGATAATAGATAGATAGATAGATAAGAGATTAGAGATAGATAGATAGATAGATAGATAGATAGATAGATAGATAGATAGATAGATAGATAGACAGGAGATAGATAGATAGATAGATAGATAGGAGATAGATAGATAGATAGATAGATAGATAGATAGATAGATAGATAGATAGATAGGAGATAGATAGATAGATGACAAATTCAGACTGATTAGAATTATGATGGAAATAGAAAACAATAAAATAAAATCGTAACCAGTGAAGCTCGGATAATTGCAGTATATAATACAATACACATATATACATCTCTAACATTTCCATCTGTTTTGTGTTCAGGTTTTTCATCTGTAAAGTCCTTTTCCCTGCAGAGCGGAGGGTGGCGGGTAAGATAGCTTATGTTACTTGTAATTAATACATGGTCAGTAGGATGGCTTGATTTACATGCATACAAATAAGAAGATCACAGGATTTCCCTCTGAAGACAAGATTTAGCAAAAGGGTAAAAACGTTACATTAAGTAAAAGAGACGAGTTGAATTGCTTTTAGCCCGTTCAGGTCTAGCTGTAAAATACAATACAGTGAAACAGCCCTTTGGATAGCAAAGTCTTTTTCTAACGTTTTCCCAGGGCCTAAAGTGGGAGGGCTTCAAAGAGAAAAAGTAATGCAAGTGGAAGGCTTTACTTAGGAGAAGACAAACAGTTTCTTTTTGTACTTCGCAGCAACTTTGATGTCGTCCTCCATAGCTGAAGACTCTGAAATGTTTAGCCTCTCGCCTATTATGCAATATTAGGGTTAGAGAGTTAGCTATTTACCAGTCTTTCTAAATCATCCGTCTAGAATAAAAAAAAAAAAAAAAAAGACCTGAAAAGGTATAAAAATAAAAATGTTGCGTATAAAAAATTTCTGATCTTTTCTATTTCCCTGGTCAGGCCCATGTATTTGCACATGTCAGCTGGATTTTATGACATGGGATTCATATTTGGTTGCTAACAATGAAATAGCTGTGACCGTGGAACAGACCAGCAATAATGTTTTCCAACATCCTAAAATAGTTTCAACCTTGTTTTTACATTAGGGAATGTGTTCTCAGACAGGTACTCACACATGGCACAGGGTCTTACGCTGTATCTCATCCAAAAGTGGACATTGGATAAACACTCGCAGCTTATTAAATGATTCACTAAAGGCCAAAGATCAAGACAGACACTATTCAGCCCAAAATCCCCCAGCCATTTACGCACAGAAAAGAAATGCCATTAACTTGGGGAAACTTGATGAATAATTTGGTGCTGAAGGTGACAGAATGTACGCCCAGGGACAGGGGCGTAGCTAGGATTCACAGGGCCCCATAGCAAAAAATTTTAAGGGGCCCCCCTCCCCTACGCACAACACAAAGCACAGCACATATATACATATATCTGCTTTACTGCTGCTGCACTGATAACCCCTGACCTCTGCATGGAGCTCTGCACATTTTCCTTTCCTACTTGACTGCTGCAGGTAGCTGGAGAAGAGAGGTCAGAGGTTATCAGTGCAGTGAAGCAGAGGTCTCTGTCTTATGCTTGTTAACCCTTTTTTGTGTTGCAGCATGCAGCATGTCACTTACACACTGCAGTACATAAGGGGTTAAGGAGAAGGACACATGCTCTTACCTTCTCCCCCGGGCCCCCCTCCTGCATGGGCCCCATAGTAACTGCCTACCCTGCCTCTATGGTAGCTACGCCACTGCCCAGGGAGGAGGAGGTTTTTGGCAACCTTTATGGGGTTAATTAATAGTTTTTACGATATTTGAATAGTTGAGTACATGTTCTGCCTTGGTTATACAGGCATAATGTTGGGGACCAAACTTTTTATTGTTATACTTTTTGCTATTACATCACAGGTGTAAAACTCGTGGTTCTCAGGCTGTTGCAAAACTACAATTCTCATCATGCCTGGACAGCTAAAGCTTTGGGAATTGTAGTTTTTCAACAGCTGGAGGGCTGCGAGTTTGACACCCTGTATTACTTTATATCGACATTGCATTCTATAAAATGCTTTTATTTGTATAGTACCAACTGATTCCATAGCACTTTACATAGTTTGTCAATTTTGGTCCCAGTCCCCATTAGGGCTCACAATGTTACCCTTGGTTGGATTTGAACCCAGGAGCCCAGTGCTAACAACTGAGCCACCATGCTATAGATATACCAATGTAAAGTATTTGTATAAAGGTATTTATATGAGCAGGAGAACAGACTGGCTATGTTCACCCAAGGTAAAAAAAAAAAAAAAAGGTCCACCTTTTCTATTTAAAATGATGTCTGTTGCTGCCGCAATTTAATTGACTTCTATGCAATGAATTGAAGTCAATGGAATGACGGTCGCCCAATGCACACAGTGTATAGAATGACGGACGTTATCTGCGCAGACGTCAAAATAATGATCAGGTCGATTATTTTCGGTCGTCTATTGCAAATGGCAGACTATTTTTTAGTTGTTCACACAGTTTTTCTTTTTTCACTGTCCTTCCTATTACATTCAATGGACTTTTCAATTAAAGACACACCAAAAAGGCAATTCGTCCACCTGAACTAGAATACGGTACCAACAGCCATCATTGCACTGATGGGTGGCCAAACAGCCAAATGACGGATGTCATTTTTTCTTTTCAAAAAATGGAGAGGAAAAAACTTTGTGTAAACATAGGCTATAATGTAAAAGTGTCAAATACCATCATATTGCATATATTATATTACATATATAGAAACACAGAAGATTGTCGGAAGTAAAAACACCTGGTCTATCTAGTCTGCTCTATTAGTATTACCTTTCTTACTACCTTAGGATAGATATATGCCAGGCAGGCTTACATTTAGTTGTCAATTTACCTACCACATCTGCTGGATGTTTGTTCCAAGAATCTGCATCTACTACTCTGTCAGTAAAGTAATATTTTTTGGGCTGTTTTGCATGTTTCTTCCAAACAACTTCAGATAATGTCCCCTTGTTCTTGTGTTTATTTATTTTATTTTTTTTAAATAAAAAACTCCTATGGCAGGATGGAAAATATAAAGGGAGGACTTTTACTTCTTTTTCCTGTTGGATCTTCTTCTGGTTTTGGCAGAAGAAAAAAAACTGCAAGCATACATGTTAAGGCTATGTTCACACTACGTAAAACTACGGCCGTAGTTCTCGCCGCAGAACTACGGCCGTAGTTTTGCGGAGTTGAACATAGCCTTGTGTGCAATTGGATCCCGGCCGGAGCGTACACACATCGTATACGCTCCGGCCGGGATCTGTGCGGCGCTGGAAAAAACGGACAGGTCAGTTTTCTGCGGCCGGAATGCAGAAAGACCTGTCAGTGCACACAGTGAAGCGAGCGGCTCCAGCCACTTGCTTCACTGTGGGCTATGGGAAGCTCTGATGCGGGCGCACGCTGATGCGCCCGCATCAGAGCTCCGCGGCCGGAAAGATCACCCGGCCTGTACTTAAGTACCGGCCGAGATGATCCGGCCAGAGACAAAGTTTAATACTTCATCTTGTGCTGAAAAAAAAATGTTTTTTCCCCTCAATACCACTTTCTGTCACTGTCTAAATGGAATGATGTAGTGTCTGTAATCCACAAAAGACCAATGAGGAGTGTAAGCAGGGGGACATGTGAGTCCCTTTTTTCTTCTGGGTTTGCTTAGCTTTGCCTACCTATAGGTCCTTCCTTGGTTGGATGGTAATATAGATAGATAGTTATGAGGTAGACAGATAGAAAAAAAGATAGATAGATAGATAGATAGATAGATAGATAGATAGATAGATAGATAGGAGACACAAAGGGGGACATTTTCTATTGACACTAAAACGTGCAACAAGTATTCATCTGTTTTTACCTAGCCAAATAGGACAAATTCAACAAATGTTTCATAAATTTGTAAATAGAACATTCTCACAATATTTACAGAATAATCGCAAAATTAAAATATTCGTTTAAAAAAAATTGCGCAAACATATTTACCTGGTACCGACCAGACATAGGCCTGCTTGTGCGTTTTTTTTTTTAAGTTGCAAATGATAAATTGGGTGCAAATCCCAGACTATGGTAATTTTTGGGTGCATACTCAAAACAGGCAGATTAAAAAAAAAAGTTGCATCTAAAAAATATTTGCCTGTCAAATACTGGTTCATAAATAGAACTTAGACTAATAATGGGAAAAAAAACAAATGTTGTTGTTCAGTTTTTTTTTTTTTACTACTATATTGGCTTAAAAAATTAAAAGCAGTGTTCACCTTCCTGATCCCCCACCACTGCCATTTCAGCTGTACCCAGTTTGTTGTTGCTCTCCCCTTCTGGACACAAAGCAATGCCTGCTCAGCCAATCCGTAAGGTGGGTAAGCACTGAGACGAGAAACTGGTTAGAAGGGCATTTTCTGTTTGTTCAGAGCCCACCAGAAAGTTGTGATAAGCAACAACTTTGGTATTGTCAGAAAAGCAGTTTTTTTTTATTTTTTCATCCATCCTAAGCACTTTTTTATTGATCTGTATGAATTGTTAGACTAGGATAAATAGGGCACAACTTCAAATTTCTGACAAGGAATATGTGCCCATTCTATCGAGTAAAATTAGAATCACATGAGAAAAAAAATTAAGTCTTCCCAAGAGATGAGGAGCAAGGCCAGGTAGAAGAAGTGGTGTATTTTATTGTTTATTATTGTAATATTTCATGATTTGTAATGTAGCTGCTTGTGTGTAACCGAGCCGCCTGCTTGTCACATACTCTATATAACAGGCCAACTGTGTTAGTTATCCATATATTATTAGCCAGCTGGTAAAGTCATCACTGGTCTCTCCTAGTTACAGAGTACAACATCCACTGTTTGGCTTCTCTTAAGGACAAGTGAAGTTGTTGCTAACTGGCACTGTCTATGGACCTTTCCATTGAAAATGGCATCCAATTCAGTAGCTTAGCCGGCCTAAGTTGAGTTCAACTGTTATTCCTGTTAAAATATGTTCCTTTTGACTCTTTCTGCAAATGCAGTTAAGGTAATGAGTCGGAGGCCAGCTTAGAAGGAATGTTCCTTGCACGGCACCGCATGAGATTTTTTGACATGCCCTCACAATGCGTGGTTTTAGCCACCTTGATCATAATGATGAATTAATGCTACATAATATGGATTGCCCTGTAATAAAACTATGGTAGAAAATAATAAATCACGCTTATGTTTAACAGGAGTAGTAACTGGTGGCTTGGCAGTGCTGGTCAGATGCAGTAATAAAAATGTTCTCCGCACTTTGCAGTTCTCCCTCTTACTGTAATGTTTTTCCTTTTACCTTGGGACTGGAATAAAATGTATCAAAAAAATGAGGTACAACTAAGTGTTTAAAAAAAGTGACAAAAAGAAATCAGAAAACCAATTCCATTCAGGACCATGAAAAGTGAAATTTATTAGGAAAAGTGAAAAGTTATTAGGAAAACCCATTGGTTTGATCAACCTTTTGTGACTTGTGCATGATTTGTGCCAGCCAGGTTGATAGGGCTTACGATGAAGGGGGCATGGCTTGGCACAAAGGGGACAACTCCACATGCTTAATTTATTACAATGAAGTGGAAATCTGTGCCAGCTGTGAGCTGGACAGCCTCAAAACCTGACTGGTGTATCAACAGAGGTGAACCCGTAAATATATTCAGTGCAAAAGAGCACTGACGGGGGATTACTTAAGACCGTCGGTCTTAGAATATCCCCCTTCCCTCCATAATGGTTATATCAAAAAAGGAAGAGGCAAGTAGGCAGTGCCATTTGTACAACTTAGGCCCCGTTCACACTATGGAACTGGCGCCGAGATTCCGCACGCACTCGGAAACGAATCCTGCCTTCAGTGTATTTAAATGGGACTTGTGTGCCTACGCTCTCCGCGCCTCTCCGCTTAAAGAATTGACAGGTCAATTGATAAGGGTTTCCGCACGGAATCTCGTCGCCGATTGATGTGAACCGGGCCTTATATAGAGAAACTTTGACACCCTTCAGACTCTACTACTCTACTGTATCTCTACTACCTGGTCCTATCAGCCAGTGGTGGGGGTTCGACAATGTGAATACTGAGATATATATATATATATATATATATATATATATATATATATCCCAGTTTTGCTCTTTTTTAAATATAACCAGATGGAAAAAAGGAGGTAGTATACAAATGATAGATAATAGCTAGCTCACACTCATTCACGTGTGTAGCTGTCGCTTCTCCATCGTACAAGGTACATCTCGAGCAGAGATGAGCACAACTCGTGCATGCTACAGTCTAATCACTTGGCATTTGACTACAGACGGTTGAAGAAGTTGAATGCAGCCATAGGGTGTCCTGGAAAACATGGATACAGCCTATGGCATTAAACATCAGCTCAAATTATTCACAGAAAATCCTTGAAGGACAGCTCCAGTCTAATAGGCTTTCTGCTGATTAAGCCTGCCTGTGGCAAATTCAATCAGCAGAGTGCCGATCAGACCGCACGGAGGGATTTTAGAGATAGGGACCCCTGCAGGCACACTGGGGGGGTCCCGATCGGTAAGTGAGAGGAGAGGCCCCTGTCATATACACTTTAAGGCTATGATCACACTGCGTATGAGTCCGGCCGCATTTCGTACACCGCCGTACATGTGTGGCTGAAACTACGGGCGTGGGAAAAATAGACATGCAGCCGGATGCATACGAACCGCGAACATACGGCCGTAGTACAGTTATGCTTCCCTAGCTTGTTTCGAAGCGATCTGAAACAGGTCATTTACTTGGAAATCTTCGCCCAGCCCCGTAAACCACACAGAACTTTTTGGATCGAAAAATCAAGTTCAATTTGGCTGGAATAAGTACTCCGTACGGGACCGCATGTAAATCCACGGCCGTGAGTTTCAACATTTCCGTCCTCAAACAATGGTCTTGTTTATTTTTCATGGCGCCGTATATGATCCGGCCGTAAGCTCATACGTAGTGTGCACTGTGCGGGCGTATATCGTATACTTTCAAGCGAACGCATCAACCTCAAAACTACGTGCGTATATTCGCGGTTCGCACTACGGCCTGAATCATACGCAGTGTGAACATAGCCTAACGCTGCGGTCTGTCATTAACGGTGAGGACCCGGCTGCTCACTGCAGCCAGCCCGCACCTGCTATGAAGCACGCTCCACTTCGGAGAGCGCTTCATAGCTCCCTAGAGACCCAGGACGTTATGTACGTCCAGGGTGGTCTGGTGACAGACTTCCAGTATGTACATTTACGTCCAGGGTTGTCTAGGGGTTAAGAGTAACTTGAATTAAGAGCGTTTTGCAAGAAGTTTTTCAAAATTGGAACTTGCTTTAAGAGCTTTGCTTTGGTTTAAGAGCTCTCTGTACTGGGTAGGAGGGCGAGTGGGGGCGAGTGGGGGGGGGGGCATGGTCTGCATAGCGGGGTCTACAGCACTGTACTCTGACCTAGGAAGTCTCCCTCACCTTCAAAATCATAGCAGCTCCACTTCAGGCTGGGGCTTACATCAGGGGACAGGACTGTAGAGGCAATATCTTCATAGCTGTAACCCCTCTTTCCCTGGACAGAGAGTGCTGCATGTATGTGCCCACATCTGCCTTGCTCATTCCTTCATGCTGCCTTCAGTCTCTGTCAGCCATTGTGTTTCCCGTCCTCTCCATTCCTGCTATAATGTACCTGCACTTACACTCAGCTATAAACACTGCTGCTATGTGATTGCACTTACACTCAGCTATACACAGTGGCATAGCTATAGGGGTCGCCGGGGTCGCCATGGCGACCGGGCCCCTACGCTAGGGGGGCCCGCATGGCCCCCCCTTGCCACTTGTGACAGTGTCACTTTAAGCATCCCGAGAAGCTGTGGCCGCGCAGCTTCTCGGGATGCACTGATCGCTTTGCGGGCGGAACATTAAAGCGATCAGAATACAGGAGAAGGACCTGTCAGCGTCCTCCTCCTGTATTCCCTCCCATAGGCTGCCGGGACTTCATACCAGCAGCCTATGGGAGGCCGGGCCGTGACCTCTCCGGCAGGCGTGACGATGTGACGTCATCACGTCTGCCGGAAGTCCCGTCCCTGCGGCTCGCAAGATGGAGCCCGCAGAGAAGGAGGAAGAGCTGCTGCCTGCACAGCGCGGATTAGGTGAGTAGGATGTTTGTTTTTTAGGGGTACCTCTGGGGGCATTATTAGTGTATGGGGGGCACCTCTGGGGGCATTATTAGTGTATGGGGGCACCTCTCGGGGCATTATTATTGTATGGGGGCACCTCTGGGGGCATTATTATTGTATGGGGGCACCTCTGGGGGCATTATTATTGTATGGGGGCACCTCTGGGGGCATTATTAGTTCTTGGGGGCACCTCTGGGGGCATTATTTTTGTATGGGGGCACCTCTGGGGGCATTATTAGTATATGGGGGCACCTCTGGGGGCATTATTAGTATATGGGGGCACCTCTGGGGGCATTATTAGTTCTTGGGGGCACCTCTGGGGGCATTATTAGTTCTTGGGGGCACCTCTGGGGGCACTATTAGCTCATTATTGTATGAGGGCACCACTGGGGGCATTATTAGTATATGGGGGCACCTCTGGGGGCATTATTATTGTATGGGGGCACCTCTGGGGGCATTATTAGTTCATGGGGCCACCTCTGGGGGCATTATTAGTTCATGGGGGCACCTCTGGGGGCATTATTAGTATATGGGGGCACCTCTGGGGGCATTATTAGTGTATGGGGGCACCTCTGGGGGCATTATTAGTATATGGGGGCACCTCTGGGGGCATTATTAGTGTATAGGGGCACCTCTGGGGGCATTATTAGTGTATGGGGGCACCTCTGGGGGCATTATTAGTATATGGGGGCACCTCTGGGGGCATTATTAGTATATGGGGGCACCTCTGGGGGCATTATTAGTATTTGGGGGCACCTCTGTGGGCATTATTAGTTCTTGGGGGCACCTCTGGGGGCATTATTATTGTATGGGGGCACCTCTGGGGGCATTATTAGTTCTTGGGGGCACCACTGGGGGCACTATTAGCTCATGTGGGCACCTCTGGGGGCATCATTATTGTATGGGGGCACCTCTGGGGGCATTATTAGTATATGGGGGCACCTCTGGGGGCATTATTAGTTCATGGAAGCCACCTCTGGGGGCATTATTAGCTCATGGGGGCACCTCTGGGGGCATTATTAGCTCATGGGGGCACCTCTGGGGGCATTATTAGTTGATGGGGGCAACTCTGGGGGCATTATTAGCTCTTGGGGGCACCTCTGGGGGCATTATTATTGTATGGGGGCACCTCTGGGGGCATTATTAGTTCTTGGGGGCACCACTGGGGGCACTATTAGCTCATGGGGGCACCTCTGGGGGCATCATTATTGTATGGGGGCACCTCTGGGGGCATTATTAGTATATGGGGGCACCTCTGGGGGCATTATTATTGTATGGGGGCACCTCTGGGGGCATTATTAGTTCTTGGGGGCACCACTGGGGGCACTATTAGCTCATGTGGGCACCTCTGGGGGCATCATTATTGTATGGGGGCACCTCTGGGGGCATTATTAGTATATGGGGGCACCTCTGGGGGCATTATTAGTTCATGGAAGCCACCTCTGGGGGCATTATTAGCTCATGGGGGCACCTCTGGGGGCATTATTAGCTCATGGGGGCACCTCTGGGGGCATTATTAGTTGATGGGGGCAACTCTGGGGGCATTATTAGCTCTTGGGGGCACCTCTGGGGGCATTATTATTTTATGGGGGCACCTCTGGGGGCATTATTAGTTCTTGGGGGCACCACTGGGGGCACTATTAGCTCATGTGGGCACCTCTGGGGGCATCATTATTGTCTGGGGGCACCTCTGGGGGCATTATTAGTATATGGGGGCACCTCTGGGGGCATTATTATTGTATGGGGGCACCTCTGGGGGCATTAGTTCATGGGGGCAACTCTGTGGGCGTTATTAGTTCATGGAAGCCATCTCTGGGGGCATTATTAGCTCATGGGGGCACCTCTGGGGGCATTATTAGCTCATGGGGGCACCTCTGGGGGCATTATTAGTTGATGGGGGCAACTCTGGGGGCATTATTAGCTCATGGGGGCACCTCTGGGGGCATTATTAGTATATGGGGGCACCTCTGGGGGCATTATTAGTTCATGGGGGCACCTCTGGGGGCACTATTAGCTCATGGGGGCACCTCTGGGGGCATTATTAGTTCATGGGGGCACCTCTGGGGGCACTATTAGCTCATGGGGGTACCTCTGGGGGCGTTATTAGTTCATAGGGGGCAACTCTGGGGGCATTATTAGTTCATGGGGGCACCTCTGGAGGCATTATTAGTTCATGGGGGCACCTCTGGGGGCATTATTAGTTCATGGGGGCACCTCTGGGGGCATTTTTAGCTCATGGGGGCCACCTCTGGGGGCATTATTAGCTCATGGGGGCACCTCTGGGGGCATTATTAGCTCATGGGGGCACCTCTGGGGGCATTATTAGTTGATGGGGGCACCTCTGGGGGCATTATTAGTTCATGGGGGCACCTCTGCGGGCATTATTAGTCCATGGGGGCACCTCTGGGGGCATTATTAGCTCATGAGGGCACCTCTGGGGGCATTATTAGCTCATGAGGGCACCTCTGGGGCCATTATTTGTTCATGGGGGCACCTCTGGGGGCATAATTAGCTCATGAGGGCACCTCTGGGGGCATTATTATTGTATGAGGGCACCTCTGGGGGCATTATTAGCTCATGGGGGCACAGCAGGGAATCCTACATACAGGGGGCATCCCACATTCCTACTCACTTTACTGCACATTACACCAAACAGTGCAGTTACTATGGGAGCCGACAGGAGGAAGGAAGGGAAGGAAGTTGCTAGAAATGTGCGGAGCCTAAATTGTTTGTCTCGCGGGTTCTAAGGGGATGAAACGTATCTGGAAGGAATCATCATGGAGGTCTGGGCCGGATGGAGAGGAAAAGGGAAAGTGACGCCTCAGATCAAAGAAGACATCACCGGTGAGTCACTGTATGACGGTTTTCTTATTTTGTAGAACATCATTTAGTAGGGGTGCCCCGAGGTGGAAAAGGTTGGGAAGCACTGCACTAATCTGTCCCGCTGCGCCCGCTGGCACATGCTGTCATCTGATTAGGCCTCTTACCTAATCAGATGACAGCAAGTACCAGCGCCCCCTCCTCCAGACATCTGCCTTGGCGGCCCAAGCTATGTCCTATGGCCGTATCTTTACCGCGTTGAGCTCCAGCTTGTGCTGCATCTACATTATCTGTACTCAGAGATATCACTGTGTTATCTGTGGTGTTACATAGGACTGCAGGGGACATCTACTACATGATCTGTACTCAGAGATATCACTGTGTTATCTGTGGTGTTACATAGGACTGCAGGGGACATCTACTACATGATCTGTACTCAGAGATATCACTGTGTTATCTGTGGTGTTACATAGGACTGCAGGTGACATCTACTACATTATCTGTACTCAGAGATATCACTGCGTTATCTGTGGTGTTACATAGGACTGCAGATGACTACTACATTATCTGTACTCAGAGGGATATCACTGTTATCTGTGGTGTTACATAGGACTGCAGGTGATATCAGGTGACTTCTCCAGGTTGCAGAAGTTCAAACTTCATCGTGCCCTGCTGACAGTTTATAATGGGAGTTGTAGTTTTGCAGCATGTGGCTCTTCAGGTTGCAGCACTACAACCCCCATCGTTTCCAACTGGCAGTTCATGATGAGAGTTGTAGTTTTTCAGCTGTAGAGTCAAAGATTGGAATACAATGATTAGACAATGACACAGTACTGTCCATTAATTATAGGGGGCAGTAGTGCAGTACATGAGGTGGAGGCAGTGACAGGGCATTAGAACATGGTGGCACATTAGAGTAATTGGATATAACGTTAGATAGGACTTTGCCTGATCGGGGGGAGATGGGGGGGCCCCAAGCTAAAATTTTGCACCAGGGCCCATCAGCCTTTAGCTACGCCCCTGGCTATACACACTGCTGCTATAATGTGCCTGCACTCACACTCAGCTATACACACTGCCGCTATGATGTGCCTGCACTCACACTCAGCTATACATACTGCTGCTGTAATGTGCCTGCACATACTGTACACTCAGCCATTCACACAGCTGTATAGAAGTCTCTGTCACTGTCCTCCTGCACAGCTCTGTGATTCTCACCTCCTGATTGGTCCATGCTGAACACACCCCCCTCCCCATTGCTGTCATGTGACCACACAGACCTCTGACGGCAGCCCTGCTTCTCTATTCTAGTCTGTTGTACTACACTACTTCATTTAGGTGGATCTGCAGCTCCATCCTGTATCTACAAACTGCTGCTGTTCTTTCAGGTTTATGCACTTATTATACATTATACTTCACATGCTGATTGCTATACTGTACAGTAACTTATAACATGACATATTCAGCTGTTTCTCGTTGTTTGTTTCATCTGTTCTACATGTTATTCAGAATTTAAAAAAAAAAAAAAACATTTTTGCGGTGTGGAACCAATCGTCTGCATTTCAGTGATTTCCTATGGGAAAATTTGCTTTAGTTTAAGAGTGATTTGGATTTCAAGCACGGCCCCGGAATGAATTATGCTCGTAATCCAAGGCACCACTGTACAAGGCAGTATGCAGGGTAATCATATAGGTTGTGTGTATGTATTTCTATGTATTTTAAAGGTGTCTATAGCCATTATGCAGGATTTGAAAAAAAAAAAAACAAGTGGGGTATTACAATTTAGCTCCATTCACTTTAATGGAATTGAGCAGCAAAAATCACACCCAAACTGAGGACAGGGTGATGCTGTTTCTGGAAGAAAGCAGCCATGTGTTTCAGAAAGAGTTTAATATTTTTAGGGTTTTAGGTTTTTTTTTATTTCATAAGCAATCTTTTTTTTCAGTCAGTGTTGCCATGTTTAGTACATACTAGAAAATGTACCCGGCGCTGCCCGGGTATAAAGTGTCAGTGTGTTAATTAGATTTGTTCTAAGGTGCCCAGGAGGCCAAGCTAAAGGTATTGTTTAATCTGAGTTAATCAGTGGAATTAGTGTATATCTGTAGTGCATAGTTGGAGGGGTTCTGTATACCCACAATGTATAGTTTTTAGGGGTCTCGCATATCTGTAGTGCATAGTTGGGGGGGCTGTATACCTATAGTGTATTGTTGGGGGGGTCCTGTATACCTGTAGTGTGTAGTTGGGGAGGGGCTGTATACCTGTAGTGTATAGTTGAGGGAGGTCCTGTATACCTGCAGTGTACAGTTGGTGAAGGTCCTGTATACCTGTACTGTATAGTTTGGGGGTCCTGTATACCTGTAGTATATAGTTGGTCCTGTATACCTGTAATGTATAGTTGGTGGAGGTCTTGTATACCTCTAGTTTATAGTTTGAGGGTCCTGGATACCTGTAGTGTATAATTGGTGGAGGTCCTGTATACCTGTAGTATATAGTTCGGGGGTCCTGTATACCTGTAGTGCATAGGTTGGGGTCCTATATACCTGTAGTATATAGTTGGTGGAGTTCCTGTATACCTGTGGTATATAGCTTTGGGTTCCTGTATACCTGTAGTGTATAGTTTAGGGTCCTGTATACCTGTAGTATATAGTTGGTGGAGTTCCTGTATACCTGTAGTAAAGAGTTGGTGAAGGTGCTGTATACCTGTAGTATAGAGTTGGTGTAGGTCCTGTATACCTGTAGTGTATAGTTTTGAGGTCCTGTATACCTGTAGTGTATAGTTTGGGGTCCTATATACCTGTAGTATATAGTTGGTGGAGTTCCTGTATACCTGTAGTGTATAGTTTTGGGGTCCTGTATACCTGTAGTGTATAGTTTGGGGTCCTGTATACCTGTAGTATATAGTTGGTGGAGGTCCTGTATATCTGAAGTATATAGTTGGTGGAGGTCCTGTATACCTGTAGTGTATAGTTTTGGGGTCCTGTTTACCTGTAGTGTAAAGTTTGGGGTCCTGTATACCTTTAGTATATAGTTGGTGGAGGTCCCGTGCACCTGTAGTGTATAGTTTTGGGGTCCTGTACACCTGTAGTGTCCTGTATACCTGCAGGGTCGTATTTACAATTAGGCACCCATGGTCTGGTGCGTAGGGTAGCACCTTGCAGAGGGGCAGTACCCTCCCGTTCAGACTTGCCAGAAAATCTTTGGTCAGGTCTTGTATAGCAGTGTTATTCAGTCACAGTATGGCGGCATTGGACAGGTCTGGTATGGCAGTGTTATTCAGTCACAGTGTGTCGGTATTGGTCATGTCTGTTATGGCAGAGTTATCCAGTCACAGTATGGCGGTATTGGTCAGGTCTGGTGTGGCGGTGTTCTCCAGTCACAGTGTGGTGGTATTGGTCAGGTCTGGTATAGTGGTGTTATCCAGTCACAGCATGGTGGTATTGGTCAGGTCTGGTATAGTGGTGTTATCCAGTCACAGCATGGCGGTATTGGTGAGGTGTGGTATGGCAGTGTTATCCAGTCACAGTATGGTGGTATTGGTCAGGTCTGGTATGGCAGTGTTATCCAGTCACAGTATGGCAGTATTGTTCAGGTGTGGTATGACAGTGTTATCCAGTTACAGTATGGCGGTATTGGTCAGGTCTGGTATAGCAGTTTTTTCCAGTCAAAGTATGGTGGTATTGGTCAGGTGTGTTATGACAGTGTTATCCAGTCACAGTATGGTAGTATTGGTCAGGTCTGGTATGGCAGTGTTATCCAGTCACAGTGTGGTGGTATTGGTCAGGTCTGGTATAGCGGTGTTATCCAGTCACAGTATGGTGGCATTGGTTAGGTCTGGTATGACAGTGTTATCCAGTCACTGTGTGGCGGTATTGGTCAGGTGTGGTGTGGCAGTGTTACCCAGTCACAGTTTGGTATACCTGTAGTGCCCTGTATATACATGTCCTGTATAGATGGAGTAGGGGGCCCTGTATATACATGTACTGTATAGATGGAGTAGGGGGCCCTGTATATACATGTACTGTATAGATGGAGTAGGGGGCCCTGTATATACATGTACTGTATAGATGGAGTAGGGGGCCCTGTATATACATGTACTGTATAGATGGAGTAGGGGGGCCTGTATATACATGTACTGTATAGATGGAGTAGGGGGCCCTGTATATACATGTACTGTATAGATGGAGTAGGGGGTTCTGTATATACATGTACTGTATAGATGGAGTAGGGGGTCCTGTATATACATGTACTGTATAGATGGAGTAGGGGGTCCTGTATATACATGTACTGTATAGATGGAGTAGGGGGCCCTGTATATACATGTACTGTATAGATGGAGTAGGGGGCCCTGTATATACATGTACTGTATAGATGGAGTAGGGGGTCCTGTATACATGTACTGTATAGATGTAGTAGGGGGTCCTGTATATACATGTACTGTATAGATGGAGTAAGAGGTCCTGTATATACATGTACAGTACTGTATAGATGGAGTAGGAGGTCCTGTATATACATGTACTGTATAGATGGAGTAGGGGGTCCTGTATATACATGTCCTGTATAGATGGAGTAAGAGGTCCTGTATATACATGTACTGTATAGATGGAGTAGGGGGTCCTGTATATACATGTACTGTATAGATGGAGTAAGAGGTCCTGTATATACATGTACAGTACTGTATAGATGGAGTAGGAGGTCCTGTATATACATGTACTGTATAGATGGAGTAGGGGGCCCTGTATATACATGTACTGTATAGATGGAGTAGGGGGCCCTGTATATATATGTACTGTATAGATGGAGTAGGGGGCCCTGTATACATGTACTGTATAGTTGGAGTAGGGAGTCTACCAGTTATTACTGTGGATGTTGTGAGGCAGCTTCCCTAGCAACCATTGCTCCCTGTGAAAATGAAAGCAGTAATCCTATTGGTTGCTAAGGCTCCAACTGCCGTGTCTGCTGCAGCTAATTTTATCACCTGTGTTTGCAGTGAGGAGATTTTTCCATTCATCTCAATGGGGCGCCGCTCTTTCCCCTCCCCCTCCCTTCCTGTACATCTGGCGGGGACGGGACCTTCGCAATAATCTTCCCGGGCACCCAATGTATCTGTGTGCCAAATTTGGGGTCAAAAGGTTCAGGCGTTTGGAAGTCTATTTGGGACAGACAGACAGACAGACTTTGATTTTTATTATATAGATAACTAATTGATTAATTTTTCTGACAGGAAATGGAAAAATAGTGAAATTTCATTATTGTTTTTACACTTTATGGCTATGTTCTCACTGCGTATGAATATACGCACATAGTTTTGAGGTTGATGCGTTCGCTTGAAAGTATACGATATACGCCCGCACAATGCACACTACATATGAGCTTATGGCCGGATCGTATACGGCGCCATGGAAAATGAACAAGACCATTGTTTGAGGATGGAAATGTTCCAACTCACGACCGTGGATTTCCATGCGGTCCCGTACGGAGTACTTATTTCAGCCAAATTGAACTTGATTTTTCGATCCAAAAGGTTCTGTGAGTTTTATTGGGCTGAGCGAAGATTTCCAAGTAAATGACCTGTTTCAGATCGCTTCGAATCAAGCTAGGGAAGCATAACTCTACTACGGGCGTATGTTCGCGGTTCGTACGCATCCCGCATGTCTATTTTTCCCACGCCCGTAGTTTTAGCCGCACATGTATGGCGGCGTACGATCTACGGACGGATTCATACGCAGTGTGAACATAGCCTAAATTTTACCTATTATATAGATTGCAAAGTGAATCATTATATACATACTTTTTATGTTTAACTTCAAAATAAAACATTAAAATACATGTTTTTGTCGTAGATTTCGAGATTTGTACCTTCCTTCCTCTGATGTAGCCATATGTGGCCTTACTATTTACAAGAGGAGATATTCATTGGTATCATTTTGGGGTAGATGAGATATATTGAATAACATTCATAATTTATTTGGGGGGGGGGGGATAAATTTTGCCACTGTTTTTTTTTCATTTTTCTTTATTTATGGCACTAACCAAGCAGTTTTAATAATGTATTAACATCTTTGTTTACATTGTTCGAGTGTTTAAAATCCCTGCGATATCATTTATATGTACTTTTACAAACTAACATTTTATAAATGTGTTTTTTGGGGGTTTTTTTTGCACTTTTTTAAATTAACATTTCACTTTATTTGATTATTATTATATTTGGTCCCACCTGGTGCAACTTTTTGATTGTTGATCTAATGCTTTAGAAAGTACAGTATACTAAACCTTTATGGTCCATCTGTGTAATGTTTGCCATGGGGACCATTGGCATCCTTGATTGAATTTGTGCAGTGCTCATGGGCATCCTTGGGAAACCCCTGTCTCCGTCATCCTACCTTGACATTTATTGAACTCTGTGGCATAGCCAGACTCCTTCAGTGGTTGTACATGCAAAGGTCCTATGCCGGTGTGATTTGAATCATGCATATATATATATATATATATATATATATATATATATATATATCAGGGGTTAACAGCTTCCAAAGCAGTACCATCTGTGCTAACATCATTTGCAGAGAGTGACTGGAAGGTAGAAGTAGCTGAACCTTCATCATTTACAGGAGAAGGCAGTACTGTCTGGGCCTACACCAATTACAGTAAGAGCTAAGAAAACAGTACTATCTGTGCCCACATGATTTAGGTAGATAGATAGTTACCCACAAACTGTAGGCACATATTCTTATAAAAATATTGACAACCATGCTAAGAATAATAATAAGGAAAACATGAAGGCCACAAGGTTTGAGTACACGCGGGAGGGGTCAACTATAACATAGTAAAAAAAAAAATTCACTGGCGCTTTCCAGTAAGACTTGTATGTAAACAGACACACTGTATTAATCACACAGTGCTATATATAGCATAGTATGTTACAGAACATGACATTCTCTAGGAATCGAAAAAGTCTTGAGCAACGGTAGACTTACATTAAGCAAGACATTCCAACAAGATTTCCACCACCGCACAGCAATAACATTTCTGATACATCTGGAATTCAGAATGGACTATTTTCACACCTACATTCCACGAAAATATAAATACAGAAGAGGTCAAGTTTATGTCTGTATTGCCATGATGAGAATTTTTTTTTTTTAGAGAATTACAAATATTTCTCTTGTTTATTCAACTTATTTTTTAACTATACTGTGTTTCCACTCTTAAAAAGCACATAAAACCAACTATATGTATCGGTATAATAATATGACATAATTGTACATGTCTTATTGCAATATGCAAGATTTCCTGAATGTCAGGGAAATATATTCAGAACTATGCAGGTGGAATCCAGTAGTACTAACTAACTAAAATCTCCCCCCCTCCCCCCTCTTTCGCCTTTACTATAGGAAGAAGGCTGGCTCAGGATAAGGTTGTCCAGTGATACAAATTACCCACCTGCCCTATCCCTGACCATTACCATTTTGTTGGTGCCCATGTATCCATTGATCTCCACTTCCTGGTTCCCTACTAAATATATAGAAAAATAAAATAAAAAAAAATATATTAAACATAAGCTCCTAAAGGCCTATGATGAGTGTAGTTTATATAGATTACATGGAGATTACAATGGGAAGATTTCTTCGTTGGAGTCTGCACCGATTCGGCCGGCTGGGTTGATTATCGCTTCATGTAGTAGAGACAATGATTAGGCGAGGACAACGATCATTGGCTGATCGTGTCTTTAGGTCCAAATCAAAAACCATTGCCACCGACCTCGCATTTCTACTTGTAATAGCGATGCATGGCCAGCGGCTAATGATTAAATAAACCATTATACATTACCTTTCCATGCTTCCGGTTTTCTCCTACCCTCTGGTTTCACTCCCGGCCAGTGACTGGCTGAGTGGCCTGTCAGCTCAATCAGGCCTGGGAGTAAAAGCAGAGGGCAGGAGAAAACCGAGAGAGTGGACAGGTAATTTATAACACTGTAGGGCAAAGGCTGCACAAATATCACTAACAATGTCCGTGCAGAACTTGCTAAAGAAGCTCAGTAAGCGAGCACCAATCTAGCAGATTGGCGTGTATTTATATTATCTAGAATCTGGCGTGTATTTATATTATTGATGAGGCCGCCATGGGCCTGTCTAATAGGACCCTAAGGTTACTGACTGTGTGTGAGTGACCATTATATAGTGACTCTGTACCCACAATCTTACCCCCCCAAAACCACTTGTACCTTCAGATAGCTGCTTTTAATCCAAGATCTGTCCTGGGGTCCGTTCAGCAGGTGATGCAGTTATTGTCCTAAAAAACAACTTTTAAACTTGCAGCCCCGTGCTCTACAGGCATGGCCTAGATTGTGTATACATTAGGCTGGCACAACCTCTCTGTCCCTCCTCCCCGCCCTCTTCATCATTAGGAATGCTCCAGGCAGATTTTCTCCTATTCATCAGCTGTGTGAATACTGAACATGGGCTGGATCGTTAAGGACCTGTGCAATGTTCAAACAGGAGAAAATGTTCCAGTGGCATTCCTAATGATGAAGAGGGTGGGGAGGAGGGGTGGTACAAAGTTAGGGCACAGATACTCCCGTTGGGCACGGGGCTGCAAGTTTAAAAGTTCTTTTTAAGACAATAACTGCATCACCTGCCGAACGTACCCCAGGACAGATCTTGGATTAAAAGCAGCAATCTGATGGTACAAGTGGTTTTGGGGGGGGGGGGGGGGGGGGTCAGATTGCGGGTACGGAGTCGCTTTAAGTGTCAGTATGGTGGCAATGATGAGACTTCTTTCTTTATTTTTTGTTTAGATTCAGTATGATGGTATTGCTCAGTCATAGTATGGTGTTGTTACTCAGTCATGGAATGGAGGTACAGCACATATTATTATGGGGGTGATATTTAGTCAGTTGAAGAAAAAAAATTTTTTAAAAGATATTCTGATACAGCACTGTGTGCTCTGTATTCCCATTGACTCTTGCTCTGGTGCTCCGTGAACGGTGCTTCGGACCGTGGATTCAACTAACTGCAAGGGAATGGTGCCGAGGAGGAAGGTAAGAGACATACCACCTCAGCGCCCTATATGGAATATATCTGAATGTGTACCCACTACCCCTACAATTTAGAAATATGCTAGCAGGGACTACACTGCAACTTTTTGTAGCGCTGCAAGATTGATTTTAACTATGAAGCTACAGCCGCAGCTCATAGAAATACATTGAACTGTACACAATGTTATGGGCTGTAGCTGTCACTTAATGGTTAAAATCAATCTTGTAGCACTACAAAAAGTCACAGTATAGCCCTAGCCTTAGTGGAGAGATGGCTATTTGTATTCTGAGCTGTCTCAAGTCTAGTCTATGGCAGTTACAGAAACATAGTGAAACACATATCTGTAAAACATTGCCAGAGAGTCCGTACAGCAGAGAGTATTACCTGAACTGTTCACCGTAATGAAGCAAGAGCTTAATCGTTTCATCAACACACAACAAAGCTGACCGTGGTCCTGAAACCATTCTTCTCTTTCTCTGCTTTACATTTATTGTATTATACACCATGAACGAGTGAGAAAAGTTACCATAATACATTCCAAGTGATAAAGTATATCTGTTCACTAAATACTCAGAAAAATATGAGAACCATCGGGAGCGCTGGCTTTTCTGAGAGGTTAAATAACCATGTTTTCATTTGCAATGTATTCAGACCTGAGCAGCATTATAGATGGAAAGCTGCTCCATTGCATCATGTGTCACTTCAATTATTGATCTGTTTAACCAACAATGAGCCATCAATGCACAGATGTCCGTACGAATTTACTCAGTGTAGCAGGAGGCCTAAGGGCCTAAAGTTAATGTTAAGCCTCACTGGTCCTAACAAACTAGATAGATAGATAGATAGATAGGAGATAGATAGATAGATAGATAGATAGATAGATAGATAGATAGATAGATAGGGGATAGGTAATAGATAGGAGATAGATAGATAGATAATAGATAGGAGATAGATAGATGATAGATAGATAATAGATAGATGATAGATAGATAGATAATAGATAGGAGATAGATAGATAGATAGATAGATAGATAGATAGATAGATGATAGGTAATAGATAGGAGATAGATAGATAAGAGATAGATAGATAGATAGATAGATAGAAGATAGATAGATAGATAGATAGATAGATAGATAATAGATAGGAGATAGATAGATAAGAGATAGATAGATAGATAGATAGATAGATAGATAGATAGATAGATAGATAGATAACACAGGTCAACAAAAAAAAAATTTACTGGTGTCCAAAATATTTTAATGATTTTGGGGTATTTTTGGGGTGCTGATTCTGAATATGCTATCAGTTTTGCCAGATTGGCTCAAGTTTTTTTTCATGTCTTGTTCATTTTTGAAGATTACTTTCTAAAACTAGTTAAAATAAACTAAAATCAACATTTACTTTGTAAAATTTATTGTATTCATGACAATAGCAATAAAGTTAATGTGCGTGTAGCAAATTACGTCTTTTTTTTTTTACACATTTCACGAAAATTCTCAAAAACTTGAGCCAATCTGGCAAAACTGATGACATATTCAGAATCAGCACCCCAAAGTTACCCTAAATTCGTTGAAATATCTTTGGCCCCAAAAATGCTGTTGACCTGTGTAATAGATAGGAGATAGATAGATAGATAGATAGATAGATAGATATTAGGTAGGTAGGAAGGTAGATAGATAGATAATAGGTAGGTATATAGATAGATAGATAGATAGATAGATAGATAGATAGATCATAGGTAGATAGATAGATAGATACATACATAGATAATAGGTAGGTAGATAGATAGATAATAGGTAGATAGATAATAGGTAGGTAGATAGATAGATAGATAGATAGATAGCAGAAAAAAGAGCTTAAAATATCACTTTTCTTAATACTTGTTTAAAAGTTCAAAAAATAAACCAAAATGAATAAAAAAAGTATATCAAGCAGCCATCACAAATGATATGCGTTTCTTTGGAGTTAGGTACTTATTCACATTAGTGGTATGCATTTTGTTGAATTGCTTGTGTGTCCCTTTCAGTAGTTTCTAATTCATATACATCATGCAGTTCATTTCACATTTTGTTAGACCTGTAATAAAAGGAGCGGCCACCCTGTCCCTACACACCACAACTGCGGCAAGGCCCCTGAAGATTTACCACTGATGAAACGCGTAGGACCATCTGGTATAAAATCTAAGGGGCTTCCAAGCATATAAATGCAAGATAAAGGGAATTACATATCTTCAGTTTTCCCTTATTACAGGTCTAACAAAATGTGAAATGAACTTCATGGTGTATATGAACTAGAAACTACTGAAAGGGACACACAAGCAATTCAACAAAACGCATACCACTAAGGCTAGGTTCACACTGCGTTTTCAGCATCCGTTTAACGGATCCGTTTTTTTTAACGTCCAGAAAAATAGGGTCAGCAACGTTTTTTGGTCCGTTTTGGTCCGTCAAAAAAAACGGATCCGTTTTTTTTTATAATGGAAGTCAATGGAAAAACGGATGCACACAAATGAATCCGTTTTTCATGCGTTTTTTTGCAAAAAACGGATGCGTTAAACGGATGCTAAAAACGCAGTGTGAACCTAGCCTAATGTGAATAAGTATCTAACTACAACGAAATGCATATCATTAGTGTGAATAAGTTTAATAATAGGACAGTGCAATTTAAGAAGAAACTAAACTTAAGTTTACACTATTTGTGACCTTTTACACGAGGTTCCCATAGAGCCAGTGGTGATGGCTGCTTGATATAGTTATTTATTCATTTTGGTTTCTTTTTAGAACTTTTAAACAAGTATTAATAAAAGTGATATGTTTAGCTCTTTTTTTCTACTCAGTAAGATACATACTAAATAAAGAGGCTATACGGACAAAAAAAAATATTGATTGTCTCAAGAAACTAGATAGATAGATAGATAGATAGATAGATAGATAGATAGATAGATAGATAATAGATAAATACAAATTGTTATAATATTTTTAAACTAAATTAAAAAAAAGTTAAAGAAAATATATTTTTATTTTCATGTCACTGTGCTGGGACCAGGGCTTGAGCAGCCCTGTAGTTCAAATTACAGCCATTGGTGGCAGCAAAGGATCTGTGTACCCCCTTCCTCCTGCCACTAAGTTAAATATTACTTTTTTTTTTTTTTGTACAACTTTATAGGGGTTAGACTATGTTCCTACAATGTTTTTTTGTCCTGTCTATTAAATTTTAAAATCAGGTCCCTCATTTTACTGTTTGGCCGCCTGTTGGCACATTATTCTTGTTTAGGTGGTCTAATTGTCCTTTGGATGTGTTTTTAAATAAAAAGTTTAATATATTTAATAGTAAAGGACACTGAAAGGATGTTGAAAAAAGAAAAACTGTGGGTAAACAACTCAAAAATAACGTCCAGTGTTTGTAAAAGACGTCCGAAAATAATTGTCATGATCATTATTTTGATGTCCACACAGACAACATCCGTTATTTAATACACTATGCACATTGGATGTCCGTCATTTCATTGTCTTCAATACATTGCATTGAGGACAATTAAAATGCGGTAATAACTTGTACTTAGCGTGAACATACACTTTATAAAAATTTTTAAAAGGCTAACTACCATCTTTAGTGGGCAGCAGGATACACTGTCAAAATCTTGCCGCCACACTTCCGATGCAGATGCGTGCCGGAGAGACAATTGTTCTGGCAGTTGACTGCATTGTATACAATGGCACTGCCAGAAGAAATCCATCTCTGGCACATGCCTGCATCGGGAGCATGGTGGCAGGATTTTGACAGTGTATCGTGCTGGCTGCTAAAGATGATAGGTACACTTTTTTTAAAAAAAAAAAGGTAGACATTGGCAGGAAATCCACGAATACTTACAAAATTGTTACAATTTCCCATTAGGTGGGTCCAGGAATGGGATTATTGATCCCTGATGTGGACGACTTGTCTGTTAATGATCTTACAATTATTATATATGTTCTGCTAGTGGTTAGGAATAGTATCGCCCAAAACTGGCAAAGCGACAAAATTCCCACTTAAGCAGAGGTTATTGCCAAAGTCCAATGTAATTTTGTGATGGAACGCATGATCACTTATAAACTTGGGAATATCAGCAAATTTCGTCAAAACTGATCTAGATGGACACTAGGAGGTCTAGTCAGAAATGGACAACAGTAAGGTGGGAGGGCTGTACTTACTCATGTTGAGCAAAGGAGGTATAGTTACATTATACATAGGATGAGTAAGAATTGAAAGAATTCAGTTCTTGTCTCAATTATTGTATGTTCATGTTATGTTAAATTTGTTAAATAAGTAGGTATTGTGCAGGGATGCTGTTGCTCAATGCTTTCTGAAGTCTATTTCTGTATCCCCCTGACTACATTGTAATTGCTTTGCACTCTATCTGGGTGCGCTATTTTCAGTCCTTCACAACACCTGTCTTGCAGGACACATTTTATTGATCTGTGTTTATTTTGTAATTGTAATAAATTCCAATAAAAATTTGTCGTAAATGTATTTTTTTATTTTTTTTAAATTTGCTGGAATACTCCTTTAACTTTGAATACTGGGCAGTTATAAGTGGATATACCATTTTCATTATTTACACAAACGTGTGCAATTGGCTTGGACACTTTGGGCAACAGGTATGAATGCTAGTGCTTTGCTGATTATATTCAGACATTAGACCAAAAATCATAGGATTCCTATAATAACAAACAATACAATGTTGTACAGTAGTTACCTTGTAGACATTTCAGCAGACAACAGAGCACCATTCCTTAAACCAGAAGGTGCAGTTGCCAGATCTATTACAATGGGGCTTCATTCTATAGTTTAGATGCATTTAAATTATATTTTTTTTCTTCATTGTTCTGTAGACATTGCTTTCAAAGCAATTTGAAAGATGGCTCTATAGTTTAAATTTATGGCTTCCATTAATCTTAAGGCTGGGTTCACACTATGTATATTTGAGGCTGTATTTGGTCCTCATGTCAGGTCCTCATAGCAACCAAAACCAGGAGTGGATTGAAAACACAGAAAGGATCTGTTCACACAATGTTGAAATTGAGTGGATGGCCGCCATATAACAGTAAATAACGGCCATTATTTCAATACCACAGCCGTTGTTTTAAAATAACAGCAAATATTTGCCATTAAATGGCGGCCATCCACTCAATTACAACATTATGTGAACAGAGCCTTTCTGTGTTTTCAATCCACTCCTGGTTTTGGTTGCTATACAGCCTCACAAATACAGCCTCAAATATACATAGTGTGAACCCAGCTTAAAGGAGAAGTCCGGGCAAAGCTATTTTTTTAACAAGGGCTAAGGAGGAGGATAAAAGGATAACATGCTCTTACTTTCCCTACTTCAGCACTGGTGGCCGCATACTGCTGCTTGGGTCCCGGCTGCTTCCTGGTCTGAGCGAGGACCCAGGTCGTGATGAGTGTGGTCCACTCAGCCTGTCAGTGGCTGGAGCAGGGGAGGTAAGACCACATTATTTCTTTTATTCTCTTCCTCCCCCGCACTTGTTAAAAAATAATATTAATCCTACCGGTAAGACGTTTTCTCCGAAACCTTTACGACGGCACCACAGGAGTTAACTCATGCCCTAGGGACAGGAAAAGCACAAACACGAGAGGTTAAAAGCCCCTCCCCTTCCCACTAGCACTAACGCATTATAACAATTTCTGAGCACCACGTGAGTATTGTATTCAGCAATACAATATAGGGAGGGATGTTGGTGCCGTCGTGAAGTTTTCGGAGAAAACGTCTTACCGGTAAGACTAATACTATTTTCTCCCCTCACCTTCACGA
This sequence comes from Dendropsophus ebraccatus, assembly GCF_027789765.1. Classification (NCBI taxonomy): domain Eukaryota; kingdom Metazoa; phylum Chordata; class Amphibia; order Anura; family Hylidae; genus Dendropsophus; species Dendropsophus ebraccatus. Next base: position 37,317,980 of record NC_091461.1, read on the forward strand.
AGGCACCACAGGGGAGATACCAACAATTTCCTTGGGGGGGGGCACAACCTGAAGACCTTTCTTACTTAAACCTAAAACCAGGTCTTCACTGAGCTGAACTGCCGACTGTGATGCATGGCAATAGTAGTAGACCAGGTGATAGCTCTGCAATCTGATCTAAAGATGTGTAATTAGCCTATTACACGGGTCGTTTAGAGGAGCAAACGAGCGCTCTCAGCGCTCGTTTGCTCCTCGTTCCCCGCTCGCTGCTGCCGCTATTCAACGCGGCTGCAGCGAGCAAGTGAGTGCGGGAGGGGGCGGCGGGGAGCTGCGGGGGGGCTGCCCGGGGGGTCGCTGATCGTCCGGGCAGCCCATAGGATATAGCAGCGTCTGCTGCCGACGCTCCTATTCAATGGAGTGACGGCAGCAGATCGCTGCTATATCAGTCGCTTGTTTTTCAACATGTTGAAAAACACGCGACTGCAACGATCAGCCGACATGAATGATGTCGGCTGATCGTTGCACTCTATTCCACGGGACGATTATCGTCCGTAGCGGCCGGTATCGGCCAAATACGAACGATAATCGTTCCGTGGAATAGGGCCTTAAGCCTTCTCCGCCCAAGAAGTGAATACAGCCCTGAATGAAAGGCCCTTGATCAATAAGGATAAAGGTAAGTCCTATACCTATGCTTCCATACAGCATTCCTGATTCCACAAGCTAGAAACTGCTGGAAACCTCTTCAGTATATTCTTCCTCTGGAATTGAATGAAGATCAACCTGATCTTTTCCTCCAGGTGTTACAGGATTCCAGGAACTATATTACCGCTTCCCTACGGTCCAGGAATAAAGTTTCCATCCTTAATCATGTTTGGAGTTGTTACAGAATGGTCATAAAACAACGAAAGATGATACCACCGTGGAACAAATCAGGATCGGTATGACACTATTCTGTCCCTCTGGAAAAGACAGGGTCACAGATAGTCAGTGTGCGGGTCTCCGATTCGTCTTATCTAAGATTATGGTCACAGGAAGACAGTCTTGTAGAACAGGAACTTGAGGCTGTACTCCAAAATAGGTTTGGAAGGAAGACGATTAAGGTCTTCAAGTACAATGTTAAAATCCCAAGGAGAAAGTCGATTTAAAGTAGGATTCCTGTTTAAAAGCGTTCCTCATAAGATCTAAACACATCTATGATTCATGATGATATAATGATAAATAGCAGATGATATATGATATAATGATAAATAGCAGATGATATATGATATAATGATAAATAGCAGGTGATATATGATATAATGATAAATAGCAGATAAGGTTGCAACATGCACCTTAAGACTTGAGACCTTCAGATATATCCTAGAAGAGAAAGGCCTCCTATTCTTCTAGACTGTAGAAATCACAGACTCAGAGAGGCCTCTGCTCCTTAACATAGACTCAGGATTCAGGTCGACATCTTGAGTCTTGACAGATCCAGACTGAATTGGTCCCTGATGATGTAGAAAGCGAAGGCTCAAATCCAAAAGTGCCCCAGAGAAAAAAAAAGAACCTAGAGAGCTCCAGGACCCGTCTCCGCACAAGGCCTAACCATACCTTCTGGCCGAAATGGTACCAGATAATGACAGCTGTTTCCCCTGTCAGGATTTCCTGTAGTGTCCCAGGAATGAGCCAAAGATAGAGAAATGTATACAAGACTGAAAATCAAGGCTGTTCAAGTACATCCACAGCCACCAGATTGTCTCTCGGAAAGAACTTCTATACCTCCTTGTTCTGACAAATCTGTGAACAAATTAGAGGCAGACCCAATTGAGGAAGAAAATCTGGACCTTCCTCCTTGAGACACCCTTCACTCATGAGAATGGATTGACTGCTACGATAAACCATAAATATGTCGCTCCCCTAGAAGAAGATCCAATCTGAATGGACTGAAGCGGATTCTGCTCTGCACTGTCCTGGTGTCTCAGATGTGCCACAGTGGTACTGTTGTCCAATAGGATGTAATTGTTATTCCAGATATTCTTTGCCTGCTGTAAGGCAACCTGACTGCCTGCATTTCTTTAAGGCCTGAGGACCTTGCTGCTGTCCTTGGAGACAGCTGCAACTGGCCAACGTCTGTGACTAATCTTATCCTAGGAAGAGGGATCTAAAGAAACCCCCATCTTCAAGTAAGCAGTGTAGGCCAACAGATAGAGACCACCAGACCTGTGGAGAAAAGGATTGTCAGGGCTGCGGCGGCGACCCCCTCACCTTGTCCTGCAGCCGCCGGTGTCCACATGCAGGGTCCCGGCGCTGCTGCCACTTCGGCCCCTGGGGGCGCCTCCTAGGGCGCCCGCACGCCGGCTGTCTCAGAGTTAAAGGGGCAGTCCGTCCCTAATTGGTTCCTGCTCGCACTCTCCTATAAATTCCAGCCCTGTCCCACCACAGGTGTTGGAGCCTCTACATGCTTCCCATAGCGTTTGGCTCAGCTCCCTGTTGTTCCTGACCTCAGTCCTTGTTCCTAGTTCCTGTCCGCTGTCCCGGTCCCTAGCTCCTGTCCGCTGCTTAACCCGTTGTTTCCTGAGTTCTGTCTGCCACCTGCGGTTACACCTACAGACCTCTGCCTGCACTATCTTCTGCCTACTGCTCCTGCCACGCCTCGCCTGCTGTCACTAGCAACCAAGCCAGGGGTAGCGACCTGGGGGTCGCCTGCAGCAACAAATCCATCCCGCCTTGCGGCGGGCTCTGGTGAAAACCAGCGGCCCCCTTAGTCTCCGCTCCCTGGTGCGGTTAGTGCCATTGCTAGTGACGGTTCAGTGGATCCACGACTCCAGGCGTTACAAGGATACCTGTGTCTGATTCAGAATGACAAGTTTCTTAGTTTATTACAGTAAGAATCTGGAATGAGTCTGATTCTAAGGTGCCACTGGAAAATAAGTGGTTATGGATTCCAAATGGACATGGTCCTCAAGTGTAAACAGGCCTCCTACATTTAGAAGAGTCTGGTCTTCTCCATCAGGGATACTTAATCTGAGGGGAAAGAGGACATTATTACCTTGGAATCTGGAGAATCCCCAAATATATTTTGAGTGTCTGGGTTGAGATCAGATTTCTGATTGTTTATCGGCCACCCCCAGAAGTGAAGATCATCACTGGCTGCCGTTATATTCTGAACAGCTTCTATGCGGAATCTGTCAAAGGAAGAAAACTCGACCAGACAGGCGGAAATATTTATCCCAAACCGATGAAGGTAGGGAATAACCCCGCCCCCCCCCCCCCCCATAAACTAGAGAAGAAGCAAAAGGGTTGAGGAAATCCCGAAGGAGAAAGAGCTGAATTGATAATGCTGGACATAACTGCCCATGCAACCCGCAACTAAAGACAAGAGTTAAAACATAGTACAAGCATCTCTTTAAGTCGATTAACACCATCATAGCATCCTATGGATTAAGTGGAGTAGTCGACTACATGGATTCCATCTAGAATCCTCTGTATCAGACAAATTTGATGGGTTTTCGGTTCATACTAAGCCTATATATTCCATTTAGTTACTAAATAAGGAACAACTGAAAAGTACCCCTTCCCTAACCCTGGCACTGAGACAGAGGTCACAACACAGGGCATTATCAGCTTCTAGACACTGTAGAAGAGCCCAGCCAGTACTATACAAAACTGACCCCTAGCAGACTTTAGTTGGCACACTTACCACCAGCAGTGGCAACAGCAGGATTCCTCATAGGAGAGGAAGTGGATCAGACCTCAGAAGATGGATGCAACATAACTCAGATTTTCAAAACTTGACGCACGGCGTCCTCAGAAGACCGAAGTTCTGCCTCTTCCTGCATGTGGCTTCAGCACCCCCCCACAGAAGGCACCGCTGAAAGACTAGGCCTCAGGCCTCACCTCCGCCAAACGCCCAGACATTGCGGCCGCAAACACCCGACCACTAGGCAGCAGCGCCTGCCACAGCATGACTGGTCCCGTGACGCGCGCATACAAAGGAGAGGTCCAGAGGCCGCAGCAACGAAAAACTCTCGGCACGCCCCCACCATGTAAGGGATGGCGTGAGAACCAGCGGGCCATCCCTAATCCCAGATCCGAAGATCAGCCAGCCGCATCCCTGGGAAGGAAGGAGGTTAAACCCTTATCGATTCCTGCTGGTAAGGGGAAAATAAATCTTCAAACGGGGGGGATCTTCTCATCTTCACCACTCACCTCTCGTGCCTGCCCTACAGGGACAGGAAAAGCACTGGTGCTAGTGGGAAGGGGAGGGGCTTTTAACCGCTCATGTTTGTGCTTTTCCTGTCTCTAGGGCATGAGTTATCTCCTGTGGTGCCGTTGTGAAGGTGAGGGGAGAAAAATAGCTTTGTCCGGACTGTGCAAACCATCATAAGCCATATATTTAAAGTGTATTGTTACTTTTAAAAACAATTTTAAAAACCTGTATGTGTTTGTTACATTAATTTTTCAGGGCAGTCACAGGATGATTTTTAGACAACTCCATGGGGAACTCACTAAGTACTCACACCTGGATTTCCTGTCCCTGGCCACGGCGGTCCCACTGTGGTCCCAGCCAGTGATTGGCTGAGCGGCCTGTCAGCTCAGACAGGCCACTCTAAAGCTGGAGTGCGCGGGACCCGGGGAGAAGAAGACCGCAAAAGGAGCCCCGCAGCCTGGACAGGAAATGTAAATCGTCAGTCACCGGCCACGCAGCCCTAATACATATAGCGATGCGAGGTCGGCGCCCTACAATTATAGGTTTAAACCTATATCAACGATCAACCGATGATCGTTGTCAACGGCTGATCATTGTATTTATTCCATGGAGCGATAATCTGCCGAATCGGGCCGTAGAATAGGCCCCTAAGTCACAAATCCACCTCTGTTGATGGCAAAGAGCACAATTGACAAAGACCTAAGCTTTTTATATATACATTCTCACAAGGTATAGAATAAAGCATGGGACATTGAAAAATCAATCTTGGTATTATGTACTTCACTAGGGATACACATTTTTCAAAATAATAAAAGTATCATTAGCCCTATTTTCCAACTCTTCTGCATTGTCATAGTAGGATATGATCTAACAGGACCGGCCATCCACAAGGCCAACCAAAGGGGAAAGTGTCCCACTTAAAGTTATACCTGACGCCGGCAGCTGCTATTACTGGTTTACATACGTCAACATGACACCAATTTCTCTTGAAGTTTCGGAGAGGAAATAATTAAAGGGAAGTTATAAGAAATGAACTCAATGTATATATAGTAATGGATAGAATGACTCTGTGCACTATACGACTACAGGGTAAAAACATACATAAAACATATAAAAGTCAACATAAACGTCACTGACATCAGCGTTACAAGCCGAATTCTCAGATCACAGTGGAGGGAAAACAAGTGGCCAACCAGCATATATTTCTTTTTCAAGTGGAATTGTATAACAAAATACTAGGAGGGTGTAGCTACATTTTTAGGCCTTGCAGTTTTAAAACATTTTGAAAGGAAATAGTTCTTAGCTTCACAGCCAGCCTATAGCAACAGCTGTGAGACTACTTATTTCTTCAAAATGATCTTTCAAGCAGACACCTGAAAAATAAATGTACCAGGATAGACACATTACTTCATTTAAAAGTCCCCCAGATGTAAAAGTATATGAAATGGAATGCAAGGCATGCAAATCACAATCTATCTCATGGTGGTATGAAAATTCTTTAAGATAAACTTGTGGGGGCAGCAGACCTGCTATACTCTTCTAGTAGTTAAATTCTTGGCATTATCTTTAATTATGTGCTATGAAGTCTTGCAATAAAAATATGGTGAGTATTACGGGTTTTTGAAGACTAATTTAAACTGAAGAAAAGTAAAGGGCTTATCCAAGAAAAGCAGATGAAGGCAGACGGCCGATTGCCCCCTGTTTATTTTGAGCTTTTAGAGAAGATACGTAAAAGGCAGAATGAAGGAGCAGAGGCATAGCTGTAAGGGGGGCAGAGGTATAGCTGTAAGGGGGGCAGAGGTATAGCTGTAAGGGGGGGCAGAGGTATAGCTGTAAGGGCGGCAGAGGTATAGCTGTAAGGGGGGGGGCAGAGGCATAGCTGTAAGGGGGGGCAGGGGCATAGCTGTAAGGGCGGCAGAGGTATAGCTGTAAGGGGGTAAGAGGGCCTAGATGTAAGGGGGGCAGAGGCAAAGCTGTAAGGGGGGCAGAGGTATAGCTGTAAGGGGGGCAGGGACATAGCTGTAAGGGGGGGCAGAGGCATAGCTGTAAGGGGGGGCAGAGGCATAGCTGTAAGGGGGGGCAGGGGCATAGCTATAAGGGGGGCAGAGGTATAGCTGTAAGGGGGGGCAGAGGTATAGCTGTAAGGGGGGGCAGAGGCAGAGCTGTAAGGGGGGGCAGGGGCATAGCTGTAAGGGGGGCAGAGGTATAGCTGTAAGGGGGTAAGAGGCCTAGATGTAAGGGGGGCAGAGGCAAAGTTGTAAGGGGGGCAGAGGAATAGCTGTAAGGGGGGTCAGAGATATAGCTGTAAGGGGGGGCAGAGGCATAGCTGTAAGGGGGGGCAGAGGCATAGCTATAAGGGGGGGGCAGAGGTATAGCTGTAAGGGGGGCAGGGACATAGCTGTAAGGGGGGCAGAGGTATAGCTGTAAGGGGGGGCAGAGGTATAGCTGTAAGGGGGGCAGAGGCATAGCTATAAGGGGGGGGGCAGGGGCATAGCTGTAAGGGGGGCAGAGGCATAACTGTAAGGGGGCAGGGGCATAGCTGTAAGGGGGGCAGAGGTATAGCTGTAAGGGGGGCAGGGACATAGCTGTAAGGGGGGCAGAGGTATAGCTGTAAGGGGGGGCAGGGGCATAGCTGTAAGGGGGGCAGAGGTATAGCTGTAAGGGGGGGCAGGGGCATAGCTGTAAGGGGGGGCAGGGGCATAGCTGTAAGGGGGGCAGAGGTATAGCTGTAAGGGGGGCAGGGACATAGCTGTAAGGGGGGGCAGAGGTAAAGCTGTAAGGGGAGCAGAGGCATAGCTGTAAGGTGGCAGAAGCATAGCTGTAAGGGGGGCAGAGGTATAGCTGTAAGGGGGGCAGGGACATAGCTGTAATGGGGGGGGGAGCAGAGGTATAGCTGTAAGGGGGGCAGGGACATAGCTGTAAGGGGGGGGGCAGAGGTATAGCTGTAAGGGGGGCAGGGACATAGCTGTAAAGGGGCAGAGGCATAGCTGTAAGAGGGGCAGAGGCTTAGCTGTAAGGGGAGCAGAGGTATAGCTGTAAGGGGGGCAGAGGCATAGCTGTAAGAGGGGCAGAGGCTTAGCTGTAAGGGGAGCAGAGGTATAGCTGTAAGGGGGGCAGAGGCATAGCTGTAAGGGGGCAGAGGCATAGCTGTAAGGGGGGGCAGAGGCATAGCTGTAAGGGGGGGGGCAGAGGCATAGCTGTAAAAGGAGCAGAGGCATAGCTGTAAGAGGGGCAGAGGCTTAGCTGTAAGGGGAGCAGAGGTATAGCTGTAAGGGGGGCAGAGGCATAGCTGTAAGGGGGCAGAGGCATAGCTGTAAGGGGGGGGCAGAGGCATAGCTGTAAGGGGGGGGGCAGAGGCATAGCTGTAAGGGGGGGGGGCAGAGGCATAGCTGTAAGGGGGGGGGCAGAGGCATAGCTGTAAGGCGGGCAGAGGCATAGCTGTAAGGGGGGGGCAGAGGCATAGCTGTAAGGGGGGGGGGCAGAGGTATAGCTGTAAGGGGGGGGGAGCAGAGGCATAGCTGTAAGGGGGGGGGGCAGAGGCATAGCTGTAAGGCGGGCAGAGGCATAGCTGTAAGGGGGGCAGAGGCATAGCTGTAAGGGGGGGGCAGAGGTATAGCTGTAAGGGGGGCAGAGGCATAGCTGTAAGGGGGGGCAGAGGCATAGCTGTAAGGGGGGCAGAGGCATAGCTGTAAGGGGGGCAGAGGCATAGCTGTAAGGGGGGGGGGGCAGAGGCATAGCTGTAAAAGGAGCAGAGGCATAGCTGTAAGGCGGGCAGAGGTATAGCATAGAAGTTGCATCCATCTTTGCCACCTATTATAAATGAGACATGGTAATTGGGGGGAGGGCGGATTACAGAGTTTGCACTTGGCCTCCATGAAGTCACTTATATACATGTACCATTTAGAATGAGAACACCCAGGGTTAAAATGAGACTCCAGGCATTGCAGTGATATGAATGATAATAGGGCTATACTATATATATTTTATACTTTAACATAGACATCTGATTTTCTATTTGAAATTTAAATTTTTAACCATTTTTCCTCCTGGGCGGAGCTTAGCTGGTGTCTGACGGTAGGGACCTGTCAAGTGATCGGAGCACTACATAAGGGTGTAGTGTCTACCCTATTTTTTTTAACAAGGGAAATGTGAGTCAGAGTTTTGTCGGCATGGAAAATTTGTGTCATGTTCACACAACTGTGTTCAAGCCGGGTCAGCAGATACAGAACCGTTTTATTCATATAAATGTCTCTGTATTGATTTTCTTTTTTTTTAGCGGTTTCTTCCAAATTATACAAGTGATGAATTTAAAAGTGGGATCAATTAAACTTGTTCCAATCTATAAAAAGCTTTGTATAACTCTCCACCGGAGCTGCAATACTGTACACAAACCGAGGACAGATGTAGCACTGTTTCTGTATGAATGTAGGAAAACAGCTGTTTTTCTATTCTGTGATCATGCAATAGTGAAAATTTTCTGCATGCAATGGTGTTACGGCCGCGGCGGCGTCCCGCGTTCCGGGCCGCCGCCGCGACCGCTACCTGCCCTATGCAGCAGCCGGTGTCCATAGTCGGGGACCCGGCGCTGCTGTCACCTCGGCCCCGGGGGGCGCCTCACCTCTCCACGCTCCTGTCTCCCGCTGTGCCGGCCGGCGCGCGCGTCCCCGCCTCCTCGGGCGCGCGCGCGCCGGCTGTCTCAGATTTAAAGGGGCAGTGCGCTCCTAATTGGTAGTTGCACCCAATCACTCCCCTATAAATCCCAGCATGCCCTGTCCTTAGTGTTGGAGCCTCTACATGCTTCCCATAGCGTTTGGCCCAGCCCCTGTTGTTCCTGAGTCCTATCTGTTACCTGGTCCCAGTCCCTGTTCCTGAGTCCTATCCGTTACCCGGTCCCTAGTCCCTGTTCCTGGTTCCTGTTTCCCAGTCACTCCATCTGTTCCTGCGTTCAGCCTGTCACGTGCGCTCTCACCTGCAGACCTTTGCCAGTGCCATCTCCTGCCTACTGCTCCTGCCACGCCTCGCCTGCCGTCACCAGCAACCAAGCCAGGGGTAGCGACCTGGGGGTCGCCTGCCGCAGCAAGTCCATCCCGCCTTGCGGCGGGCTCTGGTGAAAACCAGCGGCCCCTTAGACTCCGCTCCCTGGTGAGGTTTGTGCCATCGCTGGTGCCGGTCCAGTGGATCCACTACTCCAGGCGTTACAGTAGGCTCCAACCATGGATCCCGGCGAGGTGCCAGATCTCCGTGACGTCGCCAGAGTGGTCGCGCAACAGGCTCAACAAATCCAGAAACAGTCACAGCAGATCCAGCAACTCACTGCCGCCTTACAGCAGCAGACTACTGCCCAGCGCACACCATCTCCTGACGCTGCTTCTTCACTCCGACTGGCCCTCCCAAGCAAGTACTCTGGGGACTCTAAGTTGTGCAGAGGATTCCTGACTCAGTGCACCATGCACATTGAACTTTTGAGTAGTCAGTTTTCCACCGAGCGCTCTAAAGTGGCTTTCATCATCAGCCTATTAGAGGGTAGAGCCCTGGCCTGGGCCACGCCACTGTGGGACCGTGATGATCCTGTGGCTGCCAATCTCCGGGCCTTCCTATTCGAGTTTCGCTCCGTCTTTGAGGAACCTGCCCGTGCTTCTTCGGCCGAGACTGCTCTCCTCAACCTCTCTCAAGGCAGCTCCTCTGTCGGTGACTACGCCATCCAGTTCCGCACCCTGGCAGCTGAATTGGACTGGAACGAGGCCGCCCTGTTGGCCACCTTCAAGAAGGGCCTGTCTAGTCGAGTGAGAGACGTGCTCGCTGCCCGAGACCTGCCTACCTCCCTGAACGAACTCATTCTACTGGCCACCCGAGTTGATACTCGTTTTTCGGAGAGGGAGGAGGAGGTTCGGCATGAACATTTACTAACCCATTCTCGTCGCCACCCCCAGCTGGCGCCGGTTTTCCAGAATCCTGACCTTCCGATGTCCCAGCCCTCTCCTGAGATTCCTATGCAGGTGGAACGGGCTCACCTGACGCCTGATGAAAGAATCCGGCGCCTGGAGCAGAATCTCTGTCTCTATTGCGGTGGTTCCGATCACTTCCGGCTGGGATGTTCCCTACGTCCCCAAACATCCGGAGGACGCTCGCACCTAGGTCCGGTGGGACAGGTGTCCCTAGGTGCGAATGCCACCATTCCAAGTCTGTCTATGCCTGTTTCCATCCGGACTCCCTCAGGACAAAATCATCAGACTACTGCCTTCCTCGATTCTGGCTCAGCAGGCAGTTTTATTGCGGCAACATTGGTCCAAAGATGGCGGCTACCCGTGACCCGACTAGCCAGGCCCCTGACTATCTCCTCGGTCACGGGCGAAATTCTTACCGACCGTGTGTACTACCAGACCGCATCTTTAGTCCTCCAGGTGGGTCCTTCACATCAAGAAGAGATATCCTTCTACGTCCTGCCCCATTCTTCCCCCGCGGTCCTCCTGGGACTCCCGTGGCTACAAGAACATGCCCCTCAGCTGGACTGGAGAACCGGGGAGATTCTCAGTTGGGGTCAGGACTGTTCCCACCAGTGTCTCAAGTCACCTCAGACCAAGTGTATTATGTCATTTCCTGTCCCGGCCAAGCCTCTATCCGGCCTACCGGCAGAAGACCAAGACTCGGCGGATGCCTTCTCTGCCGAGGTGTACCCTCTCCCCGTACCCAAGACTAAGGTCGTGTCCTCTCACCACCGGAAGAACTTACAGAAGGTCCCTTGCCACGTTATACCGCCTGATCGCCTAGTACCAGTCGTCACCTCCACTCTTCAGAGAGTACCCCCCGGAAAGACTCATGTCCACCCTGCGCTTCGAAGAGGTATTTTGAACTGGGGACATTCCTCGTTGGAGGCCGGGCACCCGGGAGTCCGTAAGACCGGCCAACGGATCTCTCGCCACTACTGGTGGCCCAGCCTATCCCAAGATGTCAAAGACTTTGTGGCTTCCTGTGCCATTTGCAGGCAAGAAAGAGGGGGAGGCCAAAGGGGGGGGGTACTGTTACGGCCGCGGCGGCGTCCCGCGTTCCGGGCCGCCGCCGCGACCGCTACCTGCCCTATGCAGCAGCCGGTGTCCATAGTCGGGGACCCGGCGCTGCTGTCACCTCGGCCCCGGGGGGCGCCTCACCTCTCCACGCTCCTGTCTCCCGCTGTGCCGGCCGGCGCGCGCGTCCCCGCCTCCTAGGGCGCGCGCGCGCCGGCTGTCTCAGATTTAAAGGGGCAGTGCGCTCCTAATTGGTAGTTGCACCCAATCACTCCCCTATAAATCCCAGCATGCCCTGTCCTTAGTGTTGGAGCCTCTACATGCTTCCCATAGCGTTTGGCCCAGCCCCTGTTGTTCCTGAGTCCTATCTGTTACCTGGTCCCAGTCCCTGTTCCTGAGTCCTATCCGTTACCCGGTCCCTAGTCCCTGTTCCTGGTTCCTGTTTCCCAGTCACTCCATCTGTTCCTGCGTTCAGCCTGTCACGTGCGCTCTCACCTGCAGACCTTTGCCAGTGCCATCTCCTGCCTACTGCTCCTGCCACGCCTCGCCTGCCGTCACCAGCAACCAAGCCAGGGGTAGCGACCTGGGGGTCGCCTGCCGCAGCAAGTCCATCCCGCCTTGCGGCGGGCTCTGGTGAAAACCAGCGGCCCCTTAGACTCCGCTCCCTGGTGAGGTTTGTGCCATCGCTGGTGCCGGTCCAGTGGATCCACTACTCCAGGCGTTACAAATGGGGCCTTAGTAAACCCCCCTCCCTTTTTTTAATTTTTTAATTTTACACATTGGTGCTGGCACGGGGATCCCAGTGGCATGGTCTGTTCTTTTGCAGTGCACTGGTCGGGCTCTATACACTGGGGGCAGGCCTGCAGCCCCGCTGTGTTACCATATCCCCTCTTCTCTGTGATGCGGCTCCATTGGAGTCAATATTAAAGGTCTGTTAAAGAGGGACTGATGATAGAAAAATTGTTTTTACATCAACTGCTACCAGAAGGTTATATATACAATTATTTCTATCTAAAAATCTCTCAAGTACTTATCAGCTGCTGTATTGGTGTATTCTTTCCAGTCTGACACATTGCTCTATGCTGCCACCTCTGCCATGTCAGGGACTGCCAGAGCAGTAAAAATCACCATAGCAAACCTAGCCTGCTTTGGACAGTTCCTGACATGGACAGAGCTGGCAGCAGAGAGCACTGTGTCAGACTTTAAATAATGTACCACTTGCTGCAGGACATACAGCAGCTGATAAGTACTGGAGGACAATTTTTTTTTAATAAAAATAAATTACAAATCTATATAACTTTCTGAGTTAACAATACTCTCCAGAGTTCCTCTTTAAGCCAATCCCGGGCTGTAGTGGCGAGTCACCTCAGCAGGTGATAAGCTGAGCAAATGGACAGATGGCAGGTGGTTTTGCCATATTATATAGGATCCAAGAAAAGGTGTAACTAGAAGAAATGAGTGCATTGATTGAAATTGATTAGCAGTGGCTGCAGAAGTTGTATGCAGCCCTATGGAATCCTGGAAACATGGCTACAGCCACCGCTAATCAAATGCTGCACACTCGGGTTAAGGAGGACCCGAACATGCTCATGTTGCACTCATCTCTAGTAGCTGGTCACGTTTTGTTGCAATTCCTTGTAATGAAATCACTTCTATTAATCATTTCTTCAATAATAAATCGAGCGGAGTGATTTTTCCATATTTTCCCCTAGATTTTAAAGTTACATTTGCAGCATCAGCCACTTAATAAACTGCTCCCTTAACATAAATAGACAAAAAAAGAAAAGTACAGTATGCAGTCCCTTAAGAAATCTTACAGCCAATGGAATCTGGGTTTTATTGTCTACATTCCTTAGTCATGATATCCATGTCCTTGTGTGATACTCCTGTCATCCAGTGCACTCCTAAATTACACAGTGAGTACCCTCCAAAGGTTCCATAAAACACAACAGGGTAGCTTTTCCTTGTCCAAGTCAATATCAGACAATGATAATTATTATACTTTATTGTTATTTTTTTTAGTGATTTTACTTTAGCAACAGTAGAATTTATGACATGATTACCACAACAGGAATATGCTTCACGCTTGACATCCAGTCTTCTGTTTTACTGAACTGGAACATTTATCGTCTAGTGCTGGCAAAGACAACCATAGATCCTGGAGGGGGACAAAACCAAATAATTAAAATGTGCTAAATACTATCATTCGGGTAAATATAAATGCAAAAATAACATTAAAATGTTACGTTAGCATAAGGAAGGTGTATATGCATCATTCAACTTAGAGCTTTTTTTCCCCCTCTCAATTATCAAACTTTCCTTTATTATAACCTAAAAGGGAACTCCGGATAGGGAAAATTATTTACTATTAAACAATACATTGAAAGTTATATAGACAGGGGGAGATTTATCAAACATGGTGTAAAGTGAAACTGGGTCAGTTGCCCCTAGCAACCATCAATCAGATTCCACCTCTTATTTTCCAAAGAGTCTGTGAGGAATGAAAGGTGGAATCTGATTGGTTGCTAGGGGCAACTGGGCTAGTTTTACTTTACACCATGTTTGATAAATCTCCCCCATAGTCTCTATATATTACCATGTTTGCGCAGTTCTGCCGCACTGGTGGTTGATATTTCAGTTAGTATTGTGGTCCTCATATTGCAACCAAAACCAGGAGTGGATTGAAAACACAGAAAGGCTCTGTTCACACAATGTTGAAATTGAGTGGATGGCTGCCATTTAATGGCAAATATTTGCTGTTATTTTAAAACAACGGCTGTTATGCCTTATTCACACGTCAGTATATTTTTCCAATCCGCAAATTTCATTCAGTAACAATCCGCAAATTCAGTCCGTATTGCATCCGTAAAAAAATACGGACCCCATAGAGTTGTATTGGGTGTGTCAGTTACTGTCTGTACTAGGGCCTGTCCTTTTTTTTTTTGCGGAACGGATTGCAGCCCAGTACACAACACGGATGTGTGTATGGGTCCATTGAAATACATTGGTCCTATTTTTCTGCGGATTCGCAATTGCGGACAGGAACAGGATGTGTGAATAGGGCGTTATATTGAAATAATGGCAGTTATTTACTGTTATATGGCGGCCAGCCACTCAATTTCAACATTGTGTGAACAGAGCCTTTCTGTGTTTTTAATCCACTCCTGGTTTTGTTTGCAATATGAGGACCACAATACTGACTGAAATATACGTAGTGTGAACCCAGCCTAATTGGGTTTGTGACTTCTCCAATAGGATTAGGAACTACCATTTCTGGCATGTTTGGCCAACTGAGAGTGAAGGTCTACCAATTCTCCCCCAATAGATGATGTCTGAATAGAGAAGGTTTGGGCATGTTGGACTTTACCTGTCTGATACATTTGCTTTCTGAATGCTACTGAGATTCGGAGCGGATTATAGTGTGAAACTTGCAGGATACAGTACGTGTGGACCCTACAGCATGGACTCAGACAGCATGTTTTTACAAAAACAAAGAAACAAATAGAAATGCCAAAATGTTAATGGGGAAAATGAACATGCTACCCACATGACGTTTTTGGTTTGTCATTTTTCAGTGAAGTTTGGCATTTTTGAGTGCAGAAAGAATGTCATGTGCTACATTCAAACAGGCGTACAAATCCTGAAATCAAATTATGAAAAAAAAATTGTGACCTGTAATGAGGGGAAAAAAACAGGGAAAAATGATAATACACTTAAATAAGAAAACACCATTTTTTTTTCAGCCCGAAAAACCACTGCAAAATCTGTGTCTAAGGGGAAGCCTAAAAGATACAAGCAGATAGCATATATTACTACTGATAGAAAAATACAGTGGTACCTTGGTTTAAGAGTAACTTGGTTTAAGAGCGTTTTGGTTTAAGAGCTCACAGTTTTTTAAAATTGTGACTTGGTTTAAGAGCATTGCTTTGGTGTAAGAGCTCCCTGTACTCAGTGGGAGAGCGAGTGGCGGGGGCATGGTCTGCATAGCGTGGTCTACAGCTCTGTGCTCTGACCCAGGAAGTCTCCCTCACCTTCCACATCATAGCAGAGCCACTTCAGGCTGGGGCTTACATCAGGGGACAGGACTGTGGAGGTAATCTCTCCATGGCTGTAACCCCTCTCTCCCCGGACAGAGAGCGCTGCATGTATGTGCCCTCATCTGTCCTGCTCATTCCTTCATGCTCCCTGCAGTCTCTGTCTGCCCTTGTGTTTCCCATCCGCTCCATTACTGTACAGTAACTTATAATATCACATATTCTGCTGTTTCTGAATGTTTGTTTCATTTGTTTTACATGTTATTCAGAAGAATAAATCATTATTTTTGGGGTGTGGAACCAATTGTCTGCATTTCTATGATTTCTTATGGGAAAATATGCTTTGGTTTAAGAGTGGATTTGGATTACAAGCACGGTCACGTAATGAATTATGCTCCTAATCCAAGGCACTACTGCTGTATGCTGTAAAATACACAGAAATTCTGAGAATAGCTCCTGATTTCTGACTATTATGACCACACCTTCTTTTGCGGTTGTGGACACGGACTAGCCACATGTCCATCCTGGATTTCTGATGCTTTTTTATTTTATGTAGATTATTGGGACTGACTAGTCACTTCTTCTGACATATTAGAAACAGGCACAGAAAAATTACTTCTGTAAACAACAGTATTGCACACTTTTTTTGCACATTTTTATTTAGTAATACCTACCAAAATTGGCCTCAAAAACACTTTTCATGACCCCGATCGAAGGACTTATCCCTGGAGGAAGCTGAGACCAACAGAGACACAGCAGCCATGGGGAGGGGGTGAGTATTATATGTTTAGTATTTTTACACCACTTCCAGCCATAGAGCATATTTCAGATCCTTTGTATGTGTATGCATTTTCATGTTTATAACCAAAACCAATATTCAAATTGAAATCTACAACTTTATTTGTAAAGACTTTACACGAAAAGTATTTTCCAAAGTAAAAATATATAGAAACATATAACTATATATTAAATAATTAGTACACATCAAATAATTGTAGACATAAGCATACCCACCACACCCGCGTCTGTACTTTTAGGTATGCATGTACAGGAATGTATGTTAACAAGGTGATCTTTCCTTCATCCTCAGTATCTGTACCTTATTCCCTATGTAAATGACACAGTTTGGTGCACTGGGGGCGGGACTAGCACCCTCAGTGCACAATCTGTCCCAGCCAGCTCCTCCTAAAGAATATTCAGCCCCAGAGGGACCTCACCCAATATTTATTTGGAGGGACAGGACGACCGGGGAGGAAGGACGCCCCCAGGTCACCAAAACCCCTAATTTGCATATAGAACAAGGTGTAAATTTCCTGAAAACGACCGAGGATCAAGGTGAATAAATTTAATTTACCATCCGGGCCCCATGCACTGTAGGTTAGAGACCTTTAACCTGCTGTCAGTTTCCCTTTAAATAGCTAAAAGTACAGGTCCTGAAAGAAAAAATCTAATTTTTCCCCCTTTAGTGTGTTTTTTCAGCCGCCTTAGGTTCGTATAATGGCCCAACAAACTATGGGGGAGAGTTATCAAACCTTAGGCATAGGAACAGTGGAGCAGTTGCCCATATCAACCAATCAGATCGCCTCTTACATTTTTTTAAAAAGAAAGCTGTAACCTGATTGGTTGCTACGGGCAACTTCTGAGCTGTTCCTCCGCACAAGGTTTGCTAAATCTCCTTCTATGTGTGAACAAGGGAAGAAACTGAAGAGCCTGGACAAACACAGGAATAAGAACCATGGTTTCCTAGTTACATATAATACAGGGTATAAAAACTACTAATCAGACAGCTTGATGATCTAATGTGCCTTGTTAGGTTGCTATGGGCAACAGAATTTGCTGTGGACCTCATTGGACCATACATAAACTGAAACCTTTGCTCACAGCAACCAATCAGATCTCTTCTTTCACTATCCATCCTGAACGGACACAAGCGAAAGCTGGATTCTGATTGGTCCGCGCACCTCACCGCTCTGATCTATGTATCAGTCCGGGTGCTGCCGCCGCTGAGAGTTCCTGTTAGTCACGTGACTCGGTCAGACACTGACATGGCTCCCAGTCCCAGCTACTTGTGACCCGAGCACCAACCATGGGAGAGAAGAGAGTGCAGAGACCAGAACCCCTCCAGATCCTGCGCGCCGGGCGCCCCCTGACATGGGAGCCCATATTCTGCAGCTGCCTGAGGAGATCCTCCTGCTCGTCCTCTCCTACCTGGACGGCCGGGCGCTGGGGCGGCTCGGGCAGGTGTGCAGGAAGCTCTACCACGTCAGCTGCCGGGACGCGGTGTGGCGGAGGATAGCCCGGCGCTGCCTCAACTCCGGCTTCGTGCGGCAGGGCACAGACGTGTGAGTTACCTCTCCGCTCTCAGGCTGCGGCCTAGTCTCTGGGGAAGCTTTACGTGAACTACGTGGTTGCTAGGGCGTATCGTCACTGACTCCTGCGTGTTTTACGTAAGAAAATAGCGTACACACTGCTATTCTCAGTCTGTGTAACTCGTAGCCTGTGCAACACCACAAGGCCCAGCAACACCTGACTAACAGTGACAACTAACAGTGATAGTGTGCCCAAGCTGACTCTGCTGCTGAAGAACTACAACTCCCATCCCCTCTCAGTGCATGATAGGAGGGGTAGTTTTGCTACAGCCAGGGGACTCCTATGTCAGGATATAATTTTTATATATATTATTATTTATATAACTTTTATAACAACGCTCCGGATTATTCTGTGGCTCCTGGCTCAGCCAATCAGGACAGCTAATCGGGAGCCACAGAACAAGCTGGAGAGCGGACTGGGTAATGTATGCACTGGGGGTTGCCGCTTACATACTTGCAGTGGGATGACAAGTCCGCTGCGAGTATGTAATCCTATTGAAACTAACAGGAGGGGAATCGCAGCGGATTTTGCTGTAAATTCGCAGTGTGAATTCCCACTGCAATTCTGTTACGTGTCAAGCTACCCTTTTGATAATTGAGGCCTAAGGATATCCTGAGGCTAATGCAGGCCTAGTACTTGTCTCAACCGAGAGATTGCTACAATTTGATGACATTGTGGCAATGTTTTGTAAACTAAGCAACATTGTAGCAACCTGTACAATATTAAGTCTATAGATTGTCTGGACTGGACACAGTTGTAACAAATTCAGTATCCAATGCAGTATCAGGGTCTTTGTACATGAGAAGCCCCCATCGACTTGCTCAGGGTATTGCAGATGTATACAGCAGCATACTGACAGCGAAACCATCACATTTAATGGACTGACCACAGTGAATACAGTGCATTTCCCCAATGCATTAGTTTATGTTGTGTGGTCTGCTGTGTTTTTGAGTCCAGCAAAAAGATGTGAAAAATGGTCCAAAGTCGCCACATTTGTCCATTGAAGTCAATGTTCCTGCTGTCAGTATGCCATGGTATAGGATGGCAACCTTTTTTGTCAGGTTGCTGGTGTATATCTTAAGTGAATGTGATGTATGCATAGCCTCAGACAACCCTTTTTGTTAAGACATCAAATTTTTTCAGCTACATTTATCATGTAAGCAAGGAAAGCACCTGATGTACATGCTAAATGTCTCTATAGGGTTACATTGGGTTACGGTCAACGTAAGGAAGCCAGAAGGCTAGCGGTCACTGTCTCCTATCACCAGCCATATATTTCTCACGGTTCTGCAGTGAATCACTGACAATCACAACCTGATGGCTAGCCAGTCATTCATTTGCGTATTAGGTGTGGAGGTCTGAAACATAAGAAATGCATTGCTGGAGATCAGGAGGCAGTGTCAGCTAAGTCAGTCTTGTGATTTTCTTAAAGGGGTACTCCTGTGGAAAAAAACCTAATATGACAAAGTTATACAGATTTGTAAATTCTGTTTAAAAATCTTCCAGTACTTATCAGCTGCTGTATGTCCTGCAGGATGTGGTGTTTTGTCTCTGCTGCCACATCTGTCCATGACAGGAACTGTCCAGAGCTGTAAAAATCCCTATAGCAAACTAAGCCTGCTTTGGACAGTTCCTGACATGGACAGAGGTGGCAGCAGAGAGCATTGTGTTAGACTGGAAAGAATACATCACTTCCTGCAGGACATGCAGCAGCTGATGACTGAGATGACTGAGATTTGAGATTTGTAAGTAAAAGTAATGTATACATCTGATTTGAAAACCTTTTCTTACCCCTGTAAGTTCACCTAGTAATAGGCCCTCTTTAAGTGCATGCCACAGTCCCCTATGGCTGTCAGATGCAACATTCATTGGTGTCTCTCTGTGGCTGATGGGCAGTCAGTCACTGCGTGTATAGTGCAGGGAGGAATCAGAGACTTAAAAAGCCACAGAAGACAATATCGGTACTATATACTTACATTTGGGGCCATGGCATACATTTTGCTTTAGGACCCAAGAACTTTAAAGGAAACCAATCACATAAAAAATGCCTATTAAGCTAGGGAAATGTGCGGATACATCACCCAGCACACTTCCCATACGTGTTCCTGTCCCCATGCGTCCCTGCAATGTAAAAGTTATACACTTTGGCTGGGTTTACACTATGTTTTTGCAATCCGTTTTTTTCATCCGTACTTTGCAAATAACGGATGGAAAAAACGGGTGCATGCATGTGCATCTGTTTTGATCCGTTCTTCCATTGAATTCCATTATAAAGAAACGGATCAAATCGGATTTTTTTTTTTTTTAATGTACACAAAAACATAGTCAACCTCATTTTTGTGTCCGTTAAAAAAAAAACGGATCCATTTTGATCCGTTTTTTTAATAATGGAATTCAATGGAAAAGCGGATCAAAACGGATGCACACACTTGCATCTGTTTTTTCCATCCGTTTTTAGGGTGTGAACCCTACCTTGCTTTTATAAATTGGCGTGCCGTATGTAAATCGCCCACAACTAGTCATCTGGGCTGTGAGCCTTTTGCAAGTAGTCACTGTCCCCTGGACAGTCCTGTAATGTAATCACACCTCTCTGGGCATGAGGGGCGTTATTCAAAAAGCATCGGTACCATGACGTCATCCAGAGGCGCACCTACATTCTCATCACGCCGTACATGCGCAGTACAGCAAGTATAGCCAATTTATAAACGTAAATTTACAACTTTTACTTTGCAGGGACGCAAGGGATAGGAACATTTATGGGAAGTGTGCTGGGGGATGTATCAGCACGTTTCCCTAGCTTAATACGTATTTTGTTGTGATTGGTTCCCTCTAAACATGACCATTCCATAGATTAAGGCCACATTCACACACCTGTAGTGCAGTCCGCGACTGTGGACCGCCCTACGAATGTGCATCCTTCATTCACTTCATTCACCCTAGCGATCCGTGCCACAAAACCGGTCCGCATTACAACATGATTTTTTGCGGCATGGATCGCGGCCCCTCATACACGTACGGACGTGTGAACGGGGCCATTGAATAACATTGGTTGTTGCGGGCACGCAATTGCGGACAGAACAACAGACTTGTGAATTAGGCCTAATACTCCAGCGAGTAATCATAATAGACCATTATTATAATGTACGTGTTATAATCTGTGTATAGTGGCTGTCCTGTAATGGAAACAAGGGTGTGGGATAACACTTAATTTTATCATTGTGGCATCTATTTATAGTGACTTCTCATAGAATTGTCTGCTCCGAGTTTCTAAAACTTTCTTTCAGCAAGTGATAGAAACATGAGGGTGGAGAAAGCATAGGCAAGACACTGCTAAAAATGCTGCATTGTTTGTCTGCTCCCAAGATGGCGATAAGACATTTAAATAGAAGTTGGTGTAGTCTCCAAGTGATCGGACAGATTCCCTCTTTGGTGCCACAGCCATGATAACATTGTTACTGTACAAAGAGTGTTCTGCACTAGAAATAGTCATCGCTAGTTGTCGTCCAGCGTCAGAGATCTTTAATTCGGGCATTTTCAGTAGCTGCTTCTATCCAGGAGGTTTAACTATATGGCTTACCATAGTTCTGTCTTCACATCTCTATGACTAAAGAAGGGGTATACGGACATGGGTCTTATAATACAGTGGATGATGTTCTCCTTGGATTAGGTGTTTGCTCTGGGTCAAGGATTGGGAACCTATGCTTTCCAGGCATGATGGAAATTGTAGTTTTGCAACAGCTGGAGGTCACCCATCCCTGGTCTTGGTGTACAGAACAGGCCTGGACTTATTGTTGCATATGTCTAGGAGGTATATTAGAAAAAGTTAGAGACCATTGGGACGTGTTCACACTACAGAATTTAGTGCATATTTTGCCACATATTGTTTAATGCAGATTTGCATTTAGAAGACCTAATAAGTGACATGTCATGTTTTATGGGGCCAATCTGTGTCTAAAACCATGGCAATATCTCCAGAGGAGGCTGGAGGTATCGTTCAGTTGCAATGTACAATATAGTATGAATACTATTGATGATATGTAAAGTGCAATGAAACGTATCCAGGTTGTGTGTGATCTATTCAGTATGTATTGTTAGACAAAGGAGGAATGCCCAGATGGTGTTTTACCAGGATCATTGGACTTGAGAACTTGATGGTATGTAATTCTCCCATATAGAAGATAAAGCAGTAAATAAGTTACAGATTGGAGTGTAAAGAGATACTGCTCAGGCTGGGGAGCACAGTTGGTGTGGCATCCATACAACGCCCACTTAGTTCCACGCATGGATCTATTTCTGATTAATGTAGCGCTGTATACAAAGTAAGAACACCAAGGTGCACATACGTGCGGTTTCTCCTATCGGGAAGAGACAAGGAATCTGTAGAGAGTACATAGGAATTTATCATGGTATTGATCCTATAAGTTGTGCTGTAGGCACAGCTCTGTTGTGGGTCTTAAAGAGCGTTCACACGAACAGATTTACGAAAGATCAGTGTATGACTAACAACGATTTGTGAACTTGCTCACTCAAAGACAACGATGAACAATTTATTACTCATCTCTTGATTGGCCCAAGTGTTTACACGGGGCGATAATTGTTAAGATATGGTTGTTATACCAAAAATCTAAACGATAATTGTTGCGTGTAAACCTGGGCTGTAGAGTCTGTAAGCCGCAGCTCCAACTCCTATACCAGGGAAGTTATTTATCACACTGGCTTAGAAGCTTCTCCCTAATGTCCTACATCTTCTGAGGGAATGAGGAAGGATATAAAGCAGATTCTCCTGTGTGTGCAGTGGATGCAGCTAGTCTCCAGCCTCCATGTCCTGAACTACTCACAACTAGACTAGATGAAGCAGGTGGTCTTTTTCTGCTGACAATCTTCTATGTTTCTAACTAAATATTCACCATACAGACAGAAAAACTGCTAACAATGCCAGATACCTGTAATATAGATGTCAGTCATAGTGATATAGTGGGGGTCACACAGTGATATAGAGGGGTCACTGTGGGTGAGGGGGCACGCCATAGCGTGCGCGCGCATACAAACACATAGCGTGCGCGCATACACACACACAGCCTGCTGCAGCCATAGCATACACACACACACAAACAGCCTGCTGCAGCCATAGCACACAAAGTCCTACACACACGCACAGCCTGCTGCAGCCATAGCATATATACACACACCCACACACACACACAGCTGCAGCCATAGAACACTGAAGGAAAAACACCACACTGAGGAAAGAGGTTACTGCTATACTACTTTTGTCTTATCCTCCTCTATATTACACAGGATATCTTCATATTACACTGCTGCTTATATACAATCATCCAGCATCCAGGAAGAGAACAGTACAGATCTCTCCCCACACAATGGACTCATCCAGCTCAGAAACAAACCAAATAGTGACCGACAACTTTTCCCCGACCCCCCTTATGTAATAGGGCCAGTGTCCTATTACTGATATATTCCCCGACCCCCCTTATGTAATAGGGCCAGTGACCTATTACTGATATATTCCCCCGACCACCCTTATGTAATAGGGCCAGTGTCCTATTAGAATGTTGCTCATAATATATATTGATGAGCAAAACTTCATATCAAAACTGAATTTTAAATTATTCTAAGATTATTTTTTTTAAAGCTGGAGTCGGACTCGGTACACTTTTTCCGACTCCGACTCCAGCCAAAATTGGTTCCGACTCCACGACTCCGACTCCCCAGCCCTGGTGTAAACGCACCATAACATATATCACTTACAGGGGATGCTGCCTCCAACAGACCCTGACCAGTAGAAGAACATTGCTGTTGGTGAATGGAGCTCACAGATTGTTGTGGCATTGTCTGCGCGACATATTAAATGTTTTTTTAAAATGTCAATAACACTTTAATGCTTAAGCACCATAACATTTTGGAGAGTTGTTGATTCTAAGATTGTAGTAACTGTTTTGGTTCGGCCATTTTCTGCTCCAGAATAACAGCAAGGACCATTCAGACTTGGTTGGGAAGAACTTGACTGACCGCCAAGAGCCCTGACCTCACCCCATCTCACTCCTTAGGGATGGACTAGAACAGAGATAGTGAGGCAGGTCCTGTACTCTATTAGTGTCTGACCCTCATCGTCTGGATGACTGGGCAGAAATTCCCCTATACACATTGTGTCAGATCCCGTACAGATTTATTGTAGCTTTTACTCATTGACAGCAGTCAAAATGCACAATACGCAGAAATGTTGCGACACTTTTATTGTGTCGGGTTCATTTCTGGATGTGTATACATAAGGAATACAAACATACCCAAATACATATAGAACATATATCAAATGTATCTATTCTTACACAATAAAAAAAGATCTATATTCTTATTCTTTCCATGGTTTTTATTTAGCACTTTTAACCCCGTTTCATTCCCAGGGGATGGACGGGCTCCTGGAAAGAGATGTATTAATACAAAGTCTACATGTGAAAGCTATCTGGCCACAAATTGGCACTTATTTCAGCACCAATGAATTACAAGGTGTAACTATAACCGTAAGGACAACTGTGCATTCTCAGCCTCCAAAATTCAGCTTAAATCCACATACAAAGTGATTGGCCTTGGCAGTATTCTTCAGTACATGCTAGTGCCATGGCTGAAGCAAGTGATAGGCTACATCATGTGGATCTATGGCATGTCATTGCTGCAGAAGTAGTTGAAGACCATCAGCATGGAGGACCACTGGACCATGTAGACAACACTAACCACCTCTAACTTTCTCATCTCTGTTCTCATTATTATTTAGAGAGAGTTTCCCAGCTGAGACCACCTGGGACAGGTACCTTTTGGATGAGCTTAGCGCAAATGTGCGGGTAGTGTGGGTAGTCACACGTATAGCCAGCAATATTGTATATACCATTCGCTATAAATACAGTAACGGAACGCACTCCAACAGTAGAAAATAAAAAACTTTAATATAGGCAATGTGTTTTTGCTCTCTATAAATGGAGCACCTTCCTCAGACATACAGTACCAACAGACTCACATTCTTATATGATAAATTATTATAATAATTAACCATATGTTGTGTCAAATACTTCCAGGTGAAACCGCGCCATCACATAGACTATACAATTGTACTTTTTGTACTTGTATTTTCGATCCTGAATACCTTTGTTATAGTATAAAGGTATTTAGGATTGAAAATAGGTGTATATGGACTTGCGCACAATATGTAATAGAGCTTGCACAATTGTATAGTCTGTGAAGCCACGGTTTCACCCAGAAGTATCTGACACAGCATAAGGGTAATTGTCTATTCTATATAAAAATGTGAGTCTAATGGTGCGTTTACACGTAACGATAATTGGCCCGATCGTACGATTAACGATGTCGGAGTAACAATTTTTTTTCATAACGAGCAGCGTTTAGACGGTACGATATATTGTACGGAAAATTCGTTTTGCGAACGCTTAAGCCTATCTCAAACATTGGTTAAATCGGCGAACGACTTTTCACACGGAACGATTTGCAAATTTTTTGCGAACGACTATTTGATAACATGTTGAAAGATCAAAATGAGCGATGTATCGTTCGTCGTTTGATCGTTCGCTGCGTTTACACGTACGATTATCGTTCGAATTCGATCGTTAGCGTGCAAATTCGAACGATTTATCGTTCTGTGTAAAACCACCATAAGACAGTGCTTCTCAAATCCAGTCCTCAGGCGTCACCAACAAGTCATGTTTTGAGGATATCCCATACAAAGAACAGCTGTGATAATACCTGATGCACTGAGTAGAATTATATCAACTGTGAAATTCTAAAGAAATCCTCAAAATATGACCTGTTGGTGAGGCCTGAGGACTGGAATTGAGAAGCACTGGTGTAAGACATAGGTGTGAGGTGCAGCAGCTCCTTTCTCTCCATGTCCGTAAGAATGTGAGTCTGTTGGTACTATATGGCTGAGGAAGGGACTCCATTAATAGAGCGCCAAAACCCGTTGCCTATATAAAGTTTTTTTATTTTGTCATATTGGAGTTCATTTTGTTACCACGTTTGTAGTGAGTGGTATATACGATAAATACTTTACACTGGCTATATGTGTGACTACCCATACCCACACGTGCACATGTGCGCTAAGCTCATCTAAAGAGTACATGTCCCAGGTAGTCTCAGCTGGGAAACTTTCTCTACGTTGTACACTCCGGTCCTTGACCGTGTGTGTCCTGGAGCTAGCTGCGGTGGGGGAGATGTTTGTGCGCGCTTGATAGAGTTGTGCCTATTACTTAGCACAACTCCCCTAGGTGAGTGAGCCCTACACTATTTCCTCCTATCTGGCTGAGTGAGATATACTACATCAGTCTCTTTTTCTCTTTCTTCTTTCTCCTTATTATGACCTATTAGCTGTACATGCACAGCAGACGTTGGCCTGTACAGCAATATATGAGTCTGTAGTTATTTCAGGTTGGTGCCGTCACCGTACACTTGTCTTCAGTGACCACCATCATTTTCCACTTCCCTCCTTGCAGAGTATCCAGCTCCTACTCACGCAGTCATTAGGTATACATTGTTTCTCGGCTCACATTTCAGCCCTGGGTTTTATGATTACACAGGATAAAAAAAACAAAACACTGTTTTATTAATTTGCATTGTTTGCGGCCCAGTTGAGATAACTGTTATAACGCTTTCCACATGAGTTAATAAAAAAAGGTTTATTTTATATTCAAAATAGTTTTGTACAGCAGGAAATGACCCATCTTAGCAAGCACTTAAATCATTTATTGGGGGGAAACCTGTCTGCGTCGCCCTCTTCCCCACCATATAAGTGCAAATCCTCCTTTTCTCTCCTTGAAAGTTGTAAAGCAGGAAATCTCCTGGTTTTTATATCAAAAATTAACCAGACCCCAAAAGTAGTTCTTTAAATTCCATAATGTTACCTCCAGTAGATTTAGAACAGATACGTCAATAACTTCTAACTCGTGTGACTTTGTTTCAGGAAGTCTGTCTGCACTTGGTTTTGTGTTTATATAGGCTTAGAAAAAGAATTGGCTCTCCGTCCATTCATTTCATAGTACAGGGTCAACACAACAAAATAAGTAAAAGGCGTACGCTTGATTTTAGGATGCGGTGTATCGTTGTGTCCTCACATTTGCAGTTTTGTTTACATAATTAGAGCTTAATTAGAAGCAACGTGAGAAAATATTACTTTACTGAAAGAGTAGTAGATGCTTGGAACAAACTTCCAGCAGATGTGGTAGATAAATCTACAATAGCAGAATTTAAACACACCTGGGATAAACATATATCTATCCTAAGATAATGAGAAGGGAAATAGTAAAAAGGCAGACTAGATGGACCAAGTGGTCTTTTTCTGCCGACAATCTTCTATGTTTCTAATCCATTAAAGTGTATCTGTCAAGTGTATCTTGGACTGGGGTATCTGGGGCCCACCAGAGGAAATGATCCTGGGGGCCTACCAATGAAGAAACAGTGAGAAACGACATGTCAATCACTGTTAGTGCAGGTTCTAAAGCTGCGGGGATCCTCCAATCCTCCGGTAGGCCAGTCCAACACCGTGTCTGTCCTATCTAACAGAGACATGTCAAAGGTATCGGTATTGATCGATAAGGGTTTGAGTGTTTAGACTGCGATTGTACAGAAAGGGGAACAAGCTGCAAGAAGTCTGTGTGCAGCATGTTCTTTCCCGACTCTGTATCATGTGACCACGATGGCCGCATAATGTAAGTCTAAGGGGCCGCCCAGGAGGGACTCGGAGCAGGAAGAAAGAATGTTCTGCTCACAGACTTCTCTTCACAGACTAGAGACGAGCGAATTCACAGTATTAGCGAAGCGCTTTGCTAGACTTGTCGGTCGGCTTGTCAGACAGTTTCCTTTGAACTTTGTGTCTCTCCATGCCGCTCTGCTTTGGGTGCCTGGAAAAGCAGGATCCAGTCCTAATAAACTTCTCCCATTTTCCCGGGATCCAGCTTTTCAAGGCAAGAAGTGGCATGGAGGCAGCAGGTTTACAAGCTGACCGCCAAGCCTAGGGAAGTGCTTAGCTAGTGCTGTAAATTCACTCATCCCTACTACTGACTCCCTGATTTTCCTGATCGGTCCCAATGTGAACACTCAGATTCCGACTGATCAAAAATGGTACATAATAAGAAAATGGAGATCCAACAGCACCGTAAAATGAAGTCTGTAAACACAGCTTGTGTAGGTGGATGCAAACTGGAAAGCTGACACTCTCAATGTTGCCAGATAGATGTGAAGAAACGATGGAATCCAACAGCATCCAGTTTTGAAGCAAAAATCCAAAGATTTTATTACATGTCCATGGTAGAACAGCGACGTTTCAACCCATAGAGGTCTTTTTGCTTCTAAACTAGATGCTGTTGGATTCCATCATCACTTCATGTGTCTTTTGACATGTCAAAAGTATTTTTATAATAGGTACACTTTATGGGCGCTCTGCAATTTTGTTTAAAATTGACTGTCTGTGCTTTGCTATGTGATTAGCCTTACCAGGCTTCATCAGATTTTAATAGGAAGATAACTGCAATTAAACCTTTTAGGGTAACTTCACACACACCGTATTGCAGAAGATTTGATCAAAATAACTGAACAAAGCATCAAATCTGCTGCGGATCCTGTACGTGTGAACGCACCCTTAATGTTGATCACATGGCAAAGCAATTTAGGAAAAATTGCAGAACCCACAAAATCAAATGGGGTTCTAAATATGTAAACAAAGAAACACAATAAAGCTGTGAATCTGGGAAGACAGCCTAAGGCTTTGTGTATATAGCTATGCATGTTCTCCTTATGAGCTGAGTGCTTGTGGACACACATTCTCAGTCACTTACAATCTTTTCTCTGCATAGCTATATTCTGTGCAGTTAAAGGAGAAGTCTTGCCCCCAAAAGTTTTATACAAATCCCCAATATACACTTATTACGGGAAATGCTTATAAAGTGTTTTTTTCCCTGCACTTACTACTGCATCAAGGCTTCACTTCCTGGATAACATGGTGATGTCACTTCCTGGATAACATGGTAATTTCACCACCCGACTCCCGGACCTGTGCGGGCTGTGGCTGCTGGAGAGAATAATGGCAGAGGGATGCTCAGTGTCCCTCCAGTGCCCTGTGTCCCTCAGTGTCCCCCTGCCATCATCCTCTCCGGCAGCCACAGCCCACAGCTGGGTTGTGACATCACCATTTTATCCAGGAAGTGAAGCCTTGATGTAGTGCAGGGAAAAAAGCACTTTATAAGCATTTCCCGTAATAAGTGTATATTGGTGATTCATATAACTTTTGGGGGGCAATACAATACTTTAATAAAAATTTTTGCCAGACTTCTTCTTTAAAGTGTCACTGTCGTTTAAAGTACAGGTGATTTTAAGAAACTTTGTAATGGGGTTTTGCCGAAAAATGCATTTTTATCATGAGAAAGCAGTATGAAGCTCTCCCCCCTGCCTTAATGGTTTTCTCTGGAGAGGGGAGGGGTGGAGAGAGATGAGGCACCAAAACAGGACAACAATGAGTTAATTTACAGCTACATCACAGGGCTATCTCCTCTGAAGTCAGCACTGACCTCTGAATACCTGCTTTCACACAGGTCCTGCTGTGTAATCCTTTGTTCTGTGCTCTCTGCTGGCGACTAATCTGCCTCCTTCCTCCTCCCCCTTGCCATAGAACAGATAGGGCCCAACTGATGTAAAAGAGTCAAAATTTCCTGATAATGAGCAGTGAATGAGAGAGAGGAGGGAGGGGGACCTGGGGAAAGTCTTTTTGAATGCAGATAATGGCATATTTGCCTAATAAACCGAATCACAAAGTTTTTTTTTAAATCGTCTGCATTATTGATTTCTGCAAAAAAAAAATAAAATGAATAAAATGACAGTGACACTTTAAGCAAAATTACTTTTTGCTTGTAGGGAATACAGTGGATCCTCTACAGAAGCATATCAGTATAGCTGAGAAGACTCCTGCAGGGCGGTAAGACGGAATATAATATGCTGCGGATCCTGTACGTGTAAACGCACCCTTAGGGATATTAAAAAAAAAAGAAAAACCTTTGCTACAAGCACAGTATTATCCTTGGTTCCCAGATCTCCCGCAGGTCAGCCTGGCATTACCCAGTGGTAGTGGTTGTCCAGCCGCGGTTTGATATCCTGCTGTACAAGTGACTAAATATTGGCTGATATGGTAGACAGATGAAGGTGATGACACAGTGCTTCCCGTTTTAAGCAAATACATATCTCTCCTCCCTCTAGAGCCTCTCCAAGTTATTTTCATTTGTTTTCAGACTCCACAGACCTCATTTATTATTCCCTGTTACAATGTACCTGAGTTTCTCTATTTTTATCAGCTATCTTTCCCAGCTGCGCCTGACAAAGCGTAGGACCAGCCAACTACCATTATTAATGATGCGATCATCTCCATAATGCACAGGGATATGTAATTTTTTTCATATTTCCTCTTGGAAGACGTGATGCATGATGAAGAGGTCTCTTGTTTACTGAGGCCAAGTCTTCCTGGAAAGTGTTTTCTGCATCGCGCCAGTTAGCAGAACACATAATAGGCTTATACATTGGTTAAACAATAAAAAAAGTTATATTTTCCAAATACCGCACTATAAACGCTGTTGGAGTTGGCGCTTCTCTTTGTAGGGTAGACAGATCTCTATTTTGTTTTCTTCTTTGTAACGAACGTTACAGTATGGTGGTCGTGTAACTCCGCTGTGTATTGGATAACTTGTGCAGATCTTTTAGTTTGAGTCTTTTTGTGCATAATATTAAAGACACCGGGGTGGATTTATTGATGGATTTCCATTTAGAACCCCATTTTTCTGTGGTTTAGGAATTGGAAAGGGAACATGACTTAACGTTTGAGAGATTGCACCTATTTTTTAGTACGTAATATTGGCACAAAGTATACCAGGCAATAGTTGGCATAAACGAACATGTCTTATCATGTGCAAAATGTATCGCACAAACACGAGCCACTGCAAAGATTTTGAGCCTCTTTAGAGCCCTATTACAATATTGTCAGGAAAATCATTACATCGTTAAAATTTAAACAATAATCGTCCCGTGTAATTGCAGGCAACGATCGAAAAATCATTTATGTGTCATTGATTTAGTGATGCTAAAAATAATCGATAATCGTTCGCTGTAATTCCACATTTCTTTGCTGTTTTTCCGCATTTGTTCACTAATCGTTCAGTATAATTGCACATCATTCCTTCTTTTGCTGGCATCAGATGGAAGTAAACGATTGTAGTAATGATTGTTATAACGATCGTAACTAACGACTATCGTTCTGTGTAATATGCTGAACGATTAATGATAAACAATCTTGTTTGGGATCGTTTATCATCATTCGGTAAAAACACTTTGTCTAACAGGCCCCTTAGAGTATGTAGATGGACCAGACTCTTCTGCCATGGATTTTTACTTTCAGTGCTGAGGTTTTTGATGCCTTTTATCCATTTTAGGCTGATTCACACCCAAGCACCCTGATACACCCTGATACACCCAAGCACCCTGATATAGATTTTTTACATGTCTTTTCTCAGAAATCCAGGTTACTTTCAGCACCCTGATACAGATTTTTTCAGCAATACAGCATTTACTTTCTTTATGCTTTCTTGGTATATTATGCTTCTCTCCTGGTCAGACCTAGACTGTATATTTGCAGCCTAGGGCTATGTTCACACAAAGTAAGTTTAGTATTAATCACAGCTGTTGTTGCCGATTTGCAAAAACGTCTGTGATTAATACTTAAAGGGGTAGTACGGCGTTAGAAAATTATTCACTAAATAACACACATTACAAAGTTATACAACTTTGTAATGTATGTTATGTTGGTGAATGGCCCCCTTCCCCGTGTCCCAATTGCGGCTGAGCAGCTGATGACGCGTCCCTCATGCCGGCCCCCCTCTGCCGCGTCATCAGCTGCTCAGCCGCAATTGGCTGAGCTTAGTTATGCTCAGCCAATCGCGGCTGAGCAGCTGATGACGGGTCTAGCATGGGTGGGGGGAACACTGGGAAGGGGGCCTTTCACTAACATAACATACATTACAAAGTTGTATAACTTTGTAATGTGTGTTATTTTGTGAATAATTGCTTAGCGCCGCACTACCCCTTTAACTTACATTGTGCTGCAGCTAGAGGGAATCCCAGAGGGAGCGTATGTACATAGTATACACTCTGGCCAGGATCGCTAGTGGCCGCACAAAAAACATGTCAGTTCAATGGAGTGTGCAGCGCTGAATTGGGATGCAGGCCCACACGGATTGGCCCGCATCCCAATTCAACAGAAATGAAGATCATCCGGCCGGTATTGCAGTACTAGTGGGGATGATCTTCAGTAACAACGGCCAGTATTATACTGTGTGTGAATGTGGCCTGGCAGTGTTTGAGACTGAAGCCAGCTAAAACCCATGGTCAAGACTTGTGAGTCTATATGATTCACCAGTGGACTTCTCAATAAAAAGGGGATGGATATCACAGTTGGGGCAGGGGCAAAATTCAGGAGCGACCAAATTTCACTCTGTTCCCCTACCTTTTAACAAGGGCTGAAAGCCACAGTGGGGGTTAATGTATGAAGAGGAGGTATAGTGATGTCAGTGGGGGCAGGGGATGGAAAAGCAATGGAAGATCTCTGCGCGCAGCAGTGATGTAGAATCAGACACTGCTTCTCCACAGTTTTTAACTGGGAACAACCATCTAGATCATATTTTTGGAAATTTTTATTGATGGGATATGCAAAGGAGCCCCTATGGAAACTATTAAATGGGAGCCATCGGTCACCCTCCCCATTTATACACATGCACATTATAACTTTTAGCTAGTAGTTTATTAGTAATGTGAAGCACTTTATTTACTTTGTTATTGAAACCATATTCACCCAAAACCATAGAAGTCCTGAAAAATCAACACAGGATAATATGGTGGGTAAGGAAAGTATTCAGACCCGTTTAAATGTTCCCTCTTTGTTTCATTGCAGCCATTTGGTAAGTTCAAAAAATTAATTTACACTCTGCACCCCATCTTGACAGAAAAAAACAGAAATGTTGATATTTATGCAAATTTATTAACATGAAAAACTAAAATATCACATGGTCATAAGTATTCAGACCTTTTGCTCAGTATTGAGTTGAAGCCCCCTCCCTTTTGAGCTAGTACAGCCATAAGTCTTCTTGGGAATGATGCAACAAGTTTTTCGCACCTGGGTTTGGGGATCCTCTGCCATTCTACCTTGCAGATCCAATCCAGTTCCCTCAGGTTGGATGGTGAATGTTGGTGGACGCTATTTTCAAGTCTCTCCAGAGATGATCAATTGGGTTTAGGCCAGGGCTCTGGCTGGGCCAGTCAAGAATGGTCACCGAGTTGTTGTGAAGCCACTGCTTTGTTATTTTAGCTGTGTGCTTAGGGTCATTGTCTTGTTAGAACCTGCGCCTCAGTCTGAGGTCCAGAGCACTCTGGAAGAGGTTTTTCGTCCAAAACATTTTATATTTCCTTCATTTGCATCAAGTCGTCCTATCCCTGCAGCTGATAAACACCCTTATAGCTTGATGCTGCCGCCACCATGTTTCACTGTTGGGATTGTATTGGGCAGGTGAAAAGCTGTGCCTGGGTTTCTCTCCACTCATACCACTTAGCATTAACACAAAAAAATTCAATCTTCATCTCATCAGACCAGAGAATCTTATTTCTCATAGTCTGGGAGTCCTTCATGTGTTCTTTGGCAAACTGCACTGAGGAGAGGCTTCCGTCGGCATACTCTGCCATAAAACCCCAACTGATGGAGAGCTGCAGTGATAGTTGACTTTGTGGAACTTTCTCCCATCTTCCTACTGCCTCTATTGCACTCCACCACCGTGACCTTTGAGGTACCTCTTTCACCAAGGTAAGATGAATGCGGCCAAGTACAGAGAGATCCTGGATGAAAACATCTTCCAGAGTGCTTTGGACCTCAGACTGGGCCGAAGGCTCATCTACCAACAAGACAATGACCCTTAGCACACAGCTGAAATAGAGCAGTGGCTTCAGAACAACTCTGTGACCATTCTTGACTGGCCCAGCCAGAGCCGTCTTCTAGACCCAATTGAGCATCTCTGGAGAGACTTGAAAATGGCGTCCACCAACGTTCACCATCCAACCTGAGGAAACTAGAGAGGATCTGCAAGAAAGAATGGCAGAGGAATCCCCAAATCCAGGTGTGAACAGACTCATGGCTGTACTAGCTCAAAAGGGAAGGTGCTTCTACTCAATACTGAGCAAATGGTCTGAATACTTACAACAATGTGATAGAATTTGCAATGAAACAAAGAGTGAAAAATTTAAAGGGGTCTAAATATATATTTTTTTGTACCCACTGTAAATGATCCTCATCGGGGTACAGTATGTCAGTGGTTCCACTTCTCTGTATACAGCACAGTTCCATTCCCTCTGTTTTCATGTGTATAGTCTGTGGTTCCTATTGTTTCTTTTAAACTTTGAGTCCACTTTTTGTTATTTTATATCAAAGACAATAGGTGCCAGAATAGTGTTCTCTAAGGCTGTACGAGGAAGAACTGTGCGTCCTGATGGGCAATTAGGATTCTGTCCCTAAGGTCCAAACACTTCCAGTAACATTGGAAGTTTAAGAAACCTATATGCAGAAAGCTAATATAAATTGCCATAAGAGCGCTGCCTCTACCTTAAACAGCTTAACTACTCAAGCAGATTACTCCTAAAACAATTTGTAAGTCCCCAAGGGCTTTTCTCTTTTAAATGGATCAATTAGACACCTCCTTAGTACTACTACAGAGGAGAGGGAGGGCGGTACATGGGCTCAGATGGCTTTATGTATTCCCTTCTATCGCTTTCTTACCATTATGGTATGAAATTCTTGATTTAAATATAGAAGATTAAGTACAGGCTTCCTAAAGAGTCTCTGTCAATAAGACAACCCCTTGTCTGCCCAGCGATCAACTGGTACCACTGAGGGAACATAATCTGGTGCCTATTTAGACTATTTTAGTGTCTCTCTCCATTGGCCAATACAAAGAGGTCTATAGCTGTGGGCTTCCTCTCTATGGTGGCCATATGGTTATTCACACAAATATGTAAATGTTTCTGGGGGTTCACATGAAAAGCTATGTACACACAGTATCTTGGGAATTCTTTTCCCTAAGAAATTGCTTTTTAAAAAATTTGCTGTAGTATGAGAAAAAGTTAAAAAAATACTAAGGAATAGAGATGAGTGCAACTCGAGTCCAATCATTTGGCATTTGAATACCGTTGGATGCAGCCCTAAGGAGTCATGGAAAACATGGATACAGCCATAGGCCTAGAACTGTATCCATGTTTTCCAGGACTCTCTAGGGCTGCATCAAACTTCTTCAGCCACAAGTATTCAAATGCTGAACGATCGGGTTCGGGTTGCACTCATCTCTAATAATGAATAGTGTAGCTGCCTTGTCTAGGATTTACCTGCTTAACATTGTCCACATAGGGACTGACTACTTTGTGGAGCAGTGATGTCAGACTTGTGGCCTCCAGCTGTTGCAAAACCACTATTCCCATAATGCCTGGACAGCCAAAGCTGATCATAAGTGCCCATGAGGCAAACTCTTTATGCTAAGTGCTGTGAGCTCTCTGCATTGAGCCCTTCCCCAGTCCCCATCTCAGTGCTGTGTTGGCTGAGAGGAGGCATGAAGAAGTGCTTCTGCAGGGTCACCACTGAAGGTAGGTTTATACTGCTCTTCCCCTCTTGCTCAGAATTGGTGATAGACACCTTTTAAATTAGTTTGGTTCCTCCCAAGATCTATAGCAAATATTTTTTTAGACATATAGACATCATAGAGGGAGGTGCCTTGTTCTGGACATCTATTCTTGAGCCAGAATGAAGAACTATGTGTATGGGGGATGTGTAATATAGCAAATAAAATAAACACTCATTGTAAGAAGTGATTGCCTACATGGGGTGGCCTCTTTAACCCCGAGGGCCTTATTTCATACTTTATATGGAGAAAGGTAGGCTTATTTGCCACAACCAATCAGAGCTCTTCTTTTGTTTCCTAAACTGCTGGAGGCAAATGAAAGCAGTGCAGTGATTGGTTGCCATAAGCTGACAGTTTTGGTAAGTGAGGCCCACTGACTGTAATGACCTATAGGTTACAACCCCTGGTAAATGAATATAGAAAAGCTACCAAGTCTACCCATACGGAAAACAGATCACTGATTTTAGGGAGACCAGCCAAAGGTGACACTGTCGGCTAAAGTGCTAAATACAGTGAAATCCTAGGTGCACTGCTCCCTGGGATATATGAATATGCAAAAAAAGAGCATGTAGAGTCTTATTTAATAGTTTAATAACACAGGACGAGCCAGATATCCCTCCGGGAAGGGCCCTGCCTAGGGGTGGTTCCTTTATGGAAACCACAATATTAAGTGGTCCTATAAGACAAGGGAAAAACCAAGGCCAGGTAACCATCCACAAACAGCTGTTTTGGGGTGTTGCCCCTCATCAGTGTGGAGCAGGATTCTGGCTAGGTGGGAGCAATGCCTTGTAGAGCCATACATGAAACAGATAACTGATCTCAGGGGGACCAGCCAAAGACAACACTGTCGACTGCCGGCTAAAGCGCTCAATACATTAAAATCCTTGGTGCATTGCTCCCTGGGTTATATGAACATGCATTAAAAGTGCAAGAGTATGAGCCCTTCCCGGAGGGATATCTGGCTAGTCCTGTGTTTTGAGACTCCTAAATGAGGCATATTCCAGTATCTATCCAAGAATTTATGTATCATAATGTCCTTATTATATTATAATTTTCTAATACATTGCTACTATTAGGCTTTGGGTACAAAATCTATGGTTACTTGTAGAGTGTTATTGTACTACTGACCTGTTGCCTCACAGGGCGGATTTCTTATAGGAGAATTGTAAGTCTGGGAATGGAGAGTCTCAGAATAAGACAGTCCGACCTCTTCCTGGACCCAGCTCTCAGACTTCACACGACTCTTACAGGCAAGAGCTTCTGGAATACTCAGCCGTGACCTCAGCCACTGGCAGAGAACGCTTCCAACAACTGGAAGACATTCCAAGGCATAGATGTGTTTTTTTTTTATTTTTAGATTAAAGACAAGGAAAAATTAGAAAATATTGCACATCTAAAACATTTTAACATTGTTTAAGGCTTGCAATGTGTGTTATATGGAAAACTCATATCGGAGGAGTTATAAAACAGCAGAGTTTGGAAAACTTTTGAAGTTTTATATGTCATCCACTTTAAATGTATTTGCCTATTGTTCCTGTCACTGTTACCCACTATGTCTTTTATATAGATCAGAAAAAGAGGGAAAAATCTTTAATTCTGAACCTGCTTCCTGCATTCAAAGTACAAGGACTAGTGATGAGCAAACTTGCTGAACGTTTGGGTTTATCCGGACCTGAATCTGAACACTTGGTGTTTGACTCCCACTGCCTGGAGAAGTAGGATACAGCCCTAGGGCGGCCAGGAAGACATGGATACAGCCTATCACCTCTGGCTGTGTTCTTGTTTTTTCAGGATTCCCTATGGCTTCATCCAACTTCTCTAGGCAGCGGTTGTCAAATGCCAAGTCTTCAGATTCAGGTTCGGATGGACAAATTGTCTATGCCAGATTGCTGATCGCTAGGAAATAGCTTTCATCCATAACACCTACTATTATTGAACGGAAGGCCTTAACTGGTACACTTGAACGGTATCACCGAGATATCAGGTAAAGATGCTCTGCTGAGGCTGGATGGAGTGAGCACTTCGGTAGATTTGGGGGGAAGAGCTGTTTTTTTTTTTGTTTGTTTTTTTTTATTTATTTATTTATTCTTCATTTTCTGATTTATGTCTTTTTTTCCCTCTTAGCTCTCAGTGTTGCCAGGGGGAGGGGTTGGAGAGTGGGATGGTACTGCTTTCCTATGTGAAGCAATGGATGTGTGAAATATAGAAAGACTGTTTTATGGGGGAGCTTGTTAGTTATATGGGAATCGATGTGTTGTTTTTTTTTTCTCTTTATTCTGGGTTCACACTACGTATATTTGAGGCTGTATGTTTGAGGCTGTATAGCAACCAAAACCAGGAGTGGATTGAAAACACAGAAAGGCTCTGTTCACATAATGTTGTAATTGAGTGGATGGCCGCCATTTAATGGCAAATATGTGCTGTTATCTTAAAACAACGGCTGTTGTATTGAAATAATGGCCGTTATTTACCGTTATATGACGGCCATCCACTTAATTTCAACATTGTGTGAACAGATCCTTTCTGTGTTTTCAATCCACTCCTGGTTTTGGTTGCTATGAGGACCTGACATGAGGACCAAATACAGCCTCAAATATACATAGTGTGAACCCAGCCTTAGTGATGATATGTAAATGTGTACTAGATTCCTATGAAACTGGAGGGTTTTGTATGTACTTAAAACTAAATAAAATTAGTTGTTTGCTGGCTGGTATATAAGAGGTTAATGGCGCTTGTGGAATGACGGTGGTTTTCTTGCGTGCCGCGTTGGTGACTAGTGAAAGTTTCCAGCTCAGGTGCAACAGTTCAGTATTAATGGCAGCATATGGTGTTCATCAAAGCAGAACAAATCACTTTATAATCGATACAGGTAGAATTTTCTTCTTTTTGATTTCTTTTTTTTTTTTTTTTTTTTCTTTCTGTTATTATTTTATTTTTTTCCTTTTCCACATGGTTATTTGACTCTCGTGGTGATGCAGATGCCCTGGTAATTTCAGCAAGTCCAGCAGATTATTAAAGAATTACTTAATTGTGTTTCTGTCAAAGAGGTCTACAGCAGATCGTAGCAGAGTAACTTTATTAGGCAGCGCATGTTAGATGAATGGCTATGTTGGCCTGTTCTTTTGCAAAGTACAGAACTTTATTTTCCTCGAGAGAATACGTTGCCTGTGACGGACTTGGCTGATAATCCCACTAGAGACTCGTTCTACGAACCACACCAGCAGTTTAGTGCACATTATTACCATTCAATTGATAATGCAGAGCTCGGAACATGTCTTAAAGGCACACAGACCCTTGTTTTTCATTTCAGTCTCTGATTGTACAAATTTTATGTTTTTTGTTTTTTTTTTAATTCCCAAATCACATATTGGAATTTTATTATTTACACCATTACGGTAATATAGATTTGTTGCCAGGGATACACTGTCTAGCAGTTACACCCTATTCAGTGGAATTTTCACTTTCCCAGCAGCCAGTCTGGAGCAGAGGGCAGAGGAGACGCGTACTATACATGAAGGGGATAGGGGTGTGTGCGAAAATGAGGCCAGCGTGTAGCTGTGTGTGTTCTGTAGTGGCATTTTGGCACAGAAGGTCAGTCATCCTCCAGCAAAATTATCACAGCTAGGCCATAGTTAGACAGCCGTGTGTTGCTGTAAATAGGGAGCAGTCGGGGTATGACTGTGCTGTCTTCTGGAAATCAAAGCCCCACCGGATCTACATTGTCTACATTGTTGACGGATCCTATTTTAAAGTACTGCTGTGATATCAGTTGGGTTAGTGCCTGAGCTAGACATGTGATGTTCATATGCTGTGAGTGGACATAAGGACAAATTATTTCACTAAATATAATAATGGTGCGTTTACACGAAATGATAATTGGCCCGATCGTACGATTAACGATGTCGGAGTAACAATTTTTTTTTGTTTCATAACGATCAGCGTTTAGACGGTACGATATATCGTACGGAAAATTTGTTTTGCGATCGCTTAAGCCTATCTCACACATTGGTTAAATCGGCGATCGACTGTTCACACGGAACGATCTGCAAATTTTTTGCGAACGATCAACGACGATTTGAGAACATGTTCAAAGATCAAAATGAACGATTTCTCGCTCGTCGTTTGATCGTTCGCTGCGTTTATACATAAGATTATCGTTCGAATTCGATTGTTATCGCGCATATTTGCACGATAATCGTTACGTGTAAACGCAGCATTAGACTATGTTCACACGGCGTATCAGACCGCCCGTTCCGTGACCCCGGCCAGAGCCGCTCGCTTCACTCTGTGCACTGACAGGTCTTTCTGCATCCAGAATTCACTGAATTCCGGCCGCAGAAAACTGACCTGTCAGTTTTTTCCGGCGCCGCATGGGATCCCGGCCGGAGCGTATACGATGGGTGTACGCTCCAGCCGGGATCCCATTGCACATAAGGCTATGTTACACACCGCAAAACTACGGCTGTAGTTCTGCGGCGAGAACTACGGCCATAGTTTTACGTAGTGTGAATATAGCCTTGATCTGGAAAATCTTCTCTTAGCATTCTGCCTTGCGTCATCCCTCATATTTAGTTTTCATGTTCTGATTGGACAGTGACAGTGCTGACCTATCCCTCAGCTGACAGTTTCAATTTTAGAACAGAGTATCTCTGTATTCTTGAAGAATTTACTAAAATAGGCTTTACAGAGGAGCTCATTGGTTCTCCTTCCTGCCCTATGACAAACCATAACATCATACGAACGACAGTGTAAGGCTGAGTTCACACTACGTTTTTACAATCTGTTTTTTTTCTAATCCGTTTTTAGCAAAAAACGGATGGAAAAATGGACGCGTATGTGCATCCGTTTTGATCCGTTTTTCCATTGAATTCCATTATATAAAAAAAAAATTATCAAAACGGATCCTTATTTTTTACGTACACAAAAACATAGTCGACCTAATTTTTGTGTCCGTTAAAAAAAAACAAAAAAACATTTTGATCCTTTTTTTTATAATGGAATTCAATGGAAAAACGGATGCACACACATGCATACGTTTTTTTTCCCGTCCATTTTTCATCCATTTTTTTTAAATAACTGCGAAAACTTAGTGTGAACCCAGCCTTACCTCTGTTCTCAAACTGCTCTGAATTCAAACAATTTGGTTTTCAAACAATATACTTCAATTTGCTTCAGAACTCAAACACTCTTTCTGCACCCAGTCTTGAAGTCTTGTGTATAACCGGTATAACACACCACAGATCACACATAGAGACATAGGTGCAATTTGGTGTCACTTTGTGGCTGCTATTCCACCTGCTTGAGTCTTTCCCTCCAGTCCTCCCATATACTGTATTGTCTGTACCGGCTTCTCCTGCTGATGCCATGTACCTGCACTAAAGAGATTGAGGTGTGAGGGTCTTTGTGTGCATTATTTTGCTTTACATCTATAGTTATGTACTGTAGTGATTAAGCTGTACATACAGGCACAGTATTAGCTATTAAACAAATTTACATTACTTCTTATGGGAAAAACTGCTCGGTTCTCCACCAGCCTGCCAGGACAGATTGTGGTTGGGAACAGAGGTACCTCTGTATACATTTTCAGCAAATTGACGCTCTAC
This sequence comes from Dendropsophus ebraccatus, assembly GCF_027789765.1. Taxonomy (NCBI): domain Eukaryota; kingdom Metazoa; phylum Chordata; class Amphibia; order Anura; family Hylidae; genus Dendropsophus; species Dendropsophus ebraccatus. The sequence continues at coordinate 37,358,918 of NC_091461.1, forward strand.
CACAGCATAGAGAGTGGACACACGAACTGTTACTGTCGTACTATGCAGCTGTCTAATAGCCAGAATCATACATATCCACCCTGGACATCTAACTTCTCAGGTGGCAGGGTGCTGATTGGTTGGCGTCGTAACCGAAAGCCTTCGTAATCAGACGATTATGCTGAAGTCGGATTAAAAAAATAAAATAAAGTGTTTAAATATATTAAAGTGTCACTGTCATTTATTTATTTTTTGCAGAAATCAATAGTCCAGGCGATTTTAAGAAACTTTGTAATTGGATTTATTAGGCAAATATGCCATTATCTGCATTTAAAAAGACTTTTCCCAGCCCCCCCCCTCTCCGCTCTCTTATTTACTGCTCATTATCAGGAAATCTCGACTCTTTTAGATCAGTCGAGTCCTGTCTGTTCTATGGAGAGGGGAGCAGGAAGGAGGGAGATTAGTCCCCAGCAGAGAGCAGAGAACAAAGGATTACACAGCGGGACTTGTTTGGAAGCTGTATTCAGTGGTCAGAGAGGTCAGTGCTGATGTCAGAAGAGATAGCCCAGTGATGTAGCTGTAAATTAACTCTTTGTTGTCCTGTTTTGGTGCCTCATCTCCCTCAACCCCTCCCCTCTCCATAAGAGAACCATGATAACAGGGGGGAGAGCTTCAAAATGCATTTTTCGGCTAATAAACACAATTACAAAGTTTCTTAAAATCGCTGTACTATTGATTTCTGCAAAAAAGTTGCTCGAGTTGCGCTCATTTCAGTTGCAACCTGTTTGCAGATAACTTTAACCCATTTGCTATGTCCCAGGTAAACTTTACTGTGGATACGATGGTATTTTTGTTCCTTTACTTTTCTTCCTTGGCAGACAATAAAATATGATTCCATCCGATCCCTTCCAGAACATGTTCAGCTATTACATTACATGGGTTATTTCTCCAGGCTGGACATCTCAGTGTCTGAGCATCATCACCGCTGCTTTGGGAGGGTCTCTACTAATCCCCCATGCACTCTCCTTTCAGAGTCAGAGGCTCTGCGTGGGATAGATAAAGTGGCTGTAAAGTTCCGTTCCTTGTTGGTTGTGGAGTTGCGAGCCTTCATTACAGCTCCTTCCTGCAGCTGGAACCTGGAGCTCGCAAGGGATATTACATTTCTTCTGCTGTACTGGCCAAGTTAGAGAGGAAAACCTTCATTTGAAGACCCCCCTCACCTCCTCATTGTTTTCTTACATATTTTTCATACAATAAAGTTATCTGCTTAGGGGAAATGTGCTGTATACCACGTTTCATTTGTACTGGTTACTGGTTGAGCCCCAAATGTATATTTAGTACTGCAATGCTATATTATGGAAGGAAAACTACATAGCATTGCATATTATGAATGTAAGCATTGCTTTTGGGGGGTAAAATGGTGCTTCAGAGAGACACCATATGACCGAATGCAGTCCTACGGGGTCTTTAGTAGAGATAATCGAACAGAGATGATCGAACCATCGGCATTTGACTCCCGCAGTCTTCCCGTTCATTGGGGAAGGTGGAGATAGCCCGAGTGCTGCCTGGAAAACAGGAATACAACCTATGGCCCAGGCTGTATCCCTGTTTTACAGGTGGGACTCGGGCTGTCTCCATGACTTCAGCCCCAAAACCCCCCAAAAAACAGCTCTAAAGTCTTTCCTACTAGGTGTCTCCCTTCCCTGTAATCTGCTGTCAGCTTCCTGTTTCCCTGTAATAGCCCTTTTACGCACAGGTCATTGAAGCCAAAGCCAGGAACAGACTATAAACAGAGATCAGGTCATAAAAGGAAAGACTGAGATTTCTCCTCTTCTCAAATCCATTCCTGGCTCAAAAATCTGTCAGATAATCTGTGTGTGTAATAGGGCCTTTTGGGGAAATCTGTCTGTAGTTACACCCTCAGGAAGACATATTACAGGAAGGGGATGTGGCATTCCATATGCGCTGTGCAGGAGGATGAGCAACAGAGAGGAGAGCCTAGGTTCTTTATTTCCTGTCACAGCACCCTACAAAGCCAGTGCATCAGTAACCCCTTCTCCACATGACATCTATAGTATTGTACTGTTTAAATCACCCCCAGCACAATGCAGCCTGTTCAGTGCTTGCTGTGGTGCTGCTGCTGGTTTTTATTTCTGCTCTCATAGCACCTTGTAAGGTCTGGGCACCAGTTCTACTTAACTTGTCATCTACAGTAAATATTAAATGCCTTAAAAAACATGTTTTTTGTGGTATATTTTAGGCTGTTATCCATACAGTGAAGTCTCATCCCTTATTTTTCCATTCTGGTACATGGTAATTTTGGCTTCATCTGCACGGGGAATCTTTGAGTGTTTGAGATAAACCCCTCTGTATTTACCATCATGAACACTTTGACAATGATATACCAACCTCCTTAAAGGAGAAGTCTGGTGAAAATTTTTATTAAAGTATTGTATTGCCCCCCAAAAGTTATACAAATCACCAGTATACGCTTATTACTGGAAATGCTTATAAACTTTTCCCCCTGCACTTACTACTGCATCAAGGCTTGACTTCCTGGATAACATGGTGATGTCACTTACTGAATAATATGGTGATGTCACTTCCTGGATAACATGGTGATGTCACGACCCGACTCCCAGAGCTGTGCGGGCTGTGGCTGCTGGAGAGGATGATGGTAGGGGGACACTGAGGGACACAGGACACTGGAGGGACACTGAGCATCCCCCTGCCATCATCCTCTCCAGCAGCCACAGCCCGCACAGCTCTGGGAGTCGGGTCGTGACATCACCATATTCCCCATAATAAGTTTATATTCGTGATTTGTATAACTTTTTTTTTTTTTGGGGGGGGGGGGGGGATAAAATACTTAAATAAAAATTGTCACCAGACTCCTCTTTAAGAATGTACTTGACTTGGCTAGAGGTTGTGAAAGGGTTTTTCTCTACCAAGGAAGCATTGGTGGGAATTGTGTCACTACTCAAATACTTGTAGACCCATCTGTCCGTAGACCTGACGTAGACCTTCCGAAACGTCGCACGGCATGTGAACGCAGACGTTCCATCAAGAATTTGATCCGAATGGACAAATAGAGCTCGGCTTGAGCCTTGGACTTTATATTTCTTCCTTGTTTACTTCGAACTTCAAAGTGGTGAAATGTTTACGAAATGTAAGATTTGAACTTTCATATAAAGAAAATCGCTATTGAATTTTGTGTGTGTGTTTAAATAGGTTTTTTTTCACCTTTTATTTTTTTCCAATAACTAAATATTTTATAGATCTCATGTAAGTCGCCTGCACTCCACTGTATCTGTATACACCCTGCCTTCGCCTCATTCGGATATCTTTACATAAAGTTAAAATAAGCATGAAGGTCCCGGGTCTCCCCGCATACAGCTTGGAGGGGAGAGATTAGCACGATGTGTGGTCTGTTTCTGTGCTATGGCATGCTCTGTTTGGGTAACCAATTTGCTTGAATGCTGAAAACAGTTTTTTTTTTTTTTTTTTTTTTTTCCCCCAATTACTTCTTCAGCCTGCGATTGTTACTTTCTGATACATTTTGGCATCTATATTCCATTGGGGACGTTACGCACCATTGACTTTGTTTTTGCGCTGAGTTTTCAGAGCACTAGCCATAAAGTTCAGCACAAGTGCAGTTATTGATATATAGGTTGGGGGAACGTATTGTGTGTACATTGAATTTAATGTTACACGGGGACTAAACTATTCTTTGGGATACGTCTGCATTTTTTTTTCCTCTTCTTCTGGGAACCAACACAATTATTACTTTTTTTTTTCTTTTTAATTTCTGGAATCCTCCCTCAGTAGAGCAGTTGTAAGACCTCTAAATTATTCTCTGGTCTAGCTTTGCTGATCATAGGCCAAGTGCCGGCGAAGATTTAAATGATCGAAAAGCTTTGCTTTTTGTTTTGTTTAAAACAGGTCAGATGCCCAGGAATGCAGTCAAATTATAATGGTCTCTAAGTGCCGGAAGATGGAGAAGAGAGAGACGAGTGAAAAATGAGCCCTGGGCTTTGAGAAAGGGCTGGGAAAATGGAGATTTAGGCAGGCCCCGAGGCCAGGTTAGAGATTCCTACATGTATTAACAGCTAGGTGTGATGTTTATATACACGGGACTAATCGTTTTTTATGTGGCCTCTCCTCTCAAAGCCTCCGCTAATGGGCTGCGAGTTTTACCCAGGGTTGTGCCTATTCTTCTCTCTGTTTTGTTTTTTATCTCCTGGTCCGAAGGGATTTTTTACTGAAATATTTGACTTTCTTCATTGTGATATTTGGCCTCTCTTGGGATTTGCTTGAACCGTCATTTCTTTGAACAATACATTTTTGGTAATAGATTTAATTTGCAGCAGCAAAGAAAAGGAAACAAATCAGAATGATAAAGTATAGCAGCGATGCCTTTTATCATAGGACTGACAAGTGTAATACAAAAACGTACCAGCACCTATGATAAATGATTCCAAAGAGTCCTGGAGGTTAGTTCTGGTTATTTAGTTACCACTGATGTAACCTTCATAGCTTCATGTTTTCTTGAAGGGATATGTTCACACAATGGGGTAAAACCTGTCCCATATTTCTGCAGCAATAATTTCCGGCTGATCCTCAGATTTCTGCATTAGATTTGCTGCAGTTAGCCTAAGGGCCAGTTCACACTGAGGAATCAGCGCTGAATTTTAGTGCTGATTCCTCACTGAAAATTGTGCCTGATAATATAATGAGAGCCAAATTCCATTGAGTTCAATGGAATTTGCGCTCTGCAGTTCACACGGTGTGGAATTTTCAGCAGTGTATCCGCTGTCCGCCACAAGAATTGACATGTTAATTCTTCTGGCGGATTCGGCTGGTGGAATCCCATGGAAATGAATTGAGCAGTGAGTTTCTGATCTGAAATTTTTCAGCACGGAATCAGCGTGGAGTGCTCACTGAAATTTAGTGCAGAATTGGAAAAAAACGAATTTGAGTTAAATGAAAAATTAATTTGCACGAGGTCCGGCTGGAACACTTTTCTTGCACATTCTGCGCAGAAATCTGTGAGAATTCTATGCAGAATTCTGCGAGTCTTCCAGGACATATCAGCTGCTGTATGCCCCGGAGGAAGTGGATTTTATTTTTTTTAAAGCGTACCCTTTTAGGGTAGCTTCACACGTACCGTATCATAGCACATTCAAATTAGATTTGTCTAAATGAATGAACACATCATCAAATCCGCACTGTCAAATCTGCGGCAGATCCATAGCAGATTTGATGGTGCAGATTTGATGCTGTGTTTATTCATTTAGTCAAATCTGCGGATCAGCAGCAGAAAGTCAGAAAGGTACGTGTGAAGATACCCTTAGGGTGCGTTCACATGTACAGGATCTGCAGCAGATTTGATGAAAATTTTTTTTTTGATATGGTAAAACTTATGGAAAGTTATACAAATTTCTAATGTACATTAATTATGGGAAATGCACATATAGGGCTATTTCCCTTCATTTAGTAGATTATGGAGTGTTAGAATCAGGGGCGTAGGTAGGATTCACGGGGCCCTATAGCAAAAAATATTAAGGGGCCCCCCTCCCCTACGCACAACACAAAGCGCACTATATATATATATATATATATATATATATATATATATATATATATATATATATATATATGAGAGAGAGAGAGATATAGCACTGATAACCCCTGACCTCTGCAGGAGCTCTGCACATTTTCCCTTCCTACTTGATCGCCATTTGGAGAACAGAGTTCAGGGGATATCAGTGCAGTAAAGCAGAGATCTCTGTCTTCTGCTTGTTAACCCTTTTTTGTGTTGCAGTATGTAAGTAAACATTGGGTTACTTACACACTGCCGTACATAAGGGGTTAAGCAGAAGGACAGACGCTCTTACCTTCTCCTCCGGGCCCCCTCCTGCACAGGCCCCATAGCAACTGCCTACCCTGCCTCTATGGTAGCTACGCCACTGGTTAGAAATACTTTCAGAAACAGTGACGTCACGACGAACGGTGTAATTCCTATGGAGTGTCCAGCAGGGGGCGCTCTATATGTAGAAGTCTATGGGACTTTATTGTGTCTATGGATGTCTATATAAACTAATGTAATGTTATGTACAGTGTGCTTTATTGAATGAATACATTTATGCAATACTTCGGGAGCAAGTGTCCTTGCTCCCCAAAGTATTCCATATATGTATTCAATCAGTACATTTGCAGGGCACCGAGCAGGGAGGGAGAGATGTGCCGGTGCATCTACCTCCCCCCTCCCTCCCTGCTTGGTGCTGCCGCCGGCATCAGGCAAGTGATAGGCATAACCCAACTACTACTCCCATCACCTGCTCATACTATGAGCAGGTGATGGGAGTAGTAGTTCAGTGTATATAGCTCAGTGTGGCGGATCGGCGGGCATACCAATGATGGAGATCAGCCCTGGTACTATTCCCCCATCATCTTGTCACACTATGAGCAGATGATGGGGGAATAGTACTGCGCATAGGTGGCCGCGGCAGCACCGAGCAGGGAGGGTGGGGGGAGGTAGATGCACCGACACATCTCTCCCTCCCTGCTTGGTGCCCTGCAAATGTACTGTTTGAATACATATATGGAATACTTTGGGGAGCAAGGACACTTGCTCCCCGAAGTATTCCATAAATGTATTCATTCAATAAAGCACACTGGACATAACATTACATTAGTTTACATATACATCCATAGACACAATAAAGTCCCATAGACTTCTACATATAGAGCGCCCCCTGCTGGACACTCCATAGGAATTACACCGTCGTGACGTCACTGTTTCTGAGAGAATTCTAACACTGTATGATCTACTAAATTAAAGGAAATAGCCCTATATGTGCATTTCCCATAATTAATGTGCATTAGAAATTTGTATAACTTTCCATAAGTAATAACATATCAAAAAATAATTTTGGCTGGACTTCTCCTTTAAGAAGTTTTTATACAGCTTGATCATTGTATGTGAACAGGGTGGTAGAAACTGCTTTCACATACATGGAATATTGTCATCAGATCTCATGCAAGTTTTGGTGTGGAATATGCTTCCAAGTCCCTTTTGTAATGGTTCATGTACATGAGTGTGTTGGACATTTCTCTACCTCTGTTAGGCAGGGTGCACGAAGGATACGCCAGGGTTCATTTGTAGAGAATACACAGTGATATTAGTAAAGTTATGTTTAATGCTGCATTTCTTTATTCCGTAGTTTGGCCTGTATGATGTACAACGTATGAATAGTGTCATGTCCATCTGAATGTTGTTCTGCACATTCTGGCTTTGCTATGTGCATGAGATTTTATTCCTGGAGCCTCCTCACCTACATTGTGGCTGGTAGTGAATATGCATATACATGTAGATGTAGCAGAGCTGAATTAGTCTTTGACTCTTCAGGGTGCAAAGTTTGTGCCCTCAGTTCTATGTAAAACCACTGAAGGAATCCTAGTGATATAATCTTCTAAATGACATAATGTGCTCAGTCAGTCAGTCATAGCCGACCCCTAAGCTCTTCTACACTATAGAAACCAACATATAATGGGATTCTGGGTTTTTGCTTTATACTAGATATCTAGTCTATAGTTACAGCTGTGAAGCCTCTATACTATTTGAGTTTTGTACCATTTCGAAACTTGTGTGATCAAGGGAATAGGGGATATGTCTGTGGCAAATTATGTAAAAAAAAATAAAATGTTATATATATATATATATATGATGGGCGTGGAAGTGATTGTATATGTGTAATTCTATATACTAGATAACGTTCTACTATTTAAAATTAGAATTTACCTGATTTTATAGTTTTATCATCATGATGTGTGTTTTTATGTGTTTGTACTGGTTCATACCTGCATTCTTAACTTGAACGGTCTTACTATAGGAAAATGTACCACTACTTTACTTTTCCTTGAAGTTGGACAGGTAAAATGGTTTAATTCCTTATGTAAACCGAAGAGCTTTTCAGACGTGGATTTGAGGAATAACACCAGTCTTTGTCTGCAGGGTTCCTGGAATTCCTGTGAAGGAAAGAGTACGGGTTTCTCAAAACTGGAAAAATGGACGTTGTCGGCGGGATATCCTACTAAAGTGGAAACGCAAGCAAGTGACTCTTCCTTACTACTGTCCTATAGTATATATTTTTAATGTGAATTGCCTACATGCCACAAGTCTTTTTATTGTAGCAGTGATCTTGACTTGACCCGAGTAATTTTATTGTATTTTGTCTCTGCCATTACTAGAGCAAAACGCCACAGCTGTTTATTACATAAGATCCTCTCTAAATGACTGAAAAATGTTGACTTTAGCATAGGCAGAACACATCAATTTATGTGATTGGAAGACCCTTTAAATGTGTATTCCAGCTCATAACGCATATCCCCTCTCCATAGGACAGGGGTTAAGTGTCTGAACGCAGCATTCTGATCATTTAATCACACACTTATGCTCTGTCCTATGGATATGTGTTATAAGCTGGAATACCCATTTAAAGGGTCTTCTGATCACATTAGTTGGTGGCATGTCATTAGTATATTTGCAAAAAAGACCAATACGCACTAAATCATTTATAAGCAATACCTCCACACTACCCGATTCCACAGTAATCCGGTATCAGTCAATATTTATACAAAAAAGTGTGGAAAGAAATGGATATCTCACCATTCTGCTGTCATCTTTTGGTGAATAGATTTCTTACTGTCCGATATTGACATCAGGCGAATAATGACTCTTGGGGATTCATCCACCATGTATTCATTTATTTCATTAATTGGTAAGATGCAGCATACAAAAGAGGCTCACAGCTGATGGTATAACTCTCGGATGCCCAGACATGCCACGCTCCCGTGTTTCTTGAGAATGAAACCGGATCGGTTTAGAAAAGTGTTGTGTCGCCATGAATGTTTTTACAATAAATTTTTAGTTATTATATTCACGTTTTGCATCACTTCTGGACCTGCGCCCGAATACACCCTGGTTGGAGTGAGGTGTTTTTTTTTTTATAGATTTTTTTTATAGATGTTTTGTTATAGATGGAACAGGTCTGGCTGAGTTAAAGGAGAAGTCCGGCGTAAATTTTTATTAAAGTATTGTATTCCCCCCCCAAAACTTATAAAAATCACTAATATACATTTACTACGGGAAATACTTATAAAGTGCTTTTTTCCCTGCACTTACTACTACATCAAGGCTTCACTTCCTGGATAACATGGTGATGTCACGCCCCGACTCCCAGAGCTGTGCTGGCTGTGGCTGCTGGACAGGATGATGGCAGAGGAATGCTCAGTGTCCCTCCAGTGCCCTGTGTCCCTCAGTGTCCCCCTGCCATCATCTTCTCCAGCAGCCACAGCCCGCACAGCTCTGGGAGTCGGGTCGTGACATCACCATTTTATCCAGGAAGTGACATCACCATGTTATCCAGGAAGTGAAGGCTTGATGCAGTAGTAAGTGCAGGGAAAAAAGCACTTTATAAGCATTTCCCGTAATAAGTGTATATTGGGGATTTGTATAACTTTTGGGGGGCAATACAATACTTTAATAAAAATTTGCGCCGGACTTCTCCTTGAAAGACAATGTATGTTCTTGTAGTATTATGCTGGCTCATAGGGGGTCATCAGTGAGAAACCCTGCTCTATGACCTCAGTATATAAGGAAATAGGCTGTTGCCAAACCTCTTAATAATCGCAGAGAGGTGCGATAATCGCACCTCTCTGTATATATTTTATGAATATTCCTCATCTGTCAGACATTCTTATCCAGGTCTTCTTACTGATGGCAGTGTACTTTAAGGCTGGTTTTCTGTGAATTAATGTCCTGAATAAATCAGTTTTAAAGTTGACTTTATCTCTGTAGGGAGCCATATTTACACATCGCTTTGATATATAGCCGCAGTCCATTCCCATGATCCGAGCAGTCTGCTCACATCCTAGGCTTTTCTAGTTATCCCCTTTGAAACATGTTCAGGTGCTGAGGAGGTAGGAGGTGTCTTCTCCGGAATGAGATGTGCAAAATGGGAAATAAAAAAGACGTTTTGCAGTTAAGTATAGAGTGGCACGCAACACAATCTATAGTTTTGCCTATCGACTTTAGTGATGTATGATGCAATTAGGAAAAGGGGTAAAATACAAAGGCTTGTGATGCTGGTGGCTTTGTACCTGCTGCTATGCAAGCAGAGAAGCAAAGATGGATGTGTGCGAGCAGGAACTCCTGTCCCCTAAAACATCTCCTGCCTCTGCCGCTTCATAATCATCTACTTGTGATGACAGAGTTCGCTGGGAAATGACTCTCCTGTCATTGAGAATCTAGACGCCTGGCGTTAACTGTAGGAATGCCTGAAGGGTGACCAGTGCCTGAGCCCCACCACTCGGGGAACATTACAATATCTCATTTCCTGCCTTGAACTCCAGACTTTTTATTAATCATGCTGGCCATTGAATAGTTGGAATCAAAGCTGGATACAGAGGATGCTTCCAGATGGGAATAGTCCCTTAATTGTTCAATTCTTTTACATTTTATGTTTAATTACTGGCCTGCGATACCATTGCGGTGACTCAGAAGTTAGAAGCGTGATCCTATGCGTTCCTTTTGTAGCGGCCTGAATATCCTAAAATCCTAAGGCCTATTCATGAGTCACTAATGAATATAAAGGGAGATGACTTTAAGGAATTGTTCACTATTTGCACCATAGGAATTAATGATCACTTCCGTTTTAAATTAAAAAGTCTTGAGTAAATATAAACCACCGAGTTGTTTTTATGTTGAACGGGGTTAACCTACGAGGGCAACCTCTTTTCTCTAGGCAGCTATGTGGACAGGGCTTAGGTCAATCTCTTTTAAAAGGGAACCTGTCACTCTAAACATACAGTCTGATGTACGGCCAACAAGTTATGGACCAGGAGGAGCTGAGCAGATAAGACTCAGCGTAACTTTTTTTCATTTTAATTTCCTATCTTCTAGGCTTAGAGGACAGAAACAGTCACTAAATGGCAGTATCCTATGTACTGTATGTACAAGGAGGTTTGTTAAATGGGCACTGTCACCTTTACACCAGGGTTCACATTTCCATTGGGGCACCTCCATGGACACTAACTAATACAGACTTACACCCAAGAGATCGTCCTGACTTCCCTGGGGTCCATTGGGTTTCTGTCTGGTGTCAGTTTATTTTGCAGGACCTATAGTGAGGCTTCCTTTAATATGGTCTGCCTGCTTCTTATCTTTCCCTTCTGCACTTTCCCCCTTTTCTCTGTATCCCGGGCTGTGGTACATATAGTACCTGCTCTCCTTCTTCTGCTCTTTCCCCCTCTATTCTCTATCCTGGGCTGTGGTACATATAGTACCTGCTCCCCTCCTGCTCGTTCCCCCTCTATTCTCTATCCTGGGCTGTGGTACATATAGTACCTGCTCTCCCTATTCTGCTCGTTCCTCCTCTATTCTCTATCCTGGGCTGTGGTACATATAGTACCTGCTCTCCCTATTCTGCTCGTTCCTCCTCTATTCTCTATCCTGGGCTGTGGTACATATAGTACCTGCTCCCCTCCTTCTGCTCTTTCCCCCATTATTCTCTATCCTGGGCTGTGGTACATATAGTACCTGCTCCCCTCCTTCTGCTCTTTCCCCCTCTATTCTCTATCCTGGGCTGTGGTACATATAGCACCTGCTTCCCTCCTGCTCGTTCCTCCTCTATTCTCTATCCGGGGCTGTGGTACATATAGTACCTGCTCTCCCTATTCTGCTCGTTCCTCCTCTATTCTCTATCCCGGGCTGTGGTACATATAGTACCTGCTCCCCTCCTGCTCGTTCCTCCTCTATTCTCTATCCTGGGCTGTGGTACATATAGTACCTGCTCCCCTCCTGCTCGTTCCTCCTCTATTCTCTATCCTGGGCTGTGGTACATATAGCACCTGCTCCCCTCCTGCTCATTCCTCCTCTATTCTCTATCCTGGGCTGTGGTACATATAGTACCTGCTCCCCTCCTGCTCGTTCCCCCTCTATTCTCTATCCTGGGCTGTGGTACATATAGTACCTGCTCCCCTCCTGCTCGTTCCTCCTCTATTCTCTATTCTGGGCTGTGGTACATATAGTACCTGCTCCCCTCCTGCTCGTTCCTCCTCTATTCTCTATCCTGGGCTGTGGTACATATAGCACCTGCTCCCCTCCTGCTCGTTCCTCCTCTATTCTCTATCCTGGGCTGTGGTACATATAGTACCTGCTCTCCCTATTCTGCTCGTTCCCCCTCTATTCTCTATCCTGGGCTGTGGTACATATACTACCTGCTCCCCTCCTGCTCGTTCCTCCTCTATTCTCTATCCCGGGCTGTGGTACATATAGCACCTGCTCCCCTCCTGCTCGTTCCTCCTCTATTCTCTATCCTGGGCTGTGGTACATATAGCACCTGCTCCCCTCCTGCTCGTTCCTCCTCTATTCTCTATCCTGGGCTGTGGTACATATAGTACCTGCTCTCCCTATTCTGCTCGTTCCCCCTCTATTCTCTATCCTGGGCTGTGGTACATATAGTACCTGCTCCCCTCCTGCTCGTTCCTCCTCTATTCTCTATCCCGGGCTGTGGTACATATAGCACCTGCTCCCCTCCTGCTCGTTCCTCCTCTATTCTCTATCCTGGGCTGTGGTACATATAGCACCTGCTCCCCTCCTGCTCGTTCCTCCTCTATTCTCTATCCCGGGCTGTGGTACATATAGTACCTGCTCTCCCTATTCTGCTCGTTCCTCCTCTATTCTCTATCCTGGGCTGTGGTACATATAGTACCTGCTCCCCTCCTGCTCGTTCCTTCTCTATTCTCTATCCTGGGCTGTGGTACATATAGTACCTGCTCTCCTCCTGCTCGTTCCTCCTCTATTCTCTATCCTGGGCTGTGGTACATATACTACCTGCTCCCCTCCTGCTCGTTCCCCCTCTATTCTCTATCCTGGGCTGTGGTACATATAATACCTGCTCCCCTTCTGCTCATTCCTCCTCTGTCATCTATCCCGGGCTGTGGTACATAGAGTAGAAATGCTAGAAGCCTAAGAATGCAATAAACCAATTCCAGAGGAGGAGGATTAAAACCATCTTTGTGGTTTGTGGTATTTATTCACCTGCGCTCCCTTACCCCATCATTGTCCTGCGCAGTAGAAGCAGGATTTGTGGTTTCACAACTCATGGGATTAAAATCAAACATTCAGCCAAAGCGTAACCTGTTAAAATGTTGTGGTACTTTATCCTTATTGGCTGTTACATAATGTATATTGTGCTCCCTGCTATAAATTATTGAGAATATTACAAGTTACATGATCTGACTTCGGTGAAACAGCAGACTGATGCAGGGAACCTTAGGGGGGCAACCTATTTGAATATGTGCGTTGTCAAACCACAGCTGCTGCACAACCTCTTTCTGAAAAGTAAGCAGGAGCTTCAGGCCGATCCCAGATTTTATCATTTAAAGGGATTTTTCAGTATTAGAAAAAACACTGCTACTTTCTTGCAAAAACATCACCACCTCTGTCCTCGTATGTGGTATTGCAGTCCAGCTATATTAAATATTAGTCCTTTTGTTGTTTTACAGCATTGTAAAAAAGAAATGATGGCAAATTATGGAAATTTGAGGCTTATGACTTCATCCATCAAACTTAAAACCACTTTTGACATAGAATACCATAAGACAGAGACCACTAACCCAGCAGGGTGTAACCCTTTGTGCTATCTTTAGTTTAATAGAAAAAAATATGCTTAATAAGAAGTACTTTAAGGGTGGGTGCACACATAAGGGATCCACAGCGAATTTAACGCTGCGTATTCTCAGTGAAATCCGCTGCGGATCCTTAGCTGTCATTTTCAATGAAAATCCATACTCCCAGCAGGATTGTCATCCCGCTGCTCCCGGTGCTCAGCCAAACAGTGCGCTGCCCCGCCGTAGCACATAGATTAGCTGAGCAGGACGTCCAGATGCCGGGAACCCACGAAGCAAGCTGGAGCGCGGAACCGGTAATGTATGTACCGGGCCGCGGGGGTTAAGGGGGCTGACTTTAACATACACAGAACGATGGTCGTTAGTTATGAGCGCTACTGCAATCGTTATTGCGATCGTTACTATGATCGTTAATTCCTTCTGATCCCAGCAAAACAATGGACAATGTGCAATTACACTGAACGACTAGTAAAAAAAAAAAATTCGTAACTTGAGCGAACGAATGTGGAATTACAGGGAACGATTAACGATAATTTTAGGTTCAGATCTAAATCAACGATCAACGACATTTGAACGATTCAATCGTTGCCTGCAATTACACAGAACTATTATCGTTTAAGTTGGAATGATATAACGATTTTTTTTGCACGATAATTGCCCTGTGTAATAGGGCCCTAAGTGTTGACATGTAACTAGGACATGGCGTCACTGTCTGATCAGTGGGGTCTGATCTGCTGAACTCAGACGAGTCTCAGAGAGAAGGGATCCTGCAGAGTGAGTGTCCAGGAGCGCAGCTGTGCCAGAGGATTGCTGAGGGACCTTTTACCTTTCTCTACTAAGTAAAACTAACCACATGCTTCTAATATTATTTTCTGTTACTGAGATTAAAATAGAGTAAATCCAAAGTTTCATATGATTTGTGATCTACTGCTTGCTTGTCCTCAGTGGTAATGCTTTTCCTGTTGCATTTTATGACTTTACCTTGTATTTCCCAGCATTCCCAGTGTATCATTATACTTCTCTCTAATTCCTTTTAGTTTGATGCCCTGGTTACAAGTACATGGGGACGTGTTATATTTTACTCAGGCTGAAGAGATCAGAGCACACCAGCTCCGAGCTGATGGCGGCGGACTTCACAAAAGACCCTTTGCAGTGTTTTTGGGTCATCAGGAAGATGTCTGCCGCTTTGTTATCGACGATTCTCACATAATCAGTGGAGGAGGGTATGTTAACACTCATGAATTCAATATATATTTATGATCTGTACCTATTGAAAAACAGTAGATGAACTTTTGTTTGTAGTCTGTTACTAAGTAGACACAGATAAAAATATGAGCTGTAGGTTTAGGTGCAAAAAAAATGTTTAAATATTCATACATTAGCCTTTTAATAAGAACGTGGTAGCTAATGCCTTTAGGCTATGTTCACACAGCGTTTAAACCACGGCCACTGTTTGCCGCGTAAAACAACGGATTTTTTGACATGTTCCTTCAACCGATGTTAACATATCACCCGCAAAAACATAATTTTATTTTATTTTATTTGGATTGCGGGCACATTTGGGTGTGTCTGCAATCCAATTAACAATTAAAGTCCATGCAATGTACGGCTGTCAGAACAACGATACATTGTGTGGAAAGAGCAGGAACGTCAGTTACTTGTGCAACTGTAGGGGAACAACGGCCGTTGTTCAATACAGTGTGGGAACAACAGCCGTTTTAATTTCCAACAGCTGTTCTTGTATTAAAAAAAAAAATACACTGTGTGAACATAGCCTCATATTGAACATGACAGTTGTGTTAATAAAAATAGTCAAGCAATATTTTTGCTTACCAGAGCCCGATAGATATATAGGAGACTGGTTTTCAAAAAAGCTTGCTTCCCATCATGCTTTGTACTATTTCCTGTTAACAACAACAGTAAATATGCCCTGCAGTTCTATATCACTATATTGAATAGTACATAAATAATGTTCACTTTAATTCTCTCATTTCTTAATGAGGTTGTAAAGGGGTATTTCTATCTTATCTCTAGGATAGGCCATCAGCTTATGGCTGGTAGGGGTCAGAGCACTGGGACATCAATACATCATATTCATAGTTTGTCATAGTTTAATAATTCAGTTACTAGTCAGATGGGGGTGTATTTAATTTTAACAATGGCAGTGACTATCGGGCGATGAGTGTGATTATAAAGTCAGGGGTGTATGTTAGGTATTACATGTTCCTCAATGAAAAATATTCACACCCATCACCTGACATTCACTCCCATTATCAAGACTAAGTTCACCCCCAGGTGATTGTTAACTGAATTGTCAATGTATAAACCCACATATTTTGGGAACAGTAGGGGATATTAAGAGACTGTAAAAAGGTGTATGACATCATGCATTAGCTACAGGGAACGTGTCAACAGACAATGACTTATTGTTTAAAAAATGTTTAATATTAAACCTACTTTATTTTTCATTCTCACCACTGGGGCTAAAACTAAGCTGAGACTCTGTTTTGTCTCTAGTGATAAGTGGATGCAACTGTAAAGTAATTTGTACAGCATTGCAGCAACATGTGACATCAGTAGATAGAGGAGACAATAGCAGCTCCCTGTGGAATGACTTCTTCAAAGGTCACAGAGCGAGCTCCGAAATGTTTTAGATTCATCTCAAGGAAACAGAATCTGTCTGTTATCGTCTATGTCCATGAGTCTTGCTGTAAAGCATGTCACTAAGTGCTGTTAAAAACAGCTCAGGCAAGATGGCAGCCTCCTTATCAATGTAAAAAAAGTGAAATAATGGAAAAAAAGATACAGTCACAAAATAGAAACGGATTGGAATAAAATAACAGGTTTTAGTATCTGTTTCTAATCAGTAAAAGAACATTTAGGTGACACATTCCCTTTAAGGAGATTAATCAGCATAAGAGAACAGTATCTCTCCAATGCAGCATGCAAAAGATTCATCAGCGGGACATTGTGATGTCCCATCACCTTTTTCCAGTAAAGCCCCTATTCCACGGCCCGACTGGAGGAGCAAATGAGCACTGTCAGCGCTCGTCTGCTCCTCGTTCCCCACTCGCTGCCGCCGCTATTCCATGCATCGGCAGTGAGCGGGTGAGTTCGGGGGATGGGGGCGGGGAGCTGCGGTGGGGCTGCCCGGGTGATCACTAGGTTGTCCGGGGAGCCCATGGCTTATAGCAGTGTCTGCCGCCGCCGCTCCTGTTTCAAGGAGCAATGGGAGCAGATTGCTGCTATATGAGTTGGTTGTTTTTCAACATGTGGAAAAACAAACGACTGCAACGATCAGCCTTCTATTCCACGGGGCGATTATCGCCCGTAACAGACGATATAGGCCGAGTATGGCTGATAATCGTTCTGTGGAATAGGGCCTTTAGTTCTTATGTCTTGGCTAAGGAATGAGGTCCTGGGTGGGAATTGTCCCTATGTAGTAATTGGGTTTAGTGTAATTTATATGATCACTTAAGTCTTGGAAATATAAACCTGTAAAAAAAAAAGTCAACTAGTAAATTTGGTAATATCATAAACTGGAAGTAGAGTGTCTCTAATGTAATGTCTTGGGCTAAACTTCCCTATGGTTGACTATTGTTTTGTCATTCCTATGTTTTGGCATTTTTAGTACTTTTTGATCTCCCCTGTAGCTCCCACTTGTCATGGAAGGTTACAATTTTTGCCCCAACACGTACACATAAGACAATGTAGTTCTTCAAAGGTACAATGTATCCGAAGCCTAAACCTGGGCTGAGGTCATGGCTTTTTGAAGATTCACTCTAAAATGTCAGTATGAGCAGAAGAGTGTTAGAAGATAATCCTCTTCATAAAAGAGATGAATAGTCTTACTCATTCAACGGCAAGCTCTGTTGCATTGCTTAAAGGTGAGTTCAATGGATAAGCCTGCTGAGGCAGGTAGGAAGTGCAGCGCTGCAGCATCCCCCTTTGTGTGTAATGCCAACTGCATAGGAAAATGTTAAGACATCGGCCTGCTGAGCCATTCAGCATCCTCAAAGTGATGGGAAGAAAAAAAAAAGTTTGGTGTGGAATTTTTAATGGAATCCTTACTTAAGTAAGCCTGGACATGGGCATGTAAAGGAATTATATCAATTATGTTTGCTTTGAGCAACAGTTTATAGCTGGAAACATTATAACTAAGATTTACTTTGATCCCTAATGTATGGTTTAATCGTCTTTTTCCTGTGCTATCGCTCGTCCTGCCTCGTGACTCATCAGGATGATTGCAGGGCTCAGTGCAGAAACACAAATCATATGGCCATGGCTTTTGTAGTTGACCATATATCATAGTTTTCTTTCTTTTTTACATTAAGGAACTTGTTAGCTAATTGTATATGTGACCGTTTCATAAGGTGGCCCACATTATCAGTATAATTGAAGGATAGCAAGCCTAAACTCTTAGGCTACGTTCACATCAGCGTTTGACCATCCGGCACCGTTCCGTCTACCTTTTCAGTTTTGGAGTAAGCAAAACGGAAACTGTCGGATCCGTTAAAATCCCCATAGATTCCCATGATATATTAGTTTGCTCCGTTTGCCCTAATTGTGCTCCGTTTGCATGCAATCCGTTCAAGATCAGTTTTTTTGAACGGAAGAAAAAATAGTGTTTGCAGTATTTTTCTTTCCGCTTAAAAAAACGGATCACGAACGGAAAGTGCGCTTCCGTTTTTTTTTACATTGTAGTCAATGAGGACAGATCTAAAGCGGAAGGTATTTCCGTTTTTTTTCATCCGTTTTTGCACTGAGCATGCGCAGAAGCAGCAAGAAACCAAAGAAAAATAAACAGATAGAAAAACGGATGCAAACTGATGTACAAAAGTCCGTTTTTTTAAGCCAAAATACAAACGGACCATTAAAAAAAATAAACATTTTGCAATCAGTTTGCATCAGTCTGCTCATCAGTTTATGCTCATCCGTTTAATTAATATGGTTGGATCCGTTAGAAACAAAGAAAACCGCTAGTGTGGCCGAGCCTATTCCACGGAGCGATAATCGGCAGAATCAGCCCGATTTGGATGATTATCGCTCCGTGGAATAGAGACAACGATCAGCCGATGATCGTGTCATCGGCTGATCGTTTATTTAGGTTCAAACCTAAAATCATTGGGCACTGACCGTGCATCGCTGCGTGGAATAGCGATGCGCGGCGGGCGACTATTTCACCAGCATCATACATTACCTAAGCATGTTGCAGAGCTTCTCCTGTGCTCCTTCTTCCTCCCGGTCCCAGCAGCAGCTTCGGTGCGGCCTGTCTTAGCTGACAGACCGCTCAATCACTGGCCAGGACCGCCGCGGCTAGTGATTGGCTGAGCGGACCGGGAGGAAGAAGGAGCGCAGGAGAAGCCCTGCAACATGGATAGGTAATGTATGGTGTTTAAACAAGGGGTGTAAGGACATCGGTAACGATGTCCCTGCAGTCTCGCTAAACGATTATCAGCCCGTGTAATAGGCCCAGTAAACGAGCGCCGATCTAGCAGATCGGAGCTTGTTTACATTATTGATCGGGCCCCCATCGGCCTGTGGAATAGGACCCTTAGTCTCCAACAATGTTTAGTTAAAGTTCTATCCACAAATGCTAAGATCATAGGTTTGCTAACAAAACTTTGCCCAAAGCATCACTCTGCCTTCTTCCCATAGTAAATCCTTGTACCTCCTCCCCAGTTAAGCAATGCACCTGCACCTAGCTGTTTACATGATGTAAAAAAGAGTGTGATCCATTAGACCAGGCCACATTATTCCATTCCTTCATGGCTGGTTCTGATGCTTATGTGCCCACTGTGGGCACAGGGGCCAGTATCGGCGTTCTGACTGATGCAGTCGCACATGGATTTTGATTTTCCTGAGAAAGAGCACGATTCTATTTAATAAAAAATAATCTAGAATACCCTTTTCATCTGTTGTGGAAAAATCAAAAGCCTTTCTATGCAATGTCAGCTTTTCCGGGGCAACTAGAATGCCAAAATGGATAAAACAGCCTTGTTGCCAATAGCAACCACATCTGGGTGCAGCCTTTATGCCTACAGAACAGGGTAAGCAATAAATACTGATTCTGATTTGTCCTTATGGGCAACACAGACATTTTCTCTGTTAGACAGCTATGATGGGCCAAATCGAGAGGGATTAACATTTTTTTTTGTTTATAAAAACATAAATAAATCTCTGATCCCTGGCTTTATTTGTATTCTTTTTATTATTTTCAATGTTCCTTAAGGTCATTTGCAAGCAGATCACAGGGTATTACCTGCCGTCTTTTTATAGCAGCACAAGCCATGCAATACAATTCTCCCCTTTGATTCAGCTAATGAATCTGTGACTTCGATCTTACTGCAGGGATGGAAAGATCGCCCTTCATAATCTTCACAGCACTGCCAGCATCCAGTTCACTGCACACGAGCAGGATGTGAACTGCGTGGATTGTCATGGAGGAATTATAGTCAGCGGCTCCAGGGACAGGACTGCGAGGGTAAGTCCTCTTGAAGCTGTCACTCAATCGTTCCATTTGACCACTGACTCCCAGATGGATGGTGAACAAGAGAGATTGAGTACTGCAGTAAAGCACATTACTCACACTCACGCCGAAAGTTGATTAGCTAAAAAGGTACGTGTAGTGAGGAGCAGGAGCTGGACGTGTGCCACACTATTCTCATTGCCATTCATCTCATATATTTCATGGAGCTTGAGCACCACCATTCTGGCAATTCATTTAAAGGGGTGGCTTGATTTTCTGCCATGTTTAACTCCTTGCTGTCTATTGCAAGAATTTTTAAGTATGTGACCCAAGTATGTATACATAAACATGACTCCATTTAACTCTTATTGAAATGTAAAGTATATGCGTCACTACTTCCCACACGACAATACATTATATTTGTCACAGTTTAGAGATTAGTAATGTGCGTCATTGTGCTGGCAATTAGGTATACCCTACATTTAGTAAATTGTGCCAGACCTCTGTCATTACTCCTGGAAATGTAGGAACAAGTTGGCAACTAGGTGTTAAAGTGTTACTGCGGACAACCAAACAACGTCTTATTTCACAGAACGGTGCGCAAACAATCAACAATAAAAATAGGTCCTAATTCTATGAAAAAAACCCTGAGATTTCTTGTTGGTTGTTTGATCGTTGTTTGCTATTACGCGAAACGATTATCGTTCAATTACGAACGATCTTAGAATGCACAGGTCATCTTTAATGATTCTATTCAGCCATGTTAGCCAAGTTAGCCCATGTACTATGAGGGTAGCTTCACACGTACCGCATCCGCAGCAGATTTCACGCTGCGATTTGCAGTGAAATCCGCTGCGGATCCTGGTATAGTGAAGCTTTATGGGGTCACATACTCACAGCGGAATTTTCATTCCACTGCAGATATGTGACCCGGCCCCTTTAACCCCCGGCTGGGTCACGTCACGGCAGCACTGATTGGCTGATGAGGAGCAAGGGGAGCCGGGAGCTTCACACAGCCGCGGTGCCGAGCAGGTAATGTATGCTTCGGGCTGGGGCTGCGGGCGGCCGGGGGGTTAAAGGGGCCAGGTCACATATCTGCAGCGGAATGAAAATTCTGCTGTGGGTAATTGACCCCATAGAGCTTCACTATACCAGGATCCGCAACAGATTTGCTGCAAATCGCAGCGTGAAATCCGCTGCGGATCTGGTACGTGTGAATCTACCCTAAAAGCCACATGATAACCACAACAACTATGTTTCCAGCTCCAACATGGTTCATCCATCTTTCAATGGTCTGTAAAGGTAAATCTTACTACTTGGTCAGGGATATAACAGCAGAATGGGATCACCAAGTGCAGTGTCTTTGATGTGTGAGAGAGTTGAGAGCTGGATAGAACAACTTAACAGGTAAAGACAAATCGGGGACATGTACGAACAGTACTAGTGAATATATAGGGAGAAATGTTCTTTCACAAGAAGAGAAATGCTAAAATATTATAGATAAAAGCCAGTGAAATATAATACCTGAGTGATAGCACTACATTCTTCTCATTGGTCATCTCCACTTAGGCCTCATTCACACTTTCAGTAGTTTTTCACAATCATATATTCTGTCCGCAATTTGCAAAAAAGTTGTCTGTAGTGCATCCCTAATCCGTATTTTATTGCAGATCCAGATTTGGTTTCCTCCATAAACATTACAGATTCTATGGGTTAATCCAGATGGCAGATCTGTAAAAGTAGGGACAGTGTGAATACCCCCAATAGAAATCAATGATCTTTAAATTTGTCTGGATCCTCAATTACAGATCCATTTACGGAACATGTGAATAAGGCCGTAGTCATCTGCCTTCAACTATGTCAGACAAGTTCACTGACATTCTCATATTTTATAACCTGACAAACCACCACATAGCAGATTAAAGGGGTTGTCTGGTGGTTAAGGACTTGTCATATCTGGAGCAGGGCAAGAGGTAGTCTGAAGATGAGACACTAGTCATGGACAGAGCTTCTATTTTCCCTCCTCCCTCCATGAGCTGTAGAACTCTATAAAACACTTCCAGGCAGCGTCTGCTGGGAATAATCTGACATCGCAGTTAAAATGTTCAAACTGGTTTCTCCAGAGCAATGTCATGCAGAAATCTTGTTTCCAGCTGGTTGTACTACGGTTACTCATGTGGGAATTCGTACCGTTTGATCTACACGGGCACTTTGAAAAGAGTTAATGAAGAAGTGAATTTCTGAAGGCCGAGCATGTTTTAAACTTTTCCGTATTCGGATTTTTTGATTATTATTTCAGGTTTTTATGCTATTGTTTTAGTTTATAGTTTGAAATGTTGATTTTTTTCGGTTCTGAAACTAGAACCATTGCCCGTAGCAACTTTTAGAATGGCTATCCACCAAAAGCAGTCATCAGTAAACGTTATTCCTTCTACTTCTGTGTAGAAGACGTCCAGTTTTAGATGAAGAATGAAAAAAGTCCTAGTAAATGCAAGACAGCCGATTGGGTTATTTTGAGTCATTGTCTGCACATGTTCCGGTTTAATGTGGGTTGTGCGGCTGAGAAATGATAACACAGGTCCACACAAATTATCCAGCAACCATTTGTGCACCCCTACTCATTGTAAAGGCTCTGCAAACAAGCTCAAATCTACAGGGTTGCCACCCATTTTCAGTCCAAGTCAGAGAGCCTATTAGGGCAGTTAATCTAATCCTGCAATACTGGATTAAAATGAAGTAGTCACAATGAGACCTAAGGCCCTATTACACGAAACTATTATCGGCCGTTACGGACGATAATCGTCTTGTGTGATAGAAGGCAACTATCATCCGGCATTAACGATGTCGGCTGATTGTTGCAGTCGTTTGAAAAACAAACAACTTGCATAGCAGCGATCTGCTGCCGTCGCTCTGTGGAATAGGAGTGGTGGCAGCAGACCGCTTCTATCTGCTATGGGCTGCCCAGACAATCTAGCGATCACCCTGCAGCTCCCCGTGACCCCCCAGCTCGCACCCACTTGCTGCCGACGCGTGTAATAGCGTGGGGAACAAGTAGCAAATGAGCGCTTACAGCACTTGTTTGCTCCTCTCCTCTCAGGGGCTTTAAAGTGATTGGACCATCAACAAGGTTTATCACCAGGTAGGCAATAAATGTATAGAAACATAGAAGATTGTCGGCAGAAAAAGACTACTGGGTCCATCTAGTCTGCCCTTTTAGTACTTTCTTTCTTATTATCTTAGGATAAATATATATGTTTATCCCAGGCGTGTTTAAATTCTGTTATGGTAGATTTACCAACCACCTCTGCTGGAAGTTTGTTCCAGATATCTACTACTCTTTCAATAAAATAATATTTTCTCACGTTGCTTCTGATCTATTCCCCAACTAACCTCTCACTGTGTCCTCTTGTTCTTGAGCTCAGTTTTTTTTTTACTAAAAACACTCCCCTCTTGAACCTTATTTACTCCTTTAACGTACTTAAAGGTTTCAATCATGTCCCCCCTTTCCCTTCTTTCCTCCAGACTATACAGATTCAAATCCTTAAGTCTTTCCTGATATGGTTTATGCCTCACACCCTCCACCATTTTTGTAGCCGTCTTTGGACCCGTTCTATTTTATCAATGTCCTTTTTTAGATGAGGTCTCCAGAACTGGACACAGTATTCCAGATGTGGCCTCACCAGAGCTCTATACAGCGGGATCACAATCTCTCTCTTCCTACTGGTTATACCTCTAGCTATACACCCCAGCATACGATTAGCTTTCCCCATCGCCTGGTTGCACTGGTGACTCATTTTAAGGCTGTCAGAAATCACTACCCCTAAATCCTTCTCTTCTGAAGACTTTTCCTACAAAGTACTGCCGATGTGATACTCGGATAGAGGATTCCTCCTCCCCAAGTGCATTATTTTACATTTGGAAACGTTGAACTTCAATTTCCACAGTTTGGACCACTTATCTAGCAAAGCAAATTCATTTTCCATATTACTGACACCTCCTGGAATATCAACCCTATTGCACACTTTTGTGTCATCAGCAAACAGACAAACTTTACCTACCAAACCTTCTCCTATGTCACTTACAAACATATTAAAAAGAATAGGACACAGAACAGACCCTTGTGGCACACCACTTGTAACCCGTCTCTGCTCAGAATATTCACCATTAACAACAACCCTCTGATATCTATCCTTCAGCCAACCACAAATCCACTGAACTATCCAGGGATTAAGTCCAATTTTCTCCAACTTCTCTATCAGCTCTTTATGGGGAACTGTATCAAAATCAAAAAAAAGATCGTCTGTGATCCGAATAATGTGTCCCCTTCCAGCCATGAGTACCAGGTTCATGTATGTGCACTGCTGCTCTATTTACTGTATGTAAGATATCGGTAAAGATTTAAGGATTTGAATCTGTATAGTCTGGAGGAAAAAAGGGAAAGGGGGGACATGAAATCTTTAAGTATGTTAAAGGAATAAATAAGGTTCAGTAAGGAAGTGTTTTTAGAAAAAAACTGAACTTGAACAAGAGGACACAGTGAGAGGTTAGTTGGGGAAAAGATCAGAAGCAAAGAGTAGTAGATGCTTGGAACAAACATCCAGCAGGTGTGGTTGGCAAATTTACAATAACTGGATTTAAACATGCCTGGGATAAACATATATCTATCCTAAGATAATAGGAAGTGAAATACTAAAAGGGCAGACTAGATGGACCAGGTGGTCTTTTTCTGCCAACAATCTTCCATTTTTCTAGGTAAGAGCGATGGATTTGGCTAAGCACCAAATTTTATCTCCATCAGTCCAATAAGTAGTGAACCAAGTGACAGTGAGCAACTTATAACCTGCTTTCTCCTGATTGGAGGGGTCCCAGAAATTGGACCCCCAGGAATTCTACATTGACCACTTATCCATGGGATGGGTGATAAATGTTGTCTCGGTCCAACACCTTTACAATTCGATAAAGTTGCAATGCCATGACGCCACTGGTTCTGTATAAAACTAGAATTCACATGTCATGGTAAGAACTAAGCAAAAGGATTATATAATATAATATGCTTTTATATTGAATCTGTGGTTCAGTTACATTTTTACTAGCTTTTTCACAGAGCTATGAACCTGATTGTTAATACTGATTTTAGGTGAATTGGGGCAATGTAAAGTTGATTTTGAGGTTTATTTTAGCTTTTATCATGATTATTTAAATACATGGCACATATTTGCGCTCTATGCATTTATACATAGTCATTCTTTGGTTGCTGGAGTCCCAAGCTAATGGCAGCTCTAAATGCAGAAAGTGTGGCTGGGACGGAGGACTCGGCGGAGTGTTGATTAGTGTTAAGCCCAGAGAAGCTGCTAATGTACATTCCTCACTGATAGTCAGGAGATAGGCTGCTCCCAGCAATATTTTTAACCTGTTGAAGATAGGGAAGCTTAGGCTAGTTAAGCTTGCCACCTTCATTTGGTTACTCGTGGCGCGATAGTAAATTCCTGTTGACATGAATAAAACACAATGCCCTTTGTGGTCAATAAACACGTGCGCGAAAAGAATTCTGAAGATTTGGGGATCTTTTGTGCATAAAGAAGGAGATTAGGCATAAAAACACAAACATTCATCAGACAAGGTCTTCTGACCGCAGGGGAAGCCATCTCCAGCAGTGCTCTAAGACACATTTAGTATCTTTAGTTTTATTTATAAACTCTTGATATATAAAAAAAAAAACATGAGCCACCCCTATAATTACTGTATGGTCTTTGTATCAGGCTCATTTTATGTCTTGTTGCAACCTTTGCAGGTGTGGTCTCTTTCCTCCACCACAGACGGGAGATGGTTGCACACCATTCAGACAGAAGACAGAGTATGGTCAGTTGCCATAAGTCCACTTTTAAGGTAATGAAATATTTATTGCCTCAGAATATAATTCATATTTACATAAGACCAATGTGATTGACAGCTCATTTTACAGAATAAATTGTTGGGCACTTTCTCAAAAACTACATACTCTTTCTAGCTATTATATAACTTTGTGTGCTGCTTTTATGCTGCATTCTGCTCCCCTATCTCTTTCACACACTTGCACACAAGCAACAGCAGCATGACTGGTATTATAAAATAAAGCTGAGCTGTATTTCTATGACTCTAGGACTGTGATGAAGCTGCTCCCTCCTCCTCCCCCTACTTTCACCATAGGCTTCTATGGGCAGCAGCTATAACTTGATCTCTCAGTGAGCTGTCAAAGTATGAATTTTACCAGTAAATTAAAGCTAATGTACCATCAGATACAGCACATTAATAGACTGGTGCGGGGATGTGGGCCAGTTCCTGGGCGTGGCGCTGGTCTATTACCAGGCATCGGACTAGCCTGAAGTGACGTTCTGTTCTGCCCTCCCCTCTGTGTGGTCCCATTACAACCAATGAAGCCAGAGGGGGTTTCCTAACACTAGGGGCCGACTATCAGCCTAATGTTATAGAGCAGAAGTTGCTGATCAGATTGATAGATATATCTTTATGGGAAACTTGTAATTTATTTATTGAAATCTCTTATGGTGCATTTACACAGACAGATTTATCTGACAGATCTTTGAAGCCAAAACCAGGAGCAGACTATAAACAGGGATCAGGTCATAAAGAAAAGACTGGAATCTATCCTCTTTTTGAATCCATTCCTGGCTTTGGCTTCCAAAATCTGTCAGATAAATCTTTCTGTGTAAACACACCCTTACATTTCCATGCTAAGGGCCCATTCACAATTCTTTGGGCGGAGTGCATATAAGGCATCCTACTGAATCAATGGAACAGGTGGAACTTCAAGTAGGGTCCGCAGCACAGACTCCGCTTTAAATTCCGCCCTAATTCCGTAGTGTGATCGGGCCTTAAGAAGTCCAGTGAGTGATCCTACCATTGAGTGGCACTGTTCACTGGACTCCTTAAAGGGGTTGTGTCATGAAGCTAAGAAGATGTAATCAGATGTGTACCACATATGTATTTAAAAATGAGAAAAAATATGCTGTTTTTAGTAAAGCAGCTTACATCACTGTATCTGATTCTTCCTGGTTTCCTCTCTGAACTCTGACCCTGCTGTCATCATGCAACAGTGCAGACACTTTCCCACAATTCCCCTTTACCACATGGGAAGTTAAAAACCAATTGCCAGTACTAATCAGACAGATCGTGTGACTGGGATTGAACAGAGCATGAGTGACCCAAGAAAGTGGATGCCTGGTGGGCCGTTACCAGGGGCAACAGGTTGTCAAACTAATCAGCACATGGGGGGATTAGTCAGTCTCTGTCTCTCAAACGATACAGTTTAAGAAATGCTTGTAAATTGAAAATGTTTTGTTTAACAGTCCATCACTACAGACCTAGTTTTCTTCATGACGCCACCCCCTTTAACACACTGTGATCAGGGATTTCATTCAACAAGCTATACTAAATCTTTTCTCGCACTGCTATATATCAATCTGCTCAGCTCCCCCTGCTCTATAATATCCTGTCTATAGCTTAGCCAGCACTGGCTTGGTGACGGGTTACCTTTAAAGGGGTTGTCCAGCGAAAATCTTTTTCTTTCAAATCAACTGGTGTCAGAAAGTTATATAGATTTGTAATTTACTTCTATTTAAAAATCTTAAGTCTTCCCATACTTATCAGCTGCTGTATGACCTGCAGGAAATGTTTTATTTCCGTCTGACACAGTGCTCTCTGCTTTCCTGCCGAGACAGGAACTGTCCAGAGCAGGAAAGGTTTTCTATGGGGATTCATAGAAAATGGAGACGGAGTTCCTGTCTTGGCCAGAGATGTCAGCAGAGAGCACTGTGTCAGACTGAAAATAAAACATTTCCTGCAGGTCATACAGCAGCTGATAAGTATGGGAAGACTTGAGATTTTTTAATACAAGTAAATGACAAATCTATATAACTTTCTGGCACCCGTTGATTTGAAAGAAAAATTTTCGCTTGACAACCCCTTTAAGGCAAAACGTAAGCTTGTCTTGTAGGGGTTAACTAATTCTGATAGGTTTACTTTGACTAAATATACATTTTATTATAAGCTTTTGGATTGCAATCTGAACCATGACATTTTCCCTCTTAGTTTCTTTAGCATATTGGGAGAATAGATAAATGAAAGACAATATGTGCTGCTCTCTATATAGTAGAAAGACCCCCGAGCCTTCCTCCAGGTACATGGTAAATGCTGTTCATAGGCTTTATATAGTAATGTGCCACAATAGTTTGACCGATTGGCGCCAAGTTGCACAAAGTTCTGTATTTTGTCAACTTTTCAAATAATACATCAAGGTTTAATCTGTAATAGCCGTCTATGGGTCTTCAGATTTTATATTTTAGACCTGATTACACAGATGCAGGTTTTTTTTTTTTTTACAGACTTTAGGATTTATTTCTTCTCCAGACTAATGGGATTGAAAAGTTCATGGAAAAGCAATTTTCTGTCCTAGCACACCAACTTTTCCAAAACTCATTTTTTTTCTAGTATTCCCCAAACAAAGTCACTGAAGAAATAATGTAATATATTTTTGGCATGTGAATCTTCTTTGAATTCAGGATTGGAGCACAGGGAAGTATCCTAGGATGATGTGCACAGGCGTCCATGCACAGTCCTCTTTGATCATTGTAAAAGTACACATGATGGGTCCTTCCGTCAATCATTCAGGGTATTGTCTGGAGATGGTCCTCCAAGTTCTCGGCAAACAAATTAAACTTTTTTTTCACTTTTCTTCTACTTGGTGTATGAACCATGAAATTGCCTGGACGTTTAATTAAACAGTAAAGACGATAAAAACAGTAGTCAAATGTAGCATGCCTTATATCTGCAAAAGTATATGAAGCAGCATTGCAGTTTCTTCCCACCGGTCACTAAAACAAAGGCAAGAGGCACTCGACTCAGCACTGTGCACCTTAGTTTCTGCTCAGCGCTCCTCAGAAGATGTGTATGGATTCAATGAAAATCTTATGAGACCCCAACCGAGAGAGAAACACTGGGCTAAGTGCCTCTCTGCCCAGTCTCTGTGCACATAGTCAAGATGGACCCATAAACTTACATGGGAAGTTTGTCTCGGTCACGTGGCACAGAGCTAGGAAAGCGCACGTCTTTTATATTTTGCTAACGATATAACTAATAAGATGGATGAGGTATAAATGCAGTTTAGAATTAATCCTAGGTGCTCAGCATTTCGCAGAAAAGCCCAGCATGTCCTGTGAGTTTTAATGTTTGCACGAAAAAGATCACATTCAGGGGTGAGTTCCCTCTTCATTTTTCTTCCGTTGCTGGATTGTTACGTTTTCCTTATATTTCAAGAAAGTGAGCACCAACCAGTGATCTTACACTGTGCACGTACTTGGTCGGCCATATACAAGATTTTTGCTGTCAGTGATGCCTCCAGGAGTAGTGCCGGTAGCTTTTGCTTCCTATATAGCAGTTTAGAATTAAGCTACTAGTTGTATAAATTTATGGTAGTTCCCATTTATAACCCAAGCACCAGTTGATCTGACTTTTTTTTACAAGATCTACAAAGAATGATGCTCACAGTTGAGGCTTCCACCAAAATAGAAAAAGATCTGAGAAAAATTCTATTATAGAAAATTTCTACTATGGTGATCAGGGGATTAGTGTGTTACATGTTTAAAGTGAAAAGCCTACAGAGGTACAGTAGAGATTGCATTCCCCTTGTTGACCCACTTTATGGAGAACCAAGACTGGTTTAAGTGATGACCCTTTTAAGCGTGTGTCTCGTCAGGTCAGTGTCACCTTTACCCTGGCTCCGTTTTGAAGCGGTTCACCGTAGACGTGCACACTCTTACTGTCACAATATTTACTCAGAGTGTTTTCTTTATAGGGCTGGATGATAGACGTGTCTTCACGAGGGGGATGCAGGGTTTGGGGCTGCAGCCCTCCAGTAACTAGGCTTGAATCAGTCACCCATTTTATGTGAGGCCATGAGGTTCTCCCTTCGCCCCAATTACCCATCCAGTCTCCAGTCCATGCAAATTCTTCTTGAATTAGAGACCATTATCCACGTCATTAATTCTTCAATTTGATGGCTGGTATAGCAGGGCCTGCAACACACTACTGACCTCAGATAATGGAAACCGCTCTTTAACATATTGATGATGAGAGAAGTTAATTAAAATTCCTGGGAGTAAAGGTGTCGGCCAGCCTATAAACCTGTCATCTGACAACACACAGGAGTGATCTACAATAGGAGAAAAGAAGAGAGGAAAAATAGGTGTTCAGGAGAGTGGAGAGAGATCAGAAGAAGATACATTTCCTAAAATAATAACCAAGTCTCTTCCAGCATGGACCAGCAGTTCCAGAGATCAGACTGCGAACGACTTGTGGCTCTGGCCATATTTTAGCACAGCTGAAGAACACTTGACCCAGCCTCCACGTACAGTGTGTGCACTCCATATGGATCCCGAGTGCTTCACAGATAATGTTATGTGTTCATGCCTCATCATGATAACATAGCAGAACACATGTTGCTTTTAGGAAATATACCCCATAGGGCAATAATTTATACACTGGTTAAATAAACATCTCAAGGATCAACCATGCCCCTCCACCGTGCCGTGTATAACCGATTAAGATCCCACTGAGGTTTGAAGGATTGTAAATTCAGCTATGTGGTGGTCCTGTGAAGTGTGCCTCACTGAGAATATTTGCTGTTCTGCAAGACATTAAAAACTTCCAATGATGTCTTAATTTTTTTTATCATAGAGTTACTGTGAAATATCTCTGTGTAAGAAAAAAAATCTAAAGTTGGGACAGAGAAGAGTTGTGATGCTGGCAAGCAAATCACAATATCTTTTTTTATTAAGGATTATTTGTCCTGCAGGGGCTTGAGACGTGACGTTTCAAGTCTGCCCAGCCAGTCAGTAGCAGAGGCGGCATCCCGCCTCTGCCACTGATAAATGTAAGGGGCCCAATCGCATGATCGATTGAGCCATTTGAAGATTCAGCAATCGCAAATTACCAATATCATTACCATGGCATCGTCAGCCTGTTCAATGTTTTTCTCTTCATAGTGGCTTCTGAACAGTGTATTGCAGTGTGGCACAATTTAATTCAATATGGCCTACTGTGTTCCTGGGATCACTGCTGTGCACGCTGCAGCACTCAAGCTAGGGCTGGGCAGTATACTGCAAAAATACCGATACTGTAACTGGCGTCGGTTAACAGACTTCAACTTAGGGCCCTATTCCACCGAACGATTATCGTTCAGATTATCGTTAAATCGTTTGAATCTAACTGATAATCGTTCGGTTGAAATGCAATTAACGACCGAACGAGAAATCGTTGATCGCTTTATAAGACCTGGACCTATTTTTATCGTTGCTCGTTCGCAAATCGTTCGCATTGAATAAGATGTCGTTCGGTTGTTCGCGATAGATACGAACGCAATAGCGATGAAATAGCAAAGAAAAAAATGATCGCAATTACGATCATAAGTAACGATTATCGTTCCATGGAAATGAGTGAACGTTTTCAGGTCTTTCGCAATATCGGTTGTTTGAGATCGTTAATCGTTAACGATTATGCAAACGATAATCGTCCGGTGGAATAGGGCCCTTAGCCAGGACTGTAATTGTGGTATTTCTGTATTTCTATGTCCCCACGCCTGTCCTGTCAGAGCCCCACGCACACACACGAGCCACCCGGCACAAACGCTGCACATCATGTGCAGGGACTCCGGTATCGGAGCGGGAGTTGGAGGAGCAGCAGGGCCCAGGTGACAATGCTGTCCGCCCCGCTCCCATCTGGTCCAAGCGACCCTCCCCGCTCTGTGCACGCACCTGTCCGCCCTCTCCGAGGCCCCGTCCTGCCGCACCTGTCCCGTCCATGCGCCTATCACCCGCCCGGTCCCGCGTCCCTGCACACTGAGGGGAGTACAGGACAGCCGCCCTCACGTGCTGCTGCTCCTCCAGCTCTGACATGGCCACCTCCCTGCGTGTGCAGGGACGTGGCCATGCCAGAGCTGGAGGAGCAGCAGCACGTGAGGGTGGCTGTCCTGTAGTTCCCTCAGTGTGCAGGGATGCGGGACCGGGCGGGTGGTGACTGCTGTCCGCCTCCCCCCCCCCCCCCCCCCCCTGTACAGTCATACACCACTGCCTGCCCCCCCCCCCCGTACAGTCATACACCGCTGTCCCCCCCCCCCCCCCGTACAGTCATACACCCCTGTCCGCCCACCCCCCACCCCCCCGTACAGTCATACACCCCTGTATAGTAAGACACCCCTATCTGCCCCCCCGGTATAGTCATACACCCCTGTCCGCCCCCCCTGTATAGTCACTGGAACAAACTAGCAAGGGCCAAGAGCCCAAATCTCATCCAGTAATACCTTCCACTAAAGTAAAACGTAGCTTTTATTGGCTCTCTTATTAAAATGTAACCTCAGTTATTGTTGTGACACTTAAAAACCCACTGCTACTAGTAGTCATCAAAGTATCAATTCATAATATACATAGTGATCGTAGCTGCAGACTACTCACTATCTCACAGTTGTAACTGTCTAACTAAACTCTTAGTGCAGTGAAAGTTAAAATACAGCCGCAAGCCCCTCACCTAGTTTCACCCATACATGGGCTTCATCAGGAGGAGGGCTTATAAGAAAGGTAAATAGATTTGTAATTTACTTCTATTAAAAAATCTCCAGTCTTCCCATACTTATCAGCTACTATATGTCATGCAGGAAATGTTGTTTTATTTTCAGTCTGACACAGTGCTCTCTGCTGACATCTCTGGCCGAGTCTCGGTTTTCTATGAATCCCCATAGAATACCTCTCCTGCTCTGGAGAGTTCCTGTCTCGGCCAGAGATGTCAGCAGAGAGCACTGTGTCAGACTGAAAATAAAACAACATTTCCTGCATGACATGTAGTAGCTGATAAGTATGGGAAGACGTGAGATTTTTTAATAGAAGTAAATTACAAAAGTGTATAACTTTCTGACACCAGTTGATTTGAAAGAAAAAGATTTTCGCTGGACAACTCCTTTAATGTCTAGCTGTCATCTGGGTCACTGCCGGATTAGTGGTGAATGCCACACTGCTGGCGGAAGTTCGGGTCTTCATGGCTGTGAACACGGGTGAGATTGTAATGCTGCGATCCCTATTGGGTCAGAATGATGTAACTGGTTTTATATATATATATTTTTTAAATACTGTTCATAGGATATTACATTGGGATGAAGTTATATTGACTGTCTGTATACGATACCATTTTGTTTCTAGCTGTGAGCTGTAGTGTGTTTCCGCCTTTGGCCTGATGAATTATGCTGTGTAGTTTGATGGTGCTGGGCAGTGCGCCTTTGTTTTTTCAGCTTTGATCAGCGCCCTGCAAGCAGATAATTTAGCAATCGCATCCCCCGGTGGAAGTGTGGAGTTAATGTTAAAATTACTTTCTTTTCCCCCCTTTTTCTGTTGGGTGATGAAGCAGAGCAAGAGAGAGGACAGGGGCTATAAATCCTACTATTACAAGACGCTGTCTCTGTACATCAGTCCTGCTTTACCTACACTTCAATGTTTGTGGAGGAATCAGTAAAGCTTGTTTTTTCAACAAGAATAATAATTTACTTGAAAATCCTAGACTGTGTTTTGTTGTACAACAAGGCTGGAAGAGTCTGAAAGCGAATGAGAATGTTTTAAAAAATTGGACTCATTAGACACGTAGACAATGGTCTGCCTTCCATAGGCATCTCTAGTCCAGAAAAATAAATGCTGATAAAATATACCACTTTTACAAAAAACATACCCCATTGTCCAGCATTTTTATTTAAAGGGACAATTTACAATTGACTGATTATTGAACGTTAAATAGGTCTGCAATTTACGTCTATTAAAAAAATCTCCATTCTTCCTACTTATCAGCTGCTGTATGTCTTGCAGGAAGTGGTGTTTTCTTTCCAGTCTGACACAGTGTTCTCTGCTGCCACCTCTGTCCATGTCTGGAACTGTCCAGAGCAGTAGCAAATCCCTTTAGAAAACCAGTTCCTTTCATGGACAGAGGTGGCAGCAGAGAGAACCATGTCAGACTGGAAAGAATATACCACTTCCTGCAGGACATACAGTAGCTGATAAGTACTTGAAGATTTGAGATTTTTAAATAAAAGTAAATGACAAATGTGAATAACTTTCTGATGCCAGTTATTTTAAAAGAAAAAAATGTTTGCTGGAGTACCCCTTTAAACAGTTTGGCTTTCATTTACCCCTATTAGTGGCTTCAGAGGGAATAGAGATGGTCCTCCATTCAGGACCCACAGTGTCCTCAAACAGATAATCAGTGCTACAGTTCATATAGGTGACAGTATAGGTCCATATGTTATTACTGAAAGATTTGCGGGCCTGGGGATATCTATGGGTATCATCTGGTTTGGGAATTCCTATCTGCTCACTTTCCTGTTCTCCCTATCCTTGTTATAAGACCTTACGGATATCGATGCCTCTCTCTATTCTACCTGAACAGCTGGTAGATAAAATAATTGCTGCCATATCCCAGCTGGCCAATCGGGACATAATAACGAAGGCACCAAAAAATATTCCACAAAGTTTTTTGTTTTGTTTTGTTTGTTTTTTTTTTAAAAAAAATGGTTCTGATAATAATGTTATTCAATACCAAGGTAACATAGAGAAAATTATTCTTATGTTTGTCTTCATGCTATGGCAGGGGTGTCAAACGCAAGTACACAGTTGGCCAAAATTTTATAATCTGCTGCGACATCAGGAGGGCCACGTGATCATAAAAGCCGCTATGTATGTCTATTTTATGATTGTCAGGAGAGCTCAATACACATGAACAGAACAGAAATGAGAGTATAGAAGACTTAAGCGTCTTCAAGAAGGTTGTTAGTACTGTATATACTGTGCCCGATTGCTCTATACAGGTGGCTTGTTAGACATGGAACATTTTAAGATCTGACAAGAGACGAGGGGGTGTGGGAAGTAACAAGCTGCGCTGCAGTAACCTGGCGTACAGACGCTTTATCTTAGAGGGTTGATTTATTTCAGTATCATAAGGCTTTAGAGGTAAGCCGAATAAAAGCCAGTGGGAGTTCTCGCAAGGAATTAGTTTCTCTTTATTTAAAACGTATGTAATGATTTTTGTGCATTTTATAAAGTTTTCCTCTCCATTTAGCAACATTCTGATACTTGAAGCTGTAATAAATGCTGCCAGGTTATTATTTCAAGGTCTGCCCTGTAGTTGCAACCCTTTATGCCAGAATAAATTATAGTAATGTAACAAGATAAAATCTGGTAGCTAAGCTGCTCTCCACTAAACAGCTGCCTGGAAATTCACACAGCTTTGGGGATAAAGGGATATTTTATAATTCCTGGTGTCATCTCATTGACGTACAAGTGTTTGTCAGAATTATGGTGTGAAGACATACAGGCCTCTTGATACAGTCCGAGGCTCTTCACCCTAAGCAGCGTTTAACCGATTGCAAAAGGAACAAAATACATATTAAATCTATACACTTCTTGGCCATAGATACGGCATGTGAACTTCACAACATGACTTTTTGCTGGTGTAACAGTGTCCACTTTAAGGCATTTTATGCTTATTTTACTGTTGTATTTTGCCTTTTATTTTACTGTGTGCGAATATAACCTTAGAAATGCTTTCTGCTTCATTATTGGAACAAATTGTGGATTTTTGGGGGCAATTCATCCAATGAGATGTTGCAGTGATGTTGGGTGATGATCTCGGCCCTTTCTGTGGGTTCCATATAGAATGAATAGAGATGGGGGTCACATGCCGACCCATGACTGTATTCAAAACAAAGAAGCTGGGGGATGATATGGAGATCGCTGCGGGTACGGAGGTCAGCCCCCCCCCCCCCCCCCCCACAATCTCTTACTTGTCCCCTATCCAGTGGAAAAGGGACAAGTTAGTTTTAATTGGAGATTCCCCTACCTCTTGTACCACCGTCTATGTTGGTATGGAATATCCCATGTGTATGGTATGAACATACTTCATGTAAGTGACCTTCCATGAGATACCAATACATAAACTCTTGCAAGCACATACTAAAGTATGTAAGGATATGTAGCATAAGGACAGCCCCTTACTAAAGCAAACAGATCCAGCAGTGATCAGTAGCTGCTTGACCACTATCAAATCCAATGAACAGATTGTATGGTTCCACTGCTTCATCTCTAGAGGCAATTGTTACAGATTTCACTGGTCTGTGTCTTGGGAGACCGCCACTGGCCTCAAGAACAAGCAAAGCACTCAGTTCTGGACTTCTCTCCTTGCATCTCACCTTTCTGCAGGAAATGGAGTC
Organism: Dendropsophus ebraccatus; assembly: GCF_027789765.1. Classification (NCBI taxonomy): domain Eukaryota; kingdom Metazoa; phylum Chordata; class Amphibia; order Anura; family Hylidae; genus Dendropsophus; species Dendropsophus ebraccatus. The sequence continues at coordinate 37,395,349 of NC_091461.1, forward strand.
TGTTTAAAGGGGTTATCCAGTGCTACAAAAACATGGCCACTTTTCCTCCTCTCTTGTCTCCAGATTGTGTGGAGTTTCGAACTCAGTTCCATTAAAGTAAATGGAGTCTAATTGCAAACCACACCTGAACTGTCAAGAGAGGGGGGGAAAGTGGCCATGTTTTTGTAGTGCTGGATAACCCCTTTAAAGTCTATTGAGCCCATCTACTGCAGTGAGAATCAGTAAGAAAAGCGCTTAGCATAGTGCTTCTCCCTGCCTATTCTAGCAGTTAGTGGGGGTCTCAGCCCTGTGACCGGTCAGCTATGCCCACCCAATTTTCTTGTTGTGTGTGTTTCTTTTTATTTGCGTGTACAGCCATGTTAGTATGTTGACTAAATGACTAGTGTAGAATTATAATCTGATTTTTTTTTTTTTTTTTGTATCCTGAGTAATCCCTTTAATTGAATGTTTTTTGCTACTTGCATCGAAAAAAAAAACAAGAAAGATCAAAATATAACTTAATATAACTAAAGCAATCCTCATACTCAAGAGCCCAGCTTTTATATAATCCCTTAAAGGGATTGTTCATTCATTATACTTTTTTGTGTGTTGTTGTTGTTTTGTTTGTTTGTCTCTTGTCCTTTAGCCTTTTTTATTTTGTTAGATTTTTTTTTATTTTTTTTAAGTAACTGTTTCCTTCCTTCCACCTTCACTCTCACTGCTGATTATACGTATTGATCTATAAGCCCTAAGTATATAAAAAAAATATCTTTGTGGATGAATTTCCCAAGCTTTTGCATTATTAGGCCTGCACATGAACTGTAACTATACATGATAATGGAGGACAAATGAGGGAATGATTTGGCAAAGGAGATCTCTTTCTTCCCAGGCTGGATACACTTGTAAGCAAAGCCATGTATTTGAGAACAAATAGCTAATAATATGTTTGGGACGGCATAGTGCATCTTTGATTAGGTGTAGGTCAAAAGAATTTACACATTGTGCCCTTTCCTCACTTGGTGTGATTGGCAGGCTGTCGTTTGAGGGAGCGCGGCCTCTCCCTTTCATCTCACTTAGTACTGCACAGGGACAATAGGAAGCAGATTTTCCTTGTTGATTCTCATTTGAAAAGGTCTGGTATCTCTACTAGGTACCTGTAACATAGGGGTCTTGATTGGGGTCTCATAAAGGGCTCTGTCAGTATGTCCAAAGGCCAAGAATACAAAAGCTATCAGTGGGTGGGGGTCTCAGCTGACCACTGAAGAAGGGAGGGGAGGATCTGAGAGGCAGTGGAGGGAGAAGTAACCCCCGATGAGAGCCTTAAAGAGAGAGCCATTTTTGTCTAAAACCCATCAAGCACATCTGCAGAATTGTCCCAGTTGCTGCCTCCCAATTTCAAAAGAAAATGATCGTTTGATAAACCGTCCTGATTCACCACTTTCTCACAAGAGCGAGAGACTCACCTTTGACCTTCGTATGATTTCACATTAGGCCGACTTTTCTTTCTGCCTCAAATTGCTATAGAAACTTTGAAATGCATCTCTTGCTTTTCTATATTCCCTCACCCCTCCTTCTCTTCTCTCTCCCTCTCTCTCTTTCTTTTTCCCTCTGTCACTCTCTGTGCATTTCTGCTTTTTTTTTTTCTCTTATTATTTTCCCCTCACTTGGGCTTTGTAAAGCCAACACGTTTTTTTTCTTCTTCTTCTAGAGTTGGGCAAGTAATTAGTGTTACAGAAAATACAACGGTCACTCTTCTCATTCCCACAATTTACTCGGGAAAAAAACAGGTGCTGCCTGACAGCTACGTAGCAGCGACAATTTATTAACTCCTGGCAGCTTCAGAATTTACATGCTGAACATATGTATCATCCTTAGAAAAATGTCATTATTCCAATGAAACAATAACTTTGGATACGCTTGTCTGGTATATTTCAGCAAATAGACACATCATCTTTATTAATGGAAGAGTCAAAGTTATAAGTCCTCCAGTAACCAATTGAAAATTAGCTTACTATCGGACATTTGTAAATGTTAGCCGTGTCGCCTTTATTCCCATTTGCATTTTTTTGCAGTTGGATACATACAGAAGACATAGGGTTAACTTTATTTAGGCCAAGTTCACACAACGTAAAAATAAGGGCAAAATATGTCCGTATTTGGATAAATGCAGCCTGAAATAAAGAACAGGGTAATTATTTAAGGCCGTATTTATACAAATATGGCTGTATTTTGCCCTTATTTTTACGTTGTGTGAACATGGCCTTAGACTGCATTAGAATATGGTAACACCATTGCACTTGCTGCATTTGGACAAAACCATGCGTGTATGCAGAGCCCTTTGGCCTGATCATTTTGCCAGGATAAATTGTGTAGCCATTAGCCACCTCATGTGGTCATGGTTTTGCCAAACCGTAGCAGCTACAAAGTGGAACCATATACTTAAATGGGTTATCCAGCATTCAATAATTTTTTTTTACCTTGCTGGCCTTTGGGTAAGCCTAATACACATGTTACATTTGCCTCTCCACGCTCCCCCAGTGTCCTGATGCGGTGTTGCCAGTATCCTCCACTGACTGCAGCCCAGCTACTTCCGAGACTAACTTTTATCGGGAGCAACAGCCCAATTACTGGCTGAGACGGGACAACACCACGGCCAGTGATTGGCTGAGCGTGCTGTAACTCCCGAGACATAAACGACGTCATCTGCTAGATCGGCGCTCGTTTACTGGGCCTATATCACGGCCCCGATGATCGTGAAACAAGGGCTGCAGGGACATCGTTACCGATGTCCTTGCAGCCCTTGTTTCATACATTACCTGTCCGGGCTGCAGGTCTTCTTCTCCCGGTCCTGTGCAGCAGCATCGGCTTCGGAGCGGGGCTGTCTGAACTGACAGACCGCTAAGCCAATCACTGGCCGCGGCGGTTCCGGCCAGTGATTGGCTTAGCGGTCTGTCAGTTCAGACAGCCCCGCTCCGAAGCCGATGCTGCCGCGCGGGACCGGGAGAAGAAGACGACCTGCAGCCCGGACAGGTAATGTATGGTTCTGCTGAAATCGCCGGCGCGCACCGCTATTCATCCGTAGCGATGAGCTGGTGGCGAACGACGATTTTAGGTCTGAACCTAAATGAACGATCAGCCGATGACACGATTACGTTCTCTCTATTCCGCTGAGCGAAAATCGGCCGAATGGAGACGATTATCGTTCCTGTGGAATAGACCCCTTAGAAGTATCAGAGCTGCAGTCAGTGCGGGACACCAGAGAGGCCACATCAGGACACCGGGGCTGCCCGGTCTGTATGATTTTTACCAACCCCTTTAAAGGGGCTCTCCACTTTGGGAACTCTCTTTTTGTTAAAGGAGTCCCTTGACAATGATCAGGGCCATCATCTGTAATTTATGGAGAAACCTAGTGGTAAGTGTTTCGCTGCAGCGTCAAGACAGGTTATATGAAGCATTACTCCATGACTTTAAAAGCCTTTAGACATTTCAGAGATACTTTTCTACAGAATCTGTAAAGGGGGTATGTCCAAAGTTGTCCCATAATGCACCAAAAATGCTCCAAAATTAGGCAGAGGCTGGGGGGCAGGGGGAGAGGCTGCTGGGCAGGGGAGAGGCTGGGGGTCAAGGGGAGAGGCTGGGGGTCGGGGGGGCAGGAGAGCAGTTGAGGATGCAGGGGGGAGAGGCTGGGGGGGGGGAGACAGAGCGGCCAGGGGCAGGTGGAGCAGAGCCAGGATGGTCAGAATGGTCCCCCCCCCCATGCAGCGCCGGGGTCCGGGGCTGGGGTGAGCTTCCGGCACACACAGCCTGACAGAGGCCGGAAGCTCACAGCTGCAGCCCCACGGTCCCGGACTTCTTCCCTGCTCATATGATGTGACGTCATCACCGAGCAGGGGAGAAGATCGGGCATCGCGGGGCTGCGGCTGTGAGCTTTCGGCCTCTGTCAGGCTGTGTGTGCTGGAAGCTCACCCCGGACCCAGGCAATCAAGGACCCCGGACCCCAGCAATCAAAGACGACCAAATATTCATGTTACTAAACAGCTTATATGGAAAATGGGAATGGCAGTACAACAGGTCAAATGAGGTGTAAAATGCATGTGATCCATAGAACGCCAATAAGATTCTTTGGGATCGGGACTGAGACCTTCTTCCTAACCCTGTGTAAACATAACCTTATCATCTACCATTGGTCAAGCAGAAATGATCAGAAGTTACATGAAACCCACAGATGATTATTTTTTTCAATTATGTTTTTGTGGTTTACTTTTAATAAAATGTTTGCATTTAGCTAGACAAGAGCAATGCCAACCATCTCTGACTGGCTTTTATATGATGATTTATGTTGTTCTCCTGTATATAACGTATAGTCATGGGACTGAGGTACGGTTTGCACACACAACCTAGGAGCATTTTGCCTACAGGAGCAGATCATTTCCATCTGTGTGGTGGCTGCATGCATGTGTTTCACTTGTCCCTGGAATCCAAAACTAAATAGAAACACATTAAAGAAGATCCATCATCCTTGGGTTTGAGAGAAACTTTTTTTTTGACATGCGCTCTCATAAAATCTTCAGTAATGAGAACACCCATGTCATGTGTTTACTAGCTGTAGGTCCCGCCATAAAATTGTATGCTGTAGGTGGCTTAGTAGACTGCAGAAGCACAACTTTGTGTGATCTAAACCCATAAATACATCTAGAGTGAATAGTATATAATAATTTTTATTTTTATAGCGCCAACATTCCGCAGCACTTTACAATTCTGGGGGTACATACATAGACAAAAATCAGACATTACAGAGATATACATATAATTATCAGCTATACATAAGGAGTGAGGGCCTCATGCTCGCATGCATGAGCTTACAGACTATAAGGAGGGGACTATGCTTTTTAGTATTGCAGAATTGTCATATTGATTAGGCTTATGATAGCATAAACATAATTTTAGATGACTGAATATATCATACATTTTTTTTTTTTTCCATTTTTTGTAAGGTCATATTCACACGTTCAGTGATTTTCAAGGTCCGTGGATAAAGTTTGCTATCTACCCCCGTGATCCGTAAACAACAATTTGTGATTGCATCCGTGTCCTTGTTTTTCACATATCTGTTTTTAAATTACACCGATTACATCACCTACATGTTTATCACCGATTGCATAGATGTAAGATCTGTGCATTCCATGAAAAACACAGATCTCATAGACTTCTATAAGGAAATCCGTGCCGTGATCCCGTCGAGTTATAACATTGCGTATTCGCAAAAAAAAAAAAAATGGAACGTGTAAATAGCCCAGTAGGAGACAATGGGCTATGAAATTGTCAGCGATTACAGACCCGTGATCAGACAACTTCACAGGATGTGTGAATAAAGCCTAAATATCATAGGTTTTATGAGGACTCGTGGCAATATTAATTGTGTAAGTGAGAACAGTGGTGGAATTCAGTTCTCTTCTGCAGTCCACTGAGGAAATGTATATAAATTAAACAGTATTTTATATTGCTTAGTTTTCTTAGTTGTCGGCTACTATCATATCTTCTATCCACATCTCACAGAAAAGAAGATGATCTTTTATCTTTATAGCACATTCTCAGAAGAAGCAGCATGGAGGACATTATAAAGCCGTAATTTTCCCCCCACTTGTACATGATTTTTCGGAATGTTTGTTAAAAGGTTAGTCAGTTTCATTGTGTAACTGATTACAGCACCCTTACAGGCATTCTGTTAGATCTGAAAACTTATGAGCCAGCAAATTGCTTTTTTTTCATATATACATATGAGCAGCAGGTACCCAGTGGCTGATTTCCTTAGATTCCCAGCATACCACCCCTACAGGACAGAGACTGTCAATCAAATGCAGAAGATAGGGGCAAGCAATGAAAATGGTAAAGGGGTTATCCAGCGATACAAAAACATGGCCACTTTTCCCCCTCTCTTGTCTCCAGGTCAGGTCTGATTTGTAATTAAGCTTCATTTACTTCAATGGAACTGAGTTTCAAACCCCACCCATTCCGGAGACAAGAGTGGGGCAAAAGTGGCCATGTTTTTGTAACGCTGAATAACCCCTTTAAGCCTTTTATAGAATTATGAATACTGATCAATTACTATTTAATATTTCATTGACATTATTTTATATAAATTATAATTTGCAACCCATTTGCCTTCACCATAAGTGTATATTATACACAGCCTATCTGCCTCTAATAGTTAGCTTGCATTGCATAATGCCTTACTATAAAAAGGTTGCATAATATTAGAAAACGTAGTTTCTCTATTTCAGTCAGCACCGCCATTATCCCTGCCTGATATTGTGACTCAGTGTAGGTGAACTAGGGTGAGCTCTAATACCAGAATCAACAAATGTACAATAGTCGTGCTGTTTCTGGAATAAAGCAGCTGACATTACGTCCACCCAGTCCTACTGAAATGACATTGCCGTGTTCCAAAAGACATTCAAAATAACTGGATTCACATGGAGGAGATAAATAATAACTTTGTAAAAGAAAAGCAGTCCTATTTGCCCATAGCAACCAATCAGAGCTCAGCGTTCATGTCTTAAATTGCACTTATAAATTAAGAGCTGAGCTTTAATTGGTTGCTATGGGTAACATACTTTTTCTTATAGAAAGTTTTTATTCCTTTTATTCTTCTTTTCTAAAAGCTAAATTCTTGGTTTTTAGAGCAAAATATAGGTTGAGCCATGTCATTAAAACTCATACCAGTAAATAAAAATGAGGTGATATATATTGGGCAGCAAGTGAACAGTCAGTTCTTCAAGTTAGATGTTAGAAGCAGGAAGGATCTGAGCAACTTTGATAAGGATGAAATCATGACTAGAGATGATCGAACAGGGCCGGGGTTCAAGTTCGTACGAACCCCAACCATCGGCATTTTACTCACTGCCTTCCTGTTCTGTGGGGAAGGTGGAGACAGCCCGAGTACTGCCTGGAAAACAGGGATGCAGTCTATTACCTAGGCTGTATCCCTGTTTTCCAGGCGGTACTCAAATGCCGATGATTCGGGTTCGTACGAACCTGAACCTCAGCCCTGTTCTGACATATCTAATCATGACTGCTAAACAAATGGGTAAGAACGTCTCTTAAATGGTGGCAGGATGAAGGGGTTGCGAGGTTCATTGAGTGATGGGAGCCGTAGTTAATCCATCGGGTCTGATCACACAGAAGAGCCGTGTGAGTGTCTCTACATCAATCCAGCATGGCTGTGCACTAGTTGGAGTTAAGACCAGAGTGTAGGATGCTGGTCTTAGTAAATGCCCCCAGGTTATGTGATGGTCTTTTATATAACTGCAGATCGGTCAGCGGGTATTTGAACTTCAGAACTGGACTGCGGAACACTGGAAGAAGTGGGTCTGGTCTAATCACATTTTCTTTTCCATCATGTAGAAGGTTCTTGTAATTCACAATGTTTTGAAGTGGCAGGGCCCTCTTACTCATGAGGGCACCCTTAAAAAAGTGAAGTAATGTTGAATCATCTCACATTGTGAAGTTGCTTTAAGACTCTTAAACAGGACAAAGAGTTTCAGAAAATGTTCTGGAAAGAGGGCCGATCAATGGAGGCCTCAAAAACTTACAGGACTCAAATGGTGGGCTGTTATTGTCCTGTTGACCGTTTCCACTGGGCACCTTAAGAGGTCTTGTGGAGTCCATGCCTTGATGACTCAGAGCTGTTTCAGTCAGTGGCGGGACTTACACAATATTAAGAAAGTAGGTATAATATTATTGCAGTTTAGTGTATACTTGTTTTTTTCCATATAGAATAGACTGAAGATTATTCTTTTTGCCATACTTTTTTTTAAATTAAATTTGAAGGTTTTTTTCCCATGCAAAATCTAAGAAAATTAAATGTATTTGCTGTTGTTCTATGCACTATAAGGAAACCTACCTAAGTAACTAAAAAAGAAACAAAAATGTTTATAAAAAAAAGACAAAAGGTTAAAAAAAAAAAAGAAATAAAGTCCTCCTATGTCCTCCAGAAATTCTTGAATTGCTTGTTCTGATCCCTGAATGAACAAAATCTCAACATTTATTCTTAATTTGGTGGTCACGTTGCACTTTGATCTGCCGGCAATCCCATTGTGCACCCAAAAATGAACAAATCATAGTGTAATAAAAGACTACCGATGTAATAATGGCATTCTCCTGATGGAGTGGATTAGTTGAACTTTCTTCCCGGGACTGCATTTTAAGTGACTTTGTTATTTGGTAACATTATATAAAAGGCAGATTGTATTTCACATAGAAGTAAAAATCACAAAAGGTATTACCTTTTTGTAGTGAAAAGAGATATACAACGTCACCTACTATAAAATCAAAGCTATGTTGTGGCTGTAAGGTTCACTACTAGCAGACTGTCTTATGAATGGCGGCATTATAAGTGTTCTTAGTCATTTTGGGAAACCCAACCTAAGCTATCAGAGAAGAAGAAAAAATATCCTTAAAGGGCTTGTCTGTATTTTATGTCTCAATGTTAAAGTGATGTCCTTAACAAGAGTTTGCTTTAGTAACTTGTGGAAAGCCCCGGAGTGAATGGAGATTTATTTTTGGTTATTAAAAACCAGGCACTCACCTGGTGGGTAATGACACCCTGTAGTAAAGTTAGTTATTTGTCCAGTCATTCCTTACCTTCATCTCATAGTACCTCATTGACAAAAGTTACTAGCTCATTTGTTTTTTCATGCTGAGAGCAGGTCCACAGTTACATGTGCTTACGAGGATGTTTGGCATGCACAGCTTGCCTATGAAAGAGCCTCCGCTAATTGCATTGTCTTAAAATTACAACTTTCCATCAATTCGCCCCTTTTTTTTCTTTTGTCCTGCTGGGAAACATTTTGAGTTTTCATTGTATTTGAACAAACAAAGCCCTCCTATCGATACAAGCCCCTCATGCAAATCTTCAGGTTCATATGTAAAAGAAAAGAAAGGTAATTACAAGTTTGTCCAGGTGAAAGCAGCGTTAAACTTCCAGAAACAAATTAGGCAGAATTGGAAGAGTAAGGGAAACTTTGTATCCTTAGGCATCGGATTAAAGTAATTGTAAATGCAAAAAAAAAAGTAATTGTAAAAGAAAAAAGTTGAAGGAAAAACTTTAAATTCTAAACAATAAAAATGTAAAATTTTTGGTGAAATAAATGCATCTATAATCACAAATAAAAAAAAAATATTTTTTTATGTCTGTCTCCCTTGTAGGAGGATTGAAATTTTAGAAGTGAAATCTTTGTACCAACCTTAATCCTTTAAAATCCCCACACAGAATCCATGTTCTAGCAATTAGGAGCTTATGTAAAAAACGGAGACCTCTTCTACTTAACAGGTTTCTTGTGCCAGACTCTATATATCATCTTCACAACTTAAGATGACAACATTCTAAAAGGAACCAATATATCTTAAACTCTACGGTATTGTTTGTTTCTAATACATGTTATCCTTTTTGAAGGCTTTTGTGATGGTGACCCCATCACTAATCCAGCATTAACAGGGCTGTTCAACACTCATTTATCAAATATGCTGGGCTTTTAAAAGGATAAACTGTTTAAAACTTGTGGTTAGAGAACTTCCAGCAGGAGTATGAAAAAATATCAACACAAAACAATTTGGGAGCCACCCAGTAGTATATGGGGTGCAGAAATGCCATGTGTCTGACGTGCCGACTGCATTGTACAAGGTTGTTTTTTTGTGTTTACTTTTTTGGTGCACACTGGTTAGTAAATCCCTGTTTAGATGCAAAATGCTAGGGGGAACTCCGAAGATGTTAATACTTGCTGCCCAAACAGTGTACAATATTAGTAAATGGTGTAGACCTACCATGCAATTTACTAAAATGTGAGTGAGGAATAGTGAATTACCCCCAGCGTATATAACAAATACAAACAACACAATATTATTTAAAGGGGTTATCCAGTGTTCGAAAAACATGGTCACTTTCTGTCAGAGACAGCACCACTCTTGCCTCCAGTTGAGGTGGTTTTGCAACTAAGCCCCATTCACTTCAATGAAACTGAGTTGCGAAACTCCACCCAAACTGAAGTCAAGAGAGATGATGTCTCTGGAAAAAGGTGGCCATGTTTTTCTAACGCTGGATAACCCTTTAACACCAACATTATACAGTATATGGCAATCTTGAGCCTTAGAGCAAGATGCACCAATTTTATTGTGGGAGTCATGAAGGGTGTAACGGTATATTTTTAAACTGCTTTTTATATAGATATGCATTAAATGGATGCCATCATAAGCACAGCAACATTTTTAGAAGAACAGTTGCTACTCTTGCTATGATCATCAGGTCTGTAGGGTGGCATGAGACCCCGATCAAACATGCTGCCAATAGGTAATGTGTTTTTTTCTTGTGAAAAACCCCTTTAATAAACAGTGCTTCTGTTACCAAATCTTTGCCACGTTTCAGGACTCCTGAAGGCATCCGTCTCTTTTAATGATACTATAAGGGCCTCCGAATTCCAATCCATGGATACACCAAATATAGGAATTAGGCAATCATGATTTTTCTTATGCATCATCAAGTGTCAGAGCTCATAAATGGATTTCATTGACAGGAACAGGCTTTTAAGATTTCCAAGACAGTGAGATAAGACATCCTCAAGTGTCATGGCAGCTTAAGGGATGACATTCTCTCTCTACCAGCTATCTTATCTCCTAAATTATCTGAACCGCTGTTAATTGCGTACTGCTCAGTTCTGTTTTGATGGTTGAACCCTTTTTTTATGACATTGTCAATGGGAAAATCGACAGTGTTGAAAATACAAAGGGATATTTTAGAGCGAGTGTTCAGTTATCTTTTCAACGTCTTTATAGGAGAAAAATGCATTCTTTAGAATTTTTCTCTGGCCTGGGAAAACAATAAACAAAGTAAACTCACCTGTCCCTGTGCCTCTGTAGCGGGAACTCCCGGGTCCAGCTGACTGCAGCCAGATGTCATTTTTGGCTGGATGTCATGGCCAGGCTGACCGATGGCCTGTTCAGCCAGTCAGTGGCTGAGGTGGTGTCCTGCCCTAGTCACTGATTGGCTGATCGGGCATTTGATCACCCAGGTACAGGATGTTGCAGCTGTCAACGGGACGCAGGAATGGTGCTACGGGGTACAGGGATGGGTAAGAATATTTTGTTTATTATTTCCGACACCCCCTGGCTTTCTCCCTGTTTTCAATTTCACTGGACTTGTCCTTAAAGGGGTTATCCAGTGCTACAAAAACATGGCCACTTTCTTTCAGAGACAACACGACTCTTGTCTCCAGTTCAGGTGCGGTTTGCAATTAAGCTTCGTTCACTTCAATGGAACTGAGCAGTAAAACCCCGCCCAAGCTGGAGACAAGAGTGGGGCTGTCTCTGGAAGAATGTGGGCATGTTTTTGTAGCGCTGGAAAACCCCTTTAAAATGCAGGAACATGTGCTAAGGCACTGGATTATGCCATATGGTCAGCACACATTACTGCTACAGTATAATGTAATATGGACCAGCTTTACCAGCAAACATATTTGCATAAAATTGCTTAAATAGTTTATCTGTTGGCTGAATGCTTATTTACTTGACATCTATTTTTCCCAGTTCCTTTACGTACACCAGTGCGCTTGGCCGACCTTCATCTAAAATGCATGTAGACCCTAAGGATAGGACTAGAGAAGAGCAAACCTCAAGCACGCTTGGAATTTGATTATTGGTGGCTCAAGAAGCTGCCAAATATAAGTAAATTACCTGCACTGATTGTCGGAATGGAGTAACCTCAAATCGAGAGGAGTTTATATGGAATGGTGGTCTAGCATGCGCACCATTGGTCCATTAAAATTGCTATAATTGTTACTAGAGCCAGTGTAGTGTGACCCCTGATGTAAGAATAGGGGAACCTATTTTTCTCACACTGCATGGCAATAAGTATTAGGAGTTTAAAGCATATGTCATTCAGATTCTTTGGCATCATGGTAAATGCTAGATGCAGTTAAACTAATTCTGGGCCAGCATTTATCATCTATCCTGTGAAGCAGTGAGAAGTGCTTTTTGCTAGACTACCCCTTTAGAGGTGCTGATTCCAGAGCCTATGGCTGTATCCATGTTTTCCAGGACTTCCTAGGGCTGCATCCAGCTTTAGAGCATGTTCAACTTGCGCTCATCTCTAGAAGGTACCCTTTAACATAATAAGTCCAGTATGAGTTTGTAAACGAGTCCAGTATAACCATGGTAGAAAATATGTGTCCATGCAGTAGTTTTTACAGACATATAAACTTGTGCCTACTCGGAAAGGTTGCCTCTTGTAATGCTTACAAAAAATTCCATGTTGTTTGGTTCTACTTTTTGAAAAATAATTTTTATATTCTAATCGGCCTATGTATAAACCCCTAGCTGGCTGCAGCTCTGGCACTAGATGCATGCGGCTTGGTACCTTTTCACGACTAATGACAGCTGATTAGGTCACCGAGACTGAAGCACTTGCAGTTGGAATGTAGAATGCTCTAATGACTCATTGTTGCAGCTTGCAAAGTAATGAACAAAATGGGTGAATCCAGGTGCTGACAAAGGCTGTGACCTTTGCTGCTATAATATCACTGTTTCACAGGCTGGTTGGTTCTCTAACCAACTTTCAGCCCATCAAAAATTGATTTAATTGCAATTCTAAGCTCCCCCCCCTCATTTGAAGCATCGGAGTATGACTAATTGTAGTAATAGAGAGTAATAAGGCTCAGATAAAAAGCTTTCCTTAGCCCCTTTTGTATCTTGTGTCACTGTCTGTCAGAGGTCAGAGAGCTTGCATATTCTATTAGTTGCCTTCATTTGGACAAATTAGTTTACCCAACAGTAATTAAAATGCCAGTACGGGTCGGGAATAGCTGAAAGCACTTGATGGGCACAATGATGAAGGACTTGACAGCTATGGTGGCCTTCCTTGCCAAAGCGTGTCACTGCTGAATTAGAGGATACGCAAACCACAAACTTATATGGTTAGTAGCATTGGGGTCATGTCTTTCTTTTTTTCCGCTTATCTACTTTTATCTTCTTTGTCACCTGCCATATGTCTTCACTTGGTTGTTATTTTTAGCCATTGTTCCAAGAATACTTTCTTCTCAACCAAATGAAAAAAAAAAAAAGTGGCATGGTCTATTTATGTAATCATTGTCATTGGTGACTTGCAGAATATGCACTGAAAGAAAAGCCTCTGGGCAAAGCACATGGTTAATTCAAGTTAAAGTATACCGCTCACTGTTGTGAGTAGAGATAAATCTATGGAGTTGGTCATCGAAGTGTGGAACACAATGCGGTACTTCTAAAATAATATATGGAACAGATGGCCCTCAGGTCTCATGCTGTCTGTCTTATGGTGGATCTGTGCTACATTGATCTGTGATATGTTTAGTATAGATTACACTGGGCCTATACAAGGCTGCTTTGACTTGACACAGTTAAATGTGACTAATACTCCTCATGCATACCAATGACAGAAGGCTGTACAGTGGGGTACATTGTCCTCTCCCAAAAGGAAGCTTTAGAGAAACTCAGATGATGTAATTATCCATATATGGATAGTCTGCATATGGTTACTGTCCATATATGGGCAGTCTGTTATATGGTTACTGTCCATATATGGGCAGGCTGTATCTGGTTACTGTCCATATATGGGTAGTCTGTATCTGGTTACTGTCCATGTATAAGCAGTCTGTATCTGGTTACTGTCCATGTATGGGCAGTCTGTATATGGTCACTGCCTATATATTGGCAGTCTGGTTACTGTCCATATATGGGCAGACTGTATATGGTTACTCTCCATGTATGGGCAGTCTGTATATGGTTACTGTCCATATATGGGCAGGCTGTATCTGGTTACTGTCCATATATGGGCAGGCTGTATCTGGTTACTGTCCATATATGGGCAGGCTGTATCTGGTTACTGTCCATATATGGGCAGGCTGTATCTGGTTACTGTCCATGTATAAGCAGTCTGTATATGGTTACTGCCCATATATGGGCAGACTGTGTCTGGTTACTGTCCATGTATGGGCAGTGTGTATATGGTTACTGTCCATATATGGGCAGTTTCATTACCGTACTTCCCCTGTAAAGCCAGGTAGTTTGGCTCTGTAGACGTGGGCCATATGGCTGTCTGCAGTACCACCACTATGGGTAAAGGGAAAGAAGGAGGTGTCCACATTTCTGCTTGGAAAGCAACAGTGATAGTGATCACAAGGCTGAATTCACACTTACAGAAAAGCACCAATAAGAACATCATAAGTTCATTGTTTAAAACAGCAGAAAGTAATTATATGAGTGCCTGGCTAATATCTTCACTTTCTGTCTCGCTGAAGGAGACAGTCTCTATAGACGTACAATGCTGACTGTCTCCTGCAGTGAGATGGAAATGTTAAAGAGCTGTGGAGTGAAGTGCTTAGCCAAGTGCTTCTCCCAGCTCAGTCTAATGATCTGTGGTGGTCTGAACACCCAGACCTGTCTCTGTCACATGTAATAAGTTTTTTAAAATGACCAGGACACTTTTACACAAAAAGATTATACCAAGCAGACAGTCAATGTAATAAAACTTCTTAGGTTGCAATCATGTTCCCTTTTAGCCCACATGGGCAATTTTTAATCTTTTTATTTAGGGTTTTTTTTTTATGTGTCTTACATGTGCAACTTAATTAAAAAAGAGCTGCAAAAGCTTACAACTAAACAAGAGTTCATATTACCTTTTGGGCCGTCTAGAAAAATCCATGAGAATTAAGGCATTTGGTTGTTTTTTTATGCCTTTTTTTTCTGTCACACATACTCATGTAGGGCCAATCTTATCAAAAGAATAAAGAAGCAATTCTGTTGTATTAAAGAAGAGGAGCACTGGAGTGGAAAGATCAAGGTGGTGGGAAAACCACAGGTATCTTGGTGGGACAGAACGCCTTTACTAAACCAGCGGCTCAGTATGCACCTGGAGAAATGTCCTGAAACAATATGGGGAGGGAAACTCGTTTGGTCTTAGTCTGCTTACTGCATTCTGGATCTAGTCATAGAGGCGAAAGAAGGGGGGTCCAAGGGTGAAGGGCCATTGGGGTAGAGATATTAATCCCTACCACAGGCCTACTGGGAGGTCAGATTTGCCAGAGTGGCAGGGATTAGAAATGGTTTCCTCCCCTCTCTCTTCACTATTGACTTACCTTGATGCTAATTTAGACCCGTGGCAAGAATCAAAGAGTGTTATTGCATACCTTCCAGAGGGGGGAATAACCCAGCTCGTCTCTTCTTTGTTTACATTTTTTTAAGCATCTTAAGAAGCAAATTGCTGACAAGAATGATGTGTGAGAGGCTGGTATGTTACTCACTACAGTAATTGGCTTTGGTAGTTTTTAATGGATTATGTGGAAGAAAAAGAAAATAATGTATTACTTTGTAGTCTCATGCTTCATTGACAAAATACTTTTCTCACATTTGGGAATGCCGGTTGCTATTGAAGAACATTTTTTGGAGTGAAAGGACGTAGAATAAAGAATATAAGATTTTGTTTTCTCATTAATTCTTATGTGGTTTTTAAAGAAATTACCTTTTTTTTATTTAATTGATAATGGTCAATAGATGTTGTGATCTCTGAAATTAAATAATAATTTATTGAAGGGGAAAAAAAATATATATGTGTGTGTGTGTGAAATATGTATATCAAAATTTCCTTTTTTTTATAACTAGAGATGAGCATGCTGCATTGGATTGCCAGCAGCTCAAGAATTTGCTTGCAGCCCTAAGGCTGCCTGGAAAACATGGTTACAACCTATGACTGTACAAGCAATCCAGAAATCATTTGTGTGACCCTCCTCGTACAACGCTTGCGCCTTGTAATAGACTCTGTAAATTGGCTAACCTTCTGTCTATAGGACCCTTAGGCTGCGTTCACACGTTCCATGAAATTGTCCATGATCAGGGATCCATTACAACAGAAATTTTAGAGGCCATTAGTGGCCTATGAGTCTATTCAGATGATCCTTGCTGCGATCCATAACAGGAAAAAAAAATTAAATAAATAAATAACTTGTACGTGATCTTTACATGGATTAGCCAATAGAAGTCTATAGGATCAATGTTTTTCACGGATGTCACAGATGTCACATTTTGCTTTTGCAAACGACAAAATCGTTCACTATAATACATGGAACGATAGTCGTTAGTTACGATCATTGTGGCGGTCATTCTATCCTCGGTAATCTTATTATTATTATTTTTTTTTGCTTTCTTTTAAATATACTCTCATTAATGACCAGCGAACGACCTGTACCTACACTAAAAGATTTGTAAGGGTATAAACCCACATACCGTATACACAGATGCTGTCCGGGCGCGGGGGGACTCCGGTAAATGCATTCCACGTCCGTGATCCGTCAGGATCACGGAACGTGGGAATGCAGCCTTAGTCCCCCGGCTGATGTGCGGCTGCCGGAGGTGTCCCATCCTGTCTCCGGCAGCGCGCGCATCAGAGAGATCCCCGTGCGCCGGAAGTCACAGCCACAGGCACACGGGGAGCTCTCTGATGCGCGCGCTGCCGGGGACAGGACAGGACACCCCGGGCAGCCGCACATCAGCCGGGACCAGACCAGAGAGGCTCGACGGGGGAACGGATGGCAGGTCAGTTGTGTGCTGTTTGTTGTTTTTGTTTTATCTGCTGTGCAGGGGGGGGGGGGAGAGGGGGGCCATCTATAAGGTAGGGGGAGAGGGAAGAGGGGGACCATCTATAGGGGGGGGGGGAAGGGGACCATCTATAAGGGAGGGGGGAAAGAGGGGGACCATCTATAAGGGGGGGACCATCTATAAGGGAGGGGGGAAAGAGGGGGACCATCTATAAGGGGGGGGGAAGAGGGGGACCATCTATAAGGGAGGGGGAAAGAGGGGGACCATCTATAAGGGAGGGGGACCATCTATAAGGGAGAGGGGACCATCTATAAGGGAGGGGGAGAGGGGGACCATCTATAAGGGGGGGGAGAGAGGGAAGAGGGGGACCATCTATAAGGGGGGGAGAGGGGGACCATCTATAAGGTGGGGGAAGGGGGGGGAAGAGGGGGACCATCTATAAGGGAGGGGGAAAGAGGGGGACCATCTATAAGGGAGGGGGGAGAGGGGGACCATGTATAAGGGGGGGAGGGGGACCATCTATAAGGGAGAGGGGACCATCTATAAGGGAGGGGGAGAGGGGGACCATCTATAAGGGGGGGGAGAGAGGGAAGAGGGGGACCATCTATAAGGGGGGGGAGAGAGGGAAGAGGGGGACCATCTATAAGGGGGGGAGAGGGGGACCATCTATAAGGGGGGGGGAGAGAGGGAAGAGGGGGACCATCTATAAGGGGGGGAGATAGGGACCATCTATAAGGGGGGGGAGAGAGGGAAGAGGGGGACCATCTATAAGGGAGGGGAAAGAGGGGGACCATCTATAAGGGAGGGGAAAGAGGGGGACCATCTATAAGGGAGGGGGGAGAGGGGGACCATCTATAAGGTAGGGGGGGAAGAGGGGGACCATCTATAAGGGAGGGGGAGAGGGAAGAGGGGGACCATCTATAGGGGGGGGAAGGGGACCATCTATAAGGGAGGGGGGAAAGAGGGGGACCATCTATAAGGGGGGGCCATCTATAAGGGAGGGGGGAAAGAGGGCGACCATCTATAAGGGGGGGACCATCTATAAGGGAGGGGCGGGAGGGGGACTGTCTATAAGGGGGGGGGGAAGAGGGGGACCATCTATAAGGGGGGGGAAGAGGGGGACCATCTATAAGGGAGGGGGAAAGAGGGGGACCATCTATAAGGGGGCATCTATAAGGGAGGGGGGAGAGGGGGACCATCTATAAGGGAGAGGGGACCATCTATAAGGGGGGGGAAGAGGGGGACCATCTATAAGGGGGGGGGGGAGAGAGGGAAGAGGGGGACCATCTATAAGGGGGGGGGGGAGAGGGGGACCATCTATAAGGGGGGGGAGAGAGGGAAGAGGGGGACCATCTATAAGGGGGGGGGAGAGGGGGACCATCTATAAGGGAGGGGGGAGAGGGGGACCATCTATAAGGGAGGGGGGACCATCTATAAGGGAGGGGGGAGAGGGGGACCATCTATAAGGGAGGGGGGAGAGGGGGACCATCTATAAGGGAGGGGGAGAGGGGGACCATCTATAAGGGAGGGGGGAGAGGGGGACCATCTATAAGGGGGGGGGAGAGGGGGACCATCTATAAGGGGGGGGACCATCTATAAGGGGGGGAAGAGGGGGACCATCTCCTAAAAGATCAGCACCCTCCTCTCCTGACATCCTCTGTGCTGCTGGGACCTCTCCTATAGGATTAGCCCCCTCCTCTCCTGACATCCTCTGTGCTGCTGGGACCTCTCCTATAGGATTAGCCCCCTCCTCTCCTGACATCCTCTGTGCTGCTGGGACCTCTCCTATAGGATTAGCCCCCTCCTCTCCTGACATCCTCTGTGCTGCTGGGACCTCTCCTATAAAGTCAGCCCCCTCCTCTCCTGACATCCTCTGTGCAAAAAGGGACCAAACATTATGTTTATTGGGGACAGCAGTGGGGGGGGGGGGGGCAGTAGTGGATTATAATGTGGGTGGATTGACGGGGGGGGGGCGTCATTCTATAGTTCGCCTCGGGCAGCAGAGAGGCTAGAATCACCCCTGCCTATGCCTGATGCTGCAGCGATGTTAAAGCGACTCTGTACCCACAATCTGACCCCCCCAAACCACTTCAGATAGCTGCTTTTTTAATCCAAGATCTGTCCTGTGGTCTATTTGGCAGGTGATGCAGTTTTTTGTCCTAAAAAACTACTTTTAAACTGGCAGCCCCTCCGTCCCTCTTCCCCACCCTCTTCATCATTAGGAATGCCACTGGAACATTTTCATCTGTCTGAACATTGCACAGGTGCCTTGATGATCCAGCCCATGTTCAGTATTCACACAGCCAGTGAATAGGAGACAATCTGCCTGGAGCATTCCTAATGATGAGGAGGGCGGGGAGGAGGGACAGAGAGGTTGTGTCAGCCTAATGCATACACAATCTAAGCCCCGCCCGTTGGGCACGGGGCTTCCAGTTTAAAAAGTTGTTTTGTAGGACAATAGCTGCATCACCTGCCGAACGGACCCCAGGACAGATCTTGGATTAAAAGCAGCTATCTGAAGGTAAAAGCGGTTTGGGATCATTATGATCCCATAAGCTGATGTCCTAAAACGACCTGGGCATTGATGCATCAATGAACCATGGTCGTGAAAGGGTTAAGGAACCTCCATGTCTGTGAGCCTTAATAAAAATTTGAGAATAAAGAACATTTTACTAGTGATGCTAAGAATCATAACAGTAGGTTATACTACTTAATGAATGACTAATATTCCCCATGTAAATCATTTTATGGTATAACTTTACTGCAAATAGTACACCTGATTGGGCAACACTTTCCCAACCTGCATGATAGTCTCCTAACCTGAAGTCTGATGGTACCTGCAGGAATAAACTTTTTCATTATACTTTATTGTAAACACTACAACATTTACTATACAATATTTCACTTTTGCAACAATGTATTGACTTGTAAAGTGAAACTTATGACTGCAATGAAAAGTGGTTTGCTTGACATTTGGATTACACATTCGCCATGTGATTCCCAAACAGCACTCCTCGGAAATGTTTATGGGAACCAAGGGGAAGAAGCATGTAGTTCTGGGTTCCATTCTCACTGCTGCATTCGGGTTATGATGACACATCCAGCACATGGATTTGTGTGAATGGCAGTGATACATGTTGTAAGCATATCTATAACAGGCTCCTAAAAGAGAGCAGTATTTAGGTGCTGTAGGTATAAGGTTGTACATGATTAGAAAAACATGGTTACTTTCTTCTGGTTTTGCATCTCATATAAACTGCAGTGAATAGTGCAGACACAACCTGTGGACAGATGTGGTGCTAATTTGTTTTGTAAATACAAACAAGCAAAAAAATAAAAACAGCCATTTTTTTGTAACCCTGGAAAACTTCTGTCAGGTATGATACATCCGTTGAATTACTGTGTGCTCCATATGGGACTGGTGACCGCCCGATGATCCCTGCTGTTGGGTAATGTTCTCCCTCTATGTGTCTTTACAGCTCCTTTGTTACCGGGACAGCCTGCTGCCACCATACATCACCACTCAGGATTTGGGACCTTCAGAGGTAATATCAATGTGTAATATCAGACATCTGCTGTCCGCCAACACACTCATAATATAAATGATCTTTCAAGATTTTTTTTATTTTTATTTTACTGTGCTGTGTAAATTTTCCTCTAGATGTGTAGTGACTTGTGAAACTGATATGGCAATCTAGAGTATAAGCAGATGAAGCAATTCATCCTGTTCTGGTATATGATCACATTATAAAGTAATATAACTATACTATATAGGAGGAATCGGACATAGTAACCACACATTAGTATCTTGTGCCAATGCTGTTAAGATGTTTAAGGAGAAAAACTTATGATAGCCTATCCACCGAAACTACCACTGATCAGCTGTTTAGTGCCTGCAGTATGCAGAGCCTATCCACCAACCACTCTGTCCATTAGCTGTTTGGCGGCCACAGTGCATCGGGAACAAAGACTGAAGCGGTTGGCTCTATTCCATGTGTAGGAGCTTTAAATGCAGTACCCTGGCGCCATCACTACACAGGGAACAGAGCCAACTGCTTCCAACTTAATCTTCTTCATATTGTGGGTGCTGTTCGCAAGGGGGGCTACTGTCAATTGCTGATCTGCCCATAGATTTCTTTGGGATTGGTACCCTTGAAGTCAATTCTGTCACTGTTTCCATTAGAGATGAGAGCAACTCGAGAATTCTCTAGTCCGATTGTTTAGCCTTTCAATATGGGTGGGTGAAGAAGTTGAGTGTAACCCTAGGGGGTCCTGGAAACCATGGATACAGTTTGGTTTGAGATTTTCTAGGTGAGCTGCACCAGACCTGTTATTGTTTTTATTGTATCCATGTTTTCCCGGACTTCCTAGGGCTGCAACCAACTACTTCAGCCACTGGTAATCAAATGACGAACCATCGGACTTAAGCATGCTCCAGTTGCGCCCATCTCTAATGGAAACTATAACAGTGGTGAAAGCAGAATTCAATTTGAAGATTGTAAGCCCTCGCGGGCAGGGTCCTCTTCCCCATTGTACCAGTCTGCCATTTGCCTTCATGTAATGTGTTTTGATCTTGTGGTGTTTCTGCTCGTTACCCCTATCTATTGTATAGCGCTCTGGAATTAAGGGCGCTCTATAAATAAATATTATTATTATTATTATTATTAACACTTCTAGTCTAGAAGTATTTTCTAAAGTTCTACAAAAGTACTTTACAAATACCATAGAAAACGTTACATACTTAGGCTGGGTTCACACTATGTATATTTGAGGCTGTATATTTCAGGCCTCATAGCAACCAAAACCAGGAGTGGATTGAAAACACAGAAAAGCTATGTTCACACAATGTTGAAACTGAGTGGATGGCCGCCATATAACAGTAAATAACTGCCATTATTTCAATATAACAGCCATTGTTTTAAAATAACAGCAAATATTTGCCATTAAATGACGGCCATCCACTCAATTACAACATTATGTGAACATAGCCTTTCTGTGTTTTCAATCCACTCCTGGTTTTGGTTGCTATGAGGATCTGACTTGAGGACCAAATACAGCCTCAAATATACGTAGTGTGAACATAGCCTAAAGGTTTACTTTGTCATTGAACTCGGTAAAACCCTATGAATTAAAATCAGGCCCATATTACTAAGAGATGCGCCAATAATTTTTAACAGTTTTTTTTAGGGGCGTGGCCATTGTATAAATGCAAAATATTGCAATGCGATTAGTGAAACCTTTGACAATCAGTTCTTATAATTAGGCACAGCTGCACATTTCTTTTACAGTGGCCACTTCAGGAGACATTTGGTATTGCATGAAGCCCAATCAACTGAATGGGTCACCATTTAATACATGACTAGTGTTGAACAGACTGTCCAAACTGTTCGGGTTCGGCAACATTCTCAGAACCCAAATGCTCGGCATTTGAAGAATGTCAAATTCTTCAGCAACCTAGAGTCAAATGCCAAGGCTTCAGGTTTGGAAAACATTGCTGAACCCAAACAGTTCGGCAAGTGTACTCAACACTATACATGACCAAACTCCAGCAGCTCCAAGTCTGAAAGACTTGGAGCTGCTGTTTGCAATGGCTCTCCAGTGTATGAGCCCTATTACACAAAGAGATAATAGGCCGAATCAGGCCAATTCGGCCTATTTATCGATCCATGTAAAAGAGGTAAAAATCAGCCCAAGCGATAATCGGGTGTCAGGTGCGCACTGCTACGTGTAATAGCGATATGCCGCCAACAGCTGATGATTGTAGTATAAAATTGTAAAGTATTTACTTACCTTCCCACGTTCTCCAGTGTCTTCAGCTCAGCCTTCTGTTCCAGTCTTTGCACTGACAGGCTGCTCAGCCAATCACTGCCCGAGACATGATCACGACCAGTGATTGGCTGAGAGGCCTGGCAGTGCAGAGACTGGAACAGAAGGCTGAGCTGAAGACACTGGAGAACGTGGGAAGGCAAGTCAATTATTTTACACATCGCTAACTATGTCTGTGCAGCCCTTGCTGCATGATAGTTAACCCGTGTAATTGCTCAGTAAACGAGCACTGATCTAGCAGATCAGTGCCCATTTACACTTTATGATCGAGCCGTGTAATAGGACCCGATGTCAGAGGGGGATCATTAAGAGATTATTTATAGGATGGGTTACAGCTTTTAATTTAGATCTACAGTAAGTAGCATATAACCAGCTTAACTTGGATGTGTAACAACTTAACATTAGTATGCTCATATGAAATCTGCAGTCTAGTGTGTGGCCAGCTGTTTTCTTCTGGTTAAGAGGAATTTTACTTGGGGTATGTAATACATGGCTGTTTTAGAAAGATGAATCTGTGTTCACTCCTGACAAACCAAAGCAGGTGGGTTATACTATGGGTGGTATGACCGAGCAAATCGGCTCATTTGCAGGGTACACGTAATGGTATTTGGTATGAATTCCATAAATATTGGCTAAGAAGCACTTGAAATGGAGAAGAACTCAGTCAATTGATCTTTTGAATGTGTCAATCACATGTATAAAGGGCCAAAAGTGCATTGGAAAATATGCGATTGTTGGAATCTGTATAATAAAAACATCTAGTGATAGATTGCATTGGTTTAAATGTGCAACTCAAAAATGTAATCATAATGAATAATATAGCTGTGGTTTTAGATCACAATGGATTGTACTACATGACAGCTTAATACAGTAACCAATAATGTTGAACGTTGATAACCTTTGTTCATATGTTTTTGGTTCCCTTTAAAGGGAGTCAAACAATAATGGCCTATCCTTAGGATTGGTGGGGGCCAGTGCCCAGGCCTCTTACTGATCAGTCACTTAAATGCGATTAGGTGCTGTGTCGGTCTTGCTGACAGTCAGGGTTCCGACCCTTTCTATCAGTATTTGTCTGCTTAATGGAGATATACTGTATACTCATAACATGAAATCCGCAGTGTATATGGTACGTGTGAAAATTCCCATAGGC
The DNA here is from genome assembly GCF_027789765.1 of Dendropsophus ebraccatus. NCBI lineage: Eukaryota > Metazoa > Chordata > Amphibia > Anura > Hylidae > Dendropsophus > Dendropsophus ebraccatus. Next base: position 37,418,918 of record NC_091461.1, read on the forward strand.
AGGTATTACTGTGACACCTGAGAGGGTTCCTCAGTTTAGGTTGGCCCCTTTATTTACTGAACTCAGTTGCTGCATTTTTTATCAATATTTTTTTTGCATTACTCATCTTATTGAAAAAGAAGTAATGAAGCAGCTAAACTTTACAATGTGATGTGGTAGATGATGCACGGGGCTGTTTAATACAAGCTGCAGCTGATGCATAACCTCTTTGTAAAGAGAGTTATTTACACCAGTGCTTCTCAAAGTGAGGCAGGCGTCACCAGTGAGGCGCCCCCTAGTTGTTGGTGAGTCCCAGCTGAGGAGCCAGTTTTCATAAAAGAAACTATGATCTGCACAGTCCGTTTGCTGTTTGCAAAAATCTCCATTTAAGCAACATTATAAATGTATTTTGTACTTGCTTTATTAGCATATAGAACTTGGGAGAGGGGTGAAAGCTAGCCCTAGCATTGTTTTCTGCTTTTAAATGGTGAGGTCCCTGGCATTCTCTTGGTCAGTCTGGTAAAGCCCAGGCATTGCCTCGGTCTGTTAAGTGAGGCGCCAGTAGAAAAGGTTTGAGAAGCACTAAATTACATTGCTCGATCTTCACAGCAAGTAAGTGCCGACCTGTCAGGTCAGTGCTCACTTGCCCCTCGGTCCCCCGCTTGCTGCCAGTGCTATTACAATTGCTAAGAACGAGAGTGATGCTGGGAGTTGCGGCTGCCAGGCGATCGTTAGATCTTCCAGGCAGCTCATAGAAGATAGCGGCAGTCTGCTGCCGCCGCTCCTGCTCCATCCGTTCTTTTGCCTTTCAACATGTTGAATAACACTGAAAGACAACGATCAGCCTACAGTGTCTTTTATTGCCTTTTGTTACCCGAAGTGATTACGTTAGTAATTGTCGATAATCTGCCAAATATGGCCGATAGTCGTTTCGTGTAATAGGTGCCTTAAGACAGATTGCTCTTGCAAGAGAAGGGAAGTGGTGCTTATGTTGCCTCTAAATCGTCTGGATCTAACATCATTATAATAGTAGAATTTACAGACATGTTAAAGGGAAATTGCTGCTGACTTTCTATCAACTTAGGGATAACTAGTTTCTTTACTTTTTTACTTGGACTATAAAAACAGGGAACTTTCCATGAAATTGCTAAATTGGATGCCGTGGTCTATCAGTTCTGTCCATTCTTCACTTCAGAGAGATATCTAAATTGCAGCATATTTCAGTACTGTATTTTTCCCTGACACACCATATGGTAATGCTATTCAGTGCAACATAATCTACAACGTATGCCAGTAGTTGCTTCCCTAGGTAATCCTAGCCTCTGACCTATGACTAACTGCATTTCAATGCACCATAATATGTATGTGAATATACAGTATGCTTGTAGGTGAGTGGGTGTTTTGTGAAATTACTGGGAAGTGTACTATACAAAGTGTACGTCCTACCATGTCCATCCACTCTGTATGTATTTCAGGCTGCCTCGTATTTTTAAGTGTAAACAGCTTAGAAACACATAAAAGCCTTAACTACATAACCATACGTAGGACATTAATATACACGATCAACCTCTATTATTGCTGACACTGCTGCTGCCTGGTTTGTGACATCATTTTTCCATACTTTTTTCTATCTCCTTTAGAATGTTTTGTCGTGGGGTTAGCATAGCATAGCGTATCATGGTTAAAAGGTTTAAAAAGACAAGAGTCCGTCAAGCTCAACCTACAGAAACCCTACTGTGTTGATCCAGAGGAAGGCAAAAACCCTTATGAGGCAGTTGCCAATTTCCCCATTGCAGGGAAAAATTCCCTCCCGATGTGTCTGCCAGAAGAAAGGTTACATATTGACAAACTTTTAACATCAGTATCCCATGAAAACAAACCTGCCTATATGGTCTGATGGGGTCCCCTTTAACCCCTTGGTGCCCTTTGACAAAAATTCATGGCAACTGGAACAGTGTCTAGCGATATACGTTTTTACCGATGTTACAGATAACTATTGGCCGTACTTGAAGATGTCTTTAATATATTGGAGTGTCGCTTCTTGTTTATAATTAGTCTTCAATGTTTTATAGGTTTTATTTTAAACTTTTCAAAGCTCTGCCCCCTTCTTTTTTTAAAGTTCAACTTTAAAGGGGTATTCCAGCATTGGGGCCATTTGAAAATAGAAAAATAAGTTATACTTAGCTACTGTAGGTTTTACGAGCCTAGTGCTCGATTATTGTGCAGCCCTTACTGGTATACTGGTATTGCTGGCCCATGCTGTGTTTATAGAAAACAATAAAGTTATACTTACCTCTCCAGCTTCCCCCAATATTTTCTGGCTTTTCCTCACATTCCCCGCTCACCGCAGCCACCCTTGATGCATCTCTGCAGTGACAGGCCATTCAGTGCTCCGTGTAATAGGGCCCTTACTGTGGCTCCTCTTTGGCTTCTTTCTGTCCTCCACTGCTCATCCTGCCTGCTTTCGATACAAGAATTTAGTGTAGGACCTTCCTGCACACACAGTCACCGATTTTAAATGCCATAATACCCCTTTATCTGTGCTGTTACACTTGGTGCATTTGGCATAAATAATAGGATAAGCCCTTGATGATTTTTAGTACAACATATGATCTATGAAGTTTTGGTTGGCACTTTTAAAGGGGTAGTGTGGCGCTAAACAATTATTCACTAAATAACACACATTACAAAGTGTAGTGCTCTATACTCACCTGATCAGTGTCGACCCCCGTCCGCCATCTTGTGACAATGATGTAATCTTCCGAACCGCTCCAGCCATCCCTGGTGCCGGCCGCCCTCTGCCGCGTCATCAGCTGCGATTGGCTGAGCACAGTTATGCTCAGCCAATCGCGGCTGAGCAGCTGATGACTTGGCAGAAGATTACATCATTATCCCAAGATGGCCGACGGGAGTCGACACGAATCAGGTGAGTATAATGCATCACACTTCCGGGTCTAGCATGGGTGGGTGGGGGACACACGAGGAAGGGGACCATTCACTAACATAACATACATTACAAAGTTGTATAACTTTGTAATGTGTGTTATTTAGTGAATAATGTCCTCAGTTTGGTTGTGGTTTTGCAGCTCCATTCCATTGAAGTGAATGATGGCAATACCACAAAAAACCTGGGGAATTCTGTAGCACTTTAAATAACTTTTCATCACTCAAATTGGTCCCTGTCCCCATTAGGGCTCACAATTAGAGATCTGGTTGGTACGAACCCAAACCATCGCCATTTGAATTCTGCTGTCTACCTAATCTTTAGGGAAGGTGGAGACAGCCCGAGTCCCGCCTAGAAAACATTGATACAGCCTAGGTCATAGGCTGTATCTCTGTTTTCCAGGTGGGACTTTGGCTTTCTCCATCTTCCCCATGGGAGCAGGAAGATAGTGGGATTCAAATGTCGATGGCCTGACATGCTCTTCTTTACTCACTATTTAAATTTCACTGGGAGAACATACAGACTCTTTGCAGATGTTGTCCTTGTTGGGATGTGAAAAGTGCCGCAAGGCTACTGTACCTCCATGCCATATTATAGCTTAAAAAAAAAAATCACCCAAAAAAGTCCATGTTAGTTACTATTGAGTTTTATTAAACTCAAAGGTAAGACTTCTCTTTGCATTTTACATGCTGTAAAATTGAGTAACGGGACCGTTTTTCGGTACACATTTGTTATGTAATTTGGGATCTAGTTTGGGACGTAATTTACATGATAAAATTTCACTTTTAATTTGATTTTATAATCTTCAGTTTGACTTTCACTGTAACAATGCAAACCAAAGAACATAACAGGTGTGCTACAACATTTCCAGAGAAATAAGTCAAGATCAGCAGCCTTAAGGAAAGCAGACAAGTACAATTAATAAATTGTAGTGTCAGGTTCCCCATTTTGCATTTTTTAGCTTCCAGTTTGGTTTCAGTTTTTCTTACTCTGCGGTTTAGAATTCTTGGACGGGAGAAACAATGCTACAAGAAAACCAAAGGAATTCGAGTAAACTTCAACCTCTGAGCAGTCGTCGCTAAGAAAGAGCCGGATGCACAAATGAATAATTTCATCACATAAGGAAAAAAAAGAATTTATTTTAATTCATCATTTTTCAGTAAAAACAAAGGATGTTTTTTTTTTTTTGTACTCGAAGAAGCTGAAAAGAAGTGGAGACCTGGAAGCCTGGCGGATTGTTTATTTAGCAGATTTGTTAAACGTTCCTTGGTTATGAATGAATGCTCTTTACCTGGAGAAAATAAACCCAAGAGAACGTGCCATCCTTAACTGCTTTTCCCAGAGAAGCCGAAACAGATAATAAAGCTGTAGAAAATAGGATTAAGGTATTGAACAGGCAGGATTTAGTCTGATCTTTCAATAACACCAAAGCCTGATTGAAGAGCGAATCAAGAGCCAGAAAGCATGCAGCCAACACAAGACTTGACTATGTCGGCTAAACGTCCAACCTGTCACAGCTGAAAAGTGCTGTTCTATTTTTCTTTTATGTTTTTCTTTCTAATGTAGAAGTCAATGTGTTAAGTTTATCCCTTTTTCATGCCTTTTTTTAAACCAAGAAACAATAAAGGCGGAGGTTCTTTAGTGAAAGGTATGAATATACTTCATTCATTAGCACATCTGAAGTGATTTCTTTTTCTTTTTTTTTTTTCTTTTTACTTGATGTCTCATCCTAAAAAGTGTTTATAGCTATTAAATAAAATGGTTTCCTTTTTCTGTATAAGGTGAATAGGTTTAGGCAGTTGTACTTAATGGGCATGGGCAAAATGTTATACAGAGATGTGGATAGTTATTAAAAAAAAAACTTTTATATAGTTCTATAATCTTATATATGTATATTAAATTTCAGCACAGGGAATGTTCACCTGTAAAAGTCACTTATAAGAAGATCAATGAGGGACTGCGCCCCATGTTATTGACTATTTGTTTGTCCAGAGGGTATAGCTCTGCCATATTCTCAAATGATGTGCATTACTCTCCCATTGCATTGGTCATTTCCAGCTACTGACCTCCACTGATGACCTCTTCTGACATGTCAAAGTTACATTGAAGATAAGGTTTTAAGGGTTTGTCCGCTAGAAGGGTCCATCAAAAATGAAGCTTATTGCTTGGTGTGACTTTGCCAGGGCCATCAGGATCTATGGGGCAACAAGTGTTAGATTTCCCTGCAGCGCCACCACAGGAAAAGGAAACTATTAAATGTCACGTCCTTCAGTCTTTTTTTTTTAATTATTTTATTTTTTATTAATGTGTAAAAGAGCAGTACAGAAGAGAAAAGGTCACATGTACAGTCAACAGAAGAATATCATGTACAATTCAAGTATAACCATCAGTAGGTAAGAATAGCAAAAGGCACTGCATTAAAGCAATTTTCAGCCAAAACAGATTGGTCCAAACTTACATAACAGAGGCGTTCAGATTATGCGAACAACTAAGTTAATTACTATCAGGGGGAGATATTGTCAGGTGGGAATCTTTCCATGCTCCCCATACTTTAGCGAACTTTTTGGGACATTTACGGTGTAAATAAATGATCTATCATACATCATTACTGTATTCACCTGTTTTTTCCACATATGTAGATTCGGAGGGCGGGAGTCCATCCTTCTGATGGCAATGGATTTCCGGGCCATAAACAATGCCTCCCTTAGAAAAATGCGCTGGTGGTGTGTCCAGACCTCCTCCTCCAACAAGCCAAATAGGCACACTGATGGTGATAGTGATATTGGCATTGAGAGGACAGAGGTCAATAGCTGGATCACTTCTCCCCAGAAAGAAGCAATGGTCGGGCATGCCCACACCATGTGCCAAAAATCTGCAGGGCCATTCTGACATTTGGGGCATGTAGCGGCCGGGATGCGACCCATACGATAGAGACGCTGGGGCGTTAAATACGCCTGGTGGATGAAATACAGTTGGATCAGTTTGTTATTGGCCGCGGGGGATACGAATCTGTGAGACTCTAAAAGGGCCTCACAGTCCTCATCATCAAGATTGGGGATAAGTGATTTCCATTTGTCTAAAGCTGGAAGAGGGCTGGACGCCACCACCGCTGCTATCAGGTAAGAGTAAAGAGTGGAGACAAGGCCTCCAGGGCCTTGAGATCTTATTACACCTATTAGGGGGTGCGAGGACATTGATGTTGATGGGGCTGGGAACTGCGCATTCAAGGCGTGGCGCAGCTAGAGGTATCTGTAGAAGGAGGTGCGCGGAATGCCAAAGGAGTCCCTAAGTGAGTCAAAAGTGCGTATAGCGTGATCTTCATACATGTCACACACATATAGGACCCCAGCCTGTACCCAGTAGTTATAATCAGGGAGAGATAATAGGTGTGAAAAGGAGTGGTTGTTCCATAGTGGAGCCTCCAGGGGAGTACTCTGAAACTGTAGTTTAATTCTGGCAGTTGCCCAGACTTTACGGCCTACTTTGTGGGCTGGTAGCGCCTGCACTCGGGGGCAAGTGGACGCCTGTCCTCCAGTCTTTTAAACCTATCTACTCCGACTAATGTATGGAGGCCTAAAAAAGAGACTGCCCTCTATTAACTGTAAAATTTTAAAATATTCTAAACTTGACAGCCCTTTTTAAAGGTCCTTTGCTTCTCTTAAAGGGAAGACCCCTGCTTTTATGCTGCCATAGCACACAGAATGGTAGAAATGAAGGTGATTTTCTTACCTTCATCCTCAACGCCATTGAGCTAAACCTTCACTTTAATCAATCTTTTCATGCACTGGGAGTGGGACTGCTGTCCTCAGTGCCCCGATCCATCCCACTGCCCTGTCCCTCCTAATGGCCCACCCCTATGGGAACATGACAACAGGCTAAAGTCCTTTTCTTTTTTACCCCCAAATATACCATGTAGACAGAAGTGATGGGCCTGCCTCAAGGGGTTTTGAGTCTCGAATTTTATATTAATACTTTAGAAGTGCTGGGGTCAGTGGTAGGAATGACTCTTTTTATATTGGCAAATTCAAAGTAATATAGAATGTATATAGTTTGTTGGCTTTTTATGTGCTGTAGTTACGTAGTTTCTGTTTACATTAGTTCTTGACTCTGAATGGGAAAAAAAATTACCTTTTCATAAAAAAGTAACTAGATGAAAGGGAAACGTATGTCCTACATACTGGTGTAATCAAAAACAGATTAGGCCTTGGCAGGTTTAGTATTTGACTCATTTAACAATAACGTCAATCCTCTAATGAAGCTGAATTAGTCATACTTTGCATTTGTTAAGGGTAGTTTATTCTAAGCAGGTAAGCAGTTGTCTATTATTTACCTGAGACACATTAGTCACGAAGTCTGCCCCTTGGTGTTCAAATGTGCATCTTATTTATAGAGTCAAATCACAATCTGCCCCAAAGGAAAGGAAGCAAAAATATAATTGCCATAATAAAGAATTAACTTCTTCCTTACCTCTATTTATTGGGTGTTCAAATTGTCTAGGAGGATGTTCACGCCGAAAAAAAACTGCTGTGAAAAACATCCTCAAAATCAGGGTGGAATTTGACGGGTGTTTTTTTGTGCTTCTTTACACGTTCAAGTTCCCATTGATTTCAATGTGAGATTCTAGATGCCATGTCAATTCTTTTTCCAGTTGCCTTTGGAAAACACCTCTTTTTGCCCATTTAAACATACCCTAAAAGTTGCTTTGTGGACACTGCCATAATATTTGCAAAATGTAGACTCTGCTTTTCCTACAGACTACATTGTGGGCACACATCCCTAAACCATAGGGGTTTACTATAACTTTAGGAGGACTTCTTTGTAATTTGCCTTCCTTTTCTTGGTCAGTAGAAGCACTTGTTGGAAAATTCTTAAATGTGCGGGGTCCTTGTGTGAAGGGATAGTTGTTGTATTACGTTAAAAAAAAAAAAATGTATACCAAAATGGGTTGTGCTTTTTTGTGGGCATGATTGTGCTTATTAGTTCTATAAAAATACACACTTTGTTGGATTAGACTACAAATGATGTCCCGATGATTTTTTTTAATTTTATTTTTACATTTTTTTAGGTATGCATGCATTGGAACCAAAGTGCTTCATAAACATGTTATTACAACAGTGACCTCTACAGGCTATAAGAAAACTGCCTCCACATACAGCAGAGAGCTGTAGTATTTTGACATATATTTTTTTGACATGTACATTAGTAACACAAAGTTGCCGGAGTGTTCGTATTAAAGATGGTGTGCAGATTTAATACGTGCAGTATGTGAAAGTTTGAGAGAAATGTAACAGGTCTTGAACTTGTATCTAGGAAGTGCCAACTGAATTTTTTATTATATTTTTGATTTTGATTTTTTTCCTTTGAATTTGAAGTAGGTCAATTACTTACATCTTCAAGTTTAAATGCGATTGTTCAAGAGTTTAAAAATGAAAATAGGGCGACAATTGGTATACTCCTGTTAAGTCCTTTGCAACGCAAGGGATGATGCTCTGGTGGTTCCTTTTCATCAGTTCCCTCCTGCCTTAACTTTAAGTAGCATGAAACATGGTCTAACTCTCTTATTAAAGGGGTACTCCAGAGTTATTAAATCATCTGGTGTCAAAAAGTTATACAGGTTTGTAACTTTATTTAAAAAAAATCTCAAGTCTTCTAGTACTTATCAGCTGATGTATGTCCTGCAGTATTCTTTCCAACCTGACACAGTGTGCTCTGCTGCCACCTCTGTTTATGACAAAAAACTGTACAGAGCAGTAACAAATCCCCACCGAAAACCTCTCCTGCTCTGGACAGTTCCTGACATGGACAGAGGTGGTAGCAGAGAGCACTGTGTCAGACTGGAAAGAATACACCACTTCTAGACATGATCGAACGAACCTACAAATTAGCGCTGTTTGATCATCTCTAACCACTTTCTGCAGGGCATACAGCAGTTTTGGCTTAGGGTCCCCATACACCTTAGACTTTGATCGGCTGTCAATCTAAATTGTAAGGGGCTCTCCTGACCATCCACCGACAGATGATGATGATGGTGGAGATAGGGAGATAGGGATTCTGGAGAGATGAGCCCTTACCCCTCCCAATAGAGAGCCCTATGGTTGATCGTGTTGAACGTTCCTGTATGTTGGGAGGAAAGGAGTTGGTCTGGAGAGGAGAGAACTGACTGCCATTGTTTAGCCTTCAGTTATTGAAGGTATATGGGGACCTTTAGATCCCTATTTCTAGACTTTTTATAAAACTCCAATTCCTGCAGTTAAGGCAGCATGAAACTGATGAGAATTTTCTTTTACAGGTGAGTAACCCCATTTTTTTTTTTTTTTCATAACTTTTATTGCAGTTTTATTTTTTAAACTTTTGGACAACTGGTATAACATATTGGCATTGTCGTCATCGTCGGCCTAGTACTTTCTTATTGCTTCTACTGGTAGTACTGTAGTAGTCTTTGGCTCTATAAAGCTTTTTTATTAGTTGAATGTTGACTGATAGCAGCAATTGTGCTATTATTTGACCATCACATTTTGTTATGACTAGAGCTTGTAATGTTTGTGGATACATTACAAAGTCAGGAAACGTCATGTTCTGTTCTGCTCCGTCTTCAGATTGTGGTTTGTGATACCCACCTATTTGAATTCCTTTATGAGGTTGTGTACACAGGCCAAACGTAGCTGGATGGAGGAGCGTGGGATTTTAGATAATACAGATGTCAAAAAATACTAAAAGCTGTTAACACGTGGCAAATGAAAGAGACATTTGTTATATGGTTTCATAAAGCTTTACGTACTCATTAGACATACACATTACAATCTACATGGATACAGTTAGTAATTTTATGGATGGAGATTATAAGAATATGAAAATTTCACAGGCAATAAAATATATTATTGTTAATATCACAGTACTGTTACCTATTATAGGTAACATGGCCGCGTTCTTCCAGAAACAGCATAACTCTTGTCTCCAGTTCAGGTTTAGTGCCCCGGTTTGGTTTTGTAAATAAAGCGACTCTGTACAAACAATCTGCCCCCCCACAAACAAGCTGCTTTTAATCCAAAATCTTTCCTGGGGTCCGTTCGGCAGGTGATGCAGTCATTGTCATAAAAAAATACTTTTAAACTTGCAGTCCTGTGTTAAATTGGTGTGGCCTAGAGTATCTGTGGATTAGACTTGCACCACCCCTCTGTCCCTCCTCCCCGCCCTTTTCATCATTAGGAATGCCCCTGGCAGGATTTTTACTATTAATCACCTGTGTGAACACTGCACATGTGTTGAATGGTTAAGGGAAGAAAACCTACCCAGAGGCATGCCTAATGGTTACATAGTTAATACGGTTAAAAAAAGACACATGTCCATCAAGTTCAACCAAGGAGGGGATGGATACAGGGAAGGAGGAGGGGTGATAGGTTCTATACATATGCATTTATATTATTTTGGTCTAAGAACTTGTCTAGGCCGGTTTTGAAGCCCTCTACTGTTTTTGTTGTGACCAGATCCTGTGGTAGACTGTTCCACAGATTCACAGTTCTCATGATAAAGAAGGCTTGTCGCCTCCGAAGGTTGAACCCCTTGTCCTTTGGGGGGGGGGGGGGGGGGGGGGGTTACCTGGAACATCTTTTCCCCATATTTCTTGTAGGGGCCATTTATATATTTAAATAAGTTAATCATATCTCCCCTTAAACGTCTCTTCTCCAGACTAAACAAATGTAATTCTTTTAATCTTTCCTCATAACTAAGATGTTCCATTCCCCTTATTAGTTTAGTTGCCCGTCTTTGTACCCTCTCCGGCTCTAGAACATACTTTTTATGAATCTGGTTCCAAAACTGGACGGCATACTCCAGATGAGGCTGCACCAAAGCTTTATAAAGCGGTAATATTATATCCCTGTCCCGAGAGTCCATGCCTGTTTTAATGCATGACAATATCCTGCTGGCCTTAGAAGCAGCTGACTGACATTGTGTGCGGTTCTGTAGTCTATTATCTACAAGTACACCCAGATCCTTCTCCATCAGCGACTCTCCCAGAGTAACTCCCCCCAGGACATCTGATGCATGCGGGTTATTAGTACCCAGGTGCATAACTTTACATTTATCCACATTGAACCTCATTTGCCAGGTGGACGCCCAAACACTCAGTGTGTCTAAGTCATCCTGTAATATCTGCACATCCTCCATAGACTGTACTGTACTACAAAGCTTGGTGTCATCTGCAAAGATAGAAACATTGCTGTTAATTCCATTCTCCATATCATTAATAAACAAGTTAAACAGAAGAGGGCCCAGTACTGACCCTTGGGGTACACCACTTATTACCGGGGACCATTCGGAGTAGGAATCATTGACCACCACTCTCTGGGTACGATTATTAATCCAGTTTTCAATCCAGTTACACATTAAACTTTCCAGACCGATAGACTTTAACTTACCCATCAGACGTCCATGAGGAACTGTGTCAAACGCTTTTGCAAAATCCAGGTACACGATATCCACAGCCGCGCCGCCATCCAGGCTTCTACTTACCTCTTCGGAGAAACATATTAGGTTGGTTTGACAGCTTCTGTCCTTAGTAAAACCATGCTGGTTATCACTTATAATACTATTAGCCACTACATATTCCTGGATGTAGTCCCTTATAATCCCCTCAAATAGTTTCCCCACAATGGACGTTAAACCTACGGGTCTATAGTTACCTGGGGAAGTTCGAGAGCCCTTTTTGAAGATCGGCACTACATTTGTCTTACGCCAGTCCCTCAGCACAATACCAGTTACTTATGATCGTATTTGCGATATTTCAACCGAACCATTATCGTTTAGATTCGAACGATTTAACGATAATCTAAACGATAATCGTCTGGTGGAATAGGGCCCTTACATGTTATAATCATGGTGAAGAGGATGGACAGAGGGGCGTCACAATTCTAGGGCACGGGTACTCTAAGCCTTGGCAATTTGACACAGGGCTGCAAGTTTAAGGGTGCCTTCACACCTACCTGATCTGCTGCGGATCCAGTCCCATTCATCCCTATAGAGCACATACTCGCAGGGGGATTTACATCCCGCTGTATGTGCGTTAACCCCCTGCAGCCCCACAGCCCTCCACTGAGAGCATACATTACCTGCTAAGCATCGCGGCTGCATGTCTCCCGGCTCCGGTCCCACTCAGCCAATCAGTGCTGCCGTGCACTGATTGGCTGAGCGGGACTGGAGTCGGGAGCCTGACATGCAGCCGCATCGCTGAGCAGGTAATGTATGCTCTCTGTGGCGGGCTGCAGGGGGTTAACGCACATACAGCAGGATGTAAATCCCCCTGCGAGTATGTGCTCTATAGGGATGAATAGGAATGGATCCGCAGCGGATCTCGCTGCAAAACCGTAGCGTGAATTCTGGTAGGTGTGAAGGCACCCTGAAAGTATTTTTTTAGGACAATAACTGCATCACCTGCCTGACCCTAGGACAGATCTTGGATTAAAAGCAGCTATAAGAAGGTACAAGCGGTTTGTGGGGGGCAGACTGTGGGTACACAATCGCTTTAAGCTCCATTTACTTCAATAGAACTCAGTTGCAAAACCTGCACCTAAACTGGAGACAAGAGTGGAGCTGTTTCTGGAAAAGAGTGGCCATGTTTTTCCAATCCTGGATAACCCCTTTAAAGGGGTTATCCAGCGCTACAAAAACATGGCCACTTTTCCCCCTACTGTTGTCTCCAGGTCAGGTGTCGTTTTCAATTAAGCTCCATTTACTTTAATGGAACTGAGTTTCAAAACCCCACCCAAACTGGAGACAACATTAGGGGGAAAGTGGCCATGTTTTTGTAGTGCTGGATAACCCCTTTAAGTGCCTATGCACTGTGTAAATGAGAACTGATCTTGTAGGTCACCAGTGGTTTTCTGGGCTTATTACAATGCTCAACCATCTCTTGGCACATTTCTGCATTTGTTCATAGGACGTATGTTAGTGCTGGAGACGTGCAGCCAACAAACTATTTTTAACAGGGCAAAATAGAACATTTTAACTGTTCGATGACCCCTAGAGGCCCTGTTTGGCTGCAGCTGAGCTATGGACTTCTGGTGCGGAGCTGAGGTGGTTTTTCTCTGGGAGGACAGAGGATTCAGACAAGAGTTATTTCTCATCATTTCCATCCAGGCTACAAAAATCCCTGAACAGGGTTGTGGAAATTCCAGTCACCTGCATGGGATGGGGATTGTCATTAAATTTGTCAAATTTGACTTTTGTTAACTGGACCAAAGTTTCCATAAAAGTGCCCAATCATAATACAGATCAACAAGGCTCTCTGGGGGAGATTTATCAAACATGGTGTAAAGTGAAACTGGCTCAGTTGCCCCTAGCAACCAATCAGATTCCACCTATCATTAACTATCTCAAATGACCGCTATTGCGAAAGACCTGAAAACGTTCATTCATTTCCATGGAACGATAATCGTTACTTATGGTCATATTTGCGATTGTTTTTTCTTTGCTATTTCTTCGCCATTGCGTTCGTATCTACTGCGAACGACCGAACGACGTCTTATTCAATGCGAACGATTTGCAAACGAGCAACAATAAAAATAGGTCCAGGTCTTATAAAGTGATCAACGACTTCTCGTTCGGTTGTTAATCGTTAACTGCATTTCAACCGAACCATTATCGTTTAGATTCGAACGATTTAACGATAATCTGAACGATAATCGTCCGGTGGAATAGGGCCCTTAGACGTTAAATGGCTCAACTAGTTATGATAACGGATCATATAGATGAGTCAAAAAAAATTTTTAAAAAACTTTTTATCTTTCATTTTAAAATATCCACTTATATTCTAAAGCATAACATATCAAAGCGTACTACAAAGTGATATATGTGTTACAATCATCAATAAGAACTACAATAGTACTCACAATTATCATTGTTTGTTCCATTGACCCCATACTCTGTTGTAAACAAGGCGCCATCTTTTTTTCGCTCTGATAATAAACCCTTTTTATAGTTATGTACTTTGCTGACAGTTAACGGTAAATTTGGTGTAATCCAGCTCCTTAGCACCATTAACTTAGCCAATAGTAGAAACTTCAGAATCAGATCTTTATATTTTGTCAAGCCCAATGTACATCACAGAATCCCACACCAGAAACTATCGGGGAACTAAAATCCCCAGTTTACCACTTATTTGTTCGAAAACAAACTTCCAAAATTCTTGGCATATCTGACAGTAACATATGTATATAGGTAGCATTTGCTTGCTCACATTTAAGGCATTTATCATTGTTCCATTATCCCATCTTGTGCAATGTGGTGGGTGCATAATGCAAACTATGATTGATTTTAAATGGTGCTAATTGAGGGTTTTTGTGAATGGCACCCATTTGTGTGTTCCCCAGCACATTATCCCACTCCTCCTTAGTAATTGGACAGTCCTCGTTTTCCCATATTTGTTTTTTGATTGCTATTGAGTCTACCATTGATTCTATTAGAATACGTTGATATATTTTCCATATATATAGTCTTTAATAGTATTAACCTTGATAACTCTATAATATTGCCACTGCCTCTCAATGGGCCCTTTTTTTTTTTTTTTTTTTTTTTACTGACGAAACGCTCATGCGCATGAAACAGCTAAGATAGCTTGTGTGAATCAGTGGTTGGCGTCCGAGCCCGCTACTGATTGACCTGCCAAAATTTTTAAATTTATATGAAATAAAGCTTGCATACCAGTACGGTGAGTCCCTCTTATCTTTTTTTCCTTAGCGGATGTATCTATGAACTTTATTTGTATTACATGAGGAGAGCCCCGCCCCCGTACAAGGCTTTCTATTCTATGCAACCTCATTCCACTAGCTAACACAAGTCGTACCTAAAGTTTTTTTTTTAATTCTCTTACTCTACATCAGTTTGCCGGGGTACTTTTTAGCTGCCCCCCTCCCCTATTGGGGCAATATATCTTTGGCATTATCTAAACTTATCTCTATGAACAGACCTCCCATAGCTATAAATAATTCTACCTTTATAGTATGTGCTGTATTCTTTGAGCTGAGAAGACCCAATGAGTAGTATCAACAGTAGTAAACTGAGTGATTCTGGGTAATATCCAGCGATGTAACCCTGTCTTGGCATAAAAGTATTTTGTAATGTATAGAACATTGCTTTTACTGCTCATTCATCTGTTTACATAAAGAGAAAAACAGACACTGAGTTTGATCTTTGTTAGTTTAGCCAATAAAGCACACATCCCACTCTTCTCACTGCAAGAACCACAGAATCCTGCGGTTGGCTTTCTGCAAGAAAGAAGCACAAGTACTTAAGTGCCTCTTCACCAGATTGGAGGATAATGACAGATTTTCTCTCTTCACCCCCGTCTAGTATTTACTGAGGGATTTGCCCAGTTAAGTGGAGTGTTCCTAAGGAGACATCACTTTAAAGTTATGCACGGCAATGTAATACAATACTTCAAATTTTACCGTCCATGCAGATCAGAGAAAGGTTCCAAAAGAGGAGATTTGGATAGCAGGGGTCAGTGGCAAACTCTTGTACACACCATTACAAGAATACCCAGCGGTATCTGTTGCACTTCTGTCTGACTGCAAAGAAAATACAGACAAAAAAAAAGAAAAAAAACCTGATGTTTAAGAGGCTTGTCTGAAATATTGGCCATTTCTGTATGTTTTGACAAGTTTACCGCTAACCCTCAACTAAACATAGAGCTTCATTCTAACAAAGGAGGAGTAACCGATCCTTAACTGTAAAAATGTACAAAAATGTTTTCATTCTTTTCAATGTTAAAAAAAAATACAAAGACTAAAATCATAAAACCTCATTATTATAACATAAGGACCCAGAGTGAATATCAATTTCTTTACACATATTATACATGATAACCTAATAGGATGCTGAAAGTGTTTCCAAACCTATATATATATATATATATATATATATATATATATATATATATATATATATTAGTTTGTCCCACAGTGCCTTTATGGAACCTATCAATGGACAGGTTCCCTAAGCTGATGATATTAAATCCACAAAATATGCAAGTTCCCGTTCCCAACAGGGCGTACAATGTCTCTTATGTATTCCAATGCCACATTCATGTTTACTAGAGATGAGCGAACCTGGAGCATGCTCGAGTCCATCCGAACCCGAACTTTCGGCATTTGATTAGCGGGGGCTGCTGAAGTTGGATAAAGCGCTAAGGCTATGTGGAAAACATGGATATAGTTATTGGCTGTATCCATGTTTTCCAGACAACCTTAGAGCTTTATCCAAGTTTAGCAGCCCCCGCTAATCAAGTGCCGAACGTTCGGGTTCGGATGGACACGAACCCGAACTCGGTTCGGTCACATCTAATGTTTACCTATCTTTTAGAAGTGTGAACAGAAATCTGGGGCTTCTGGGGTCAGAAGCCGGCGCGCACGTCCGTAGAGAATGAATGAAGCCGTGCGTGCTGCAGAGATGAGTCCGGCTCCATTCATTGTCTATGGACGCCGGACCTATCTCCACAGCACGCGCACTGGCTTCTGACCGGGATATCTCCATCCTGGGACCGGCTCCGGAAGCAGGACTCGGCCAGATGAGGTCTGTATAAGGGGATCTAGCTGGGGGTCGGGAGCCTGTCACCCCGACACGGGGGGTGACAGGTCCTCTTTAAAAAAAAAAAAACTCCTTCCTCTTTCAAGTAAATTTCATGTAAATTTTCTCCAATTTTTTGTAAGTTTTGATTTATCGAGTTTTCGAAAACTTTTTTTTCAGTAAGACATTTACCTTTCAATGTTGTTGCTTATTTCTACTATACGTTTATACATTACATGCTTGTATCTTATGGAGTGTTCCCTGCATAGCTTAACAAATGAAGACTCTGTATCGGAAGATGAACGGTTTGTATAAGATGAAGTATAATTAGAGTGATTATTACACTTTCAGGATGCGTCTACCTTGTTCTAGTAAGGGAGAATAAAGAACTTTTCAGACTACTTACTTGGGCAAATAGTTTCTTTATGTTCATTTGAATTAGTCACCATGTTAGGTTTGTTTGCCCACTGAGACCCCACTGATGCTCCCCCCCGGACTTATATACATCTATTCCCACACAAGAGGTGCAAACTCAGGGATGTGTACTGCAAGCCACCTTTGCGATTTCACCCTGAAAATCACAGTTTGAGTGAATTGCCACAAAGACGAGAATTCTTGGCATTCTTTTTTCATAAAGGGGTTAAATGTCTGAATTTGGGGGTCACAGTGTTATACAAATTGCAATCTAATCGTTTTTACAAGAACACACGTGCAATAAGAAAAGAAATGGCAGACAAGAAAAGGAGACAGACAGCTTGTTTTTTTTGTCCTCTATCCCAAAAGTTTTGGCCAATTGTCATGTCCCCTGAGAGGGAGAGAGAGCATTGGTTTATCATTAAATTGGTCCATAAGCAGAGGGGCTCAGTGCCATTTCTGTTTGTTTTCCTAAATAAAAGACCCAGTGGGGTCTCCCTTGTACCATCCTGGCTTTATTTGACGAAGCTGGCTGTTTCCCATAGCCCAGCATGTCCGTTTATACACTGAACTTAACCTTACGGGAACCTGGACAACAAAACGTGGCAGGGTCTCTTAGCAGGGATGGTAAAGAAATTGTATCTTTTTTTTATTGGTCCATTTAAAATGTGTGTGGGCCAATTCAGTGAAAGGAGGCAAACCTCTATTATGGGAGCCAGCATAAAACATGTTTTGATTTGGTCAATTGCTTGTATATATAGTCACATTTTGATTAATTAGAAGAGGGAAAAAAGGAAGAAAACATAACACTTGATAAGATTTTTTTTTTTTTTAATTCTCTTTTACATGTATATGTATGTCATCAGTGCTTTAGCCTTTGGTTTATGAATAGGAGATGATGTGTTAGACTCATACTTGTGTTATGTAGAAGCTTATAGTCTACACTAGGGCTGGGCGATTAATCAAATTAGTTTGCCTAGATTTTCAAAATCGATTTCAATTTCTTTGAAAACCGTAAATTTGATTTTCAAGGAAAAGAAAAAAAATGCGCTCCGATATGCAAGGGGAGCAGTGGCGCTCCGGGCAAGCTGCTCCTCCTGCAGGTCAGAGCCGGACCGCACTCCCGCACCCAGAGAACTGCAAAAGCCGCCCTACCAAACACACACCCACCTACATGATCACCGCCCGCACCTGGAGCACCGCTGCCGCAGTACTGTAAGACTACTCTACTACTACCCCCACTACTACTCCCCATACTGCTCTGTTACTACCCCCAATACTGCTCTACTACCCCAATACTGCTCTACTACTACCCCAATACTACTGCTAATACTGCTCTACCACTACCCCCAATACTTCTCCCAATACTGCTCTACTGCTTGCACTACCATTGCTACTACTACCCCCAATACTGCCCTACTGCTTGCACTACCGTTGCTACTACTACTACCCCCAATACTGCCCTACTGCTTGCACTACCGTTGCTACTACTACTACCCCCAATACTGCTCTACTGCTTGCACTACCGTTGCTACTACTACTACCCCCAATACTGCCCTACTGCTTGCACTACCGTTGCTACTACTACTACCCCCAATACTGCTCTACTGCTTGCACTATCATTGCTCTACTACTACCCCATTACTGCTCTTAATACTCCAATACTGCTCTACTACTACCCCCACTCCTGATACTACTGCTACTCCCAAAACTGCTACTCCCCTTATCTACTACTACACCCCTCATCTTCTATGCTTCTACACCCCTTATCCACTATACCTCTACTACTACACCCTGCATAAAATAAATACATTTAAAAAAAATCGAGGAAAAAAATGGCCATATCGCCCAGCCCTAGTCTTCACCATATTGTCTTTTGCATTATTTTTATCAAACTCCTACAGAAAGTGTAAAAACCTGGTAGCAGTATACAATAGGATCACTATGTTTCAAAACAAAAACAATGTATTGTTAAATACCGTTGAACATTTCTTTTGTACCCCAGTAGTAACCTGTCTTAGTGTACAAATATATTTATAATGCTTTGCTGTCGATTTTTTTTCTCTACGATTCTTTCTTTTCCTTTTTAACATGCAAACGTGAAACAAATTGTTTAGTACACACTGGAAAATTCCATAAACAGAATCATATGTACATTTACATATTATGGACCTGTAGGCCCTTCATGTGCTGACTTAAGGTGCTTCATTGCAGCATTGCTTCTAGGAGATGATCTCTCTCTAGTGCAACATGCATCCAAACATGCTTTTTTTTTTTTATTTTAAGGTACAGTATTGCTACATAGGAGCGCCCTGTAATATGACAACAGGGCTGATTTAGTAACGTGTTTTTGTCATCAAATTGATGTTTTACCAGTTTTTCCCTGTTGGTTTCTTGTTTCACCATATTTACTAATGTTTTGCAGCACAAAAATCTGTAAAAACCACCACACCTGTCTTTCTGTGCTTTAAAACCGAAAAGTTGACGTATTGTGGGAGCGACCTTTTTAAAACCCGCCATAATTAATTTTTTTGATGGTTTTCTAATCTGTGTGTGTGTGTGTGTGTGTGTGCTCCTTTCAGCTTTCCATTAAACATGACCAATTAGGTCCTTAAGGTGCTTTATTTTTTGTAATCTCCAATCAGCTTTCATGTGTCTTCTAGGAATAGGCTTCTTGCTAGACACTGTGCCATAAAGCAAGACTGGTGGACTGCTTCAGTGATGGTTGACGCAGGATCTTTGGAGCTCAGCCCGAGTAACCATTGGGTTCTTGATTATCTCTCCTACCAGCACCCTTCTCCCCCATTACTTTAGTTTAATGGGGTGGCCAACTCTCGAAAGATTCGTACCCTAGAAGAAACATCCTTTTCTATCATAATTCCCCTTTGTGTTCATGTCTTATATTCTTTCTATTAAATCAATATACTATTATTTTGTCCAGTTAAAAGCTGACACACTCACATCTTCTTACGATTTGTAAAAGAGAACTCCAGGCAGGGACACTTTTTTTCAAAACTTGCGTTTACTTGCTGAGTGGACCTGCCACATCACGTTTCCTTTTAATTTAATTTTTTTCCGTCTTTTGTGACTTGGAGTGATGCTAAAAAAAATGCCCAGCTTCAGGTAGGGCATTTTTTTAAAATAAAAACTGCCCACTCTTCAAACCATGTCTTCTAGGAAATACCGAGGCCATCCCCAGCGATAAACTTCAGTATAAGGTGGTGTGGTAGGAGGAACAGACGGGCGGCCATATTGGTTGGCTCCATTTGTCCTAGTTCACTTCTAACAATAGTAGATAAAGAGGTTTTCCACTGATTTCTTTCTTTTTTTGAAAATGCCTGATCCCTGCCACTTGTGTTCTGATGGTACCTGGTCCCTTCTGCTCACCACTACCTGTTCTCCCATCAACAAAACAAAGTGCTCAAGCAATGACTCGCTGTGGTGGTTCCACTCTGCAACCAGTGATTGGCCAAGTAGGCCCTTCTTTATGTTTAGAGGAGGCCAGCAAGTGGTACTTGGTGGGGACTGTGCACTCTCGGAACAGCGGCAGCCATGATCAGGCAGGCAAGTATGAATTTTTTTTCATTTTTATTTTTCAGCCCAGCCTGTAATCAAAAGAACATCATGTTCTTCTAAAATTTAGAAACTTCAGTGTGTTTCATCTCAATGTAATGTCTAACTGCAGAATCCTTGCGCGATTTTGATAAAGAACTGTCCTGTTTCCCGTAGCTAGGGAGATTGTGCCATTCAGTACACTGCACACCAGGCTGTATTAATATTGCCGGGATCAGCGGCCTCATATTTATATACTATTTTACCACACAGTCAATAGGACTCGTCACAAAAATCTTCAATTACGGGCAAGGCCACCAAGAGGCGTTGACTTGGATTTACGTATTGTGAAACAAGTGACACTAAAATGTGCCAAGGGCTTTCTTAGACTAGAGACATACTGAGCAGATCCTTTGAAATGGCACTTTCTCATTTTGTTGTTCTATCTGTGGAGGCCAGTAGTGAAAGAAAACCTGCCTTCCTACAGCAGGATAAAGCAAACTCCCTCTGCAGACCTGCCTCTCCCTTTGTTACCTCCAATTCACCCTCCACAGACACCCTAAGCTTTCTTTCACTGCAGGTTTCTTCATGCTCATGTCCCCAAGCTGTGTAAGCTGGGTGGGCAGACCATAAAAAGCTGGGATATCCCACCCTCTGTAAAATGCAAACCCTCGCTTAGCTTTGATGTATACAATGCAGCCACATAATAACAAATTTAGCACTCAGGTGTTAGAAAGAAAAGAAACTGCGAGATATTGTTATACTCTGTGGGGATCTGAATGAAGAGACGTTTTTGTTTCAAATTTAGCTTAAAATATATTTTTAAGATTTAGTTTACATTTTTTACAAACATTTAGGACATGATTAGAGAGGTGTAGCAGTATATCATTACTTTTTTTTTTTTTTTTTTTTTTTTTTTTACATTTAATAGGGAAGTGTCCAGATTAATATATATATATAAAATTTAAGACTGGATTAGTTTTGGCTTTTTTTTGGGGGGGTTGCAATCACCCCCGATTTCATTTTTCTCGATTTGATTGACATAGGTTTTTTGTAGAGATGAGTGAACCTCGAGTACGCGTGGGTTGGTGTGAACCCGAAGTCTCTGCATTTGATTAACCGTAGCTGCAGAAGGTGGAAGCAGCCCTAAGACTGTCTGGAAAACAGACATAGGCCATAGGCTGTATCTATGTTTTCTAGGACTCCCTAGGGTTGCATCCAACTTCTGCAGCCACCGATAATCAAATGCTGAGAGTTCGGGTTCAGACAAGCCCGAGCGTACTCAATGTTCACTACGGCTGGGTTCATACTAAGTTTTTTTTCCCATCCATTTTTACAAAAAAACAGATGCATTTCTGTGCATCCGTTTTGATCTGTTTTTCCATTGACTTCCATAATAAAAAATAAAGCGGACCAAAGCACATCCTTTTTTTAGCATACACAAAAACGTGGTCAACCACATTTTTGTGTACACTAAAAAAAGTGCGCTTTGATTCGTTTTTAATAATGGAAGTCAATGGAAAGACGGAACAAAACGGATGCACACAAATGCATTGTTTTTTCACCCGTTTCCTGGAAAAATGGATGCAAAAGAACGTAGTGTGAACCCAGCCTTATTTGTAATTTAAAACCTAAAGATAATATATTTGCGTAAAAGATGATGGCATTGGAGTTGGCACTGCCAGGTGTCTGCCATATTATACTGTATAAGTCGGAACTCTTCTCCCCTTATTAGCTGCCCATAGTGCATGTTATACAGAGTATTTTGGCCTGAGTGAGGCTACATTCACTCCTTCCTAAATTGTTCAGGCCCATATATTTTGTCTGCAATCATCCTCAATCCGCATAAAATACATCTGTAATGCATCCATAATCCGCATTTTTCGCAGATCCATAGAAATGGGAAGTCACATGTTAAAACTGCTGCTACAGCTGTGACTTCAGAATTATGGATCCAAATTTTGGGAATGTTACGGACAATACTTCCATAATATGCAAATTACAGACGCTTCCATAGACAATCCGAGGGATTGTGGTCTATTCACGGATCCATAGAACTACGGACATGTGAAGAGCCTAATAGGAATAAATAGGTCCTTAATTTTGCCTGTAATTGGATCTGGAATTTTGGACAAAAGTATGAAACATGTAAATGTAGCCTAACTACTATACTGGGAATTTAAAGGCCCTATTCTACCAACAGATCTGATGACAGATTATCTGCCAAAGATTTAAAGCCAAACCCGGGAGTGGATTTGAAAAGAGGAGAAATCCAGTCTTTCCTTTATGACCTGTTCTCTGATTAAAGTCTGTTCCTGGGTTTGGCTTCAAATCTTTGGCAGATAATCTGTCATAGGGCCTGGATTCGGAAGAACATTGGATGCAGGGCACAGGGGAAACTCTTAAAGGGAACCAATCACGCAGAAAATCACCCTAATGATAAGGAAACGTGCTGGCACATCACCCAGCACACTTCCCAAACATCCCTCTGTACCCTCCGTGCCCCCCTCTATTAGACCGTATTCTTACTCTTTATGATGTCCCGCGCTGTATGTAAATGCCGGGCAAGTAGTCACGGTGGGCGGTCCTGGGTGCATCTAGTCATGTTCCTGGGCGGTGGAATAGCTTTAATCACGCCCAAAGGGACGTGATTGAAAGACCTGCGTTCTGCCGACGTCACCTGGGGCCTGCGTTTAACGGCGGCGGCGTGCCGATGTCTTCAGGATGCCGCGCATGCGCAGTGCGTCAGAGTGTTCTCCCGCCGTACAGCACATGCGCGGCGTGCTAAAGACATCGCCGTCACACCGACGTGTAACGCAGGCCCCGGGTGACGTCGGTGGAATGCAGGTCTTTCAATTACAGCTATTCCACCGCCCAGGACCGTGACTAGATCCGCCCACTGTGACTACTTGCCCGGCATTTACGTACAGCGCGGGACATCATAAAAGTAAGAATACAGTCTAATACAGGGGGGCACGGAGGGTACAGGGGGATGTTTGGGAAGCGTTCTGGGTGATGTGCCAGCACGTTTCCTTATCATTAGGGTGATTTTTTGCGTGATTGGTTCCCTTTAAACGCTTAAAATCACAGTTTTGCAGTATTCACTGTTCTCGCAGAATAGGAGTGTGCAGCTAGATGTTATACCAGAACAGTCGATCATACAGCAGTAATCTCACCCCTCATTTAGGTTCTAAAGTTGAAGCCACGCTGTAATGGTCAGTACTGTCAGTGAGTTATTTATTTTCCTAAACAATTTCTTTAGTCTATAACTGGTACCTTACAAAAGTTATTGCAGTGAAGGACTACACTTAATCTCTATTTGTAATATTGTACCTGTTGCTATTCATTTATTTATTTATTTTCTTAAGTCTCTTAAGTCTCTCATTAAGTTTTTAAGTGTTTTTTTTTTTCCCCCTTATATTTTTCCCCACTTATATTTTCTAACCTTTTCCCAGATTTTCCAGGATTTAGATTGTGAGTCGCAATGGTCTTAAACAGATCTTTGCTGATTAAGTGTAAGAACAGGTGGCCCCCAACAAGGTGCGCCATGGTTAAATGTTTCCAATTATGGCATATTATAGCACACTCGCCTTACAAGCTGATGCTCTTATCACATTAATCAATAGGACATCCATGACCATTTTTCCAATTTTTTTCACACTTTCCTTAAACAAAATAAATAAATCTCTACTCTCTTAATTTCAAATATTGTTTAAATTAAAGGAGGGCTCTGGATCTATGTAAATGACACCTGATCATGGTGTAAGGAATCTTTCCTACAATGTCTCTCTGTTTTCAGTGTCTCTATTTCTGCAAGGGAAAACACATTCTTATGTGTATCAAGAGGCCAAACACCTGTACAGACCTAATAGTTCTCAAGGCCAAGGGTTTGCTACAATTGTATACCGTGTAGGCAATCGAGTCTGTAGAAAAAAACCTCTCTAATGTCTTGATGATTAGCTATAGTGTATCCTTGTATAATTTATCAGTCTGGCTTTAGCTCTAGAAGCATTGCTACAATTTATGCAATTACATCAAAGTTTTAGCTGTTGTGTTAAATAGGACCTGTCAGCTCTCCTGGCGTATGGTACTTGTGTTTAAATATCATTTTTATTTCAAAGACTTTTTTTAGCTATTGACATGCATAAAAGGGGGATACATCAAGCCATAACCTTTAACACCTTTCCATCCCATCCCGATACACATTCACGGAGTAGTTACCCTCTTTCCACAAATAGTTTAAAAATGTTCCTGTCATAAAAAAAAATACTTTTGACATGTAAAAAGTTTTGATCAGTCGATCTCTGCTAGGAATGGGCTGTATCTAGTAAGATGACAGAAGTTTTCTGGCCTAAGGGCCCTTGCACACTAAAGAGGCTGAATTTATGAACGGAGTCTGCGTGGCAAATTCCGCCCTTAATTCTGCCTGTCCTATTTCTTCAATGGGATTTCTCTTGCGCCTCTCGTTCATTCTTTGAGCAGAGGCAAGACTTTCTGGCTGCTAGATCCTATGTAACATCCCTACTGGTGCATCAAAAAAAGAGAATAATGCAAGGGCACTCACCGATTCGTGCTGTGTGCTTTATAGTAGAAACTTCTTAAAACATGATATTTAGCAGGCGGCAAGGACGCTGAACACCTTCAGCATGCTGAAGGTGTTCGGCGTCCTCGCCACCTGCTAAATATCATGTTTTAAGAAGTTTCTACAATAAAGCACACAGCACGAATCGGTGAGTGCCCTTGCATTATTTATTATATATATTTTTTTTAAGACTATGTGACTGCGTATCTCCAATTCAAGCAAGAGAGCACCACCACGGCAAGTAGCCTATATAGTGTAATACTCCTCCCATCCTGCACTCGATCCAAGCCACATGGTGATAGTGGTGCCGGTGTCTGTATCCTGCTAAATCCCTACTTGTGCATTATGGTCCATACTGCCCTCTATAGTCTTTCTGGCATTTGGCTGTACCATTGATGCTGAATTATTGGAATTTTACATATTACTTTACTCTGAGCTCACAATTCATAATTCCCCATTTTTTTATTATCTGCAGTTCTATTGCAGTCAGATGTTTTTCAGAAATAAGGTAATCTAGCACAGAAGCTTCTCTTATATAATGATTCCATAATCTGTTATTTTTACGTTCGGCTTCTGTGTAGGACGTTTGTTTATTTTCTTCATTTCAGTAGATACAATGGTCGCATCCCTGAAATGCCAAGCTGCCACTTTATCCCAAATCAGGGAGGCATTTGTGAATAGATAATGCTGGCTCTGTACACTCATACCTCCTTAACACTGCACACTGGCATGCCCGCACCCAGCAAGTGCCAAGCAATTCTGGCCCCCCCCATCCCTTTCATCTGCTATAATATAAAATAAACAAACAAACAAAACGTACATTACTTGTCCAGATTAAAGCAGACAAGAGCTCTTCAGTGCATTTGGCCTCCGCACATTATAGACTCATTAGTGAATACTCGGCGTAAGGAAGAAAGGACGAGGAGGGGAGAAGGTTAGAACCCAAACAATACATTTGGTAATATTGGGAAGCTGGGCAGATGTTTTAGTAATGAATGGTACAATAACAATCTGTACAAGGAGCGCTCTTCATTATTTGGTAATGAATATACCACTTGAAAGTGTCTTGGGTGTTATTAGGAGCAGAGGACCTCACAAGACAAGACCACTTCTTAAGATGACCATTTGTTGTGTGACGGAGGCAGCGATTCACGAGGGGTTAATGAACTATTAGCTGATCAGATTAAGGAGGCCTCCTTTACTAGAAGAGGCTGTTATATGCTTTCTTTTGCCCGCTTTTCTCCAGCTTAGTCTATACAAGTGGACTATGGAGAGCTTGTACTTTAGAAGGCTGAATGAAAGACAAATAGATCAATGCAGATGTTACCATTTGGATTAGTTTACAGTTTGTTTGTTTTTAATTTTTGTTAAGTTTTGCATCAGAATCAGCACTTACATGGAGTTATAATTTATTGCTTATAGAAAGTTATAATTCTAGTCAAGTAAAATGTCATTTAGCATTAAACCCTTTTATTTTTAAATAAACCAATACTTTTTTCCTTGAAATTTAAGTCCCCCCTCCCAAAAATTTTTTTAAAAAAAGACACATTCGAACAATTCCGCACGCTACGATATGTAATATGTTTAATTTTTTCTTTTTTACATATTTTTAGTTTTATAATGGGCAAGGAGGTATTTTAAACTTTTTCTTTTTTTAATACTTACTTTTTTTTATCACACTTTTATTTCAATGTTAAACATGCAATCATTAGATTGCATATACTGATGAATGCTATGCCATAGCATAGATCAGTAACTATCAGCGATCTGTACATAGAGTCTGCCTGAGAGCAAACTCTATACACAGAAAGCCGATCCGACAGGATGGAGGTAAGTGGCTTACCCCCACCCATCAGTACAAGTGATCGAAGTCCCCGCAACATGGCTGCAGGGGTCCCGATCAGTCAGTGACAGGTGCTTAACCTGTCACTGACTTCCTTAAACACTGCTATTGAGTTAATCTACTAGCAAAAGACAGCAGTTTTTCTCCCTCTCCCTATTGAATAAAAGCACATCCTTTTCGACTCTCGAGTACATTTTTTTGGAAGAGGATGTTTGGGGGGAAAAAAAAACTATTGTAAGTGGTAGAAGAAGAGAGAGAGAGAGAGAGCGTTCACAAAATAGTTGCAGCACTTGCATGGCTATATACAATCAAAAAGCTAGGAGATAGATAGATACTTCAGTTATCATGTTCATTGTTGGTGATCAAACCACCCTAAGAAAATGTAACCTATGCTGTGAGGTTTGAGGCAGAACAGTACCAATATTACCTGGTAGTAATCTTTGTTATCCGTAAATGTCTATATTGAATGATTGCACACTTCTAATACTCTGTTATCCCTTGATGTGAGTCCTGTGAGAGTGCTCGCATGTTCTCCTGATGTTATCGCTGTTAGAGATTCCCTGTTCCTCCCTCACCTCTATATAGCGTGCATATATGTGTGATGACGATCACAAGTAAAGGACACATTTTTCTGTCTCTTGTGAGCCGGGGATGGAATGACTGCAATGTTATTGTAGGCTCAGCCTCATTGTTGTCTTTGTGGTGGTCGCCTACCTTCAGGAGATGTCTAAAGGTAAGGAATGATGGTGAGGGCTTTCTTTTGAAGTTAAACACATGACAAATTTGGCTTTTAATCTGCTCTCATGTTTCATCTAGCACTCTATAAGATGTAGGATGACTGGAGGAGATAAGGGTGCAGGTTTGGTCACAGGATAGCGTTTCTGCTCCCTTCATATCGTTGGGAACATCAGGCCCTCAATGTAAATAACATCCTTTCCTTAGACACTACATCTTCTTGCCTCCGGAATTGCGATCAAGCCCGGTGATGTTTGTCATTGTGTTTTATGTCCTTCCACGTTCTGGGCTGAGAATGTATACCAACCATCTGTAAACCTATTCAAAGCCTTGATTTTATTTACTTGTGTCCAGTTTTAATATTGGACATCTTACGCTACGTTTTTATCATCTTTTCTTTATCCATTTTTCCATTGACTTCCATTGGGGAAAAAAACGGATCAAAACGCATCAGTTTTTTTTAATATACACAAAAACATAGCTGACCTTATTTTTTGTGTTTTTTTTTAAAGAAAGGATTTTTTTTGATCTGGCTTTTTTTTTTAATAATGAAAGTCAATGAAAAAACAGATCAAATCGGATGCACACAAATGCATTGTTGGCAAAATCGGATGGAAAAAAAAAAAGGATTGTTAAAACGTAGTGTGAACCCAGCCTTAGCCTAGTTTCTATTTATTATTTACTATTTATGTAGCAATTTCAGCATATTAATTCATCAATTTATCATATTACTACTAAAAAATTGTGCTTTAAAAGAGGAAACAGGCCATACCATTCATTTACAGTAGAATATGATTCCCACCGAACTTTAATCAGTATGGTGGTATTATACGCACTGTTTAGACATGGCAATAGGGTTTTTGCTACCTCCCTCCCACATATCTTTTTATTTCTTGCCTTCCAGTACTATGTGTTTTCTATGGCCTCTCCTGCCTGTTCTGGGAAATACATAACATAACAATTGTGTAATCTTTTATAACTCTGTTGCGCTGTTCCTCTTTTATTCCTTCTTAATATTCATGAATAAATTGACACCTGGGTGTTGAGATTCCTCTTGTTAAATGCCCATGTCCTTACACAGTTTGGCCCTGTCAGCACTGATTAGATGGCGTTAGGGGGGCGTTCACACATTCAGGACCGCTATCACAATCCACGCTAGGACATGTCCTATTAGGTGTACCCCTAAGCTGATGAAGGCCATGCTTGGCCGAAACCCGTCCTTGTACCATATGTTTGCTACACTACAATAAAGAAGCATAATTTACTTGGTGAGTGCCGGGCTCTTCCTAATATCTGAACATTAATAAGAGCCAACACCTGAGGCTGCTCCATACATCCACAACGGCATCATGGCATACACGCACATCGTGTAGTGAAAAGGGCTTAATCAATATAAAACAGCATAGACAATCATCATTCGGCTGACGCTTTTCAGATTTATAGGGTCTTTACTGATATCCTTTGTGTGCATTTTGCTCATGCTTATGTACATGCACTATTTGGAAAGAGTCCAGGTAGGTAATTGTGAAGTTAGAAAATATCATCTTATCCTGTCCAGGAAAAAAAAAAAATTAAAGAAAATACATTCATGTAAGATTGTACAGAGAATAAAGTGCATTTTTTTCCTCCTGATTTTAGAGACTACAAATGCATTTGGAAGCAAACCATGTTGCTGATGTCTACACATCCAATGCCCTGAGAAAGTCTGAAGTCCAATAACTAGAACCCCTGTGTTCAGGTTTGGGGGATTAGTTCATGCACTTGATGTTAAAGCTTGCCCGTGATGATCTCATGGGAGGCTGTTGCTAGGGCTGTCAAGCCTGTGTAAATGGTTGCTAGGGACGAGGCATCAAGGGTCGATGTTGTTGCCCACAGTCACGGTCACGGAGGGAATTACACATCGACAATGAAATTGTTATTCTACATAATCTGCTCTTTGGAGAGCCACTGGGGAAAACGGGCCGGCCCCAGCATGCAGCCAGGGCTGTGATCACAGAAGCGTGCTGGCTACAAAGATCGTACAGGACTTCGCCCTCTGATCTGAGAACTCCGGCGCACCAGACGCTAATCTGCTTTATCAGCTATTTCGCTGACACAAAGGTGTTTACTTATTTTAACATCTCCTAGGACTCTATTTCTCCTTTTGTGTGGTCTTTATCCCCCAACAAGGTTTTAGCCCAGATTACAGATGGTGCCTCAGATCTGTGACACTGGATCAAGGAGCAGAGGGCGACCAAATAATGGAGTCCAACACATGAATCTCATGTCAGATTCCATTCTTTTGACCTAATGTATATGGTTTGTAACTTTCTTAAAGAGCAGGTGCTTTCGT
This sequence comes from Dendropsophus ebraccatus, assembly GCF_027789765.1. Taxonomy (NCBI): domain Eukaryota; kingdom Metazoa; phylum Chordata; class Amphibia; order Anura; family Hylidae; genus Dendropsophus; species Dendropsophus ebraccatus. The sequence goes on from NC_091461.1 coordinate 37,448,859, forward strand.
TCCATTGTGCGGGGTACAAGAGGAGCAGTTAGATTATTGAGCAAAGTAGAAGATTATGATATTGCGTTATTTGGCTTAATTTTCCCCTAAGCAGGTCATTTAGACGCCGTTCCCAGGGATTACCCGGCCATGATTAGTTTTCAGTAGTAACTAGGCAGTGCTAAGAATGGGCAGATGAGATTACCCATCGGATACATTCCAGCATATTGTAATGAATGCTAACTCGCTCCTAAATAATGCCCTTCACAAGGGTGGATTGTAAGGAACCAGTCAACTACACTTTATTGAAGTGCCTACTTATTTTCATGCCTTGAAGCTCTTAAATCGTTTTGTACTAATGGAAGATGAAACTTTAATGTCTTGTTTTTATTTATTTGGTATACTGAAACTAAAATAGAACCAAGTGTGGACCGTCTTATGGGATTTTCTGGTCAATATATGCCACTTTTGTTTACTTGTCAAGAACCTGTAAGACAGGTACGCATGTAAAAAGAAAAGCATGGCAATTATCAAACACCTTAAGGCTATGTTCACACAATGTATATTTTCGTAAAACCATGGCCGTTGTTGCACATTGCAACAACGCCCGTGGTTTTACGAAAATATACGTTAACTTGCCGTCTATGGGATCCTGGCCGGAGCGTTTACACATGGTATACGCTCCGGCCGGGATCCCTAGTGGGGCTGCAAACAACTGACATGTCAGTTTTCTGTGGCCGCTATTCATTGCAGAAAACCCTGTCAGTGCACACTGTGGAGCGAGCGGCTCCGGCCGCGCGCTTCATAGTGAGCAGTGGGCAGTTCTGATGCGGGAGCACGCGGATGCGCCCGCATCAGAACTCTGCAGTGGTAAAGATCATCCGGCCAGTACTGCAGTATAGGCCGGGATGATCTTTTTAGAGACTGTCTGTTCTGTGAACATAGCCTAAAACTTGACAATACTTTATTGATGTTCCTAAAACCAACTTACTGAATCACATCTAGATGCCCATACTGTTTCCTATGGATTGCAAACCATTGAAGGGGTTGTCCAGGGAGCAGAGTACTTCCTCTCCTTCCAGACCATGACCGATCAGGCAAACATGCCAGAAGAAATCTGTGTTTAACGTATTCCCGTATACGAAGCCCTTCTGGCTTAGTGTCACATGACCAAGATAAAACATTTCAAGAAAGACTTTAGGTATTCCACTCAAACATAACTTTTCATATCTTGCTGCCCATGGTGAGACTAACAATTCCTTCCATACTTGTTATTATCTATTTAGTCTTCTTTTCCAAGTTCTGAGCTGCTGCTTTCTGATAAAGACACAAAAAGCCGTGTGTGAGGTTTTTCTCCCTGCTACAAAGTTGCAGATAGGAAATACAAACATGATGGGCACTTTCAGTTTAGGTTCATATCAGGGACAAGACAAGGCTGTACCTGGGGAGTTAAGTAACCCACCAGACCACTTTCTCCTCTATTCCAGAGCACAAGGATTAAAATGTGTTAATACTCTGGATCACCAGAGCTGGTGCCATTAAAACTACTATATCTATTATAGAAAAAAATATTAATGAGCATTGAATATAATATATTTTGCTACTTTGTCAGGATTAAAGAAGTCAAGCGAAAGCTTTTATTACAGTATTGTATTGCCCCCTAAATGTTATACAAATCCCCAATATACACTTATTACGGGAAATGCTTATAAAGTGCTTTTTTCCCTGCACTTACTACTGCATCAAGGCTTCACTTCCTGGATAACATGGTGATGTCAAAACCTGAATAACATGGTGATGTCACTTTCTGGATAACATGGTGATGTCACTTCCTGGATAACATGGTGATGTCACACCCCGACTCCCAGAGCTGTGCGGGCTGTGGCTGCTGGAGAGGATGATGGCAGGGGGACACTGAGGGACACAGGACACTGGAGGGACACTGAGCATCCCCCTGCTATCATCCTCTCCTGCAGCCACAGCCCGCACAGCTCTGGGAGTCGGGTCGTGACATCACTATGTTATCCAGGAAGTGACATCACCATGTTATCTAGGACGTGAAGCCTTGATGCAGAAGTAAGTGCAGGGAAAAAAGCATTTTATAAGCATTTCCCATAATAAGTGTATATTGGTGATTTGTATAACTTTTGGGGGAGCAATACAATACTGTAACGACAGACTTCTCCTTTAAGTATGTATTACTTAGTAGATTTACTACTGTTGGAATAAGGAGGATGTATTTCATAGTCATTTGTATAAATTAGATAATAAATGCAAAAGTTTGACATGACAGCGTTTGCCAAGCAGATTACCTTGAGCTCTCATCCAGGGTTCTCCAGCAAGATCTTTTAAAGGTAGGCTATGATCACTTCTATGCTGCCCGAACCATCCCATGGACGGTCCTCTTGGCTTCTTATTAGAGCTGTTCCTATATCCATATATAGGCATGTGAGGAGGGTAAAAGCCACCAGGGACCACCACCCCCATGACTCGTGGTTCAGGCAGCATGAAAGTAATAACAGGTTCGCTTAAAGATACTTTGTAAAGCATATCAGAGCTATTTTTTTGCAAGCGACAAGAATTATACAGTACTTTTCCATCAGGTTTCCTTAAGGGAAGGAATGGTATTAAGCATAAACAGGGACACATATTTAGGGGTTCCCCTGCAGGTTGGGAATTACTGCTGCAGGTAATGCCTGTCCATTACAGTATTTAGGAAGGAAAACTGTTCTCACAGTATAATGAATGGGCTACAAGGGCCCTTATGTACTTAAAAAATATGATTTGTTTGTTGAAAATATTGTGTATGTATGACTGTAACATGAACAATGATCGGATTCTACTTGGGGAGTCCAAGCGTCAGCAGGTTCTAGAGTGTATTGGAGCAGATACACATTTTAATATGCAATGTTGCTGCCTAAGAACATAAAGTTGGAAAGCTGCCTCAGACACCTGCTTCAGGGACCAGCATCGAGGATTGAGACAGCATTTCAGTATGAGGAGCATATGTTCCAAACATGAGACATATAGGCATCTGGTTTAATAAATATTACTGACCTTTAGAGTATCTGAAAAAGGAAAATGTATTCTCTTGTGCTCTTGATTTATGATCCATGGTGAGATTAGATTATCTGGTGATGAATATTTTCCTGCTGTATTTTCAACTCAATTTGGATGTTCAAAGTAAAGCCAATACTTCTATTCCAACATTGATCGCGGACAACAGTGTACAAGGCCTGTGTTATATATGTGTGTGTGTTACCCTGTCATCCGACATGCCATATATGATACTAAATTGAAGCCTATCCCAGATAGATCCTAGCTGGTACTTACATATAGGTGTGTGTGTATATGTATATTTATACCATTGACATCTATACCATTTCTTATTATAGTGGCCAGCTAATGAACTGTCTTGGAACTGAATTCAGGAGAGGAGCCGGAGTTTTGGATGTCTGCTATGAAACCCCATCTATACTGTTGTCATGTGGCTATGATACATACATTCGGTGCTGGGACTTAAGAACAAGCTTCAGGTATTGTCTATATTTGTATCAATGTAAATACATGTAAACATTTCTTTAGTTAAAACCTTTTCTTGCCATGAATTTTATTGTGAACCCAATAGATGCCTATAGAGTCTTTAATTCTAATTAATTTAACCCTTAGAGGACCGTGCCAATTTCAATTTTTGTGTTTTAGTTTTTCCCTCTTTGTGCTTAAAAGGCCATAGCAGTTGAATTTTTTCACCTAGAAACCCACATGAGCCCTTATTTTTTGCGTCACTAATTGTACTTTGCAATGACAGGCTGAATTTGTTCATAAAGTACACTGCGAAACCAGGAAAAAATTCAATGTGTGGTGAAATTGAAAAAAAAAAAAAGCATTTCTTTTATTTGGGGGATTTTCGTTTTTACGCCGTTCACCCTGGGGTAAAACTGACTTGTTATATATGTTCTTTAAGTCGTTACGATTACAACGATATGTAACATGTATAACTTTTATTGTATCTGATGGCCTGTAAAAAATTCAAACCATTGTTAACAAATATACGTTCCTTAAAATCGCTCTATTCCCAGGCTTATAGCTCTTTTATCCTTTGGTCTATGGGGCTGTGTAAGGTGTAATTTTTTGCGCCATGATGTGTTCTTTCTATCGGTACCTTGATTGTGCATATACGACTTTTTGATTGCTTTTTATTACAATTTTTCTGGATTTGATGCGACCAAAAATGGGATTCTTTTGCGCTTACGCCATTTACCGTGCAAGATCAGGAATGTGATAAATTAATAGTTTGGGCGATTACACACATGTTTATTTATTTTTATTTATAACATGGGAAAAGGGGGGTGATTCTGACTTTTATTAGGGGAGGGGGCTTTTTATTAATAACAACACTATTTTTTTTTCTTCTACACTTATTCTGGAAGCCCCCTTGGGGTTAGGGTTATTCCCCCTGGGGGACTTTTAGTATCAGGTAGCCGCGTTTCAGAGTGCGGCCTGAACACATGGAGGCAGACCTGGACGTACGGGTACGTCCAGGGTCGCCTAGGGGTTAAAGGGGTTGTCCGGGCTTAGAAAAACATGGCTGCTTTCTTCCAGAAATGGCACCACTCTTGTCCTCAATTTGGGTGTAGATTTTGCAGTTCAGTTTCATTCAGTGAGTGGACTTGATGTGTAATACCACACACAACTTAAGGAGTGGTGATTATAGATGAGCGAACCGGGTTCGGGTTCGAGTCCATCCGAACCCGAACTTTCGGTATTTGATTAGCGGGGGCTGCTGAACTTGGATAAAGCTCTTAAGGTTGTCTGGAAAACATGGATACAGCCAATGACTATATCCATGATTTACACATAGCCTTAGGGCTTTATCCAAGTTCAGCAGCCACCGCTAATCAAATGCCGAACGTTCGGGTTCAGATGGACTCAAACCCGAACCTGGTTCTCTAGTGGTGATGTTTCAGCAAGAAAGTAGCTGTGCCTTTTCTTATAATGGAAAATTCATTTAGGTATAAGCTGAGAACCAAGTTTTTCCCAAACTTAAGGGACTCTTAAAACTCTTTGTTAGTGTGGTAACCATCAAATTATATAATATATATATATATATATATATATATATATATATATATATATTTATTTTTTTAGGGCAAATGCTTAGGTATTCTACGGAGCTGTTATATATTGATGCTCAAAAAAAAAAAAAAAAAAAAAGAAAAGTAAAAGAAACAGATTTGGTTATTCATTACCAGGGTTTTCCCAATAAACATCACCTGTCCACAGGATATCTATATATAAGGGTCTGATGAGTGGGGATCCAGCTGCTGGCATCTACCTTCATCCTTTCAGTTTTAAATTTCCGGTTTTCATTCACAGGGCCTGTTCGCCATGTCTGTGTGCCGTCACATAACCACACCTCCTAACATCTTTGTTAACATCACAGTGGATTTTGGCCTTAAGGACCTGGCCAATTTTTTCATTTTAATTTTTTTCCTCCTTCTTTTCTAAGAACCATAGTGCTTTTATTTTTCAACCTACAGGGCCGTTTGAGGTCTTATTTTTTTGCTCCATAATCTCTAGTTTTCATTGGTACTATATTCGTGTAGATGGGACATTTTGATCACTCTTTATTATTTTTCTGATATATAATGTAACAAAAAGTCAGCAATTCTGGTGGGTTTTTTGCTTTCTTCATTTATACAATTATATTTATATAATCTATATAACAGATTTATTTAATTTTATGTATTTTATAAATAAAATGGGAAAGGGGGGAGTAATTTAAACTTTTATTATGGGAGGGGCTAGGTGATTTTTTTTTTTTTTGTACACTTTAAGTCCCCCTAGGGGACTATAACATGCAGTTATTAGATTGCATACACTGGTCAATACTATGCCATTGCATAGCATTGATCAGTGTTATTGAAGATCTTCACATAGAGCCTGCCTGTCACAGAGCTTACTGCACGGATGTAAGTAAGAGACCTGTCAGTCAAGGGAAACAATCGGGACCCTCATAGACATATTGGGGGTCCGGATCAGGAGCACAGCGATGATGTCACTGAAGGAGGTAATGACGGGCAGGATAGCTGCGGCTGGTCATTAAGGGTGGTATTACATGGGCCGATGGGGGCCGGATAATACCTGTAAACGAGCAGCGATCTGCTAGATCGTCGCTCGTTTACTGAACCTATTACACGGCCCGATAATCGTTAAACAAGAGCTCCAGGGACATTGTTACCATACATTACCTATCCACGTTCCAGGGCTGCTGCTGCGGTCTTCTTCTCCACGGGTCCCGCGCGCTCTAACTTCAGCGTGGCCTGTCAGCTGACAGGCCACTCAACCAATCACAGGCCGGGACCGCTGCGCAGGTAATGGGTAATGTATATCGTCAGTCGCCGGCCGCGCACCAATATTACACGTAGCGGTGCACGGTTGGCGCCCGATGAAGATAGGTATAAACCTATATCAACGATCAGCCGATGATCGTTGTCATCAGCTGATCGTTGTATTTATTACATGGAGCAATAATCGGCCGAATCGGGCCGATTCGGCCGATTATCGTTCCGTGTGATAGTACCCTAACAGCGAGAACCTCCTGAGCTAACTTCATAGAGCCCCTGGACCTTCTGGCATACCGGTACGCCATGGGTCCTTAAGGGGTTAAACAGCCTAGATGGCAGACAGTATGTCGAAACAACCATCCTGCTTTTCTTAGTCTCTTTCTTAATGATGCGCCCCCTATGAAAGTCTTTCAACTGGGCAAAATGAATGAGTGTACCATAGAGGCTTGTCTAGCAGCCAATGATCTTTCACCAAGAGGTACACTACTCAGAAGTAGCCTCTGAGACCTTTTTTCTTTTCTTTAAGGCAGGACAACTGTTTTTACACCCTCTTTTTTCCAGACCAAGCTCCCCAAACCTGCAAGCATTTGAAAAAAAAAATGCAACTATTCATAAAATAAATGAATAATGAATGAATGTCTTTCTTTTGTTGACTTTTAACATATATGCTAACCATAGACCTAAACTGTGGTGTAAACAGCCCCTAATGCAAACATTGCAGGGTCCAGAATGATCTCTGCACCACAAAGCCTTATTGAAAGTAAAATGACTTGTAGGACAGTCATCAGGTTTCAGGGATTTCTGAGTCCAATATCTGACAATCCAAGATGTCTCCCCGCTGCCTAGCACAAGCTTTATGTGTATATTATCACACCAGCTGAGGTCTGAGAAACAGTTGAGGGAGTGAAAGGCATTAGAGGAATGAGGAATCACACTCCCACTGCAATTAGAAAATAATTTTAGAATAACTTTTAATTATGAGCACTGGCGAGGCTCCACGGTGGATCTGCTTTGTTGTTGCCTAAGTGTGCTTGACACGTCCAGTTCAGAAGCTGGTACATACTGAGAACATTTGTTCTTTCTTAGACCAGTTTGATTATACTGACCAGGATCTAGTGTCCTTATTATTAATCGCGCCACATATTGATTACAGTTTACATTTTATAGATCAGTATCATTTCTAAATTTGAAAAAAAAAAAAGAATTGCAATTTTTTTAAAAAATTGCATATTTGTCAGCCAATAGTTTTATCTTTAGTTACATGGCTGTGATCCAAAGCCTCATCTTCTGGTTGGGAACCCAATGGCACATTCTGCACGTAAGTGGAACAAAGAACTAGGATGTGACATGTGCCTACCACCAGTACAAATGCTGAGTAATGTTGATCCAAAAAGTAACCCTAATTTATTATACACAACAGCTTTCATATGTAAATGTTAAATTAAAGTTCTGGGGGGGTTAGGGATCAAAAGTTTTAAATTTAAGCCAGATGGAATTTCTGCGACAAATATCTACCAGCTTATACACATTTGTATATTACACACACTGTTAGCGAATATGATGATGCATGGGAATTAATCCTTAAAGTGAATGTCCACAATTTGGTGTAAAAGATGGGAATTCTCACTTCAGCACATTGGGTTCAAAAATGGCCACAACCAGGCAATCTTCATAAAAGGCAGAATAGTTTTACTACACAGTGCAGAAATAAACCCTAGGTCATATAACTTCTAACTAAGCACATGGGGAGGAGGCCACTGCATAAATCCCAGTGCATCTGAGCTCAGAGCTGGCATAGGTTTCAGCTTGAGGCCATGCCCCCCTCCATGTGTAGCTGCACCCACTGCCTCATCCCAGGGGCTAGCACAAATCTGTAAGCAGATTGCAGAGAAAAAAAAACACAAGGCTACTCTATGTGAAGACTTTTATATGTGAAGTCAGGGGGTGGAGGTAACTGCACTCACCTTGCAGTGTTGTGCAGATGGGCTCGGCACCCATTGTTGTCTTGGCATTTAATCCAGTTGTGGAGTCCAGTCTTCTTCCTAATAAATTTTTATAGCTATTGGCTTCGATTTTATTTTAATACAGAACTGCAACCTCTCTGTATAGATTCTTAAATTGTACCTGTCATTTGGAAAAACTTTTGACATGTCAAAATGTATCATGTATTAGATAGTAGATATTAGGTAGTAGATACTTGGAACAAACTTCCAGCAGATGTGGTTGGTAAATCTACAATAACTGAATGTAAACCTGCCTGGGATAAACATATATCTATCCTAAGATGATAAGAATGGAAATAGTAAAAAGGCGGACTAGATGGACCCAGTGGTCTTTTTCTGCCGAAAATCTTCTATGTTTCTATCGATAGGGAGAATGAGCGGGGAGAGGGCCGTGCTGCAGCCCATCCACTCCTGCTCTGCGTTAGAAAAAAAAGAGTCAGGCTTTTTGTTAAAATGCACAAAAATAAAAAAAATAAAGTCAATTACATTTTTGTGTATGTTAAAAACAAAACAAAAAAAAAAACGTGTTTTGATCCCTTTTTTTATAATGGAAGTCAATGGAAAAACAGATGCACACAATTGCATCCGTTTTTTGCAAAAAAAACAGATGGCGAAAAAAACGGATTGCAAAAATGCATGTCTGTAATGCTAGGTTGACAGTGTTTTTCCATCCATTTAAATAAAAAAAAGTTACTCAGACTCAAAAATGCAGTGTGCTATGCTTTTGAGTCGATGTAAAAACTTTTTTATATGTGGGAAATGACCCAAATGTAGTCACTAGCTGTCGATGCTTTGGCCACTGAAGTGAATGGGACCCGTGGCTCTTTGTGCAGGTCTGCTGGCATCTGATTTTGCCTGGTTGCCAACATATATACGTGCAGTGGAGGCTGGAATCATGATGTGAATGAGCCCAAACACTTTCCCTGCGTGTGCTGTTGTCTAGGATTGATAAAAACATTTGCACCATTCTGGTATCAGAAATCCAGCAGAACTTTGCTTCACCTTCTTTTATTCTCTGTTCAGACAGAAAATTACATCCAAGATATTTGCAGAGATATTCAACATTTTATTTATCTTTTTCATCAGAATTTTCCTCTAAATACTGGAAGCAGCGTTCTTTTAAGCAGATGCTCTTTGCTGCATGTCTATGGTAATGCCCGGGTGCAGAATATCTAAGTGCAGTCTAAATGAGCAGCGCTGGCTGCCAGCAATGTGCAGCATCCAGCAGCTCAGCTCTATTGATTGGGTACATTACCACTTAGCACAGAGTCAGTGTGACTGCACATAAGGTCAAGGGGAACACTTTGTTTACTGTCAGCGTCCTACATTAATGGGAGAAGGACAGGTCGGGTCTCCATAGAATTGATTATCTTTCAGCTATGGGTCTTTTCTGCCAGATACTAATTGGTCTTCCTGCTTTTCACTTATTGGGATAGACAAGATGTCAGACAAGTGAAAGTGATGCCATCCTATTATAATTTATTAATGCAGATCCCCGTAGAACACTAAACATTCATAGGTAATGTCAAATACTTATTCACCTCCTTACCTAATGCTGAAGCCACAGCTGGTCATGTTGCAGAATACAGAAGAGAGGGGAAGGGGGGGTGCCGAACCCCTGAAAATATTTTATATAGCGATATGCTTAGTAGAACTATTGAGACATGATACTAATGCTAACCATAGGGGTTTCCTAAAATTACATTTATACGAAGCCCAATTGACAAGGAGAAGGAGCCTGGCACCATTCTGGGTTTCAGAGGAGAGGAAGGTGCAAAGTGCGGCTTTATAACAGAGGCCTTCCATGGTTCCCCATTCTGTCGTTTCATTGCTTCATGGTTTTGCCTACAGGCCTAACTAGTAGCTTTCAAAGGAGGAGTCGGCAGCATAAGGCTAGGTTCACACAACGTCTTATTTTGGCAGTCTTTCTGGATGCCATCATTTTGAGGCCAAATAACATGCGTTATTTTGAAATCACAGGTATCATTGCAAAATAACGGACGTTATTTGGCCTCAACATGACAGATGTCCTGAAAAAATAGTAAATGCTAATAGTAAAAGTCGGGTAGAAAATTTTCAGAACTTTCTATCAGAACTCTTATTTAAAGGCACAGTCTTAGGACACTGGTATATCTTTGGCCATCATGCTGAGGGCTGGAGAAAGCAATCGAAGCCATCAGGGTGGCACAGTGCTGTAACACTTTGCACTAGCAAATGGCAGTGCCCACAGTGGTCAGACCTCCACAGATTCAACAAACTTACACAGCATAATGGCCCTAAGCAATGGCAAAAACCAGTAGTATCACCACAGGGGACAGGCTGGTAACTTGGCTGGTAGCTGTGGGTCAGCATTACACGAGGCAGCCGTGCTAACATTATAAATAATTTATTTTCATTAGCAATGACATAGACTCTCTGTAGTTAAATAGGGAGAGGCTGTGAATGTGATGACCAGATAGCAGCCTTGCTTAGAGACCCTGCACTATGGCAGCCGATGAAGCAGAGGCATTGGAAAGCTTCCCTTCTGAAATGAGAAGCTACTTAAAATGCTATTGATCCACACACAAAGGGGTACTTAGGGATTTCCTGCTTATCAGCTGGCCTGACCTAAGAGCGAAGGAAATATAATCATTAGTACAGTCAGTTCTCTCTCTGTGCATCGTGTCTCCCTAAAGGTGCACTTGGCAGGGGCTGAAGGGTGGTTTCAGAGCTTGTTGTGTGGATTGATCCTTTGGGCTTATTTGTACTTTACTGTGACCTTCCATTTATCCACTGTATTTTCTTAAGCGATATTATATAGTTTCTTTGTACTAACTTTTCTCCAATTTCTATAATGTATGTAAAAAAAAAAAACCACAAAAATGTTTTTATGTTACTGTATTATCTATAAAAAAAAATTCAGGCTACTAAAAAAAAAATTCAGGCTACTAGAGCCACCATTATAGACTGATACTGGTTTCTGTAGCTAACCCTCAAAGCGACTCTGTAACCACCAACCCACCCCACCAAACCGCTAGTACCATCCATTTAATGAGAGTGAATCCTTACCATTCATGTCTTTTAAAATGTGCCTTGGTTAGAGCAAAAAAATATCTTTTAATCTGCAGCGCTGTGTTATATTGGCGTGGCCTAGAGTGCCTGTGCTCCAGGTCTGTGACGCCTTTTTCTTCTTCCCCACTCTCCTCATCATTTGGAACACCCCTAGGCAGGATTTCTCCTATTTATCTCTTGTTCTAAACTGCACCCGTGCTGTAGCAACACAGGTGCAGTATAGATGAGCGATGATTAGAAATCCTGCCTGGGGGGTGTTCCTAATGAGAGGAGGGTGGGGTGGAATAAAGGAGAGGCGTCCAGACCTAGGGCACAGACACTCTAGGCCACACCAGTTTGACTTTTTGGCTCTAACCAAAGTACCAGGTGCCTTTTTTATAGACACAACAAGTAAGGATTCACTCTCATGAATCAGATGGTACTAGCGGTTTGGTGGGTGGGTTGGTGGCTAAAGAGTTGCTTTAAGCTTAGATCAGTAGAATAGGATAGAATGAGCAGAGTTATCTCATTACCAGTAGAGGACGGGTGAGATAAAGGCTCTGTTGTACTGCTGAAAGCTTACATAAGGTAGTATAGCAAAAGTATACACATAACGCTGAATATGTAGGAGGCATTACCACATGTGGGGTCTTACATAACACAACATACCTGGCATTGGTCACTTTTGCCTATGGTAGTAGCCATTAAGGCTGTCTTGCTGCGTGTGTGCCTTACACTCAGTTTATCGGGTCCGCATGTGACATCGCCAACAGTGACACCCCGATCAATAACATCCCCCACTGAACACATCTTCACCTGTTTGAGTCTAAGATAGCTATAAGACATAATAATGCAGCTATCAATATATTACAAAAATTATACTGATAGAGCTATATTGTATATATCTTATCATTTCAGGAGGTGTGTCAATGAATGGGAAGAACCCCATGACAGTGCCCTGTATTGCATTCAAAGTGATGGGAACAACATGATAGCTAGTGGATCTTCATACTACGGAGTTGTCAGACTATGGGACAAAAGAATGAATCAATGTTTACAGGTGAGAGCGGACAATGGGATTTACTACTACTATAAATCTCCATGGGACACTCTACGTCTGTCTGGCTAAGCTCATATTTTTTTTAAAAAGTCACCACTAAGGGAATTACTGCTGCAGTTATTTAGCTGAACTTTTTTTCTTGATGCCCTCCTGACAATGTAGGTTTATGTTTTGTCTAGTTTTTATATAGGGGGTGAGGGGTGTGATTATATAGGGGTGAGCATTAGGGAAATAAATATACCCCCTGACTGAATAATCGTGCCCATCAAATTCTAAATCCTGATAGCATTTTCTCAGCATTCTCTTTATTTATAAGGTTGAGATTATATGTTCATATTTTGATATGATGTTTTCCCTTTGTTGTTCTAGTCCTTCTCCTTGTCATCTCCGACCAGCAGCCCGGTGTACTGCCTTCGCTTCAATACCTCTCACCTTTATGCAGCCCTGGCTACGTCGCTGCATCGTCTGGACTTCTCCAGCTACCAGTTTACAGCCTTGTAGTACCAGGGACTACCGCTAACATACATCCCATCACTAAAGGGCAAAAAGGCAAATAAAAACTAGCATTTTAGCCCTTATGAAAAAGGCCTTAAAGGTGTTTTAGTGTATGCCAGCAGCCTTCTTTATACAGCTTCTGATTCCTTACATACCTTGTCTGGTCCTGTTTTAATAAAGCTTCCTCACGGTGTTGTTGATTGTTATCTCTCTAATCTACGCTACTTACTGTTCTGATTCCTCAGTGTTTTAAACTGACTCTGTACTCACAATCTGACCCCTGAAACCGCTTGTACCGTCAGATAGCTGCTTTTAATCCAAGATCTGTCCTGGGGTCCGTTCGGCAGGTGATGCAGTTATTGTCCTAAAAAACAACTTTTAAACTTGCAGCCCTGTGCCAAGGACAGAGCTTGGATTAAAAGCAGCTATCCGAATGCACAAGCGGTTTGTGGGGGTCAGATTGTGGGTACAGAGTCACTTTAAGACCTCTGCTTGATGTTAGCAAGTATAAACAGTGAAGAAATAAACTTTTAAATACCCTCCTAACCTGATCCGGCTCACACAGTTGCTGTATATGAAAGCTACATTATCCTAGGTTGATACATTGAAACAACACCAGCAGCTGAGGGAGCAGACTTATTCATGGATGCCAATGGGTTTTCAGCATTTAGCAAAGTTTAACTCTGCACATTTTGTTATTGGGACATAACATTAGTGGGGTCCACAAGCTGGGGTTCATACTACTTTCTAAACTATAGGGGCCAAAGCATTCTCCTAAAGGCCCCTCAAAGCAACCTAAAGGCCCCTCTAAATGTCCGTGTTCTTTGTTTTCTATGTATACTGTAAAATGAAGCTGGCGATTATACATAGTAATAAATACATAGAGGACAATGGACTTTTCATCTTTATACATAAAAAATATATTTTTTCCCAATGTTTTTATGAATGTTTAATGATTATTTTCAGACTCCTTAATGGGACTTTTCACTGATGTCGGCCTCAACTTAATCATTTTGATTTGTTTTTACCAAATGTAAAAAGATTTGACTCCTCTCTATAGGGGAGCAGGACGGCGCTCAAGATATAAATCTATTTTTATATTGGGAATTACCGCTATCACTTCAATGTGTTATTTAAATCTTTCATGACCATTTTTTTTTCTCGATGAATGTTATTTTATACATTTAACTAGAATTTATTAAAGAAACATGACAAGCAATCATCAGGTCACCATAGGGTATTTTGGTCCTTCTAAAAGGAACCTCTCCACAGGACAGGGCTCTTTACATTTCTTACATGTTATAGATAATGCTAAACTAGTCATGGGGCTGGGAAAAAATAACCTCATACCTTCTCCTTCACCATAGTACAAGGCAGACAGTGGTCACATGACACACCTTCCAGCTGGGCTTTGTCCCCAAAAAGTTTTGGGGTAAGGATTCGTACCATCAAGATCAACATCCACATAATATGTGAGATATCATTACCAAGGATGAAGTGTTTTATGACGATTGACTATAAATAACAATTCAGCAATATGACTTAGGGCCCTATTATATGTGGCGATTATCAGCCGAACATCTCAACCAACATCTCAATATATAAGGGCCAAAGATAGGCAAACAAATGACCCAACTAATCGGGTGATTTTTTTTTTCCCCCCCACTAAATTATCATCTGTCAGCTACACATCTTCCTATTATGTGTAGCTTAGGCTCATGATGTGAACATTTTCCTAATAGCCATTACCAAAATACGGTACATAGATACCATTGTGTATTCAGATCAGGACAATCCTAAAGGGAACCTCATTACTTTTATTCTGCCTGAACCCCAAGTTATTGAGGTGTCCTTATCATCCCCATCTGGGGAAGCCTTCTATCCGAGACCCTCATCTTAAAGTGTTGCTTATCCCACGCATTTTGTTACTTTATTGTAGAGCTAGCTATGCAAATTGGAGAAGATGTATCAAAACTGGTACAAAGAAGGAATGGAGCAGAGGTCCATGGTGACCCGAGTGATTTTATTGGTTGCTGTGGGATACTACTTTGCACCAGTTTTGATATGTTTCGTCCTTTGTCCAATATTAAAGTGTGTGACCTTTTCCTGTTGTCGTGACGTGATCCCAATTCCCATTGGCTGGTGGCTTGTACTAGGGGGTCCCCTCGGTATTGTGCTCACTGAAGTTTTCATATCTATAACTTTTTTGTTATTTTGGATGTTTTAAACATATTTATTATAATTGTTCACAAGCTTTGACACATATATTCAGCGTTATTGTCTGCGTCTTAGGTCTTATGTACACAGAAGATCCCCTGAGGTCTCTGGTGCCACCATACTACGCTTTATTAGGGTATATATATACCGTATGTGAGAAGGACCTCTGTAATTGGGAATACGATGGAGCATTCCACATGGTCTGTTTGCCTCTGATCTATGAAGGGATATAAAGATGTCTTATGCTTATATTGTCTTTTTTTGCCAAAGCAACCAATCACAGCTCTTATATTGCTGAGCTGTGACTGGTTGCAATGGGCAACAAAGACGATCCTACTAGAAGAGTGCGATAAATATCCCATCATGTTCCTCTATGACAGCACTTCTTAACTCCAGTCCTCAAGACCCAACAACAGGTCATGTTTTGAGGATATCCCATACAAAGATGACCTATATTAGTATAATTAGATCACCTGTGAAATACTGAGGAAATCTTCAAAACTTCAAGATCTTGAGGACTGGAGTTGAGAAACACTGCTCTATGGGAATATTGTTATGGCTCCATACAAAGCTGAACCATTATGACTGTGTGCATGAGGCCTAGCACTGCAGCAGTTAATGTGTCTCCTGTTCATTTGTTTCACATTGTTCATTGTTGTGGTCTATATACATTGTATATTGTGTATATGTATACATATACTTTGGTTATGATTGGCTTTCAATATCTGCATTTATATCCATATGGCATGAAGACTGTTAGCGCGATCGGATAAATGCAAATCTGAGTGGCTTTTTGTGGCTTGGAAGTAAATACCAATAAAAGACAATTCCTCCAAAATTCTGTTATTCATCTGCTTTTGTCTGTGAGCCATGATAATGGGGCTTAACTATTCAAACATTCATATCCGATCAATATATAATTTCTATGAGGATTCCCACAAAAAGTGTAGAATTATTTTTATTATGTCTCCAGGGTTTGGAGCATTTGACAGAAATGTTACAAGCGTGATGTAAGGGAGCGTGTTCAACAGCAATGAAGCCATAGAGAATCCTGTCAAGTTGGGCTTATAAAAAGATTAGGACAAGGATGGAGATGGAAGAATTCAGTAGAAAGAATATCTTAGAGAATTTGTTAACATTTAGAGGTTGTATGGTAACCAGAGATGAACAAGCTCAAGTCCGATCGTTCAGCATTTGGGTACCAGTGGCTGAAGAAGTTGGTTGCAGCCTTAGGGAGTCTGCAAAAACATGGCTAGAGCCTCTGGCTGGTTTTCCCAGACTCCCTAGGGCTGCATCTAACTTCTTTAGGCACCAGGTGTTTAAATGCCGAACGATCGAACTTGTGTGTGCTCGAGTTGTGCCCATCTCTTATGGTGTCTTATTAAAGCTGATCTAGAGGCTGTAGATGTGGCCCCTTATGCTCACCAAAGTGCCAGTCAGGGGAAAAAGACGACTTTTTTGTTTTCAGGAACAGACTATAAACAGAGAACAGGTCATAAAGGAAAGACAGATTTCTTTTCAAATCCATTCCGGGCTTTGGCTTCAAAAATCTGTCAGATAAATCTCTTTGTGTAAAGGCACCATAACTCTTGCCTCCTCTTGTTTTACATAACTTGTGCTTGCATTAATCAAAAGCAAAGCCTCACCTTGTAATCTACATTCATTTCAATTATTCAACCCAAATGATCCTTTCTCAAATGAAGGAAAGGTATTGCCTACATTTTTTTTTTTTACTGATTAGAGATAAAGGTTTTTTTTTTTTTTCGAATGTTTCAATTTTCTGATTTTATTTTTTTTTTAATTCCATTCACAGCATTTAGTGATATACTTTACAGCATCCTCCTCCTTATCTTTACAGGAAGTCAGCTTAGTTTTTGGCCAAGTGCTGAAAATACAAACTGTAAGATGTAAAGATTGTAATAGTAAAATTGAAAATCAAGTCTTCAAAATAATGTTTAACACATCAACTTAATTTAAACAATAGGTCAGTTTCTGATGGTGCATTCACTATTCATGGGAAAGTACAGATAGTCAACCAAATTGTAAAATCCTTATATTTTGGGAACAGGGGTACCAGGATAAATGGGGTTATCAGGATTAGAAAAAACACAGCTACTTTCTTGCAAAAACAGCTCCGCCGCTGTCCTCAGGTTGTGTTCGATATTACAATTCAAGCCATGCAAATAATTTATCAGAATCCACATAAAAAGCTTATGCATACAATATTCATTCATTCAATTAGCTCCATTCACATCAACAGAACAGAGCTGCAAAAGCGCAGGACAAGAGCGGTGCTGTTTCTGGAACAAAGCAGCCATGTTTTTCCAAGCCTGGATAACCCTTTAATGGTAGAGCGTAAAATAAATATGGGAAAATATACTACAACTTTGGAAAGCTACATGGAGCCAAGTGTATAGAGGAATAACTTGAGAACAACTACTATGTATGTAGCAAATGTCAGCTGGATCAGCTTATAGTCTAGTGTATGAGAGCTTCCAACAGTCTCCTAAAATCCATTATCGGTGGCAAAGAAAAACTGGGCTTGCTAAAATTTCGACACGCCCAATCCTACATTAGCAAAGGGTGCAAAATCATGGTTGCAACTACTCTACCAATGGAGTATATAAAATGTATCCTTCCTACTATGTCTACTTTTTGTTAAGACGTAAACGTGGGAGTATTTAGTACAGATCCAAAGATGAGCGTTTCTGAAAACAGGATACCGCTGACAAGACCTAATAGCGTGGAGCTCGAGATCCATCATGTGAAGTTGTGCACTATTGTCAAGAGGTCAGACGTAAGGGAACAAGCAGTCACCTGAAACAGGAGCTAATCTGATCACCTTTGAATAAAGACAGTTTTCCTTCTTTATCTCAAAAGTGTAACATTACTCCTAAAATGAATTGCGTTCAGCTCTCTGGCCTCTCAGCTCTGGGGCAATATAAACATCTGTAGAAGAAAAAACATACAAATAACTTGACTCCTTCCCAATATTGAAGTGTTTTTACCAAAGAGTCTGAAGTATTTGAGTAGACGTGTCGCGCTTGTATCAGATAAAGCCGAGGTTTTGACTAAAACCTTTGTGTTTTACTCCTGTAGAGTCCAGGGATGGTCACATATCCCACCATTTGTCAATCAGACTTACCATCAAGATATCTGGGGCTTCGGCTCGCTGTGAATGTAGATGCATCTCTTAATGGTCTGCTGCTCACTATAGACACTTTAGACACCTATAAAAGAAAGACTAGAACTGCCACAGCCCTGAAAAGAGATCAAAGGAAAACATGTAGCCCATGAAAGTCAATGGATCATTTAACGGTAAAAGTGCTGGATACTTTTCACACATTCTTTAAAGAGAAGCGGTGTATTTCCCATAGCACAGCAAACGTGTAACTATAATTATACAAGTGAAAAGACTATTCTATAGATGTAGCTTGCAAATCCATACATGTAAGTCATTGAGTAGAGGCAAGGGGACCACAGTGTGCCATGCTGAGCAAGAAAAGATGGCCCCAGATGCCTAGCACAGAACAAGAACACATCTGTTAGCTTTTCTGCTACCCAACTTGGCCTCTCCATGTATCCACTGACAATAAATGTGATGGCTACATTAAAGGGTCTTCTGCTTCTTGTATGTAAGTTCCTTTTGGGAAAAAAAAGGAGCCTTACATGGAGGATATGTGTGTTGTATGTCTCTAAACTGGGCAGCAGAGCGTAAGGAACTAAGGGGTTTTTCACCTTTCAACCCTGCAATGGTGTGAAGGCTTTAGCCTCCATAAGCAATGGCTAAAACTTGGACAGAATTTGTACTTCAAGACAGGAAGACGAAGAAGTGGCCCACTATAGTACTGCTTTAAAGTGTCACTGTCATTTACTTTTTTTTTTTTTTTTTTTGCAGAAATCGATAGTACAGGTGATTTT
The DNA here is from genome assembly GCF_027789765.1 of Dendropsophus ebraccatus. NCBI lineage: Eukaryota > Metazoa > Chordata > Amphibia > Anura > Hylidae > Dendropsophus > Dendropsophus ebraccatus. Next base: position 37,467,911 of record NC_091461.1, read on the forward strand.
AAGAAACTTTGTAATTGGGCTTATTAGGCGAAAAATGCATTTTTATAATAAAAAAGAAGTTTGAAGCTCTCTCCCCCCCCCCTTCATTGTTCTCTATGGAGAGGGGAGGGGTTGAGGGAGATGAGGCACCAAAACAGGACAACAAAGAGTTAATTTACAGCTACATCTCCTCTGACCTCGGAATACCGGCTTTCACATAGCTCCTGCTGTGTAATCCTTTGTTCTCTGCTCTCTGCTGCCGACTAATCTCCCCTATTCATAGAACAGACAGGACCCGACTGATGTAAAAGAGTCGAGATTTTCTGATAATGAGCAGTGGATGAGAGAGAGGAAGGGGGGTGGGGGGACCTGGGGAAAGTCTTTTTAAATGCAGATAATGGCATATGTGCCTAATAAACAAAATTACAAAGTTTCTTAAGATCGCCTGGACTTTTGATTTCTGCACAAGAAACGAAACGACAGTGACACTTTAAAGTTTTTTCCAATTGAAGAAGCTTCTGCCAAAAGTGCAACACAATAGTTCTATTCACATAGCAGTACCCATAGAGGATATTCACCAAATAAACATCCATATAAATGTGCCAGCCATGATACCAAACAGCACTGAAGATTGAAAATAAAGAAGTGAAGATTCCATGCTATTAAACCAATTGAGTAAATACAGTATATAAGAAAAATAAATGTCATAGCCTATGGCTATGGCTGTATCCCAGTTTTCCAGGCGGTCCTCAGGCTGTATCCACCATCTCTACGGAGCGGGCAGACAGCGGGAATCAGAAGCCGAGAGTGCAGGTTCATACGAACCCGAACCTCGGCTGGTTCTCTAGTGATAGGGAAAGAAAGCAATTGATGCCTTTGTCTTTGCGGATAGACATTTGCAGAGTTACAAAAATTGCTTTTTTCCTCAGAAGCTGAAGTGACACAAAAGTGATGCTGAGCCACAGCATGCACGTCTTCTCCCTTCTGTGACTACAGGGCTAAACGCTGAACCCTGTATGCCTTTCAGTCAAGACAGGGAGTGCATGAAGGGAAGAGGAGTGCATGCTGTGGCTCAGCATCACTTCTGTGGCACCTCAGATTCTGAGGAAAAATGCTTATTTTGTAACTCTGCAAATGGCCAGTAGAAAAGACAAAGGCATTGTTTTCTCTCCGTACCCGCCTGCATTGATACAAGCAACTAGGACTCTCCTAGTTTAAAAAAAAAAAAGGAATTTAACGGAATGCTTCTATTTTAGTAGAAACAAGATGGTAATATCATTCACACGATATTACCTTTTTATTTGCAACATATAAGGATTTCACCTGGCAGCTACAGTTAACCATTGTGGAGAGTCCGCAACATGGATCCACTGCGCGTGCACTCTATAGATTATTTTTTAGCAGTTTCATTTAAATCCAGTTCCTTAGTATCCCCGAACATGTCATGTTATCAGACTTTTCTTAAGGGTCTATTTTAAGTCACTCTTTTCTCACAGTGGAATAAAATCCAAGAATATCCAAAAGAATATAGAGCCATAGCCCTGTAAAACTTAAATATTAGGCTGCTGTGAGGTTAAAAAAAATAATAAAGACAATTCTTACCTGTCTGCGCTCCCTCAGTGTCCTCCTGCAATGTCTCAGGGTTCCCAGCGTAATAATGGCCCATTCAGCCAATAACTGTGAGCGCAATGATTGGCTGAGAGGTCAATCACTAAGTGGGGAGCCCGGAGACATCATCGGTGGAACACGGACAGGTAAGAATGGTCTCTTTATTTTTAAACATTACAGCAACACAATTTCAAAGTTTTACAAGGCAATGGCACTATATTCTTGCAGTAGACTGAAAATCCATTGCAAGAATGGGGTGCCATGGACTTTACAGTAATCAGATTGACAGCTGAGAAACTTGCAAGGACGTGTGAATGGACCCTAATGTTCACTGGCATTCCACTCCTGACCTTAGAAAAAATAAAGTCTTGGCCAGTAGGTATCTCATTTTCCCGAAATCTTCTGTTCACTGTCTGCTGTTAGGCTTATTCCAGCTCTAGTAACAGAAAGACTATGGAAGAACACAGAAAGTCAAGGCAGGGTTTAGCTAGCCTGACAACATCGTGCAGTTATTGGACATCATTTGAAGATGTGCTACTCGCCCCCTCTCAGGAGGTACATCTCTGAGACATGCCTAGGGCAGTAATGGACCATTAGAGAGCAAAACAAGTAAGATATTCTCTGCTCCCTGGATAAACGCTTCAAATCGAGAGATAGGCACATTCCTGGTCTGAGTTGGGACTCGGGTCATGACATGTCAGGTCCACTCAGCCAATCATTAGCCGCTGACTGGCTGAGTGGGCCAGACACATCACGACCCAGGTCCCCACACAGACCAGGAAGTGACCTGGGGACCGGAGCAGCTGTACATGGCACCAGCACTGGACCAAAAATCACCCTGCCCAGATTTCTCCTTTAAATCTTTGCTTATCTTGAATTAGGTGTCCGGTGGGTAGTACTAATAAGCGACTGACCCCTCTCAGTACAAGTTTACCATCCATTCTTTGATGATCCAGGACTATTGGTACCCGTCTCTTCCCAGTACCCCCGTGGTGGTGGGTATTGGGTAATAATGGAGGGGGGTTAGTGTTAGCAAGTAAAATGGCTAACACTAAGCCCCGACTTAGTAATTGATGCTGCCTATTAAACAACTTCCTCTACAACGTCCGTAAATTAAAAAAAACAAACAAAAAAACACAATACACCAATAATATTAAAATCCATTGGTCATTGAAGTAGCCCAAACAAATTGACGTAAACCTCTGGATACGGGCATCTGAAAAATGGAAAAACAGTGTGCCCACACCAGCAAGTAGGGGTTAACTCCTTATCTGCTGGGGTTAGCAAGTGGGGGAGGGGCAAAACACTAAGCAGTGATTTGTGTCTGGTCCCATCCCCACTTGCTAAAAATAGCAAGTATGGGGTTAAGTGGGGGGTAACCCCTTACTTTCTGGAGTGGGTGCACTGCACTCAGCAAGTGGGGGAGGGGCCAGACACTAAGCCATGATGTGTAGACTAGACTAAGCTTGTTGGGCTAAGTGCACTGACCAGTAAGAGGTTCAGGAGAGGTGGGGTACTGTTATCATACAGTACATACGATTCGGACGGACACCGCTGCAGCCGCCGATTAACTCAGAATATACAGCAGCAAACCTGGCACACAGGAAGCTTAGTGTGAAAAGACTAAGACATAAAGAAGACTTTAGCTGCGAGGATGGTATGTATGATACCCCCCCTTCCCCATAGCAAGCGCACTATGCCCACCCCAACAAGAAAGTGCGGTCACTTAATCCTCTTCCTTGCTTGCCCAGTGTGAGAACAGTCTGGCCCTCGGGGTTAAGCCCCTGAAAGCCAGACTTGTAACTCTCGCTCCTAGTCCTCCTTAAAGAGGACCTGTCACCCCCCGTGCCGGAGCACATGCGCCGGGCTTCGGGCGCTGAAATCTCCGTCACTGGACCAGCTCAAGAAGAGGTACCTGTCGCGATCAGTTAAGTAAAGGGGGCTCTAGCGGGGGGTTGGGAGCCTGTCACCCCGCCACGGGGGTGACAGGTTCCCTTTAAGGAGAGTCCACTATATTCACAGTGGAGCAAGCATGGCCTTAAAGTATCACTCTCGCTATGAAAAACTTTTGACATGTCAAAGACTCATCAAAATGTTTGGATCGGTCCTGGTCTGAGTGTTCAGACAGGCTGACTGGTGGGGATGCTAGATATCTGATCCTAGCTGATGTTATGTTAAGGTCTTATCCTGAGAATAGGCTACCAGTAGAGATAACGCAACTTGAGCATGCATGTTTTCCCAGACTCCCTAGGGCTGCATCCATCTTCTTCAGTCACCAGTAATCAAATGCCGCACGATCGGACTCAAGAATGGTCAAGTTGTGCTCATCTCTAGTTACCAGTTTTAAACATTTTGGACACATGGGTCTGAATGGACAAAGACTGACAAGTTTTGTGAAAAAAAACAGAACTAAAAAAGTTTAAATTATATCTGGCTGAAAGTAGGCTTATACATTTAGCAGGCAGGCTGGGCTTCGTATAAGAGTTTGTGTCAAGGTGGTGAAGCACCATGGTACATGGGCGACTTCTGCATCGTAACGTTTAGCTCCAGCCCGACCTCATGGTTTCTATGACAGCATGCAGCTTCACTATATATTTTCCCCAAGTCATCTAAAACACTATCCTAGCACATTTGTCTTCAAGTCTAAGCGTTCATGAATCATCATTTAATCTGCACAAGTCTATAATGTTGGTCTGTTAAATGTTACTATAATCTACACTACATTTCTTTTTATTTAAATTGGAGCCATTAAGCCGCCTTTCCTGACAGAGGGTCTACGAGGGCTTAATACAAACACATAAACCCTGACTGCCCAGCACCTCTCATCCATTAACCTCACATGGATGATATGGGGGTTTCCATTGAAAGTCTAATTACTGAATTCTGTGGAACAGTGTAAAGATGGACGCCTTTACTACACAGTGAACAGGCAGGGACGTACTTGTCATATACAGATTTATTATTATAAATACAAAATTATCAAAACTATAAAGATAACAAACACTTTACAC